>NC_088386.1:53903500-54536500 GCF_037993035.2 Macaca fascicularis
GTTGGTTGGGGAGCACAGTCAAGATCACTGTGGTAGAGAAGAAGCAGGAGAGGTAGACAATGGCCAAAACACAGAGAGTCTTTTAGGCTTTATTTAGGATTAGAGTCTTTATCCTAAAATCAATAAGAATCTATGGAGGAGATTTAAGGAAGGGGCTGACATGCTCAGATCTGATCCTTGGAAGGTCACTTCAGCCTGGGGTATTGAGAGCAGATTTGGGTGGAGGATTAGAGGAGATATACAGAGGCCACTTAGGAGACTGTTACAGTAGATCAGATGAAACATGATATGTAGCTTAAACTAATTCAGTGGCAATGATGAGAAGTAAATAGGGTCAAAAGACTTAAGAGGTAAAACTACAGTACTTGCTGATGGAGAGAATATACAAGGAGGTAGGGTCAGGGATTGCAGCGGAATAAGGAAAAGGAAACTGTCCAAGATCTCTTCCTCATTTCTTAACAGCACAACTAGATGGGATGGAGGAATAATTCACTGAAATACGAAACACTGGAAAAGGGCCAGATTTGGAGGCAGGTGTCAGGGAATGTGAGAAGATAGCAATTTCATTAACTTGACTTTGAGTTGCCTTAGAGATGTCAAAGCAGGCAGGAGGGTTTAGAGCATGTAAGAGAGGGCTAGGCTGGAAACAGAAGTTTGAAAGTCCTTGGTGATCTTTAATGTGATAGGTAAGATTTCCTAGAAAGAGAATGAATAGATAGATAGATAGATAGATAGATAGATAGATAGATAGAGAGACAGATAGACAGACAGGAGTACTTAGAACTAAGCCTTGAAAAATTCCAAGATATAATGCTAAGGTAAAGGATGATGAGGTAAAAAGGAATCTTCAAAGAAATAGCAAGAGAAAAAGGAGAAAAATCAGATTAGTATGATATTCTAGAAACTAGTGGAAGAGAACCTTTCAAGAAAGACGGAGTCAACATATCCAATGCATAAGGGCATACATAAACAAAAATGTAAATTGTTACAATTTTTTCTGAGGGATTAAGATAGTAATAACAAAATTAAGAATACAAACCAGACATCTGCTTCTGGCTATAACGCAGTATCAAAGACCAGGCTTACCCTTCCACTGTAAACAACTAGAAAACTGGAGAAAATATATAAAACCCATGTTTTCACAAATTGGATAACAGGCAAAGCATGTCTGTGATCACTGAAGAAAATGAAACAAGTTGGGTGGAACTCGTGATTGCCACAGCTTTCTGACTAGAGGTATACTTCAGGCCATACAACAGGGAGGGCATTCTCAAGCATTAGTAAGCTTCAGGAAACAGAGATCAGCAGTCAGGGAAGGGAAGGCCTCTGGAAGTTGTGAAGCAGAGTTATAAAAAAGAGGGAGCTATGCACAAAATCAGTTCATAAATCTGCATATAGCTCTTCTTGAGTTTTTGCTGAATACCGAGAGGTGTGTGCAGAGAGGAAAGTAGTACAAATCCCAACAAAAATGGAACAGGAAGATAAAAGTCAAAGAGTTATTTGAGTTCACACAGGGATGAAGATGTTTGACCTCTTACTAGTTAAGGTGGAAAGTCTTTGTGAATCACCCCAGTCATTCACAGGAGAGACCTCAGGAGCCTTAGTAGAAAAACCAAAATTTGTTACAGTAAAGCCTACTCCACACACATTCTACCAAAGCTTAAAAACAAGCCTCAACCTGATCCATAAGTCTTAACTGTCTGCCAAAACAAGGCCCAAAACTATTTTTTTTTAAAAGACAGAAAAATCAGGCATTCAACAATATTAACATTTACAATATCCTGTATCCACTCAAAAAACACTAGAAGCACCAGGAATCAGACAAAAAAGTTGATCAATGAACAAAATAAAAATCCATAAATAGTGATGGGTACAAATATACAATTAAACAGAAGAAATAAGACCTGGTATTCTATAGATCTGTAGGGTGACTACAGTTAATATTAATTTATTGTACATTTTGAAATAGCTTGGAGGGAATAATTCAAATGTTCATAACATAAAGATAAATATTTAAGGTGATATATATCCCAATTACCCTGATTTGATTATATGAATGTATAAAATTATCACAAGTACCCTAAAAAATATATATCTACTATGTATCAATTTTAAAAAGCACAAAAAATCCAGTAAATAAAAGATAGAGAAATGGCAAAAATGATAGAATTAGTATGAAAGAACTTGAAAATAGATCTAATAAGTGTTATAAGTATGCTACAGGGCTTAAAAGAAAACATAAACATAATGAAAAAAGAGAAAATTTCTAGAGCTGAAAAAAATATAATATGTAAAATGAAAATGTCATTGGATGGAATTAATAGCAAATTACATACTGCAGAAGAAAAAAAAATCAATGAACTTAAAGATACAACAATAGAAATTATCTAAAATGAAACACAGAGTGAAAAAAGACCAAAAAATTAACAGAACCTCCATGATATATCAGGTAATACCAAGAATACTAATATACATGTAAGTGGAGTGCTAGAAGAAAGGAGAGGGAATGAAGAAAAATATTTTAAAAAATAAAAGTCAAAATGTTTTCAAATCTGAAAAAAAAGATAAAATCACAGATTGAAGAATACCAATGAACCACAAACCAAGAATTACAAGCCTTAATAAAACTATTCAAAGGCATTCAATAATCAAATTGTTAAAAAAAAAAAAAAAACTGTCATAAAAAAATCTTAAAAGCAGCCAGTGGTGGGGTCAAGAAGGGAGACATTATATATAGAAAAACACAGAGAAGAATGATCACCGACTTTACAGATAAGAATGATCACTCTAAGAAACTATACAAGTCAAAAAAAATGATAGAACATCTGCAAAGTGCTGAAAAAATGTTTGTTTTTTTTTAAAAAAACCTGTCAGTTTATAATCCTACACACTCCATGAAAATATCTTTGAAGAATAAAGACAGAACAAAAATTTTTTCAGGCAAATAAAAGTGAAGAGATTTCTAGCTGCCCAAAAAGGATTATTAAAGAAAGACCTGCACCGTAAGAATTATTAAAGAAACGCCAATCACAGTGGCTCACGCCTATAATCCCAGCACTTCAGGTAGCTCAAGGTGGGCAGATCACTTGAGGTCAGGGGTTTGAAACCAGCCTGGCCAACATGGCCAAACCCTGTCTACTAAAAATATAAAAAATTAGCCAGGTTTGATGGTGTGTGCCTGTAATCTCAGCTATCCGTGTGGCTGAGGCACCAGGATCGCTTGAACCTGGGAGGTGGAGGTTGCAGCGAGTCAAGATTGTGCCACTGCACTCCAGCCTGGGCAACAGAGCAAGGAAGAAAAATGAAAACAGATGGAAAATATATGTAGTAGTGTTTACTGCATACATAGAGATGAAAAAGAAATTATAACAATGGCAAATTATAGAAGAAGGGAAATGGAAATATCGTGTGTTAAGGGTTTTATATAATGAATAAACTGATAAAACATAATTTAAGATATACTGTAATGAGCTAACCTACAAATTCTAGAGGAACCACTAAAAATTATAATTAATAATCTCATAGTACAGATAAAGTAAAATAAAACATAATAAAAAGGGAGCAGAAAAAGGCAAAGAAAATAAAAAAATAATAGATGGTGCAAGTAAAAAAAAACAGCAAGATGGTAGGCTTACATTCAACCATATTTTTAAGTATATTAAAGGTAAATGACATAAACACTATAATTAAAAGGCAGAGACTGGCAAACTTGATAAAAACAAGACAAACAATATGGTATTTACAAAAAGCCCACTTTAAATACAAACAAAAGTATAGCTAAAAAATACAAGAACGGCAAAAGATATACCATGAAAACGCTATACTATAAACAACTTTATGCCACAAAATTCAACAATGTAGATGAAATGTCCAAATTCCTAAATGACACAAATTACCAAAAATAACTCCAGAAGAACAGCAGATCTGAATTCCTTATATCTATTAACTCAATTCCATTATTAAAAACTTCCTCAAAGAGAAAATTCCAGATCTAGACCATTTGACTGGTAACTTTTATCAATCTTCTGAGGAATAAATAATATCAATCCCATACAAACTCTTTCAGAAATTAAAGGAGAAACGAATACACCCCAAATCTTTTTATAATGTTGGTATTTGCGTGATATCAAAGCCAAAAAATTAAATTATAGGAAAAGAGGTCAGGCGCGATGGCTCAAGCCGGTAATCCCAGCATTTTGGAAGGCCAAGGTGGGTGGATCACCTAAGGTTAGGAGTTCGAGACCAGCCTGGCCAACATGGTGAACATGTGCATGATGTGATGCCTCACATCATACACAAAAATTAACATAGGCAAAATTATAGGTCGGATGCAATGGCTCACACCTATAATCCCAGCACTTTGGGAGGCCAAGGTGGGTGGATTGCTTGAGCTCAGGAGTTTGAGACCAGCATGGGTAACCTCATGGTTAGATGAGTTAGATGGCAAAACCTCATCTCCACAAAAAATAAAACATATATATATATATATATATATATAAATAAAAATAACATGGGTGTGGTGGCCCACACCTGTAATCCCAGCTACTCAGGAGGCTGAGGCAGGAGGACTGTTTAGGCCTAGGAAGTCAAGGCTGCAGGGAGCTGAGATCAAACCACTGTACTATAGCCTGGGCAACAGAGTAAGACCTTGATTCAAATATATATATATATATATATATATAAAACAAAAGCACAAATGAAAGAAAAACTTAATATATGGACTTTATCAAATTTAAAACTTTTGTCATAAAAACTGTTCAGAAACCTAAGTTGTAAACAAAATACTAGGAGAAAATATCTATGGTACATATATCTGACAAAGCACTTGTATCCAAATACATAATGAATTTTTAAAATCTCAATAGTAAGACAACCTAATTTTAGAAAGGGTAGATTATTTGAACATATGCTTCACAATAGAAGACATACTAATGCTCAATAAGCATATTAAAAAATGTTCAACATCCTTAGTCATTAGGAAAATGCAAATTTAAATTACAATAAGATGCCACTACACACACATTACTATGGATAACATTTATTATTATTACTTTTTTAGACAAGGTATTTCTCTGTCGTGCAGGCTAGAGTGCAGTGGTGCAATTATGGCTCACTGTAGCCTCCACCTCCTGGGATCAAGCGTCTTCCTACCTCACCTCCTGAGTAGCTAGGACCACAGGCACATGCCACCACACTCAGCTGTTTTTCTTTTTTTATTACTATCAGTTTTAGTAGAGATGAGGTCTCACTATGTTGCCCTGGCTGGTCTTGAACTCCTGGGCTCAAGAGATCTTCCTGCCTCAGCCTCCAAAAGTGCTGAGATTACAGGTATGAGGCACAGCACCCGGCCTAAAATTTAAATGTTGATAATATCAAGTGTGGACAAGAAAGTAGAGTAACTGAAACGTTACACATTGCTGGCAGGAGTGTAAAATGGTATAGCCATTTTGGAAAACTGTTTGGCAGTTTCTTAACTGTTAAGTAGCTAAACATAAACTTAGTCTGGGACCCAGCAATTTCAAGCGAAACAATGTACACCTCCACAAAAAACTGTACATAAATATACATACATTACCCATCATAACCAAAAACTGAAACAACTCAAATGTCCATCAACAGGCAGATGAATAAAGAAATAAATACATGCATAATAGTCCCCCCTTATCCTCGGGAGATGCATTCAAGACCCCCAGTGGATGCCTGAAACCTTTAATAGTACCAAACCCGGTATATACTATTTTTTCTTATACTTACATACCTATGATAAAGTTTAATTTCTAAATTAGGCACAGTTAAATATTAACAAAATAACCAATAATAAAATAGAATGTTTATAGCAACACTGCACTTCAGCCTGGGTGACACAGTGAGACCCTGTCTCTTAAAAAAAGGAAAAAGAGGCCAGGCACAGTTGCTCACGCCTGTAATCCCAGCACTTTGGGAGGCCAAGGTAGGTGGATCACAAGGTCAGGAGATTGAGACCATCCTGGCTAACATGGTGAAACCCCGTCTCTACTAAAAATACAAAAAATTAGCTGGGCATGGTGGCGGGCGCCTGTAGTCCCAGCTACTCGGGAGGCTGAGGCAGGAGGATGGTGTGAACCCAGGAGGCAGAGTTTGCAGTGAGCCAAGATTGTGCCACTGCACTCCAGCCTGGGCAACAGAGCTAGACTCTGTCTCAAAGAAAAGAAAGAAAAAAGAAAGAAAAAGTACCATACTTGACAATGACAATTACACCCTGTATAGGCTATATAAACAAATAGACCAGCAATTCTAGGGAAAGATATCTTGAAAGAGAATCTGCACTACTATTATAATACTGGGGTGAGTGGATTACACTACAGTCCCAGGTTTGGACAAACTAGAGAGATTTCAACATCTCTTCTTCTGAGCCTTTGGAAAAATGGAATTTTTATTTCTAGGACTGTCAATTCACCAAAATGAACTATAGAACCCTAAATGAACAATATGCAAGACACAAAATCAAGATATCTTCTGAATGAATTGTATTTAAAATAATATTTTCTAACTAAATATCACACCAAAAATTTTAAAGTAAATCAGAAGTATCTAATTAAAAGTTTATAAAGTAAGTACAGAATGTAGTTGCCTTATACATACAGAAAGGTCTACTGATTTCTGACATAACCATGCAATATGATTGTTTTCCTCTTAGTAACATATTTGAAATAAAATATATGCTGAAGATGTTTTATTAAAAGGCCAAATTCTTTGCTATGTGACATCCTATGGCTCAGGAATTTTAATTCTTTCTTTTGTTGACATATTTCTTTTTGAACTTCAAACACAGTATTTATGATCTGAAAAGGTACATATACTATTTGATTGGCCTTTTGTCAATATTGTTTAGTATTATTTTACTTCCACCTTAGAAGAGTAAGAGGAAAAGTTAAATAGTGATTGATTTATCCAGATTTAATTTTAATATCTTCCATGTTCATCAAGAATGTGCAATATTATAATTTTCTAACTACCATAGAATTTTAACATTTTACCAGCAAAAATCTTTTTATGTGCCTTCTTTTCATATGACATATTTGTCATGCTCACTCTACAGAACATTTGGCATAATGGTACTTCTTAATCAAAATGGATAAATACCCTCTTATTTTAAAAATCTACATACTTAGATATTGAGGTGGAAAGTATGTTTTACACTCAAACTAGAATCCTGTTATTGGATTTGGCTGCCTTTTTCTTATAAAAAGACCTGCTGTATTTAAAATTTTTGCTTTGATAGAGAATAGAAAAAGAGCTCTGTTACAAAAAACAAAGGCTTTTTAAAGGTAGTATTGAAAATAAATAATTGGCTTTTGTTCATTAGAGGCTAAATCTATTTTGTGGTTTGGAAGAGCTAAGAACAGATTGCTTCCCTCAGATTCTTAGCAAAGAAATGTTTTTGTCAATTAATATTCTTTGCTAAGAACAGTTTTTCCAGTGTTGTTTTTCAAATGGAATAATATTATAAATAGGCCTGTCCAAAGGACAATTCTTGGGCTTTTTTCTAAGATCTTAAGGTCTTAGAGCATAATAATTATGGCATGCCAGTTCAGAAGCATGGTAGAAGACAAAAAAATCATGTTTCAAACAGGAAATGTACTGGGAGAAAAAGTTGCCATAGGTAGCCTTTCTTTCAAATTAAATAAAAGGAACATCAACCACAAATTATGCCAGTCTTCCTCTTCTCATCAGGCTTTTGCCCAACATTTACATCCCAGGATGATAGCAGGAAAAGAGCAGGAAGCAAGGAATTGAGTGCCATTGCAAAAGGCCCAGAAACTATAAGAACACAGCATTCCACACACCCAGTGTTGTTCCCCTGCTTCAGCTTTATCCTCTCTTCCAGCCTGTGCTGAAGTCACTGCCACTTTATGAGAGTCAGTAGCAATTATTATGTGCCAGACACTATCCTAAGAGTCTTAGCTCTTTTAACTCATTAAATACTCACAACAATGTTTGAGTAACACCGTTCTCATTTTGCAAAGAAACTGTGGTTCAAGATCATTCAGCTGCTGAGTGGAGAGACCAGATGCAAACCCAGGCAGTCTGGCTCCAATGCCCGCAAAGGTTTCTATTCTACCCTCTCTCCAGTAAAGGGAGATGACTACAGTTAGTGGCTCCTCAACAGGCATGGAAGAAGATCAGTCACTGGTTTTTTTGTTTTTTGGTTTTTTTTTTCCCAGTAAACAGCTGCTCCCTTGTTAAGGTAGGGGTAAGGTCCTAGAGTTAGGGACAGGAAGGCAAGATATAAGTAGGAGTAAAGCAGAAAGGCATATCTCGAACAAACAAACAAAAAAAGAGTCACCTAGGCACAGTGGCTTACACCTGTAATCTCAGCACTTTGGGAGTGCGGGGTGGGAGGATCTCTTGAGACCAGAAGTTTGATCCCAACCTGGGCAATATAGTGAGACCTCATCTCTACAAATAACAATAATGATAACAAAAATGGCCAAGTGTAGTGCCCTGTGCCTGTGGTCCCAGCTACTTAGGAGGCTGAGGTGGCAGGATCACTTGAGCCTGGGAGACCAAGGCTGCAGCCAGCCATGATGGTGCCACTGCACTCCAACCTGGGGACAGAGCAAGTCTGTCTCAAAAAAAAAAAAAAGAAAAGAAAGAAAAAAAGAAAAAGAAAAAAGTGAAGGCAAGAGAAAAGTCTATTCAAACATAGCTTCTGGAAAAATTGAAAACTAACAAGGGGGTGAAAATAGACTTAAGAGCTATAGCAATGTGATAAACATTTTTGGGAAATTTCTTTCAAAATAAAAAAAAAATCAAAATATAGACTGAGACCATGTAGTATTTCATTTTATACACAAATTAACCTAGGCCAGGAAATATTTCTGCCCAACCGAGTCATTTTATAGATGGGTAAACACAGGCCATAAAGATTGAATGCCCTGCCCAAGACTTGAGGAAGCAGGCAGGACAGGCAAGGCTACAAGTCACCCACACCTCCTGACTTTAAGCTCAGTGCTCTTCCACCAACTATATTAAACACAATTTATCAGCTTTTAAAACACAAAAGCCATAGTCAATAGGTTGCAATTCAATTTTAAGAACATAAAAAATTACAGTGTACCCATATCAAAGGTTAAATACACAATACCTCAGGCTATCACCTGCTCAATAGCCAAATAATATTGTAAAGTAGTAGTTAGATAAACTAGTCATTTTTAAATGTGAGGAGGAGAATTATTGGCATAACTGCACTTTTTTTCTTCCAATATTTTATCCATCTAACATTTTCAATATTTACATTATTTTAAACTTGGAAAATTTAGTCACATGCATATACACATATATACAGCAAACATGGTGAAATGACTGAATCTTATTAATTTCTTCTTCTCTATAAGGGAAATCGAAAGGTTGAATAGAAAGGGATTTAAGCTGAGAGTTATTAGGCCAGTATTAATACTGATTTATAATCTCTAAGATTCCTCTAGTCCTAAAATTCTATAATTTTAGAAAGCTCATAATTGAAGAAAACATTGGATTAAAATATTAAATTTAAGTATTTGACTAATGAGATTATGACATACCACCTAAAGAAAATTATTTCTAGTGGTTTCAAAAAAGGGAGAAGAGGCTGGGTGCAGTGGCTCATGCCTGTAATCCCAGCACGTTGAGAGGCTGAGGTAGGAGGATTGCTTGAGCCTAGGAGCTCAAGACCAGCCTGAGCAACATAGGGAGACCTCATCTCTATAAAAATAAACAAAATTTGCCAGGCATGGTGGCACATGCCTGTGGTCCCAGCCACTCAGGAGGGCTGAGGCAAGAGGATCACTTGAGCTGGGGAGGTTTAGACTGCAGGGAGCTGACATCTTGCCACTGCACTGCAGCCTGGGTGACAGAGCAAGACCCTGTCTTGAAAAAAAAAAAAATAAGATTTACAAGAAGTTGATAAAATACTGGTGATTATGTTATCTATGGGATTACAAATTATGTTAGTTGATAAAGAAATTTTTACCAATCTTAACAAATAGAAAGGGGGGGCAAAAAGTTAATGTAAAGTAGAAATAAGTTCTTTCCTGACATAAACTCTTTGATACTAAAGCCCTCTGTGTTTATGCACACTAGCATAGGAACACTAGCATACTTATACAAAAAGTTCAGAAGCTTACATAGTTCACACTTTTTTTTAAGTTTAAACGTTAATAATGTTGTAAGAAATGCAGAAGTACATTAAACCTCATTTTCATAGATGTGGGAAAGAGACAATGGAAAAATAAGTGACTTTTCCAAGGCCAAACAGTAAATCATTAAATGCCTATGATTTTAAAAATCAAGTTTTCAATGGACCATAAAAATGAATTAATTCTGTGTGGGCAGATATTTTTCTTTTATCAAATTCTCTACATTATAGGAATTTCCTTGTCTTTCTTCCTGTTGTGTTTTTGTTATTTATGTCCTACTTTTACATCATTTAGAAATGTCCAAAGAAGGCTACTCCTCTCAATACCACTGGAGATTTCATTGACCTTTCTCAGTTTGAATCACAATAATGATCACTGTCTCTGATAATCAGTGTATCTGAGATTCAAATTCATTGGAGCTAAATAATTTAAGTGATCTTTAAGACAAAGAAAAACGCAAAAGAACAAGATTAAAATATAGTCTTTCAAAGACTTACTTCTAGTAATTGGGGTAGACAGAAGAGAAAAAACTAAAACGACAACAAAATACACAAAAATGGCAGGGAAATAATGAACATTTTATCTAAAGATATTCTACCAAAACTTTGAGGTCTCACTCACACATCTCTCTTACTAACACTTTTGAGGATATATTTCCAAATTTACTTAAATTCTTTAAGTGTAATCGTGTTCTAAATTATGTATATTATAAAGTACAAATATAGAAAATCTATGAGTACAAGAAAAAAGATATATAATGTGGACATATGTAGTATAGACAATTGGAATAAATGTTAGTGAAAGTTATGTGATGGACTGTGCTTCACTACTTGAAAATCTTGGTTTAATGGTTGGTCATAGAAGAATTCAAACTCTAAGGGCAGTTCACCCCCATACTTGGCTTTAACGAATATAGTCATTAAAATAGACACTGGAAAAAATATGGAAGAAATACAAAATAGGCTCTATGTAATCAATTACGATGCTCAAATTTCAATTCCTGGGCTGGGCGCTATGGCTTACACCTATAATCCCAACATTTTGGGAGGCCAAAAGGGGAAGATCACTTGAGGCCAGGGGTTTAAGACCAGCCTGGGCAACATAGTGAGACCCCATCTCTACAAAAAAACCTAAAATGTAAAAATTAGCCAGGCATGGTGGCACACGCCTGTAGTCCCAGATACTCAGGAGGCTGAGGCAGGACTGCTTGACCCCAGGAGTCTGAGGCTGCAGCAAACTATGGTCACACCACAGCACTCTAGCTGTCTGACAGGGCAAGACCTTGTCTCAAAAAAAAAAAAAAAATCAATTCCATCCACCAATTATGCAAAGATTGTAATTTAGTCTTTTTCTCTAGTGAATTTCTGGCTTCTCTGAGGTCAAACAGTTTTCCTCACAAATTTTTTTTTTTTTTTTTTTGATGTTTAATAGCTGGGTTCTGATCCACTGAAATGCCATTATGAATATTTTTAATCATGTTAGAAAATGTTTTCAAATTTATTAAGTCTTCATATAAGCAAGTTCTAAGATGTGCTTATGTCATTATTCAAAATTTTTAAATTTATAATAGCTTTATTGGGGTCTAATTTACATTCCATAAAAATATACCCACTAGAACTGTATTATTTTTAATAAATGTATTGTTGTATAACCATTACCACTATCTACTTTTAGGACATTAACATCACCAGAAAACATTCAGTCACTTGTATTAAATCCTCCCATCCCAGTCTAAGGTAATCACTGATCTGTCTTCTATCTCTATATTTTTTTCCCTTTTTGGGAGTTTCATATAAATGGTATCATACAAATGAGGCCTCTTGTCTGCCTTTTTTTCTCTTGGCATAATATTTTGGAGATTTATCCATACTGTGCCATGTATCAGTAGTTCATTATTTTTAGAGCTGAATAGTATTCAAGTATGCCATGTTTTGTTTTGTCAATCATCAGCTCATAAATATTTAGATTATTTCCAATGTTTTGCTATTATTAACAATATTACTATCGTTCATGTAAAAGTCTCTGTGGACATACATGTTTATTTCTATTGAAGTAGGATTGCTGGGTCATACAGTATAAGTTTACATTTACATATATAACTTTTTTTTTAGACTAGGCCTCTCTACATTGCTTGGACTGGCATGCAGTGGCTATTGATAGGTGCAATCCCACTACTGATCAGCACAAGAGTTTTGACCTGCTGTTTCCCACCTGAGCTGCTTCCCCTCTCCTGAGGCAACCTGGTGGTCCCTTCCTCCCAGGAGTCACCATAGTGATGCATAACGGTACAGACACCTGATCAGCATAATGCACTATCGCCCAGAACTCCTGAACTCCAGGGATCCTCCTGCCTCAGCCACCTGAGTAGCTGGGTCTACATGCATGCAACATTGTGTCTGGCTATGTTTATGTTTTCAAGAAGTTGCTAAATGACTCCAAAAAGTGTGTATACCATTACACATTTAGCAATTTATGAGAGTTGCAGTTTTTTCACATCTTTGTCATCACTGTGTATTGTCAATTTTTGGCTTATATCCATTTTACTGGTAGTGTACTGGTATCATATTGTGGTTATAATTTGCATTTCCCTAATGATTAATAGTTGAACATCTTTTCATGTGCTTATTAATCATTCATATGCCTTTTCGGTGAAATCTCTATTAAAACATTTTATTTTTAATAGAATTGCTTATCTTATTTTTGACATTTAGCATGCTTTATATATTCTAGATACAAGACCTTTATCAGATATTTGACCTAGGAATTTTTTCACAGGCTGCTATTTGTCTTTTCACTTTCTTACTTGTATCTTTTAGAGAGCAAAACTTTTCATTTTTATAAAATGCGATTTATCAATTTCTTCTTTAATGGATCACAATTTTGGTGTTGTATCTAAGAAACCTTTCCAAAAGCAAGGTTGCAGAGATTTTCTACTGTTTTTAGATATAATTTTAGCTCTTACATGTAGGTCTGTGATATATATTAATTTTTTTCTGCATGGTGTGAAGTAAGAAATTAAGTTCAGTATTTTGCATATGAATATGCAATTATTCCAGTAGTATTTCTTTAAAAAAAGCATCCCTTTCACTATTGCTCTGCTTTGTCATCTTTGCTGAAAACCAACTGATTGTAAATATATTAATTTCTGTACCCTCTATTTCATTGATCTAAGTGTCTATCATTATGCCAATATTACATACATTCTATTATTATAGCTTTATAAGTTTTGAAATTGGTATTGTAATAACTCTTAACCTTTTTTTACAAGATTGTTTTTGATATGTATTTCCATTTTATTTTATTTTTTTATTTATTGTTGAGATGGGGTCTCATTCTGTTATCCAGGCTGGAGTTTAGTGGTGTGATCACAGCTCACTGCAGCCTTGACTTTCTGGGCTCCAGCCATCCTCCTACCTCAGGCTCTTGAGGCGCTGGGACCACAGGTGTGAGCCACCATGCCTGGCTTATTTTTGTATTTTTGGTAGAGACGGGTTTTTGCCATGTTACCCAGGCTGGTCTTCAACTCCTGAGCTCAAGCAATCCACCCCCTCAGCCTCCCAAAGTGCTGGGATTACATGCTTGAGCCACTGGACCGGCCTGTATTTCCATTTTAAAATTGACTTCTCAATTCCTATAAAAATGCTTGCTAAGATATTGATAGAGATGACATTTAATCTATAGATCAGAGGTCTTATGCTTGTTTTCTAAAATTTATTCTTAAATATTGTCTTCTTTCTCATGTTATTGTAAGTGGAACTGTTTTTTTTTGTTTGTTTGTTTGTTTTCTTTTTTTTCCGATATGGAGTCTTGCTCTGTTACCCACGCTGGAGTGCAGTGGTACAATCTTGGCTCACTGCAACCTCCGCCTCCCAGGTTCAAGCTATTCTCCAGCCTCAGCCTCTTGAGTAGCTGGGATTACAGGTGCCCGCCACCACACCACACACACACACACAAATAATTTTTGTATTTTTAGTAGAGACAGTGTTTCACCATGTTGGCCAGGCTGCTCTCGAACTTCTGACCTCTTGATCCGTCCACCTCAGCCTCCCAAAGTGCTGGGATTACAGGCGTGAGCCACCGCGCCCAGCTGCAACTGTCTTTTAAAATTCATTTTCAGATTCCTAGTTCCTAGCATATAAAAATATAACTGACTTCTATATATTGATGTTGTATTTTGTGACCTTGTTAAATTCATTTATTAGGTCCTAGTAGGATTTTTTATGTATAAGACCAAGTAATCTGTAAATAAAGATATCTTTAATTTTTCCTTTTCAATCAATATGCCTTTGATGTATTTTTCTTTCCTTGTTACACTAGTTAGAATCTCCAGTAAAATGTTGACTGAAAGAATTGAGAATGGACATCCTTATGTATTCTCCCATTCAAGTACTAATGAGCTCTGTCCCTTCTTGCCCTCCTTGGTTTCTTTTCTTTCTTCTTTTTTTTTTTTTCCGAGACAGAGTCTCGCTCTGTCACCCAGGCTGGAGTGCAGTGGCAGGATCTCAGCTCACTGTAGGCCCCACCTCCCAGGTTCAAGCAATTCTCCCTACCTCAGCCTCTTGAGTAGCTGGCACTATAGGCACCCACCACCATGCCAAGCTAATTTTTGTATTTTTAGTAGAGATGGCATTTTGCCATGTTGGCCAGGCTGGTCTTGAACTCCTGACCTGAGGTGATCTGCCCACCTTGGCCTCCCAAAGTGCTGGGATTATAGACATGAGCCACCATGCCCGGCCCCTCCCTACTTTCTGAGATCAGACATAAGGTATGTTCAAGGTGGCATGGCCATATTCTTTATTCTCAGAAGGAAAGCACGGAGTCTTTCACCATAAACATGTTGTTATCTGTTGGTATTCATAGATGCACTTTATCACACTGACGAAGTTCCCTTCTATGTTAGTATGCTGAGCATTTTACCATGAATCGGTGTTGGATCTTGTCAATTGCTTTTTCTGGCACATAGTGTCATCTTCATCTTTTTTGTGTTTTAAAAATTTACTAAACTACAGAAAAATGTGAAAGTTCCTGACAAGATGATGTATTAGTAGGTACTGTTGTCTTGCTGTGCTGATCCAACCCCAAAGATGTGCAGAAAACAAAAACAACAAACAGTGGCCCAGGGATGTAAAGGGCCAGGCATTATGGCTGAAGGAGAGGGCAGATATTTTTTGAATGATTTATTTTCTCTCCGCTACTGCTCTAATAAGCTTCTTTCTACCTCTATGAAGCAGACAAAAAAGCTCTGAAGTTAGGAGAATAATGAGGTCATATTTTCTGAGGTTTTATTTTAGAAGAACTTCAGATCTAGCGTTTTACAACAGCCCTCTACTGTGGTGATCATTTGATGACCCAGTGTTAGCACTGAGTAAGAGCTGCTTTCCAATTGGAGATGATGGGTGACTTGCCAGGTGCCCTGCATCTGTCTGACAACCTTCTTTTACTTTGAGTTTTGCACAAAGCTGCTGGCTGTATGGGACCTGTCAGTAATTAGCACACTTCCAACACAGGTCCACTTATGGTAAGTGCCACCTTCATTTTGAAGAACAGTTTTGCTACATATAGAATTCTTGATTGACAGGTTTTTTCTTTCAGCATTTTGAATATATCCTTTTACCACCCTCTAGTATCTTTTGTTTCTAATGAGAGGTCAGCTGTTAATTTTACTGTGATTCCCTTGTGTAAAATGAGTTGTTATTTTCTTGCTGCCTCAAAATTTTCTTGTTGTTTTTGTCTTTCAGCAGGCTAAGATGTATCTAGTTGTGCCTCTCTTTATGTTTATTCTACTTGGTGTTTGCTGAGTGTCTTTGATGTGTGCATTAAGATTTTAAACAGATTTGGGAAATTTTAGGACATTGCTTCTTCAAATATTTTTTCTATACCCTTCCATCCCTCCTTTCCTGCTGGGGCTCCCAGCATAAATTGGTATACTTTGATTCTGTCCCACAAGTCCAAGAAGCTTTGTTCATTTTTCTTCAGTCTTTCTTCTATTCTTTAGGTTGGATATTTTCTATTAGTCTGTCTTCAAGTTCACTGATTCCTTGTTCTGCCATCACAAATTTGCTATGGAACCCATACAGCAGATTTTTAAATTGTTATATTTTTCAACTCTAAAATTTTTTGTTTCTTTTTCATAGTTTATATTTCTCTATTTAGAGTCCATATTTGTTGAGTCATTTCATCTTTAAGTTTTAAAACAAACTTATACTAGTTGTTTTGAATTAGTTGTATACTAAATCCAACAAGTGGGGCCACTTAGAGCATCTAATGGCTGATGATTTTCCTGAATTTCAGTCACATTTTCCTGTTTTTATGCAGGTCTCATAATTTTTGCTGATAATTCAGTATTTTAAATAAAATAGTGTAGCAATTTTGGATGACATCTGATTTTCCTCCTGAGAAATTTTTAAATTGCTGGAACTTAAACATCAGAAGCTATTTCTTCTGCATTGTAAAACTACTGATGTCTCTAATAAATTATTTTCCAGCCTGATTCCTAAAATGTATAATAGAAATACAAGTTCCAATAATTTCTTCCCATACCAATGATGTGGCAAAATGATTCTGAAAAAACGATTATATCACTATAATTGAAACCCTGAAAAAACAATTATATCACTAATTTTCTCAAAGTCCTTCTCTTATCTCCAACTTGAAAGGATGAGAACAGAGAACTGAGGAACACAGGGCTTTGATATGGGAGAGTAGGGGGTAGAAACACCACACTAAAAAAAATTATTTTGCCTAACTCAGGTTGGCAGTAATTTGATTCTAGATAGATAATTCATTTTCTATTATTTGCTTATTTTAAAAAAACCTTTAGGGTGTTACTCTTCATAGTTCAACAAGTCATAATACCTGTTTTCTTTCGTTGTAAAATATTTGCATAATTTGTAAATGAAGCCTTGGATGGCAAGGAACAGGGACTCACTAAAGGCAAACAAGGAAAAGAATGGAGTAGGGATGATCACAGGAAACAAAAATCTCACAAAACAAAAAGGAAATGAAGTTTATTTAAGTATGACCTTATGAGGAGAATAGTGTAAGGAAGGAAAAACACTTCCTCTATCCTCCTAGGTTCAATGTCTGAGAATGAAACTGATAAAAGACAGACTGACAAGAGAAAAAACATTTAATTACATATGTACACAAAAGCTTCACAAAGAAATGTGACTCAAGGAGACAATTAGAATTTTTGGCCGATATCGTCTTAACAGAAGTGATAAAGTGTGAAGAGGCTACACAAAGGAAAGGGGGTATGGGGCTTCCTGTGGAGAACAGAGTTGAGGGGGGAAGTTATGGAAAGGTGCTAGGAAACATATAAGTAAGGGTTGTCTATTAAGGTGTGTTATGTGCATAAGTGTCCTCTCCAGTAATAAGAGTCATTTCCAAGTAGATCCTTTCCTGGTAGTAGAGAGGGAGACAACTTTACAAATAGAAAGTAATGGCCTACTTTTAGACAGAAAAGCAGAAGGGAAAGAGTTTTTCTTGCATCTGCTATTTCTCAATTGCTTTCAGCTCAAAATATTCCTTATGCCAAAATGGCACATTTTGGGGTAGGCATATTGTTGTCCCATCAATAGGAACCCAGAAAACATCAGGACCAAGACAGTGCTCTCTCTGGTTCACTTGTCCTCTCAATTTCAAATTCCCTGGGAAATAATCTGATTGGCATAATTACCAGTTAGGGGGCAATGGGTTGGCTACATGGGTCAGGTCTCCACAGGGGCCGATGCCATGCTAGGTGCATTGTTATGAGGTGTGCAGGGCTGCCTCCTTCAAGGGCTGTGGATATACGTACTAGGAAGCATGACTATTACACATACCAGATGTTTGACGCCATTCTGATTTTATGAAGTTGTTAAAATCTCATGACCCCACTGTTTTCCAAGAGACAGAACAACCTAGAAGTTTCATACACCAAAAAAAAGTAACCCTTGTTTAACTTGCTTAGCAAAGCTGAGTTTCAAAACCTCTATTCTGCTCTATCATACTTTATCTGATTTTTCCGCATTGAACAGCTAATCCCAACTTTTCCTGATTCTCTCCCAACATCCTGATTCCAATTTTTTATTATTCAAAGTCAAGTTCTCCCAAGAACTAAACAAAGAACTACTAAATATTGGCTTTTCTTAGTGTGGGAGGTGTTTCAGTAGTTTAAGGCAGTGAGGGACACAGTCATGACCACGATGTGGATCCTATTTGTCAGGGGAAAAGGCTCACACAAAAATAACCACAACATGGGACAGAGTATCAAGGGTCACAATACAGTAAGAAAGAACTCACCCTCTCAAAAATGGGGAGGGCCAGGAAACTTTCAGAAAGTTTTTACAGGTAATTATTAGGCAGAGTCATGGGAGGATTTGCATAATATATTCAGAGGATGAGGATGGGGTGGGGCTCAGCCAATCCTGAAACCACCATAGCCACCTGAGCAGAACTATTATTAAGCCCTAGCAACCCTTCTCAGGACCCGCTTATTCCACCACTCTCTTTCCCTCCTTTGCCACCCACCTCTGTTTTAACATTCCTCTTTAAAAAGAAAACCCCAAAATTATCATATTGGTGTACTTTTTGAAGATTTTATCTTTACCTCCCCCACTCCTCCATAGACATCCAGATATGACAAGAGACTCAGTGTTCCTGCTTCCTCCTATTCCTTGCTGCCTCTGCTATGCTTCTTAGGGAATTTACCACTAATTTTTATGGGATAATACGAAAATAATAAACATTGGAAAGTTACAAAGTTTTCATAATCTTAAAAGTTTCAGGTTGACTTCTTTCTGAGCTGGTAATTGAAAAGTTGTTCGAATTTCTGCTGTTTACTTTTGTTCTTGAGGGTGGAGTCACCAAACCTCTTAATATTCTAACCTTGCCCTGGGCCCCAGTGTCAGCCTGAGCACAGGCCCTCTTCCCACCCCTACTTCCCAGCACTTTTCCCAAGGTGGCCAGGCTAGCAGTTTAAATCATCCTCTTCTCAAGCTGGTCATTTGCATTTCTGTGGATCCTCAGGGTAGGCGACAATGGTTTCATTCCTTTACTGGAAATCTGGAATTGGGCCATTGCAACTTGGAGGCAAAGGACATTTTTGTAGGAGAGAACTTAATTGGCAAAATAAGCTAGGATTTTGAGGAGAAACAGCACAATCTTCAAAATCATTTCTGTTGTATTCAAGGGCCAAAACATTGGCGACAAAGTAGAAACCTCAAGAAATTCCCTTCAGACAGTTTCTTGGTGAAAAGAAAGGCCAGTAGATAGAGATGGTGGTAGGGTAGAAGGAAGGTGGTTTTACCAAAAGCCAGATGTTTGGAAGACTTAGGAAAAATCTTTGGAGGAGAGGGTGTAACACATCATGTAAGAGATAAATTATAATCAATAGAGCAAAATCCTGGTAGAGAGAAGATGGCTCATGTTTAGGAGCATAAGTGGAGTATGAGCTTTGAAGAGAAATGTGGACACCCTTTCTCAGCCATGACTGAAGGAGGTGCAGATGTGTGAAAACTAGGACTGGGTTTTAGGAAAGTTAAGTTGAGGAACCTCATGGTGGATCCTTCAGTAGAGTACGAGGCAAGATCATTTGCAGAAGTGGAGGAAAACCATGTAAAGTGGGGGCTTGAGGAAAGCAAACATAGGACAGGTTTGGAAGTGGCCTGGATAATGTTCTTGGATAAGTTCCAGATAATCATCCTCCTGATGAGGAAAGGAATTGAGAATCAGTGAAGACACAGCCAAGTCTGAATAGCATGAACTTTGAGTGGAATGAAGTGATTCTTTAACACTATATAGCAATCCTTAGTAGCGCAAGAGCAAGTTCAAAAGAAACCTTTCAACTAAATACAAAACTAAAAAAATTAATGTTGAGTGGCAACTTATTTCAGAGGACATTATTCATGGTGGATTTTAGAAACATTTTAATTATGACAAACACAAAATCTACAATATCAAAATAGTCATCAGAGAAAAAACACACACACAAAAAGATTACTGGAGTAATAATAAGCTTTTTTTTCTTCTTTCTATGCTAGCCTAAGGCAAGAGAAAAGGAAAGACCCATTTTTTCTTCCCGTTAGACACATCTTCCATTCATTTGATGTTATTCAAATTTTTTTTAAAAAAGCAAAATCTTTGGTATCTTTTCATTGAACATGTGTCTTATATAACAATTTGTGGTTTACTTTTTCTATTATATAAACAAAAACACATACTAAAAAGCCAGAAGAAGTTAAAAACAGCCTATTTCCATGATGGCCAGCCATGGCACAGCACTTCCTGGCCCCTGAAGATCCCTTCCCAATTCTGAAAATATTTAGGGGGAACATTCACATGTTCACCTCTTTTTTACTACAAATGTGGAGAGGTTTTTTTTTTCCAATCAAGGCACCATATTAACATTTCTTAGGTTACATCTTTGTAATCTTCAAATATAGTAAGATAAAAACCGGTAGCAAAGCGTATCACTCAACTTAAAATTCAGAATACTGAGACATATGCAGCTTGCACACACATTAATCTGTTTCTCTCAACAAAATATTTGTAATTTCCAAAATCCTATCAGCTTTTTCACACAATATGGTCCCTCCAATTTGAGGGGCAGTAACGTAAACATAGTCTCCTTACTAAAAAGATTAGTCTTAAAAAAGTAAAATCACCAAAAGAAAGAATGTAAGAATATCAGTGGCTATAAGCTAGAGCAATATCATGTTTTAAAGCCTTATATGTTCATGAAATCTCACTTTAAGAAGGTGATATCTAAATACAAAATATATTGGCAAAACAATTAGTATTGACAAACTAGCACAAAATGATTTTAAATGAAAGTAGAAGACATTATTAAAGCTGAAGATTTTTGTGTGTACTGATTTCATGCCTCAGGTTATTTCCATATCAAATTTAAAGAGATACTGGAAAATAGAAAACAAAATCCATCAACTGTAATCCATTTCCCTTACTCTTCTGTGAAATCATCAGAAGGCGTGAAGGACCGTTTCTATTTCCTCTATCTTTATCAAGCCAGTAACCTCTCAAGCGAAAGAACATGCACCTGTCAAGCTCATCGTGCAGGATGTACACACAGATGTGTTTAATAAATATCTGCCCACAGGGAGATTAGAGGTTTGCTTTGAGAATCAGGGAACAGGCTAGCTCATGTGTTGACGCTTTGGCATCTATCATACAATCCGCCACCTTGTTTCCCTACCAAAATAACCTCAAAGGAAATCCTCTTTGAGTCTTCTTTGAGAAGTGTTATAAGTTTGAAGACCCAAAACGTTGAGGCAAGATCCACCTCAGGGAAGGGGGAGTGGCTGGGGAGAACAGCGTAAGTAGGATTTAGGTGGCTCAGTGACGTCAGGAGGAAGCAGCGATGGAAGGGATGGGGTGCAGACTCACCTGGAGAAGCAGAAGCTGCACACATGTCAAAGGTCAAAGGGCATAGCCTCAGGGACTCCCCACACGCAGGAAAAGTGAAACGCCCATTCCTGGGCTCTCACCGTCAGGGGTACGTCTAAGGGCTCAGCTGTTCCTACCTTTGATACCAGGGACAAACCCTACCAGGCACAGTTGGGGTTGGCAGTAAGGCAAAGGAAAACCTGCCCCAGATTTCAGAGCCAGCGCTGGGGAATCTCCCTGTCCTCTCCGCCACCCCCTCCCGCGCCCGAGACCTGAGACACCTTCAGCCTCACACCCACCTTCTCCAGGCCCTCTTGCGCTGAACAGCATCGGTCTCTATGGCGACCTGAAACCGCAGCTCCCATTGGCCCGTTCAATATGAGGGCCGGGCCAATGGGGAGGGCCAGCCCTCTCCTTCCCGCCAATGGGGTGGCGGGAGCTGGCCCGGGGACGGCGGCGTGCTGACGTTCCCGGGAGCCCGGGGCTGGCCGGGCGGGAGGGCTGGCGGCCGGGCGGGCGGCGGCGGCGGCCTCTGGGCAGTAGAGGGGGCTCCGGGGCTGAGTCCGCGTCGACGCCGGCCGCGGAGGCGGCACCATGGGCAAGGGGTAGAGGGGCAAGTTGGCCACCGCCGCCGCCGGGGGTGGTGGGAGAGCCGCTCCGGGGGAGGGGGCGGGTGGGGGAGGGAGGGGCGGGCAGCCGCGCGGCCGCGGCACTTTTTTAATTTTTGCGGGTGCCGCAGCGGCGACCCCTCGGCGCCGATGTCCCTGATCCCTGGAGCGACGACGGCCGCAGCCTAAGCTGGAAAGTAAGTGTGTGGGCTCGCGGGAGGGCGCGGAGACTCCTGCCCACGAGACCCTCGGCCCTCGCCCCGAACACGCGCCGGGGCCGGGACCTGCGCACCGGGGGCTGGGGGCCTCCCTCCCGCTGCCCCGTCCCCAGCGCCTGGCGGCCGCCGCGGCTTTCCTGCCCCGCCTCGTGTTCCTGCCCGCACTCGCCTGCTGCTCCCCTCCCCCCGGCAGGCGCACAAGTTTCACCCTCCATTTGCTTTTCCCGGCGATTCCTCTCCCTGGTCTCCCGTACGCGCCGCGCACGACCTCTGCCTACGCTGGGCTGTGTGGATCAGGAGCCCCCAGCCCCGAACTTGAGCGCCGCGCTGAGCCTTGCTGGACGCCCTCGCGGCGGCTTCCCCGCTGCCTGCCGCCCCGCGGCCCCTGCGCCCCCGACACCACAGGACGCCCGCCCTCCTCAGCCCTCGGGGCTGGCTGGCTGTCGTTGCAGCCCCAGATCCTGCACCTTGGCCCCCTCCCCGTCTTCCCACGCCCCTGCTGCCCGCGCGGTCTTGCGTTTGTCCCCGAAGTCCTGCACTCCTTGCCGGTCCTGCCCACCCCCTCTGCCCAGTGCGCCCCTCTCTACTGGCCGCGGATCCTCACGCTCCACCCCTCCCGGCTTCCCAGCCCGGAGCCTCGCCGCTGCCCTCCTGCGCCGCCGCTTCCTCCTCTCCCTGCCAGGAGTTGAAGCGGAGCTGCGGCACCTCCCTGGCGGATCTGGTATCCCCCCCACCGGCTGCTGAGGCTGCCGGCCCTCTCCCCTGGACCGCCACCCGAAGAGCGAGCGGCGGGGCCGGGATTTGGCTGCGTGTTGGCTGAGTGCGACACACCGCGAGCGCGGGCAGTGGAGGCGCCGCGGCGGCCGTGGCCGCTCGGGGCGCAGCGGTAGTCAGGTGTGTGTGTACAGCGGGGGACGCGCGCTGCCGGCTCCTGGGCTGGCGACTGATTGTGCAGGAATGCGAGGAATGCACCAGGGGCAGAGTCCACACAGCCCGCCGCGGCTGCACTAGCGCCTTCCCTCCCCAGCTCTCGCCGCGCAGCCAGAGGTCACCGGAGCATCTTCGGAGCTGGTGAGCCTCATTCCTCTCCTCTTCTCCCATTGCTTCCCTCCATGCGGCAGAGGGGAAGCGCGGTAATTCTTTGGGGCTCCAGCTAGCATTTCGTCTGGGTTTTTGCTTCATTGGTCTTCAGAACCGTGAATTTGGGGCCAATGACTCTGTAGCCAAGGTTATTGATCATTGCACAAGGCTGTTTGCAAGTTTGGTGTGCAAGGTTTGGATAGTACCTGGTTTTTACCAGGGTTTTCTGAAAACCAGCAGGAACAGGGGACCTGAAGGTTCTTAGAGTAATGAGCTTGGGGCCAACATATTTTAGCTCTATCAAAAAAATGCGTGTTAGTGCTTATGGACGGGCATGTACTGCAAGAGAGATCTTGAATGCATCACTTTGGTATCCTAAGAAGTGTAATTTTTTCCCTCGTCATACTGGTCGGTGTTTAGACCTCGTATAATACATAATGAATAGAAACAGAGAAGCACTGTTTGGTCAGCGATGGGACAGATAGAACTGTCTGGTACAGTTAAATTCGGGGCGTGTCAGTTACCATTGAACTGACACGGGGACACCACAATCATGTATATTTCAAGATGTTATTTATTAGTGGAGGTCTCAGTTCTTTGTTACTGAGTTTGACTGAAAAAAAAATGCTGCCCTACAACTTTTAAAGAACGGTAATTATTTACGTGTAAAATCAATGATGGTCAGTATGCATTTTTGGTCAAATTTTGTTTTCCTTAATACGGGAGAGCAAAATTTTGACAGAAAATGGTTCGCGAGAATTGAGCTTAGATTCTTTTTATTTTAAAAGAGAAACTAGAAGAATGCTTGTCTTCTTGAATGCAGTATATTGCTGTGAGAGTATCTTCGTTTTGGTGCCTGTAAAACAGTTATGGAAAATAGCAACATGAAAACGAGAACAACTAATGTCTGAAATAAGTGTTTCCGGATGTTGAAAAGCATCGTATGTGTGTTTTTATTTGACACAATTTGCTTGGAAGGTTGCATTTATGACAAACCTCTATGCACCTGGTTATTTTATGTCAGATTCAGTAAAGTCAGATTCATAATAAGTCAGTTGTCTGACCAATCCGCTTTCTTCCAACACCTACTTTGTGTAGATCAAGGACATCGAAAACTATCAAATAGGAACCTTTAGTTAAGGACTCAACAGAAAGGAAAAAAAATAGAAAAAAAATATTTTGCACTCAGAAAGATTTATCTTTTGGTTGCTACGTTGTTTTTCAGCTGTGTGCATAATCAGTGAATCTTCTAATTTAGAGGTTTAATTTGTGTCCAGTAACACTATGGAGGATATTGGGAGGTGTTTGTAAATGCTAACAGGAAACTTTTATTATGTAACAATATCATATTACAGCAGAGTTTAACCCATGCTTAACCCGTGCTTATTTGACTTGATGTCAAGATGAGGAAGTAAAAGCAAATTTAGTTTCCCTGCCGCATTAGAAATTGAAAACCCTCTTCAGATGTATGGATCACACACACACACACACACACACACACACACACAATTGGCTGTGCAAATAGTTTTGCCTGCTTCAGTTAAAGGTAACCTTTCGATTAGAAATGCTTTCTATTTGTTACAGATATTTGAAGAGAGGAAGTTTTTCAACTAGTGATCCTACACAATTGAAAATAACCGAAATCATATTTTGACCAAAGTACATTCCCTCCCCACCCCCTACTATTATGTAAGGAGAGGGTGCTGCATCTGGCGTCTTATATATTATACTGAAGAGTCTAAGTTGGAGAAGTGAAGTATCCAGTTATTTTAATTTTTACCTATATTGTTTTTGGAGGGAGGTAAGGGAGCAGAGAGTATTGATGGAAAACAAGGGAAGAAGAAACTAGGGGCAGCTAGTATTCAACCAGAAAGTAAAATTACATACTTTATTGCAACAATAACGCATTTATAAGCTGAATAAATCAAATCTAATTTTGTGACTAGTTCTGACATAATATGAATTTAAAGAAACTACTACCAAATTCAGTTTAATAAAAACTTTAGCACTTGTATGACCTTGAGTATTTGGATTAGGTTTAAATCAGAATCGCAGTTTTCTTCCTTTTCTTGTAAATAGGCAAAGTAAATTTAATGTAAAAATTTGAAACTTACTTTAATTTTTAAAGATGCAATTATTGCCAATTTTTGACCTGAGTAATTTCCGTGCTGTTACTCAGGGATCAATTTAAATAATATTCATACCCTGGATGATGCCAACCATCAGGTAAGTCTAGCCTCTTACCTGACTCTTTTGAAGTATTAAGGTATTTCGAGAATGCTCTGTAATCGAATGTGTTTTTTTTCTATTTCAATTGAGCAGTAATTCCCTACCTTGCTTAATTCTAAAATGAACATCATATCTTCATTCTTAAATGGAAGGTAAAATAGAGGTTATTATAGGGTTATTTTAGGGCATAAATGCCTATGGAATTGCACGTCAGTTTGGGAAGTTTGCCTTCACGCCTTCAAGTGTATAGGGAGATAAGTACTCCTTCAATGTGTGAAATGATTCTGTAGTGCCCATCCTGCACTAAAGGGGAAGAAGAATCTGAAACATAACACCAGTGGACTAGGTATGTTTGGAAAATTAAATAACTGTTTCACAGCCAGACAGTACTACAGACAACTGCAAATAGAGAAAAGAAGGAAAACTTTTAAGATACATGGATGTAAGCTTTCTTTCTTACATCAGTGGAAGTGATGATAGCAGTCAGCAGGTCAGTTTGATGCTCAGTGATAAGAAATAACAGGGTTATTTCAGGGTAGGGTAATCAGGCCCTGAGTTGCCAAGAACGTACTTGCTGGTTTCAGTTCAGAAGCTGCACAACATTCAAATATTTCTTACATTGTCACTTTAATAATTCAGTGGAATTATCTTAATTTAGTGTGCTATGTTACCATTACTAAATTGGGGATGTTACATGATGGTGATCTTCAGTTAAACTCAGGAATGTTGCAGACATTTTCTTCATCATTGACCTGTTGTTTTTTCCTTTTCATAATTCAGATTTATTTAATATACCAATAAATGTTGGCTATATCACTGATCATTTTATTATTCAGAGTCTTGATAACATTATAGTTTATTATGACTCATATATAATGATTCATTGCAGCTGAAAAAATGTCGTTAGGGATTGTATTGTGAGATATTATTACTACTAAATATATAAATTAAAATATAGAAGTGTCTGAGTTATTGTAAGTCATGTGATTGCAAAGCATTTTTCCTGAATGGAATAATGCCTGGTGGTTGGGTGGGTGCCAGTCCAGGTAGCTAGATATAGAATGATACAGTCCTCAAAAAATCCCGAACTCACAATGTAGGGTAGGGAGAAAGGGGGCCAGGGGAAGCACCTTTCTTTGACATCCGAGGCATGTTTGACTTCTATAGTTTCCTCTCCACTAAATATAAATTTGGTGAGTTGCAAATATTCAATGGTGTTAGTACTGCTCTTCCTTAATCTGTGCCCCTAAACTGCCCCCACCACCCCGCCACAACACACACACACTATGCCATCACCACATCTGTCAACTTGGCAAGGCAGAGGAAGCTGCTTGTGGTCTGAGGCCATGTGCATAACCTGTAGACATTGGTGTCCTGTATTCCAGGTTGAATTTAAAACAGGTGTGGGATTTGACACAAAAATGATACTGTATATGAAAGTTAGGTAAAATGTGTATTTGAAATGAGGCTATCAGGGTACTATGCAGACTTTTGGGGCCTGGCCGGAAACTTGGAATGCAGTTTTTCATAGAAACCCACAATCGGTTTACAAATAGACTTTTGAAACACTGGCTAGGTGGTATGTGAAGTTTTGTCCCATTGCAAGCTGTGTTTTAATTGCAAGCATGAGGGAGGTAAAAAGTATCCCAAATCAGAAATTAGGAGATCTGCCATTAAACCTTATTACCTTGACAAACCATTTAACATTTGGATGATAGTTTCCTCCTTTTAAAAATACAGTTTGGATTATATTGATCTAAGTTACATTTTAGCTCAAGATTCCTGAAGTTCACAGTGGTTTTAAAAAATTTTTCTTAAGAAAGAAAGAAAAAAAAACTTTTCCAAGCTTGAATATACTGTTCCCTCTTGTACCTCAAATCATGACAGCAAGGAAGTTGCATTTCTCTTTTGAGACTTCGAACCTTCTTCACATTCATTTTTAATTGTTTTGTTTTGTTTTAAAACGATATCATTTTGGGAAATGAGGGTAAGGGATGAAGCACATGTTTTCAAAGTCTTGCTACCTCTACCCTAGTCCAAGATTACATATGGTAGTTTTGGCCAGGGAAAGTGCTTGAGATTTCACCTTTACATTCAGTGAGGCTCATGAAGTGTCATTAAGGTAGTGAGGTGTCATGGTTAGCAACCTTACTGTCGGTCCAGTTCTGGCACTGCAACTTGCTAGCTGTGTAACCTGGCAGATTGTATAAACTCTATGGTCCTCGTTTTGCTCATCTGTAGGATGGAGTGATAAAAGTACCCACTTCATATGGTGGTTGTGGAGATTAAATGAATTAATACATGTGAAGTGCTTACAACAGGAGCTGGCTCAGAGCCAGCACTTAATACATTTAAATCATTATTTTTACATTGTGGTGCTTTATGATGGTTTCAGCCGCATTTACCAAATGCCAGGGAAATTATTGGCTTGCTTTCTGTGTGGGTTTTGTCAAAATGATTATGGATTTCAACAGGATATTTCAGGGAAGAAATAAACTGCTGAAGAGAACCATTATGAGCTTGATAGTTTGCAGGACATTGTCTGTAAGAAAGAGAATCCAGCACAGTAATTAAGGGCCTTTTTAAGTAAGGAAGTTGTAGCTTCTTGTGGTAGGTCATACTTGGAGAGGCATTAACCACTACTAGCCAACAAGTATAGGAGAATGTATACAATTATTGCATTTGTAATCCCAGGTAGTAGTCATTTTATAAAATGTCTTTGCTAGTCAGTACATGAATAAAGCATTAGAAACTGTTGATCATTTAACGCCATTTGCCCAAATGCAGCTTGTAAGTTAACTCTTTAAGCTGGCTTTTCTGTCTGAAAGTGATCACAGTTGAAAAAATAAATAAATGGATATTTGAAATCAGCAGGAGACTCCCAAATCAAGAAAGGCTAGAAAAGAGGAAGGAGGTTTGGAAGATACATGATGTAAATCAACAGACAGTGGTTAAACAGATATCAAGAGGCTCTAGTTCTAGTCCTGGCTTTGCCGCTGTGCAGGTGTGTGTCCCATGAGCAAGTCATTTAACTCTCGTGGGCTTTAGTTTTCTTGTCTATAAAATGAGGGAGCTGGTCCAGATGCTCTCTAGAGTCCTTCTAGTACTTACATTTCGCAACTCTTAGAACATCAAGCCGTTACATTTTTTCCTCAGCAAGAATGTACTGTCTTCCCAAGGATTTATGACAATTTACCCTTTGGGATAAGGAGAGAAAATTGAAGTTGTATACTTGAAATTCTCAGCTCCTGAAAATATAAGTGTCGCAGCCAGACAAACCTGTGACCCCTTTGTGGCTGAGTCAGTGGCTCCATGTCTTGTGCGATGGTGGTGTGAAGTGCTCCAGGAGTGAGGATCCTTGGGGCTCCTAGGGGCAGGAGCTGAGCAGTGAGCCTTTGTGGAGCTGCACATCTGCAGTTTGTCACAGCCCTGCCTTCTGGGACTCATTTGTCTACAACCAGTCCCCTGTGCACACTGGAGACTTCACCTCTGATTGAGACTACATTTTCTAGAAGTTGGATAGAAACAAGAAAGGGGATTTAGGATGGTGATTAGAAGGGACTAGTCTTGTTACAGTGAAAATGACCCACTTCTTACTTGCTCAGATGGTTTGATTTGTCCTCAGAGAAGTTAAACAACTGACACAGAGTCGCTCCTCTGAAGACATTTTGTATGAATACTTTAGGTTCATAGGGAACTCACTAATCCATATCTCATAGAATATAGGTACTTTTCATTCAACTCTAATTATTACATATAGACAATCTACCAGTGTTCAGAAATTGTGGCACATTTCATGAGGATAATTTTTTACTTGGATTTGTGCTCTTCTATATAAAGTAATTTAAAAATTCAGTGATGAAAGTTTCTTCTAGACCCTGTTCTCTTCCTTTGTGGAGGAAAAAAAGTCCCTATAGAACTCTAGTATGTATAAATCTATAAAACAATTTTTAAAAAGTATTGAGGTTAGCTCTTCCCCTTTGCTAATGCAATAAGGACATTATTTGCAAAGGGAAGCATTAATTATACTACTATTGTATGCAGTATTAAATGAATTGTCAATGTCATGATCAAAGTAAACCCTTGAAGAACTGTCTTGTTCCCAGATCTTCATGAGAATTGTAAACACTCATGTAAAACAAACCATTATTTACCACTTTGCAGTAAAATGGATCATGTGTTCTGACACCTATACCCTGGGTTGAGTGGGAAACAGGGACTGTTTGATGAATTAAAGGAAACTTTATTCCTGTATACCACTAGGGGTGCAAGTGAGGGGACTGTAGACAATTATTACTTTAGATATTTGTTGGAGTCCTACTGTGTGTAAAGTATTGTGTTTCATTTTGCATACTTATTTAAAACCATACTACTTATTTGAAATGATTCATTTTAGTTCATTTTAACCAACATTTTTTAGTCCCCTGCTCCATATCAGACTCTGATAGGCCTTATGGCCAAAAAGATGACTTCCTCCAGGGATACTTACTGTCTGTGTTAGATTCAGTAATGGAAGTCTCAGTCTTTAAGGAATCCATGATACATTTTTCAATCTGGTTGGGAAAGATAAGACACCTAAGGTGGTAGAGAAGGTTGTCCTAGAAATGTTGGTATGTAAATAAACATGTAAAATTGTTTCATAAGTATTAAGGATGAGCTATAAAATAACCAGGTTTTAGCTTATACTTCTACTTGCTTCGTTTTGTATTACATGATAAATTACCCGATTCTGGAGATAGGCATTAACCACTCTCATTAGCTTTCTTTGGGATAAGTCTGCACCAAAGATAAGTAGTGATTTCAAAACAAATTTTAATCATGAACTTGATTTATTTTGGCTGTATCTCTTGAAACACTTTACCATATAGCCTGTGTGAAATAATTAATCATAATGATAATACATTATTTACAAGAAACCATAATTTATGCCTTAAGATCTGCCATTTTATTAAGTTCTTATTTTTATTTTTCATACAGCAGTATTTTGGTTTATTGTGTTTTTTGCTTTTCTTGTATTCTCTATGTTTGTGTGTCTTTTTTTTTTTTTTTTTTTTTTTTTTTTGAGGCGGAGTCTCGCTCTGTCGCCCAGGCTGGAGTGCAGTGGCGCGATCTCGGCTCACTGCAAGCTCCGCCTCCCGGGTTCCCGCCATTCTCCTGCCTCAGCCTCCCGCGTAGCTGGGACTACAGGCGCCGCCACCACGCCCGGCTAATTTTTTTGTATTTTTAGTGGAGACGGGGTTTCATTGTGTTAGCCAGAATGGTCTCGATCTCCTGATCTCGTGATCCGCCCGTCTCGGCCTCCCAAAGTGCTGGGATTACAGGCTTGAGCCACCGCGCCCGGCCGTTTCTGTGTCTTTATAAGCCCAATCTTACTGTTGAAAACATTCCCTCCCATTGTTATGAATAAACAGAATGTTTTAAAATCTCTTGTGACATATGCTAGAATAAATGGTCTCAGTGACTCTTGCCTTGAATCTCAGAATGATGCACTGATGGGAATTTTTCACTTACTGTCAGTTTGTCGATGACTACATAAGCAGTAAGTCTGTTTAAAAAAGGCACTGAATAAGGAATCAGAAAATCGAACTGGACTTCACAAGAACTATTAATGCTATTAGTCTGAGACTTGTGATAAACAACTCAGATGTTAAAGGTCTAATTCATACTGTTAATAGATGAAAAATAAGTGTCAGTCTGAAATCTTTGGATAGTATATTGGCAAGTGTCAGTCTTCCAAAATATGGTTTAGAACTGTGAATATAATTTTTCATAGAAGCAACATTAATCCGTAAATCTCCCATCCTATAGTGTAACTAGAGTATATCAGTTCCATGGGAACATAGTCCTGCTCTAAGCTACTCAATAGCAGGGACTTTATCTTTCTACGTGACTTAATCTCAACCTCCAGCGGTTCTACATACCTTAAGTGAATAAATGAGTTTGACTTCTACTTTTGAACACCTTCACCTACTACTCTTGGATAATCTTGTCTGTCTGTGCCTAATACTTATCCTCTGTCCTTTTGTAAATTGGTCTGAGACCCTAATACCATTTATCCTGCATGTTTCAAAGGAAAAAACTATTTAGACTTTTAAAAAAAATGCTTTTGTAATAAAACTTGCTAGATAAATAATTCATTATACCACATTCCTTAGTAAAGAAATTAATGGTCAGGTGCAGTGGCTCAAGCTGTAATCCCAGCACTTTGGGAAGCTGAGGCAGGTGGATCACTTGAGATTAGGAGTTCAAGACCGGCCTGGACAACATGCTGAAACCCTGTCTCTACTAAAAATACAAAAAAGAAAAAAAAAACTTTGGCAGGCGCCTGTGGTCCCAGCTACTTGGGAGGCTGAGGTGGGAGAATCACATGAACCCATGAGGCAGAGGTTGCAGTGTGCAGAGATTACATCACTGCACTCCAGCCTAGGTGACAGAGCGAAACTCCATTTCAAAAAAAAAGAAAAAGAAAGAAAAGAAATTAATTAGAAGATTACAAACAGATTGGTTCATGTTCATTTTAACCTTAATTGCCTGGATTATAACCACAGTGAGATGAGTTTTCATAATGCTCTTTATCGTACTATTACTAGGCACCCATCAAGCACCAAGACTAAACTAAGCTTTGAAAGTGTGGTGTTGAGCAAACTTTCTGTATCCATACCTTTTGTGAATCAGTAATATCTTTGTATAGTCAGCTGAAGAAGACAGAAGTAGATATAATTTAAAGCACATGAAGTTTTTCAAAGGGGAAATGTTACAAAAATGCTAAGGGTATTATTGGTACTATAAAATTACATAAATGTTAAGAGTAACGAAATGAAATTTTGTAGCTTGTTTTGACCTAGTTGGTATAGTAAGTAAACCTTTGTTTGGTCTTAATATAGTAGATAGAAATATTCTTATACATTTTGGTTGTCCCTTTTCCAACCTCATATAATTACTGTAATAAAATTTACAGAAAGAAAGATCCTGTGTACCCTTTATATCGTTTTTCCCCAATGGTAACATCTTGCAAAACTGTAATACAGTGTCACAACCAGGATATTAACATTGATAATATCAAGATACATAACATTTCCATCACCACAAAGCTCATCTCCCCTACCCTCATCCCCTCCTAAGTCTCTGGCAACCATTCATTGTTCATCACATCTATAGTTTTGTCATTTTAAGAATGCTAGTGGCGTACACCTGTAGTTACAGCTACTGAGGAGGCTGAGGTGGGAGGATGGCTTGAGCCTGGGAGGGCAAGACTGCAGTGAGCCATGATCTCACCACTGCACTCTGTCCTGGATGAAAGAGTGAGACCCTGTCTCCAAAAGAAAAAACTGTGGGCACGATGGCTCACTCCTATTATCTGAGCACTGTGAAAGGCTAAGATATGAAGATTGCTTGAGGCCAAGAGTTCAAGACCAGCCTGGGCAACATAGGCAGACCCTGTCTCTAAGAAAAATTTTAAAAATTAGCTGCATGTGGTGGCAGGTGCCTGTAGTCTCAGATAATTGGGAAGCTGAGGCAGAAGGATTGCTTGAACCCAGGAGGTTGAGGCTGCAATGAGTTATGGTAGTACCACTGCACTCCAGCCTGGCCAATAGAGTGAAACTCTAGCTCCAAAAAAAAAAAAAAATTATATAAATACGTTGATAAAGTATGTAACTTTGGCTTTTTTTTCCCATTCTGCATAATTCTTTGGAGATTATTCTAGGTTCCTGCATGTATGGGTAGTCTGTTCTGTTTTATAGCCAAGTAATATTCCATAATATACATGTACCATAGTTTCCTTAACCATTCACCTGCTGTTTCTAACTTATAGCTACTACAAATAGAGTTACTATGAATATGTATGTACAGTTTAGCATAAGTATACTTTTCTCTGGGGGAACGCCCAGGAATCCAATTGCTGCATTGAATCATAATTTTTATTTTTATTTATTTATTTATTTTATTTTTTGTGAGATGGAGTCTCACTTTGTCACCCAGGCTGGAGTGCAGTGGCGCGATCTCGGCTCACTGCAAGCTCTGCCTCCCGGGTTCAGGCCATTCTCCTGCCTCAGCCTCCCGAGTAGCTGGTACTACAGGCGCCCGCCACCATGCCTGGCTAATTTTTTGTATTTTTAGTAGAGACGGGGTTTCACCATGTTAGCCAGGGTAGTCTTGATCTCCTGACCTCGTGATCTGCCCGCCTTGGCCTCCCATAGTGCTGGGATTAAAGGCCTGAGCTACCGTGCCCAGCCCGAATCATAATTTTTAAAGCTTTCTTTCTAAATTATGCACTGAATTATGTGAGACCTCAGTAATCCAGCCATCTTTATCAATGTGTTGGTGAATTAAAATAAAGAATTTTATAAGTTAGATTTATAGCTTGGTAAATTACAAAAACTTATCTATAAAATCAATCTTTTATCTTTTGTTACTGTTTTATAAGTAGTAATTCGCACAGGTTTACCTTATTTTTTAGCAAAAACCCATTGATTTTAAGTAGAATTCGTGAAGTTGATTTGTAACTTGGCTTTAGGATTTGTTTGGTTTTGTTATATTTTATTTTGTTTTAGATAGCAGGCACATTTCATTTTCTGTAACAGTATTATATTTTAAAATATAATCATTAATGTTGACTCTTTCAGAATTTCACCTGCATATGATCATAGGTAATATTCTTACAAAAAAATGTTGATAGTGCACCAAGCTAACAGGCAAGGTGAGGATGTAAAATGAAGACAGTATTCTCCTGTGTGATTGGAATTAATCCAGTCATTAGGTTGAAGCCAATAAGCATACATGATACTTTAAAAGGTGAGGATTGTTTCATTCCTAGAAGAAAAGAAATTAGACATTTTCTCTTCTTATTCTTCGAGACAGGGTCTCACTCTGTCACCCAGGCTGGAGTGCAGTGGCGGTACTCTTATAACTCACTGCAGCCTCAAATTCCTGGGCTCAAGGGACCCACTCGCCTTAGCCTTCTGAGTACCTGGGACTACAGGCACATGCTACCATGCCTGACTGATTTTTTTGTTTTTGTTTATTGTAGAGGTGAGATCTGGCCATGTTGCCCAGACTGGTCTCAAACTCCTGGCCACAAGCAATCCTCCCGCCTCAGCTTCCCAAAGTGCTGGGATTACAGGCATGAGCCACCATGCCTAGCCAGAAAATACGTTTGTGTGTGTGTGTGTGTGTGATGGAGCCTTGCTCTGTTGCCCAGGCTGGAGGGCAGTGGGGTGATCTCGGCTCACTGCAACCTCCGCCTCCTGGGTTCAAGCTATTCTCCTGTCTCAGCCTCCTGAGTAGCTGGGATTACAGGCACATACCACCATGACCAGCTAATTTTTGTGTTTTTAGTAGAGATGGGGTTTCGCCATGTTGGCCAGGCTGGTCTTGAACTCCTGACCTCAGGTGATCTGCCTGCCTTGGCCTCCCAAAGTGCTGGGGTTACAGGTGTGAACCACCACACCCGACCAGAAAGGACGTTTTCTAAAGTGATTTTCTTATCCCCTCCTTCCCACCATGCTTTTTGTGTGACTGTTGTATATACCTCTGCCAGAGAAATATGTTGAAATTGCATCTGGCTAAATAAAGTCTTCATGATTGATACTTTGGTTAGTTTTTATTAATGTCTTTTCTACCTTGAGGTCAAATCTGTTTATTTTCATAGTTTAAAATATCGTCAGATTATTTAACGAGCTTTATACTCTGTTCAGTATTAATTTTATGTTCATTTTAATATTTTTATTATCATTACTTCAGTCTTCCAAAATCCTAGCTGAAAAGGTAAGTGTTGACTGTAATCAGTCCTAAAATACGGCTATACAGTAACATTCATTTTTAATATAGTGCTTTTAAGGATTTGATCCTTTTTCTATATTTGAATGATATAACCTCAGCATTATTTACTTTCACAGAAATATGATCCTCCCAATAAGTTGTGTATTTCCTGAAGGTTTTTCTGTGATTACGTATTATGTCCTTCTCTGCCTGGTGAGCCCTTCTTTTTCTTCTTTGGGGTCTAACTCAATGACCCCTCTTTAATGAAGCTCTCCCTGGCCCTTTGCTCTGCCACACTCCACATTTCAACCTTCCCACCTGTGCTTGTCATCACTCTGCACATAACTCTGCTTTGAACACTTGTCACATTGTGAATAGTTTCTGTGTCTCTTTCCTGGCCATGTTGTGAGCTCTCAGCAGGTTAGAACTGTGTCATAGCCATCACTGTATTTCTCTCGTGTAGCAGTATTCCTAACATGTAGTAAGCAACAGGTGCTTTCTTTGAGTGAATGAATAATTAAATAATTTGTTTACAACCTTAGTTATCCCCTTCTCTTCTAACCTTACGTGGCTCCCCATTGTTTGCCCTGCAGGATCATATTCAGATTCTCCAGCGACCTACCATATAAGGCCCATTACAGTCAAAACCTAATTACTCTCCTTCCTGAACCCTCCACATCAGCAAGACTAGTCTCTACTCATTGTTCTCTGTCTCCCTCCACTCCGGGTTCACATCTTCATAGTCCTTCAAGACCTAGTTCAAATAGATACTCTAATAGTATCTAACTTTTTTTCTGGTAGAAGGAAACAAAGAACAAAGAGCTCACTCTGATGACAACAAGAACAAAAAATACCACACATTCTGCTAATTCATGATTTTCTTCAACCCCTCAGAGAGCTGATATCTCAGTATAACCAATTAGCCTGAAATCTAAGGAAGGAAAGGCAGCTCCAAGGTTGGGCTTGCTTACCTGGGACAGATGATGCTGGACACTAGTAAGAAGAACTGAGTTAAAAATGTTTAGCAAATTGCTAAGTGTTGAATGTGGGCAGGCAAGAGAATTCAGAACCCCATAGGGCATCAGTTGGGCGGTGAATTCATACCCCTTGAGGGCTCTTCTACATGGACCTCCCCTGTTGCTAATTTAAAAAAGATTGGCCAGAGTCCTGAGAAGGCCTCCCACTGAGTGTGGGCCTGGGGAGGGGAGCAGCAGCCTAAGGACAGAAAGGCAAAAAACCCCAGTCTTCCTTAGGGCACTAGTGAAAACCATTGAGAGTGAAAATTTCTGAGAGTATTGTTAAGCCATGCAATTCAAAAACAGCATGCTTGCTACAAACACAGCTTCAACGCCCATTCAGCCCAGCCACCAACCTAAGCTCCTCCTCAACAAACACTATGCACCCACCATGGGCAGAGGAATCTCTCAGAGCCTTGGAGGTGAAGGAGAGAGAATGATGGCCCAAGATAAGGTTTTGGTTGAAAAAGTTTTAGGATAGAGAGGACTTAAGCATGGTAATGGATGGAGTGAGGAAAGCCAAAGAATAGAATTAATAGAAATCAGGGAGTAAGGAGGATAGGTTGTAAATCATATAGCATGAATTTTCTTCCTGAATGTTTCATCAATGTAGATGCTTAGGCATGCAAGTTTAATTTTTGTTTAAAATGGGGGAAAAACCCTACATGAATAGATTCCTGGATTAAATTTAGTATCAGATTTAATTTTTACAGTCAAGAACAATTAAATTGTCTGCTCGTATTTTCTGGATCATGAGATCTATTCACACTGAAATGTCTAACATTTTGCTCATTGTCAAAAAAAGCCTTTAAGTGCTGACACGAAGGATTGTGCTTTATTTCAAATTGTGCACATCACTGCAGTAACAGAGGCTCATCACACATGAGAGAAGACATACTGGAAGTAAGATTCATCTCTTCTAGTTGATTTGACATGAGCAGTATTATCCAACTAAGTATCAGTGAATGCCTGTTTTAATATTTCTCCAATCTTATTCATAGTTACAAAATCAGGACAATTTATTTCTTCTATTAAATGCCATTTATTGAACTAAGCATTATTTCAAAGAAAAAAGAACTAGTCATTGAAAGTAATTCCTTTTTTAGTTACTCCATTAAACTTAACAATAGCATTTAAACACTTCTGATTATTGAAAAATTAAACATGCCTAAATTATTTGGTCTCATTCTACTCATAGCCAGAATTTAAACATAGCTTATCTAGTGGTTTCTGAAAGGTATAGGGTAGAAATGCATTCCTCTTCAGCTCTTTTTCTGTACCAATAAAGCTCTATCTAGGAAGCTTAGCTCAGAACTGAAAGTGAATCAACAGGAAGATGTTGGTTAAAGAATATATAATTAGTTAGATGGAAAGAATGAGTTCAAGGAATCTGTTGCACAGCATAGTGAATATCATTAATGATAATATGTTTTTGAAATATGCAGAGAGTAGATGTTAGGGGTTCTCACCACAAAAATGATAGCTATGTTAAGTAATGCATTTGTTAATAAGCTAGTTTTAACATTCCACATGTATGTTTACTTCAACATCGTGTTGTACACAATAAACACATACAGTTTTGTTTTTAGTTTCTAAAAATTTAAAATCAAAATGAATTTTAAAAAGTAGAATTAAAAACTGTCTTTAGGCTGACCATATCAGTTTTTATGTCTTTTCAACCAAATTGAGTCAGATAGAGAAAAGGAAAAGATCTGCATACTCATTACAACCTATGCTTTTCCTATGAGGAGGGCCAGTCATCTAATTTTTTAAAAGCAGTGAAAAAAAGACTACAGACTCTGTAGCATAGATTTATGTTAAATGTTACAAACATGAAATGTTAAAATATATCCATTTACAAGAGAGTAAACAGACAGCCTACAGAATGGGAGAAGATATTTGCAAACTGTGCATCTGACAAAGGTCTAATATCCAGCATCTGTAAGGAACTTAAATTTACAAGAGGAAAACAACTCCAGTAAAAAGTGGGCAAAGGACATGAACAGACACTTTTCAAAAGAGGACATCCATGTGGTCAACAAGTATATTTTAAAAAGCTCAATATCACTGATCATTAGACAAATGCAAATCGAAAAACCACAATGACATACCATTTCACACCAGTCAGAATGTCTGTTATTAAAAAGTCAATAAATAACAGATGCTGGTGAGGTTGCAGAAAAAAGGGAACACTTATATACTGTTGGTGAGAGTGTAAATTACTTCAGCCATTGTGGAAAGCAGTATGGTGATTCTTCAAAGAGCTGAAAGCAGAACTACCATTCAACCCAGCAATCCCATTACTGGGTATATACCCAGAGGAATATAAATCGTTCTACTATAAATACACACACACACACACACAAATGTTTACTGCAGCACTGTTAACAGTAGCAAAGACAAGACAGGGAATCAACCTAAATGCCTATCAGTGGCAGACTGGATAAAGAAAATGTGGTACATATCACTCTGTGGAATACTATGCAGCCATAAAAATAACAAGATCTGGTCTTTTGCAAGAACATGGATGGAGCTGGAGGCTCTTATCCTCAGGAAACTAACTCAGGACTAGAAACCAAATACCATATGTTCTCACTTATAAGTGGGAGCTAAATGATGAGAACTCATGGACACAAAGAAGAAAACAACCCTCGGGTCTACTTGAGGGTAGAGGGTGAGAGCAGAGAGGGGGCAGAAAAGGTAACTATGGGATACGGGACTTAATTCCTGGGTGATGAAATAATATGTACAACATACCCCAGTGATATGAGTTTACCTATGTAACCTTCACATGTACCCCTGAACCTAAAATAAAAGTCTAAAATACATATATATCCATTTAAAGCAACTCATACTGTATCTTATTTTTTGCTTTGAAGCTAGCTTACGAAATTTTAAAATCAGGTGAAATTTGTGTGGCTTATAAGGTCAGCATTAAAAAACCTAAGGTAAGAGGAGGACTCTGATTTTCCAATGGTTACGAAGCAAGGTGATACTAAATGAATTGTATTTATTATGTGGATTACATAATAAAATTTCTGTGTTTACGGGGTATTTTTTCATTTTAATTCCCAAAGCAAAACTACAAAGATGTCCAGAACAATTGTTTTCCTTCTTTCATCATAACCATGAACAAGTTTTAGCAGAAGCTACTGGAGGACAGATATTCTGCCTTTTACACATTTGCTGCCCCTAAAGGACTGAGCAAAGACAGAGGGAAGCTCCGAAAGTACAAGACTCTGGGTGACTTGAAGCTGCCACATAGCTGAAAACAATCGAGTCTTTCTGGAATCAGTAATGACATTCTAGGATCCCTGAGGCTCACTTGGTGTTACGATATCACTTCTAAGATATTATAATACCAAAGCTATTAGAAACAAAGGATCTAGGCCGTGTTGATTATTGAACCCCTGCCCACTCCTAGCACTGGGCCTCAGATATCAGTTATTGATGAGAATTCACAGAATTACACTGAAAATGTCAAAGTTAAGCCCAATAAAAATTTAAAAAAAAAATGAGATTTTAAGTGAAGGCAAGAATAATTTGACAACTGCTTGTGCGTAAAATGTTTTCCATAATTCATTTGGGAAATGAAAATTTACTTCCTGTTTCCCATTTGCAATGGTTTTTCACCAGTGCCCTAAGGAAGACGGGTTTTTTGCCTTTACCTCAGCAGTGTAAGGCTGTTCCATAGTAGAGATAGGGGAGAAGGATCCAGGCAGGATTTCTTGCCTCTCCCACACTGGCTGCTGCTCCCCTCCCCAGGCCCACACTCAGTGGGAGGCCTTCTCAGGACTCTGGCCAATCTTTTTTAAATTAGCAACAGGGGAGGTCCATGTAGAAGAGCCCTCAAGGGGTATGAATTCACCGCCCAACTGATGCCCTATGGGGTTCTGAATTCTCTTGCCTGCCCACATTCAACACTTAGCAATTTGCTAAACATTTTTAACTCAGTTCTTCTTACTAGTGTCCAGCATCATCTGTCCCAGGTAAGCAAGCCCAACCTTGGAGCTGCCTTTCCTTCCTTAGATTTCAGGCTAATTGGTTATACTGAGATATCAGCTCTCTGAGGGGTTGAAGAAAATCATGAATTAGCAGAATGTGTGGTGTTTTTTTGTTGTTGTTGTTCTTATTGTCACCAGGGTAAGATCTCTGCTCTTTCTACTAGAAGAAAAGTAAGATACTTTTATAACTGCCTTAAGGAAGTTCACCTTTCCATTTAAAATGCCAAGGACCCCTGGTGCCACTTTTTAAATCTTTTTATTAGAGTTTTAGTATTTTTGATAACATATATATGCTGTCTCCCCACTAAATTGTGGACTTTGAAAGTCATGAAACTGACTTCATTATTTTTTTTTTTGTCTTCAGCACCCAGCAGAGTCGCTGGCATAGAGTAGGTGCCCAGTGTTTTAGACACAGCGGTTTGCATTTTAATCTCAGTGAGGGCATTTTTACTTTTTTATTGTTCTCTGTAGGTAGGAACAACCTGGCAGCAGATTCTTTCTGTGCTCTGTCCACATCCTATGGCACTTGCAGTGACCTGACAGCTTTCTACTGCAAGCTTCTAGAATTTTTAGCCAGAAGACTTCTCTGACACCTACCTGTGTTGGGGCAGGTAAGAAGTGCCAGTGGGTTATCACTCCAGGAGCAACCCTCAGTCAGTAGCTAAGCGTCTTCACCCCTTAGTTGGGATATCTTTGAGGTGGGTTCTTTGTAGGCTGGTAGAAGTGCCGAGTGGAAGTAAGACCCATTTGTTCACTGTGGTAAGTGATTCAGTGCACCCCATATGGACTTCCCTGTCCTATCTCCCATATCCATCTACCAGATAAACTACATGCACTGAAATTCTTGTCTTGGGTTCTGATTCTGGAAGAATCATAACCCAATACAGACAGTTATAATTCACATAAATTTTCAGATATTTAGAATAGTTTTCTTTAATAGGGACAGTCGGCAAAATCAAGGAGCTTTTTGAGGGCAATTATAGCTTTCATCAGATTTTCGAATGTTCTTGCCTCTCCCTTCCTCTCATAGAATTCATTTTCATTGCAATAAAGACAAAGAAACATCCTTATCTTTTTAACTTAGAATATTAAAGCAGCTATTTTCCTTTCAGAGGACCGGTGCACTGAATCTTTTTAGATGCAATCAGGAAATCATTGGGGTGTGTTGTAGGTACACATGTGATTGTATCTTAGTAACTGAATTTCAAAGATAGGATTTTACTTTTATATTCATGTTATTGGTTATCATCTACATGCACAGTGAAAAGTGTGCTGGGATGTCATATGATTGCTTTCCTGCACTTTTGAATTGGGGGCTCATCCTCTGATGATTTTTAAACTTTATTTTATTTTTTTAGAGACCAGTCTCACTCTGTTGCCCAGCCCAGAGTGCAGTGGTGTGATTATAGCTCACTGCAACCTTGACCTCCTGGGTTCAAATGATCATCTCGTCTCAGCCTCCCAAGTAGCTGGGACTACAGGCATACACCACCCTGCCTGGCTAATTTTTAATTCTTTTCTAGAGACAGAATTTCGCTGTGTTGCCAAGGTTAGTCTTGAACTTCTGGCCTCAAGTGATCCTCCCACCTCTCCCTCCCAAAGTGTTGAGATTATAGGTGTGAGCCACTGTACCCGGCCCCTGAAGATTTTATTTGAAGTAAAATAGTCTCAGATTAGAGACCTGCTGTTTCAAATTTAGGTGATCTCACTTTTAAAATAGTTTTCTTTTTCTGATTGTAAATGAAGTCCATGCATTTGCAGAAAACTCTTTCAATGCAGAGCAGCACAAAAGAAGAAAGTAAAACCCAAGTATAGTTTAGCTGCATTCACAGGTGACCACTGCTGTCATTTTGTCTTACATGCTTCCAGGAGGTTTTTATTTTCTAAGCCTCTGCATGTACATATCTAAAAGAATTGGAATCAATAATCATCATATTCTTACTCCATTAAATGCTCTTCTAACAAGTATTTAAAACATTTACAAAGAATTATATTCTGTGAACACCTGTGTAATAGAATTCTTTGTAAATGTTAATTCATCCCTTATAATTGGACACTTTTTTTTTGCTTTTATAAATAATGAAATTCCACTTGTAGTTTATGACTGCCTTGAAGTTAAGCCACAGATATGACCACATTTATTTGAGGATGACACTGCTGATGATTAGTGCTTGTAGAATCGCAAGCTTTTAGACCAAGGAAAGATGTTAGAGATCACCATATGCAGTTCTTCACTTTTACAGGGGAAGAGCCTGAGATCTGGAGACACGGTCCCTGAGGTCAGCATGCATACCTGTATCAGGAGGCCTGGGCTAGGTGTCTTGTTTCCCATCAGCTTATCTGGCCGGAAATATCAGACTTTGCTCCTCCTCTCCCCTACTAATTGAAAAAACAGGAAATGATCTAGCCAACTCCGCTGGAGGTGTGCTTTTTACAAATAAGAAATTAGAACAAAACCATACCAAAATGAATGAACTACTTAAGTGAAGCAAAAGTATCAGCCCCTGTACCACTGAGGTAGTAATTATGGCCTGATACCTCAGGAAGTCAAGCAGCAGGGGATAGACCCCATAAAGAAGAAAGAAGTATCAGTCTTAAAGTAAGGTTTCCTGAAATTCTGCTGTCATATTGATCAACTGGGATTAGGCTGAAGTTCAGTTTCCTGGCGACAATATCCTGATTTAAAAAAATGGCTAAATCGGGACATGATGGCACATGCCTGTAATCAACGCTACTCGGGAGGCTGAAGCAGGAGTATTGCTTGAACTCAGGAAAGTGAGGCTGCAGTACACTGTGATCCTACCTGTGAATCACCACTGCACTGCAGCCTGAGCAGCATAGCAAGGCACCCATCTCTCAAAAAAAAAAAAAAAAGTCCAGGGCCTCATACTAACTGAGCTGTAGACCAGCTTCTGAGGTATGCCAATAAATAAATTGATGACTATACTAATGCTTCATATGTATGACTGATAAGCCAGGGACAAAGTTTATTTCCTCAGTTCTTATGTTCTAAGAGAAATTTCTAGTTCAGGCTAAAAAATGTTTTCAGTGTCCTAAAATAGACTGGCAAAAGTTAGAGATCTTAAATTTGCAGTTTTGTTTTGAAAGGGTGTGGTTTGAAGCTTAATGTTAACCTCATGTTAGCTATAAGATGTGAGGCTGTTGAATAGGAGCTTATAGCTTTATCCCAGATTTTAAAGACATTATTATTTAGATTTTTTTATGATTAGGGAAGCGTTCAGAAACATTACTTCTGAACCTTAAAAGTAATTTTATTAAGTTGTATGTTTTGTTTCTCCCATTCAGTGAGTTAGAATGTTGTAAAATGGGGTTTTCACAGGCAGATGACATGCTATGGTTTTGATTTTCATAGTAAACCCTTTGGACTATGCCAGTAGAAGTGTTTTTTACATTCTCGTGTTTAAAGACATTAACATGTTTTAGAAGAGTGGTACTAAGTGCTGTCCTAATCAAGATAAATGGAATCATCAGCAAGCATGTGGTCTGCCCACCGCTCTCTATCTTAGCAATAGCTCATCTTTTTTTGTTAAGTAGTTTTCTAAATATTTGGATAAATCACCTAAGTTATCAGTGATGGCTTAAAACTTAATTCAGTGTGGTAAAGCACAAACAAAATGTGAATTATCCACATAGTATTTCGGTAACTGTTTAAAAACATAATTTGAACTTTTGTTGTAAATGAAACTGATGATCACTAATGATAATTAAACTTTTTGCTTAGGGTTTGTATGGCACATTTTAAATATGCAACAGTACAGAGAATAATGTATGGAGTGCCCATAAAACTTATTCATGTTTTTAAATCTTGTTTGCCAAGCTTGCTTAAGGATTCTGAAGTTGGTGTTTATCCTCTTCATTATGTTTTTAGTTTTACTACGTGTCTGTATCTCCATAAACATGGGCTTTTAGATGCGGAAAATCTTTGTTATAGTTATGATTTCCTGACACATTTTCCGCAGTATTGGAATTAGTAAATCCCACCCACTGAGTACTTCCATGGAGAGACTTGTTTCTATTGCTTTCTAGGCTAGGCTGCCAAGCCAGCATTCTCCAGGAGGTTTCTATTATTTTTATTTTTCCATTAGTAGGAGTTACCTAAGCAGTATTGTTTTTAAAACCTTTTTAATTCTCAAACAATTTAGATATTAAACATTAGCTAACTTTTAATTCAGCATTTAATTTTTAAATTTATTTATTTTATTATTATTTTTTGTCTTTTTTTGATACAGGGTCTCCCTCAGGCTGGAGTGCAGTGGCACAATCTTGGCTCACTGCAGCCTCCTCCTCCCAGGATCAAGCGATGCTCCCACCTAAGCCTCCCAAGTAGCTGGAACTACAGGCACATGCCACCATGCCCGGTTTATTGTTGTATTTTTTGTAGAGATGGGGTTTTGCCGTGTTGCTCAGGCTATTATTGAAATCCTGGACTCAAGCGATCCGCCTGCCTTGGGCTCCCAAAGTGCTGGGATTACAGGTGTGAGCCACTGCCCAGCCCAATTTTTAAAATTAATTTTTTATTTTGTAATTTAAAATTTTTAAATTTTATTTGTCCTTAATATAGTCTTATTAAGCTTCTATAGGCAGATTGTCACTTTCGTACTTAAAATGAGAATCATCATGATGTCTTTATCAGTTTGGGAAAGAGTTCAACTAATATCAACTGTATTAAGGGAAAAAAGCTTTATATTCTGTCATTGATGGCAGGTAAATAAAAAGCATTAATAATTCTTGGTTTATTCTTTAGTCTCTGATATACTATATGACCCAGACAAGCAATCCTTTTTCCAAGTCATAATTTGGAAATGTGTATCTAAATCATTTCTGATTCCTCTGTTGACTTGACTTAATATTGAAATCTAGGACTTGCCCATAAACTGACTCCACAGTTTTGCTTCTGCCCTAGCTACAACCAGGGCTGCCCATGTGGCTTAAATGTTTGTATCCTTCATCAGCTGAGAAGGGTATCAGAAAGAGGGGAGACTCATCTTCTCAAGACGTTCACTCAGAACTGCTGCTGCTTTACAAAGAGCACCAAATTGCAGATCTGTCCCATGTCTCTAGGTCAGGAGTACATGCCTGTCTTTTTCTGCGCAGAAGTCAGTGCCAACTCACAGATTTTAAAGATTTCTGTAAAATATTTCCTTTTGTCTTAATTTTAAGTATCTAGCAACTCTGAAAATTTGCCTCCTATATGGAATTTGTTTATTTATTATTTGTTTATTTATTTTTTGAGACAGAGTCTTACCTTGTCACCCAGGCTGGAGTGCAATAATGCGATCTTGGCTCGCTGCAGCCTCTGCCTCCTGGGTTCAAGTGATTCTCCTGCCATAGCCTCCCAAGTAGCTGGGATTACAGACACCCACCACCACGCCCAGCTAATTTTTGAATTTTTAGTAGAGACAAGGTTTCACCATGTTCGCCAGGCTGATCTTAAACTCCTTTCCTCAAGTGATTCACCTACCTCGGCCTCCCAAAGTAGCTGGATTACAGGTGTGAGCCAGCGCACCGGTCTCTGGGCTGCCTCCCCCCCCCCCCCCCAGATGTTTGTACTTACAGAAAAATGATTAAAATGGTCAGCAGTTCTTTAAGAGGAAATAAAAACCACACCTAAGATATTTAATGAAAAATCATATAAATAGGAAATTAATAAAATTTTAAAACTAAGAATTGAAATGCATATGACAATTGAGATGTATTCTCATATCATAAATTCACTCCTATAAAGGATATAATTCAGCGATTTTTAGTATATTCACAAAGTTGTACAATCACCATCCCTATCTAATTCCAGAACATTTTTATCACCCCAAAAATAAATCCTGCACTCATTAAGCAGTCATTTGCCATTTCTCTCTCCCCTCAGCACCTGGGAACCACTCATCTTTCTGTCTTTATGCATTTGCCTATTCTGGACATTTCATGTAAATAGAATTATGCAGTACATGGCCTTTTGTGTCTCACTTTTTTTAGTTAGCATGTTTTCAAGATTCATCTATTTTGTAGCCTAAATCAGTGCTTCTTTTTAAATTAATTTCTTTTTAAAATTGATATTATACTTTTTGTTTTTAAATATTGAAATGATATCTCACTGTGTTGCCCAGTCTGTTCTCAAACTCCTGAGCTCAAGCAATCCTCCTGCCTCAACCTTCCAAAGTTCTGTGATTACAGGTGTGAGCCACCATTCTTGGCCTCATTTCTTTTTATGTGTGAATAATAGTCCATCATATGGCTATGCCACATTTGTTTATCCGTTCATCAGCTATGGGCATTTGGATTGTTTCCATGTTTTTGGCTGTCATGAATAATGATACTATAAACATTTGTGTACATTTTTGTGTGAACATATGTTTTTAGTTCTTCTAGGTATATACCTAGGAGAGGAGTTGCTGGGTCATATGGAAGCTCTATGTTTAACTTTTTGAGAAACTCCCAAACTGTTTCCAAAGCAGCTGCACAGTTTTTATTTTCCTACTAGCAGTGTATGAGGGTTCCACTCCTCCACATTCTCACCAACGCATGTTATTGTCTGTCTTCAATTATAGCTTTCCTAGTGGGTGTTAAGTGATACCTCATTGTAGTTTTGATTTACATTTCCCTAATGACTAGATACATTTGAGCATCTTTTCATGTGCTTCTTGACCATTTGTATGTCTTCTTTGGAGAAACATTTATTTAAATCCTTTGCCCTTTTTAAAATGGGCATATTTCAAGTGCTGTTATAAGTACTATGATTAGTTTTAGAGAGAGAATTTTGTAGAATTGAATGATAATGTATAAGTAAAATGTATGTGGAGAGTTGATTGCCACATAACACATAAAAATAAGCAAAACTGGTTTATACAAGTGGACAGTATTCACCTACATGTATTATTGAAATGGTGCCAAATTATTTTATAACTTTAGTGTCTGATTTTAAAAACTGTTGTAATGTTAGTGATATTTTACTATATTCTACTTAGAATAATGTTGGTAAAGTTTATATAGAGTTGTCAGTTGTGATCTGTCATGCCATAATTATGTATCTGTGCTGTCTAAAATATATCTACTAGTCACATGTAGCTATTTACATTTAAATTAATTAAAATAAAAAATTCAGTTACTTGGTCACACTAGCCACATTTCAAGTGTTCAGTAGCCGCATATAGCTAGTGCCTACCGTGTAGGACACTGCAAATACACATTTCCACATCATCACAGAAAGTTCAGTTGAATAGAGCTAATGTAGATATACTATATCCTGAAATTCTCTCTTTCCTTTCTTCCTCCCTGCCTCCATTCTTTCCCTTCCTTCCTCCCTGCCTCCATTCTTTCCCTTCCTTCCTTTCTTTCCAAGACAGGGTCTCGCTGTGTTGCCTAGGCTGGACTCAAACTCCTGGACCCAAGTGATCCTCCTGCTTCAGCCTCCCATGTAGTTGGAATTATAGGCACACACCACTGCACCTGGTTTATTATGAAGTTTCTTACTCTAAGGAAAATGTCAGTGGAAGTTTTATTTCATTTATGTTTTAACCCACGTTATCTTAGAGCCTTACCATTTGAAATTGAACATTTTGGCCGAGTACGGTGGCTCATGCCTGTAATTCCAGCACTTTGGGAAGCCAAGGCAGGAGGATCGCTTGAACCCAGGAATTTAACACCAGTCTGGGCAACATAGGGAGACCGTATCTCTACAAAAAATAAAAAACTTGACTGGGTGTGGTGGCTTTTGCCTGTAGTTCCAGCTATTCAGAAGGCTGAGGTGGTAGGATTGCTTGGGCCCAGGAGATTGAGGCTGCACTGAGTCACGATCATGCCACTTCTCTCCAGAAAGAGCAAGACCTTGTTTCAAAAAATAAAAGGGAGGTGGGGGCGGGAAGGGAGAAATTTAGAGAACATGCAGGTCATTGCACAGAATGGAAGTATACCTGTATGTATTATTAAAGTTTGTGATAAAGTATTTCTTAGCCTACACACAGGCCAATTGGTTATTTTTTAAATAGCTTTTCCCCTTCCAGTGTGGAAATACTGAATACTTATGGCTAGCTAGGTCCTGAAATTTAGACCTCAGAAGTAGTCATTGGTTCATCTCTAAGTCACGAGCAGTTAGCTGTCTGTTCATTAGTGTGTCCTTAAAAAAATCAATGTTTTGAGTTGGGGAAGTTGTATCTTTTAGAAAGTTGATGTAAGGATTAGGAACCTGTGATTGGTTTTCTTTTTCTTTTTTGTTTATCCCTTTCTCGTGGTGGAATTTTTTCCTCAATTATTTGTTCTATTCATTGTTAATGCATTTTATTCAAAGACTCCCGAATTTCTGATGCTATTCTGGGAATGTTTGATCATTCTCTAATTTTTCCTTTCTGTGTATAAACAGATTGCTCTTCATTGTTATGTGTTATTGTTAGTTGTTGTTGTTTTTTTTTTTATCATTTTGTCTTCTCATTCTCTCATTTTATTATTGAGGTTTGGATCTCCAACTTGCTGTTTCTAAACTTTGATCATCTTATATAAGTTTCACGAGTCATGAATTAACAACTGGTCATTAATTAACTCTAGCTACATATTGATGATAAAATATGCAATATAGCATCATAGAGACCATCAATGTGGCAGGATGGAAAGCAAACAGCTTTTTGTGTATTAAATGGTGTTTGGGGGATCTACTATCTGGAAAAGTCATTGTAGTGATTTCTTTCTTTCTTTTAAAATGCCATTTTGAAACTTTAAAGCCCCTAACATAAAGAAAAATACTAAGGGACATAATTTTCACTAAAGTTAACTCTTGAATTTACTATTAACATCTTATTAGAACCAATTGAATTTGGAATTATGTTCTGTTCTAAGGAAATGTGTAGATAAAATTAGGAGATTAACAGATAATTAACAAATAATTTGAAAAGTATTGTTTTTCGTCATCGTTCTGCCAAAGTATTGTTAAAACTGCCAGCAGAAACCATGGTCAGCTGATTTTATTTTCATTTTTCCATCTATTGCCAGCCTGACTAATGAATTTCTGTGTGTGTGTGTGTGTGTACATTAAAAGTGAGCATAACAAGAACGTGCACAGTTGCACATTTTTTCAAAGCCTCTTGAATCTGAGCTCACTCAGCATCATTTCTGTTTGTCCTTGAGAACTGAAGCATTGAGGTTCTGCTATTGCAAGTGTCCATTGCTGTCCTGATGTGGTGAATGTGTTAGAGATGTTTATGGTTCCAAGTTAGCATTTCTCCTTAATATGCATATTGTTGTCTATTCTTAGTGAGGATTTCTCCTTTGTTTGCATACTCAGAACTTTTGATGACTAAAATGCCTGGTTCCTGTTGAATATACACATAGATGACTTTCTCAAAGAGGGCCTTACCTAAGAGGCCACTGGCATATTTTCTGTGATAAAGCTGACGACAATTGGCCTTTATACCAAGTGGCATTTTATAGAGTTGCAATAAGTGGATTCTCTTCCCTTATAAATGGGTTGTTAGCCATGAAGCTATTCTTTTAAGGTGTGGTAACAGAGTGTGGTAAATAGAAGATTGCATGGTTCTGTAAATGCTGAAAACTGCTCATAAGTGGCGTGCAAGCACAGCCCCATATGAACTTGTTAGAAGGGAGTACTTCCAGTAGGAAAAGCTTGGCAGGTGACAGAATAAATGGTACAGGATTTTGTTACTGCAAGCCATCCAACCTAGTATACTCATATCTCTCCTCAATATACCTCACTCAGTTCTCCCCAAGTGCCAGATCTTTAAAAAGAAAAAGAAAAACCATTTGATTAGGTCACTTTCCTTTCCTACCGGAATGGCTTAACTATTGCTCTGTGATAGACTGAAAGCCTGACCATGGTCTTCACGCCCTTTTGTGGCCCACCCTTCTCTATAATTAGAATGTCCCAAATGACAGCCTGGCCTGTATACAAGGCCAGATTTGCAGCTACTCTTAAAACAATAGTCATTGTTTATTGAGCACTTACTGTATGGCAGGCACTATTCCACACATTTTATGTGAATTAACTGATTTAATCACAACAACTCTACAAGCCAATTGTTATTAGCCCTCTTTTACAGATGAAAACACAGAAACACGTAACAGTTAAGTCATTCAGAAATACATAGCGAGGAAATGACAGTGCTGGAATCTCATCCAACCCACTTAACCGTAGACCCACATTATTATCTGAGATGAGATAGGCTCTCCATGTAACCTATAACACCACTGTTCATAATTTCATATTTGTCGAATTATTTGGAGCCTCTCCAAGACTCTAAGCTCTATGAACCGTGCATGTTTAGAGCCATTGCAAGCACCTTACATGTATTAGTTGGTCAGTGTGTATTTGTTGAATGAATGAAAATGATTTGATATGATTAATCACTGAGCTTAAACATGAGAATAGGGCCTCTTTTATAAAATGGGAGAATGATACTGAAATTTCTGTATGCCTGTTGGATTCTAATACAAAAAAAAAGTGTAACTTCATAATGGCTAAAGATTTGTTTTTGTAGTTTTGTTTTTATCTCAAGTGTAAGAATAGACATTAATTCGTTTATGTTCAGTAATACCCATCCTTAATGTCAATAATTAAAATACATTGGCATATGTAATCTAATTAAGGTTATATTTACAGTAAATTGTTATTTTATTGAAAGCCTTTTAAATAGCAGTTGTTACCAAACAAAAATACACATTCTAATTTTGACCACATTAAATTTTTTTTATTTCTAATTAAATCTATGTAATTATTAATAGTGGAGTTCAAAGTAAAAGAATTACAGAAATGGAATTTGATCAGGAAAATTGGATTTTATAACATTAAATTTGTACATAGCAGTATTATTTTGAAGATACTTGGCAGCTCAATTTTTAAAATTCTTTATGATAGGCTATAATTAAACTAGTTGTTTCCTATGTGAATATATATATAAATATGATATAAGGAGAAAATTGTATTATTTTGTATGAGGCATAGAGACAATATTGTATCTTACAAAGTAGAATTGTTTTCCTTTGAGGTTATTACTAGAGTAATAAATCATGGTGAAGTGAAGAAATTTACACGGCATATGACTGAATATTTTCCACTGTATCAAATCTAATAGGTTTTGGGAAAACCTATAGTTTGGTGGCAGTATAGAATTGAGTTTTAGGTAAAACTGAGTATTTAAAGGACAAAACTTTGAAGGACCATGAGACCCATAAGACCTACAGATATTATTCAGCTTTTTGTGCAGTATTCTAGTTTACTAAGAGTGTGGAAGGTAATGTGTGGCAGTGAGGCAGGGAGTGTTCAGAACACAGGGACTTACATTCCAAATACAACTCTTCTAAACTATAAGGCAGAGAATAGACTAAGTAAGGCATAATAAGTTAGGACCTGTCACATGGCAAACTGATTTTGGGAAGCAGTCTACAAAGATACTTGAAAGATGTACTGATGTGTAATGCCAGCAGCAGGCTGTTGTCATGGTATAGAATAACGGTGACTGAAAGTCATTCTCCTTTGCTTGGGATGGTCTGTCTTAAGCATGAGCAGCTTGAGGCGGAATTGTAGACAAAAAAACGTGAGTCCAGTGACACTCTTTGTAGGCTGAGTAAGACTATTTGTCTACTAGCCATTTTAGTTGTAATGCATTCACGGAATGATTAGAGTTGGAATTACAGTAACATTTAAAACACAAAGGAGAGTATCTTCCATGTCAGCTTCATAGTTCTGTACCTATTCCCAGCCCTGTGATATATTCCATAGGAAACGTTACGTTAGCATCCTTATATAAAGCATACCTATCAACTGGGGTGGGACAGAGAAGTAGTGGCCAGAGAATGGAGTTTGTCACACTATGATTCAGCTTGTGGGAGTGATTTTCACACTGCCTGTCAGCTTTGTGTGATAGTTAAAAACAATTTGCAAGTGACATAGTAGAGCCTTAAGGCCATAAATAGGAATTTTTAACTGGCACAAAGCCTTTTTTTTAAAAAAAAAAGCACATTTGTATAAACCAGTATGTCTGTATAGTTTCTTATTTACTGGTTGTCTTCACCATAATCTTTGGAAGTGCATAATCTTATAATCATTATGTGTGTTTTACACATGAGAAAACAGTAAAAGAAATCTATGACTTGCCCTAGGATCCTGCAACTAGTGAGTAATTCAATCAGAATTCATACTTTTAATTTTCTGATGTATAAAGAAAAGGCCTCTGGTTGGATCACACTGTTGCTATGAGTTAATATGGGAGATGTCATAAGTATAAAGTACCCATGAGTTTAAAGTTTTGGTTTGTTCAAGTATAATGTTTATATAATTATTCAAGTTAAATTTAGACACATGCTGAAAGAACTTGAAGGTAAAAATAGTTGCTGCAAATACTATTCCACACTTTGTCTTTATACCACTTTGAATGCTGAGTAAGGACATTGTACTGTACCATTGCCCAGCATAGTTCTGGCTTATAGAGACTTGATGGCAAAAGAAGGACCGAGAAAGAGAGAAGAGAGAGAAGGAGGAGGGAGGAAGGGCAAAGATTTGACAAGTGAATGTGTTTTGTAAGAGAAGGTCTTTGGGGAATAAATATAGTCTTGAAATATACCATGTAATACAAGTTTAGTAGAAAACTACAGAGATGTGGCCGGGCGCAGTGGCTCACGCCTGTAATCCCAGCACTTTGGGAGGCTGAGGCAGGGAGATCACGAGGTCAGGAGATCGAGACCATCCTGGCTAACGTGATGAAACCCCGTCTCCACTAAAAATACAAAAAATTAGCTGGGCGTGGTGGCGGGTGCCTGTAGTCCTAGCTACTTGGGAGACTGAGGCAGGAGAATGGCGTGAACCCAGGAGGCGGAGCTTGCAGTGAGCTGAGATCGCACCAGTGCATTTGCCTGGGTGACAGAGCGAGATTCTGTCTCAAAAAAGAAAAGAAAACTGTGCCTAAATCATAAATGAAAATATTGATTTGTTTCTTCAGTTGTGGAATTACACACTTCTGATTTCGTTGCATAGGATCCAACTATATTCTAGGTAGACCCTTTATATTTTTCAATCTGTTTCGTCTATATTCACAAATTTATTACTGCCACCTACTAAATTATTTATAACCATTGTATGATCTGATTTTTGTATACATGTGTTGCTAAATAAGTTTCACATTGTCATGAAACCAAATTATAAAAAAATCGGAGGCAAGGAGTGAAAGATATAGGTGGTATATGAAAGTTTAACAAATATTTGTTGAGCCTACTATGTGCTGGGGCATCCTCTTTAACACTTCCTAGGCGCCATACCCCGACTAGAGTTCCTTCAGCTTCTCTTCAGCACTTTTCCGCATTTCTTTCTGAGATGACTCTTCATTTGTTTTTATTCTGACTATTGAGACTTTTCCAGAAATGGTGCCTTGCTAAATTCCCATATATACCATGTACTCTTTTTTAATGTTTATTACGCCACTCGTAATGTCCCACTACCTCTAACCAATGTGGGGAAGCATTCACAGAGAAGAGAGATCATTGCCAACCCTGTTTTGACTTTGTTTGACACTCACTGTCTCTCTCATATCCAGGTGTCCTTTCACCAATAGGTTTGTGGAGGCAGCTTTAAGATAGCCTCCAGTGATCCCACCTCCTGGAATCTATGCCTTTGTGTAATCCCTGTCCTTTGAGCATGCCTGAATTTATTATTCATTTTTAATGAATAGACTATTTCTTTGGGTGATAGTGCATCACTTCCAAGAATAGCAATGTTAACAATATCTTATCAAGAATTATCAATATTATTGATGGTGTTCAGGAGAGAGAGCTTAGAATTCACTCCTGAGTCAGGGAAAGAATGAAGCCTATGGGTGTTTAAAAGAGAGCTGTCCAAGGAGTGCCTGGAATCAGATAGGAACGGGTGCACAAGGCAGAGTGTCTTCAAAAGATGTGTCTTCATTTGCATCAACTGTTTTAACAACCTTGGGGAAGGCATTACATCTTTCAGAGCCATTATTTTCTCATCTGTACAATGGAGTTGAACTTGATGATGATGGTTTTGATAAATCTTTTCAATTCTCATTCTCTACATCCAGAAATCCAATATTTTACATTTTGATAAGATTTTATTTAAAACAAAATTCATCCACATACTGAGAAGTCATTTTGTTTCCTTCAGAAATCATATATTGTAGGGTGTGAAATTTATATAACATCTTACATCTTTTGATATTATTTCTCTGGGTATTAGCATACCTGAGCTTCTCTTTTTGAACTGCTATTTATAGTAACTTTCTGGGGTTTTGCTTTTCATAGTTATGGAGTTTTAATGTGGCCACGCTATCTTAATCATTTTGAGTTTGTGTCCCTGACAAATCAAAGAGATTTCTGAAGCTAAAACCTATCAATAACCCTTCTCAGAATTCCTTGCTAGAAGAAAACGATTGGCTGCTTGTCTTTTGTTCCTCCAGTGGAGTTGGTATGTCATCCCTGAAATCATCTTCTGTACCCTAAAATGTTCCAGCTACCCATCGCAGCACTCAGAATGCTGATTTGGGACTTACCTGACCCCTCTGCCCCCTGCAGCTGCCTTAACTGGATGCAGGCAGGTGGGTTTTTGCTGAGGCTCTTCCCACGCTAGTCTAAAGATTTATTAACCCTTTCTTTTCAGTGTTACAGTATCAGAAATGGAATTCTACTCACTTGCTGCATTTAAGCCCTATGTTATTCATGTCATTTACAAAATGTTCTTTCCTTTTGGTATCATTTGCAAATCAATTTAAGCTGTGTTTATCAAGCAAGATGAAAGTATACATATTAAAAACATAATTATGTCCAACAAAACTCTCACAATCTATAGTAGGAAAACCTTAAGGTGAGAGGAGTCTGGATTCCTCAAGTGTGGCTCTAGTGCTGATGAACTCCAAACCCAGGGAGAGCCAGTTACCTCACCCCCTTCCCCCGTGAGCAAAACAACAAAACAACTAACAGTGTGAATCATTTTTCTTCAGCTCTTGGTCATTATTAAGACAACAATTAGGGGAAGTCTTATTCTCAGATTGTCTTTTTAAAATAATCACATTAATGATACTATATAAAATAGTGAGATTTCTTTAAAATATTATCAATTTAAGGGGTGTGCAAATCATTAACACCAGATGGCATCTACCTAGGATTTTTTAAAGGGTGGATTTGGGATACTTGTAGCCAAAATGTACAAATTTAGCTTATAAACAGTTACTGTGCCAACAGATTGGTCAGTGCAAATTGAATGTGTCGATGCAAGAGGATTTAGAGCTTTTGTTGTCCATCTTTCCTGCTAAGCTTCTGGTACCTCCCTGATGACAGACCTGGTCACCAAATTGATTTAAAAAAAAAAAGAAGATGGCAAACAAATGTGATATTTACAAGAAAAAAAATACTAGAATATTTTAGGGGGTTAAAAGATGCATAAGTAAAGTAGATGGATGTTTCTTAGATTTTCAAAAAGCTTGTAACAGATTTCCACTTGTTTTTAAAAGAATGCTGTTGGGTTTTAAATGGTAAGAAGGACTGATTTGTCATAGAAGATTGAAGTTTAGAAATGGGAAATAGCAAGTTGGGATAAGCAGGCGTTTTTCTGGAGGAAGAAGTGCAAATAGGGTTCCTCAGGAGTCAATGTGAACAATAATTTTAAACATTGATTTCATCTGTCTTAAGGAGGGCATGAGTCTCTGTAGGTTTACAGTAGCAAATCCTCTAGAAGACTGATCTGACCACCTCCTGTTTATTCTCCTTGGCTCTGGATTCTCTCTTTTCTGTTCACATTGCTGCTCTTTATTTTGGAGAAATTCTTTAGTTGGATGTTAGGGAGGCGTGAGCTGTTCCTGTATCTCCATTGATGGCGTTTGTCAGGACCAGGTCAGTGTTTTATTTCTTTATCCCCATCTTCTACATCTACCTCCCACGGCTGTAGGCATTTCTAATGTGTTTAGTGTTTTTTTTTTTGTTTGTGTGTACTCTTGTATAATATGTATTTTGCATTATGTAAATCATTATATAAATGTTGTTATTCTCATTCAGTTAATATTTTTTCACTTAGTTTATTTTAAAGATGTGTCCCTGGGTGGTGTCTGTATTAATTTGTTGATTCTGACCACAGTTGAGTATTTCATGATATATATCCATCCAGTTTTCTCTCTCCCCTCCTTCTGTGATGGTTATTTAGATTACATTCACCTCCTCACCATCGTAAAGAGGGGTGCATGATCCTTGGAACCTGTGTGACAATTTCTTTGGGAAATATGCCTAGCACCAGAATTGCTGCATCATAGACTATGAGTACTCTTAGTCTGCTTAAGCTGTGCTGTGCTGATATTCTCTAGAATGGCTGCATCTATCTATATATCTCCACAACCCAACACTTGGCATGGTTCAGTCTGCCAGGTTTAAATCATCTCATTTTCAGTTTGTGTTTCTCTGACTACGTATGAACTTGATAATGTTTTCACCTGCTTGTTATCTTTTTTGGGGTATCCTCTTCTGCAAATTTTCTGTCCATTTTGCCCAGTTTTCTACTGGGGATTCCAATCTTATGTTGATTTGAGGGACATCATTATATTCTGGGTATATATCCCATGTTATGGCGTTACAAAAATCTTTAATATCTCACTTGCCTGTAAACTTTATTGAACAGAAACCATTAAATGTGCTATCAAAATCATCGTTTATTCTCCCCCCACCCCTACCCCAGCCATATAGCTTAAAGGTTTTGTTCAACCCTAGTTCTCAAGGTATTCTTCGTGTTTTCTTTTTTATTTATTTTTTTATTTTTGAGACAGGGTCTCACTCTGTCACGCAGCCTGGAGTACAGTGAAGCAACTATGGCTCACTGCAGCTTTGACCTCCCAGGCTTAAGCAATCCCCTCACATCAGCCTCCCTAGTAGCTGGAGGTGGAGTAGATGGAGCACAGGTGCGCATCACCATGCTGGAGTAATTTTTAAATTTTTTATAGAGACAATGTCTCGTTATGTTGCCAGGCCTGGTCTCAAACCTCTAGGCTGAAATAGTCCTCCTGCCACAGTCTCCCACAGTGCTGGGATTACAGACTTGACCCACTGCACTGGGCCCCTTTTTTTAACTTTATAGTTTTACTTTATACAATCTGGCTCTCTTGTACCTGGAGTCTACATTGTGTCACTGCCCTGATTTAAAAAAAAAAAAAAAAAAAAAAAAAAAAAATCTAATGGCCTCAGTTACCCACAGAGTGAAGCCAAGACATCACAGGGCATAGGAAGCTCCTCAGGATCTATTTCACACCTTCCCCCGTTCAGATATTCCCACATGGTCTCTTATTCACCTTTGTATTCCAAGTATACTGAGTTTGATGTCTTCTAAAAACACCCTCTAACAGGAAAATGAGCATCGTGACATAATTCAAAAGGTATTTTCCCTACTTAAGCCTACTTAAGTCATTTGAAAACTTATAAGGAGGTATTTCTTTTGTTAATTTTTAAATGGAGATATTTGTATTTAAATTATAAAGATAGCACATCCCCATTGTTTCCGAAGTCAAACAGTGCAGAAATGTACAAAGTAGGAAATGAAAAGTTCTGAACCCCAACCGTTTCATACTTTTGTGACATAGAATCATACAGATGAGGGTAGTGGAGGAAGGATGACAAAACCTTAATGCCTGGGCCATGTCCCAGACCAGATAAACAAATATTGCCAAGGTGGGTCCCAGGCATTGGTATTTTTTTAACAGCTCCCTAGATGATCCTAATATGCAGCTTGGTTAGAAATAACTGGCTCTTACAACACTTGAAAAAATAAAAACATCATACCAAACATAATGTTCAGCATCTTGCCTTTTTCCCCCAAGTACTTACTAAGTGATATTTAAAACCCTACCTTTGGCTTAAAATTTAACCGTAATGAAAAATTCCACTTATTTTTGTACATGTTTTCAAGCATGCAAGCCCTGTTAATCAATTTGATCAATATTATAGAGCAATTATTATTATTATTTGAGACAGAGTCTCGCTCTGTCGCCCAGGCTGGAATGCAATGGCATGATCTCGGCTCACTGCAGCATTTGCCTCCCGGGTTCAAGAGTTTCTCCTGCCTCAGCCTCCTGAGTAGCTGGGACTACAAACGCGCACCACTACACCCGGCTAATTTTTTGTATTTTAGTAGAGATGGGTTTTCACCATGTTGGCCAGGCTGGTCTCGAACTCCTGACCTCATGATCTACCCACCTCGGCTGGGATTATAGGCGTGAGCCACTGCGCCCGGCCTGAAGAGCAATTATTATAAAGGGACAAAGTATTTTGAATAATGGTAGCTTTTGACTTGCATATAATAGCATAAAATTCTTCTCTTTTTACATTAGGACTCAGCTAGTCAAAATTCATAATGAATGGCCAAAGTCCTCATGGGTACTATGTTTTTATGCCAAATGGTAGAACATATTCAGGTAGTCAATAGCAACTAAGGTTTATAAAAATTAGAAACCAAAAAGCAAGTTATGCGAAGTTAATTTTTTTTTTAACGGAGGAATCATCTTTGTCTTATCCTCAGTTGCTTCCTCTCCACTGGTTGCTTCTCCGTAAGTATCTTCTGTTTCCTCAGATTTTAACAACAGCCAGCAACCTGCCTTCACCTCTGGAGAGCTGTACTGGCACCCCCTCTTCCCTCTACCAACGCAACCCTGTTTCCCTTCAGGGTTAAATATCTGGTGCAGGCTCTTCTTCCTCAACCCTGCTCTCTACTTGGCTCCCGCCACCCTGCTTCCCCTCCTGCCACCCTGCCCAAGCTTTGCTCCTGAGGACTCTCTTCATCTGTCTTGCCCAGCCACACTTGACTATCCACTCCATGGGAAAATTGCTTTCCTACTTTGCCTGTTAAAATAGTATTTTTTTGTCTCCTTTTATCTTTCTGACTCTTACTTCTTAAGTTCTGTTTCCAGCTGACCACTTTCCTCCTGCGTACCTTTTTAAATTACTATTTTTTCTTCTTACAGAAGTGTTATATGTGTTTACAGTAGAAAATGCAGACTAACCAAAAGATGGACTACCTATAATATCATCATTTAGAATAGCTTTTTGGTTTTGTTTCTTTAAAAAATGGGGATTATGCTTCATAGGCATAGTCTTTATACATAACCTTTATTTCCTCCCTACTAATAATATTTATTTTCTAAACTGTTTATATTTAATATTGGTTTGTTTTAGGTTTTTATTATTTTAAATTAACAGGCATGTAGTTAAATAATATTGAAAGCCTTATAACAAATTATAAGTCCTTTGACCCCCTTGTCTCATTCTTTTTGCCAGAAGTATATACTTTCAGTTATTTTGTCTATTTCTTCTGATATTCATCTCCTTATTTCTAAATAACATTATTTCTTAAATCATTAATTTTAGATATTATCTATTATTATTAATACACAAATGAGAATCTCTGCGTTATACCCCTTTGCTCTCTTCCCATTTTCCTAGTAATGACAGATCATGATTTTTTATTAAATTACTATTTATTGTTTCCATTATTTTGACTACATATATCATTCACCAATGAGCCAAATAGTTTCTCATCGTGTTTTAAGTACAAGTGTTTTTTCCACCAATGGAAATACCTGCCTCATTTTTCCATTCCTTAACTTCATTTTGATCTACAGCCAAATCTTCTCACACCCTCCTTCAGCCTCTTAGTGCCATTTTCCATGTGGTTACCCTAGCAGCTCATCAGTGAATCCCATTTAACCCTCACATTTGGGACCAGCCGTCTGTCCTCCTTTTCCAGGCTGGACTGCTTGCTCTCTAGGCCTGCTGCACAGTGTCATTAATGCCTAAGGAGCCCTCTTCCAAAACTGAAGTCGGTGACACAGTGACGTTAGCAAATTGAGAGATTTGAGAAGGTCTCGGGAGGCTTCCAGTCCCTGTAGGTGTCTAGCACTGCTGCCTGAGGGCATCGAGCAGCATTTGGCCTGGGCTTCTGTTTTATGCATGCTGCTCACTTGGCAACACGCTTTCCTCCTTGAGGGTTCAGGACTGTTGAGCTTTTTCCTGCTAATCTAGGTCTTACTGTTGCCTTTCTCTCCTCTTCCCTCACTCTCCCCTTTCCCCACCCACGTAGACCCCTTCTTTCAGTCTTCTTTTGTTCTCCAGTGTGATTATTGATTTCTCTACTAATATTTCTTGGTCTTTGGGGAAGAAGTGAATGGAGTCCAGGGGTGCAAAATTCATTTAAAATGAAGCTGACATTTTCATTTCAGACTTATCAGGAGGGAGGCAGATTCTTGCCATTATAAAAGTTGGATCTTTTTAAATATAATTTAGGAACTTTAAATGATAAACACTGATGAGAAGGGAAAAGCTATTTGTACTTAGCATATTGCTTATTCGACTTCAACTAAGAAACTTATCCATTACACCAATTTAGGCATCTCACTATATTTCTACTACTCTATGACAGCAGAGTATATATTTATATTATGTGCATTTTATTTTACTTGTGGAAGGGAAAATGAGTTTTGTATAAAACAAGAAACACTTAGCACTAAAAAATGTGTCCTTTATATAGTCTTACCTGAAGTTAGTTGAAATATCCATTGTGCCAAAAAATATACTTGTCAACTAGAACGTTATTTGCATGGTATGAATAAATGAAGTATGTCTTAGTTATTTGAAAGTAGGTGAGCGAATTAAGAAGCTGATATGTCTGAAGTGATGATTAATACAATTAAGGATGATTTGTTTTGGAATAACATATTTAAACTAGGCAATCATGGATAGCTAAGGCACTTTAAAATATGGTAGTAGATTACTTTCATTATTCAGTTATTTAGGTTTTTAATATGAAATTTTCTAGACCAATTGCAAAGACTTTTTCAAAGTACTAAATATTCCCATTATAAATAAAGTGCACTTAATGGTTCTTTTAATTTGTAAGCAAACAGCAAATAATTTTTTATAACCAAATAGAGATTTTAGTTTTGCTATTTGCTTGCTCTTAAACTTTGGGCAGATATTTAAACTGTTTTTAACCTATGTCCTAATCAGTGAAGTGAGGATCATTCCTACCTCTAGAGGTTTTGCAAAAACTTTGAGATGAAATAAATGATCATTGCTCTATTTTTTTTTTAAGTTCTGCATTTTTAGTAGTCAAGAAATCTATTAAAACAATGAGGTGGCCGGGCACAGTGGCTCACACCTGTAATCCCAGCACTTTGGGAGGCCAAGGTGGGCAGATCATGAGGTCAGGAGTTCGAGACCAGCCTGGCCAACAGAGTGAAACCCTGTCTCTACTAAAAACACAAAAAATTAGCCGGGCACGGTGGCAGGTGCCTGTAATTCCAGCTACTCAGGAGGCTGAGGCAGGAGAATCACTTGAACCCAGGAGGCAGAGGTTGCAGTGAGCCAAGATTGCACCATTGCACTCCAGCCCAGGTGACAGTGTGAGACTGTCTCAAAATAAATAAATAAATAAATAAATAAATAAATAAATAAATAAATATGAAGTACCATTTTTTCATAGATTAGACTGACAAACACTGGAAAGAATGATAAAACCTCATGTGGGTGAGCGTCGTCAAGTTGGACTCACATTGCCATAATTATTCTGGAGAGTAAAAAAAAAAAAGGCCCAGAAAGTTCGCTTGGCTCATCACTTCTAATGTGCTACAAGGAAATAATCACACAAGTGGACAAAACCTGTTTTCTGCTGAGTTGTTTATACTGTCAAAAACTCTAAATATTAATACATCAGACAATGAATTTTTTTGTAGCCCTTAGTAATAACTATGTTTTAAAAAAAGGAGTGTCCGGGTGCCATGGCTCATACCGGTAATCCCAGCACTATGGGAGGCCGAGGCGGGCAGATCACTTGAGGTCAGGAGTTCGAGCCCAGACTGGCTAACATGGCGAAACCCCAACTCTATTCAAAATACAAAAATTAGCCAGGCGTGGTAGTGGGTGTCTGTAATCCCAACTACTCTGTACTACTCTGTAGGCTGAGTCAGGGGAACTGGTTGAACCCAGGAGGCGAGGGTTGCAGTGAGCCGAGATTGGACCACTGCACTCTAGCCTGGGTGACAGAGCAAGACTCAATCTCTAAATAAATAAATAAATAAATAAATAAAGAGGGGTATATGTATGTATTTTTAACCTTTCATTTTGGTAAATCTTATCAGTTTAAACATTTTTCTTTTTTGTATACATTTTTACTTGAAAATATTTTATTTTATTTTATTTGAGTTGGAGTCTCACTCTGTCATCCAGGCTGGAATATAGTGGCGCAATCTTAGCTGACTGCAACCTCCGCCTCCTGGGTTCATGCAGTTCTCCCACCTCAGCCTCCTGAGTAGCTGGGACTACAGGCGTGTGCCACCACATCTGGCTAATTTTTTGTATTTTTAGTAGAGACAGGGTTTTGCCATGTTGCCCATGCTGGTCTGGAACCCCTGGCCTCAAGTGATCCACCTGCTTGAACCTCCCAAAATGCTGGGATTACAGGCTTAGGCCACCGCGTCTGGCCCAGAAATATTTTAAATAGAAATTTAAATAAACATTTGATAGTTTACCTAATAAATGCCATGTTATGTTTTCTTGTTTAGCAGTGTATATTCATTTCAATTGAAGGCCTTGGCTTTGAGGATTGAATTTATCGATGCTGTGAATCTGTTGGTGCATCCCTCTTGATAACGTACTAAAAATCAAAAGTAGTGGCAGATCAGTCTCCTGTAAACACTCTTTTTCCTCATGGTCCACATTGATCTGTCCTCTGGTCTGAAATATCTGTCTACTTTTTCATTTTCACCTGTGCAAGTTCAGAAGTTTTTCATTTCTTGCTTTTAACCAGAATCTAGAATTCAGCCTTCTCATGTTTACATTTCCCCAAAATATTCTTACTTCAGAACAAAGCCAAGCTGACTGAAAAGTTTCAGTTTCAGCCAGTCTCTCTCTCTCTCTCTCTCTCTCTCTCTCTCTCCCCCCCCTCTTTCCCTCCCCCCCCCCGTGTGTGTGTGTGTGTGTGTGTGTGTGTGTGTGTGTGTGTCACTCTTTCTGTCTCTGTTTCTTTTTTTTTTTTTTTTTTTGAGACGGAGTCTCACGCTGTTGCCCAGGCTGGAGTGCAGTGGCGCGATCTCGGCTCACTGCAAGCTCCGCCTCCCGGGTTCCCGCCGTTCTCCTGCCTCAGCCTCCTGAGTAGCTAGGACTACAGGCGCCCGCCACCGCGCCCGGCTAATTTTTTGTATTTTTAGTAGAGACGGGGTTTCACTGTGGTCTCGATCTCCTGACCTTGTGATCCGCCCGCCTCGGCATCCCAAAGTGCTGGGATTACAGGCTTGAGCCACCGCGCCCGGCTCTGTCTCTGTTTCTTCTTTATCCTCCTGGGTAGGTGGTTCTTGATGAACAAAACTCTCAAATAACCTATTATTAATTCTTCCTGTAAAAAGACATTTAGGTTCCTGCACTCTTGATCCTTTTTCATTGTATCTTGAAAAAAAAAAATGGTCTGAAGTCCCACTAACAGATCTTTTTCTATGCATTTTTAGTGATATATTGATTTCCTTAAAAGAATAATTTGGTATTATACAGGTGTGCCATGATTCTTCAGCTCTAGGAACTTGCAGTTATTCAGCTTGGTTAAAGATGAATCAGATTCTTTAGACTATCCATTGGACAGTGCCTCACCTAGAGATGAAAAGATCCACAGGGCCAGGTGTCAGGAAAAGGGAACAGAGCCTCCATCCCGCAGGAACCTCCATGCATTCAACTATCAAGAAGCTCCTATATATTTTTATATGACTAGAGTGGTATTCTAACTATACTTTCAGTGTTAGGCAGTATTTGCATTTGTATATTTTTGAGTGGCCTGCCTTTTCCCCTTGGTTCTTTGCCTAGTATTTATCTTCAAGGTACCTTCCCTCTTTCCTGCTTTTTCTCTGTAGTTCACTTGCTTCTGCTTGCCCAGTGCTAGATAAGAATCACATGGAGAAAGCAAATACTGATTTAGGAGTTGTGTTCTCTTAAATTGTTTCCTTTTAATTCTCTAAAATGTGGCTTTAAAAAACAGTCTGACAGTTATTCTGGAAACTCACAGAGTGGTGGTGAAGAGCTTAGGAGTCAGGTAGACCCGGGCTTGAATTTAAACTGTGTCACTTACTAGCTGCTTAACCTTAGGCAAGTTATTTCACTTCTCTGGCTCTGTATTCTCAATTGTGAAACAGAGGTAATGTGTAATTCAGTTTTGCCTTAAAGATTAAATGATAGAATGTTTTAAAGTGCTTAGCACTGTATGAGTCATAGACAGTATTCAATAGGTGGTTGCTGATGTTGCTATTATAACATTAACTTTTCAGAGATGAAGGTAGAGGCCAGACATCTTATTTCAAATACCATTGTAACTTTAAAAATCCCAGTAAATGTTGCCTGTTCAGTATACAGTCAAAATTCCGCAAAACAAATAAAAAATCCCAGTAAATGTTGCCTGTTCAGTATACAGTCAAAATTCCCCAAAACAAATCCACAACACAGAAGTGTAGGGTGGGACACAGGTGCGTCTGGTGTTTCATAAGTATTATGAGCTTAGATATGGAGTGTTGTAGAAAGAGAATGAAGAGAGGATAACGGAGGAAGGGAAGAACCTAAGTCTTGTTTCTGACTAAATTTTTTTAAAAAAAGAAGATTGGATGACTGCATTGAGGCAATGTGAGGATGGGCAGATTTTAAGTTGTGCAGCTTTTGACACATTTTTATTTTTTTGTTATTTGTATTTTCTTTTTGAGGTGGGATCTTACTATGTTGCCTAGGCTTTGAATTCCTGAGCTCAAGGGATCCTCCCACTTCAGCCTGCCAAGTAGCTGGGAATACAGGCATGTACCACCAGGCCCAGCTTTTTCACACATTTTTTAGTGAATGTAAATATCAAATTTCAATTGTTAGGTGATTGAGAATGGGAAAATCAAAACCTATCCAGATATTAAAAGCATTTTTATAGTCCACTACATTCTCATGATGGATTCTGTACTTTGTTTCAGATTTTTTGTTGTGAGATACTTTAAAAGTGTTAACATTTTATCATGTTACCAGTTTCACCTAGTTTTCCAAAAAGCTTAACCCATGTTGTGAAATGTAATTTTGTTTCTTGGGCTTCAGCTTTCTCTTCAGCATTATTCCTTTTGTAGTAGTGATGATTGGGAATCTTGTGCACTCTGCTGATGTTGGCCTTGCAGCCATCTTCCCCAGGATGTTTCTTCTAAATGGCTGGGGATGCTGCAGTGTTACACAGTGGAGATAGGTTGATAGGGCAAACAGTTTTGGCCTGTTCTAGAACCTTGACTCCTCTGTGCTCTGCTCTGATAAACTCCTGCTCAGTTTGTCCAAATAATACTGCTGACCCAGTGCCTGCAGTAGGTAGGTTGTGAGTGGGTTTTTTTTTTTCATTCAGGGGTGAGAGATTTTTGGTGATCATTCAGTTCTGCCTCTGCTGACCAGGCACAGCTTTCTGCAGCACAGCTGGTGGTGGTGACAGCACAGCCTGTGGCCACAGAAGAAAACAGAACTCCTGTGGTCACCTAAGGATTGAGCCCACCGGGCTGGTGCATTAGTTCAGTGCTCCTGGATTCAAAACAGTTGTAGAATATTGTTCAGAAAGAACGGTAAAATACCCTGCATGAAAGAGCCTGCCATAGGGGTGCCTTCAGTGGTCCAAAATGGCAGTTACTTTAGATTCTCCACAATCTGAGGAGTTTTACTATGGTGTTAAGGGGAAAGGCTTGGTGAAGGTTAATGTTAAATATATAAGATCAAATGACCCACTGATTTTTTTAAATTAAAAAATGGGCCCCTTTCATATCAACACTGAAAATAGATACATTACCTGAGGTGCACATCAGCCAACAAAAGTGGTCAGCATCCCAGTAGGGCCCCCCACCCTGAACTCAGAGCAGTTCCAACAGCCTGCCCCATGCAGTACCTCTGTTAGTGAAGTACCACCTTTGACCCACCTTGCTCAGGTTCCTCACTTGCTCTTAAAAGAAGTTAGTTCCTTGTGACCCAGTTGTGTTTCCAGCTATAGAGAAACTGTAACACCACTGGGTTTTAGCTGGATAACATTTTTAACACATGTCTGCATTTGCGTTAGAATAGCAGAGATCAGAGTACTGATAATCCTGAAGGATAATTGGGCCTGTGTTCACTGGCCTGGAGGAACACATATTTGTGTGAGTGGCCAAGCAGAGCACCACTGACCCCTCCTGCCATTGGAAAGCACAGTGGCCTTGCTTCAATGGCAGTGTGTTCTAAATCATGCCATTTTACTTAGTCTTCATTCACTCAGTTAGAAATGAGGTCAATTATTCCTGAAAAAAAAATTGGTAATATTTGGATTAAGTAAAAAACTGCACCTGCCCATAGATTTGTCTTAGACTTCTTGAATAAAATGAATGATGTTGAAACATACAGAATATAGACAAAATTTGGAGAACAGGATACATGAATTAAACCAAGTCTCACCTCTCCAGACTTGAATTTGCAACTTCTGATTCTACTATGCACAACAGCATGTATCAGAAAGTGAGATAATTTCTCAGAAATATTAGAAAGTTTTAATTACTGTACTGATGCTAGAGAGCAGCCATGAAAGTCATCCTCAATACTAAGTTGCTGGCACTTTTATGGACAGTATATAAGGTAATTTACTGTATTTTACATTCATGAATAATCAGGGCAGGTTAATCTTGCATATTTGTTTCTAATTATTCTATTTTTACTACTCCCATCATTTCTCTTTCTCCTGAAAGAAGTTGGAATGTCCTAACCACAGTGCAGGGCATACACCCACAGAACAGTAGCAAATGAGGGCCCCAGTCAATCCAGTGTTTCTGTAGAGAAAGCAATCACCCTGATAACTGCCGGTAATGACAACCTTGTTGATTGTACCAGTCAAGGTTTATTATTAAGTGTGCAGAAATTTTCATTTTTGACTCTCAAATACGTTTTTGTTCTTTCGTAAACATGTATAATAGCAAAAAATAAAGATAACCCATCCTCATTAAAACCTAAGTTCCATAAAGAAAAGACACAAAGCCTGCTCTGTTTATAGATATTTTGTTTCCCTGAGCAACAGAAAATGCAGTGCTTATTTAACTTAGCAGAAATGCCTTGTAAAAATATAAGCCTGCAGATGGCAATGGCCTCTATTTTTCTTCCACAAGTTTCCTCCAATTCAGAGCCCATGCCTTCCTTCAGCCACAGAGCGCACAACAGCATGGATAAGATTGAGTCAGCCCTCTTACATTGTTGGCCTAGGGCTATGGAGCTACCTTTGTAGAGTTGTCCACTTTGGAGTTTGAGCATGGGAAGTAAATTCAGAGATGCAAGTATCTGGGAGAGGGCATACACTCATGAGAAAGTCCTCATATTCTGAGCTCCTATGACAGTTTTGTCTTTAGAAGCTATCTCATCTCTTAGCAGCTTTGTTCTGGGCAGAATGAATAGCAGAGGGGCAGGAAAGACCCAGAATCTTGGTGCCCAGCCTCCCTGCTTTTACTCTGCTGCTTGATACTGCCTCTAATGAAGGAGCCATTCTCATAGAGCAGTTACTTTGTCTGAGGCCTGAGAAACCTAGAAAAATTTATCATGACTGCTAGACCTGGGCACAGATGGATTTTAGATTAAACTTGGCAGGGACAACAGGCATCTTGGAAACTCCCTAAGGAAGGGTCCAGATCAACAACACTGCAAACACCGTATTCCCTTCAGGCAGACATCCCTATTTTGCTGTACCAGGCATTAATACTCTCTGGGTTGTGGCCTCCAGTGGTCCATTTGACTTCTGAGATGTATTAACAAGAAGACTAATATTACCAATGGTAACCGCTCACTTAACAAAAACAAAACAACATACCCCAACATTTATTGTTGCCTTGCAACTGTGCCTTTTTGGCCTCTCTGGGTATCCACTGACATCATTTAAAATGAACCATTTTATTTCTAATTGCTACATGCCAGGTTGTTTTGTATGTGTCTGTTTCTCAGCGTTCCACAGATGCCACATTACTCAAAGCTGTGCTTTTGTGCATCTTCACAGATTTCTCCCTCCCTACCCTGCACAGCCTCCCTGCTTGAGGTTCTCATGTAGCAGCTGCCTGCATGCCCTGCTGACATCCGTCCGCAGCACATACCTAGCCAACTGAGCTCAACTGCAGTGAATGTGGCTGTAGTGCCAGTGAACTGGCTGTTCTCCAGGACTTTGCCACCCCTGCCTGGCCAGCCGATATTAAGTGTTTTGTTGAAGAGGGATATTTAAACTCAGTGAGGGCAAACCAAGTTTCACAGATCTATGAAAGGTGCATGATTATTATTTCAGTCTCTATTGTGTGCCTATTTTGATTCACTCTTATACTGTCTTCTGTCTGCACATGCACAGTATCACCATGCAGATGTTTGGCTAGGTAAGATTTGCCTGTTTAAGGCAGGTGGCCTTGATCGTCCTACTTTTCAGTCCTTTGTATCGTTAAGGTTTCAGGATCATGTGTAAGATCTCAGCAGCTTTCCTGAATGTGTGCCTCAGGAGCGTGGTGGTTGGCATCAGGCAGCATCTGAACAGTATTTATAAAGCATGTTTGATGATGCTTACAACATAATCGAAGGTTTTCTGAGGGCTGAAAACACTTACCTAAGTAAAATAGAGTATAATGAAATCCAGTTAATTGACTTTGCTGTATTGCATTCATGCTGAAAAGTAGACCATCCACTTGGATTTTAAAAACTGTGATCATGAAATCCCAAGATGTTAGAACAAATGAGCCAATCATATTTTAGGAACTGTTCTTGATGATGGTTCCTGGAAATAAAGCACTGGACACAGAAGTGACCTCCTTTGCAGCTTAGGGTCCATAAGAATTCTGGTTCTGCTCTTTCTGAGATTGAAGTCTTCCTAGTCGCAGTAGGGGAGGGATCCCCAAAAAGCTTCCAAAGAAGTTAGAGCCCTCGTTCCCAAGTTAGTGCCCTGGGCTGGAAATCTTAGTTTAAATTGTCTCTCAAATCCATTTGAGCTTTAAATTTCAGTGACAGAAGTCCTCACCTTCAGTTCTCTAACACATACTTGTCTCCAAGTGAAGTGCCTTCTCATCACCCCTCACCTTCTTCCCGGTCCCCTTTCATGTGGATCACTGCAGTCACTTCTAGTTGAAATCTCTGCTACCACCTGACTTCTTTCCAGTCCTATAGCCCAACTAGTCTGTAAAACACAAGTTTTCCAAGTCACCTTAAGGGAAATGCCCAATTGCAATTGGTGCAGATGGACACAAAAGGTGGCTCAAAAGTTGGGTTAACCTGCATGCTGATAGGAGTTAATGGTGATGCAGAATATTTGTTTACATTTAGTACTACTTTTACAGTGTGTTAGACATGGTTTTTGTAAGAATAGAAGTAGACATTCATAAAAGCAAAGAATAGTAAGTTCTCTCTGTTTTAAAATAAACTTTTGGCACAAATCCTCGAGACTTTCTGCTCTGTGGTCGTCTATTTATATATTAAGAATGCTGTTCTTATTCTTGCTAAGAAATTTTTAAAGACTTTAGGCCTGTAATATACCTCTCTTAGCTTTGCTGTCCACATGTGTTTTGCATAAATCCAGTTAGGCACCTCCCCTTGTAGGAATTCTTTAGCCTAATTAAAAGTTTGAGCCATAACACATGTGAAGGAATTGGACCGCTCTTGGAAGCAACATTTGTCAGATGATGTAAGCAATATCCAATTTGTTAGCTGTACTTACTATGCTTCTGCTATTTCATAGATGCATATCAACTCATGTAGAAGATGTGTCAAAAGGAATTCCAGTAATGCATTATCTTTCATTCAATCCATATTTACTTGGTGGCTGGCTCTAACACTTCAGCAGTGCAGAGTCCCTTGACTCTCCTTTTGCCTCTAATTTCCTCCCTCACCTAGGATTAAAAAGTATTTTGATAATTTATAAACAAATACTTCCGTGGCTGACTGAGGAAACTTGCTATGCAAAGTAAGTTCCGTGAATAATAGGCAAATAATAGTTTTGTAAAATGAAATTATATTCTCATATATAAACTCATATTTTATCAAATCCTATTTTCTTAAAGTGGGGATACACTTGTAATTTTTAATTGTGCTTTCTAAACTTAAGATCTTCCACTTCTCATTGAAATTTTATGTTAAAATTTTGGACATTCCAAGTATTTTAAACACCTTCTTTTTTATTGGAAATTTTAGCAGCTGAGCAAAGTTTGTATCATTCGTATACTTAGAACTATTTTAACCCCACCACCCAAACTGCCTTTTTGTCTTTTAATTGTATACACAATTCTGAAAGCATTTGGTTCAGTTATATTACCTCATGATGTGTTACTTTAGGACAGTGCTTCTCAACCTTGAGTGTATATCACAATCACCTGGATAGATTGCTAGAAACAGGTTGCTGGGCTCTCTATACCCAGAGTTTCTGATTCAGTAGGTCTGGAGCGTTGCTGATAGTGCTGGACCATACTTTGAGAACTACTGCTTTAGGATTTCTGGTAAATACTAGCTTTTTTTTTTTTTTTTTTTTTTTTTTTAGTAATGGGCTTGAGATATAAGAGAACATAGGAAAGGTTTGCCATAAATTTTATAGTTCACAAAATTATATTTAAAGTTCCTTTTTAACTTCCCCTTGTTGTTCTCATAATAATTGCATTTTTCTTACTTGATTTAAATGTATTTAGTGCTGACAATATGACTGGTATTACTTGGTAAATGACCAATGTACATTTGCTACTTTAATAATTAGGTCATGAAGGGAGCATTCCAATGACTTTTATACTGTCAACATTGTGTTAGTTATTAGGAAGTCAATATAAACAAGTTCCTATGAAGTACATGGCCCAGGCCCTGACACATACTGAACACTGAGTAAATGCTGGAATGAACAAATGAACAATTGTCCTACTTCCCCGCAGTGTAATAGTTACTCCTTGAAAACTTGATTGATCCAACTTTAAATATATGAGAATTATCTGATTTATTGATCTTTACTGTTCCTTTGCTTCTCATTCTTGTAGTCCTGAGGATGGTTATCTCACTGGCAATTTAGCCCTTCTAAGAGAGGAGACAAGTTAAACATAAAATTAAGTTTTCACTTGTCTCTTGTTAGTAGTACTTAATTATTTACTAGAATAGGTAGTATTAAAAGTTCTTCGTTTTAAGTTGATTCAGGTGAATTTATTCAAGCTGGCCTTATGATCTTCTAAATATCCTTTAAAAAAAAAAACAACTTTATTACCTAATCTGGAACATAAATGTACAGTAAATCAGATACTACTTTTATATCCTTCTTACAAATTCACAGGAATTTCCAGTACTCTGTTATTGCATTCTAACAAAGCTTATTATGAGAGTTCTGAAGATACTGAATATGTTGAAATCTCTTTAGTGCTTCATTTTCCAACTATTTCAGTGCAATTTCAGTCATGTTTTGTCTGTTTTTGATGGCTGCCCTGTTGATTAGATAACGGATAAGAGTTACTGTACATTGCCAAGCCATCTGTTTCTATCGTCTTCACAAAGATGCTTCTTCCAAAGGAGAAAATGGACAGAAGAGCTTAATAGTGTTTTCGGGTGGAAATTAAGAGTTCTATTCCTGTTCTGGGACTGATAGCATGCTTATAGAATAATTATATTCTGCTCCTGCTTACTTCATGAGGGTATTGTAAGAGTTAATTAAATAACTATTTTGAGTGGCTTAAGGCACTGATAGGAAAGGTACTTTGTTAACTATACAGGTATAGGAAGAGTATGAGTTCTGCCATAGGCATGCTGAATATCTGGGAGGAAACCCTGTTGATGACTGGGAGACATGAAATCAAAACTGAGCTCAGGGATCCAGAATAAAATTTTTAGTGGGTAGCGTAGAAGTGATCACCAGAGTATTAAGATTCTACCCACCTGCCAAATGTAGGCCTATCAGGAAAACCAAAGACAACCACTAAGGAACTCTTGGAGCTTAAGGGGAATCAGGAGATTGAACCCTAGTCATTTGTCCAGGGCTTCCCTGAGGCCCAGGTTTTTCCTCCTGTACCGTGCTGCCTGCTGACAGCTGTTGCATTTGATAAACCAGTGAACGAAGTCTTCTGTACTCATGTAGCTTTCTCTTTGAGATTGAGGTCGGGAGGATGAGAGATGTAGTAGGTGGTGGTAATTAGCATTAAGGTGAGAAAGGAAGCAGGGTGGGTGACGGGAGAAGTGAGGGTTTTGGAGTGGCAGGGAAGTGGGTTCATCAGGATCAGAGTCAAGTCAAGGAAGGCTTCTCAGGTGAGGTGACTCAGCAGAAAGAAGGAAAAGATAAAGCTGGGGAGAGGGCATGCCAGGGCCTGGAACTCTAAGTGCGGAGGTAGTGGCAGGGAGGGGGTAGAGTGCTGCTGTCCCTGGAAGTACAGGTATGGAGGAGGTGGGGTCTGCAGTGTGCCCACCTCTCTACCAGCAGATCGGGTGAGGAAGACCATAAGCACACAGGAGGCGCATCCCTTAACTGTGAGCTTCAAGAACCCTGTTTTGAAACCTTAAGTAAAACATTTGGAAAATAATAAGCCTGAACTTTTTTCCTCCAAGCTATACTGTGAAATGCGAATTTTAAAAAGAATGGTTGTGTAAATATGAAGAAAGTACTTTCAAATTAGATGATCAGACTGCATTTCCTTCAGAATTGTGTTGCTTTGCTTGCACATGGCAACTGAAAGATCCCAGGAGCAGGACTGTGGGCAAGTGATGCCCTGGCTTTGAGCCTCCAGTCACCTTGCTGTGCAGTGCAGTCCTTGATGTTAAATGGCCTTCCTCCAACCTTTAGGAAGTCTCAGTGCGGGTTGTAGTTGAGGAGATGAAGAAGGCCTAAGAGGAGCAGCTCCTGTTTTTATAATTTTTTGTATCAGTGTTCCCTCCCAAGGGTATTTAGGTAAAGGTATTAACAAAATTTAAGAATTTTGCATACAGCTCACTTAGATGATCGCCAAGGTCCTTCTCATTTCTAAAGCTATTTGAAGCTGCTGTTTTCATTAGTCCTTAAGTATATGTTGCTACCATACAATTTAGCCACAAAAATGTTTAGATATGTGTCAAGGACCTCAGGGCTTCCTGACAAAAGTGCTTCTTGACTGATTGTGTATTTAGTACAAGGGCTTCCTTGGTGATAGTTTCCACTCTCTTTAAATACTATTCTGTTATTTTTGAAATCTGATCAAGAAATGACACTATAAATATCTTCGATATTTATACTTACGCCTACTTTTAACCTTTTAGGAAAACTTTATTACTTGGAATATTCTAAAATTCTGAAATAATTTGGAATATTCTAAAATTCTGAAGAGAATATGAACGGATTGTTATAATGGAACTTTTACCCAGTTCCCTCAGACTAGAGTGTTCATATGACGTTTTGCCAAAAAGTTCCTATAGAGGCAATTTCACTTTTAGGGTGGATGGGTCTTTTTAAAAGGATCATATTTAGTTTCTGGTTATTCATGATTGCACTCACTTTAGAGGATGTGTTCTTGTGAGGTTGCTGGTACTATTTGTCTCTCCTAAATAACAGTGTGGAATTATAGAAAGAAAGGGTGGGAAAATAGTCTTGTGATTCTCCTGGTCAGCATAAAGCCTGTTCCATCCAGCAACTGACTATTTTGTTCTTCCTCTTGCTTTGAAGGCCAAGATGACATGCCCATTACTTGAATGTTTTTATGTTCTGTACCTCTCTCTTGCTCCATATATTTTGCAGTGGTGCAGATATATTGATTCATAAGTGATTGGTATTACATACTGAATCAAGGTACATGTATTCAACTCTAGAGAGAATTGTTTCTCGGTGTTTTTCACTATGTGACTCACCACTGTCAAGGTATGAAGATGAGTTTATGCTGCTAATGGGGTAGCTTTGTTGTGATGTAATTTCAGTAGCTGCCCATGGCAGCTGTTAGTCGAAGGTAAATTCAAAGCCAGATGGTTTAGATATCACAGTGGTGAAGATCAACAGAGTACCGTGAAACAGGGACTCGCTCATGGCAACCTGAGGCTGTTCTAGCTAACTCTTTCTGATGTGTTTCATCTGTCTCTTTCCCAGTTCAATCCCTTGCTTACCTTTCCCCATTTGAAAAACTCTACTTTTGGAAGGAGAGTGGATTGCAGGTCTTGACAGAGACTTGGACTCTTTACTTCTTGGTTTTTTTTTTTTTTTTTTTTTTTTTTTTTTTTTTTAAAGTTTCAGGTCTTTTGTGACCATCACATTACTGAAGTTAACATTGATGTCTTGCTCATACTTTTTTTGTTTCTCTCACACATTTCAAAAAACCGAGTTAATACATTGAATTGAGCAGTCTGATAAGAAGGTAGTGTGTGGAATCTCTGGGTCCATAGAATTTCTTTGAGTATAGATTGCTGTGTAGCAAAAGCTCTCTAAATTTTTTCTGCTGGCTGAATGTAGAGTAATGTGACCCTGTTGCTCTCCATGGTGAGCTTTCCATAATTGAAATATTCCTGGATTCATTGCCAGAAGTGGACTTCCTTTACCTCTGCTCTGCCACAGGGTGGCTGTTGCCTTTCTCCTTTAATAAGGTACATTGAGTTTGTGCCACTCAAAGAGCATTTCATCCTTTAGACATTCCACACAGGACATTGAAAATAGAAATGAGGCCAGGTGCAGTGGCTCACGCCTGTAATCCCAGCACTTTGGGAGGCCAAGGTGGGCAGATCACCTGAGGTCAGGAGTTCAAGATCAGCCTGGCCAACATGGTGAAACCTCGTCTCTAGTAAAAAAAAAAAAAAAATACAAAAAATTAGCTGGGCATGGTGGCGGGCACCTGTAATCCCAGCTACTCGGGAGGCTGAGGCAGGAGAATTGCTTGAATCCGGGGGGCAGAGGATGCAGTGAGCCGAGATCACGCCATTGCACTCCAGCCTGGGCAACAACAGCAAACCTCCGTCTCAAAAAAAAAAGAAAAAGAAAAAGTGAAGGAAAGTTAGAAACCACTGCATGTCCTAGGCAGTTCCTAACTCCCATGGACAATTCTATCATGGGATTTAGAATAGTTTATAATCGACATATAGGTAGAAAATTGATACCGAGAAACCCAGCTGCTCCTAGAATACTAGTAATAACTCAGAAAGAGTAGAGAATTGTCGTACTGTAAAATGAGCAGATTGCCTTTTCACTTTCTTCTTCTGCCCCATCAAAGTGCCAGCTTGCTCTATCTTTGCTAAACATTAGATTAAATGTCTTATTTATCATGGTACCTCTGATGTTCAAAATTGCATATGCTGCTGTAATTCTTATGAATTGTGAGCATACATTCTTCTGCGTAAACAGATGGTACTGTTGACACAGGCTTTATAATCATAGTAGGGTGGACATCAAAATTTTGTATTTCTACTATTACCTTAATTGTAGAGAGATTCTGGGGTGACTGTGGAAAGTCATCTAATGTGTTCTCTTTCTTTGCACTGCCGGGGTTCTAAATATTTATTAATCATTATTTATTTATACTCTGTAATGCCATACTTTATTGGTGAATGTTCCATCTTTTGGAGGGCGTTAGATAGACTTTCTTTAGTATCTAAGAGAAATATCTACCTATCAGTGAATTTCAAATTATAGTTTATGATCTTCAGATTAATGAAAAGCAAGTTTCCACCCTCACCCTCACCAAAAATTAAAATGACACAAAAATGCATCTTGGGAACATCACAATAGTTTAAACTGAGAATACTATTTTTTTGAGATTTGATTATGTCACATTTGACTTAGATTCTGATAGATTATGAATTTGTAATCACTTCAATTTTATATACAGAAATTATCTTTGCACTCTGAATAAAGTATCAAGCAAAATTTTAAAAGTAACAATATTTTAAAATGTAAACACAGTTAAAATCTTTGAGGTATTTTACCATACACTTTTAGAATCATCAAATACTACTTTGATCTTTTCATCGAATCAGAAAAGATATCTATATTTTTATTGGCAACAGTCAAAACAGTCTGTGAGGAAATGAAACAATCCAGTCTTTCATTTTCTTGCTCATTTAATCTAAACAGGTGATGTTTCAGTATATTGAGACATAAGACAATCAAGACTTTGTTAACAGCTTTCTAGATTATTGGTAGAATTATAGCTCTGATTTATAGGGTCACATTAAAAGTACACCTTTGTGTACACCAGGTCTGCAGGTGATGATATAGAAATACTAGCATGGGCCGGGCGTGGTGGCTCACGCCTGTAACCCCAGCACTTTGGGAGGCTGAGGCGGGTGGATCACCTGAGGTCGGGAGTTTGAGACCAACCTGACCAACATGGAGAAACCCTGTCTCTATTAAAAATACAAAATTAGCCGGGCGTGGTGGCACATGCCTGTAATCCCAGCTACTCGGGAGGCTGAGGCAGGAGAATTGCTTGAACCCAGGAGGTGGAGGTTGCAGTGAGCCAAGATCACACTACTGCACTCCAGCCTGGGCAACAAGAGCGGAACTCCGTCTCAAAAAAGAAAAGAAAAAAGAAACACCAGTGTGACCACACTGTGACACAGGTTGTGTTATCTCCTGTTAATGGAATGTAGCTTCCTTGACTTGTGGTTATTTCCCTGAATTCTTCTTTTAAGAAATTCAGAACCCTCACCTAAAAGGAAAGAAGTTACCCAAATAGGAAGATTGAAAATGAAATCGGATTCTTTCTGACATTTTTGCTGCCAACTAATGAACAAAAGACTTCATTAAGGAAGCAGGTTGTTCAGTGGTTCTTTGTGTCTGAATATGACTGATCTAATATATTAAACATTTTTCTGTAAGTGTAGCAGTATAGTGCTAGTTTCTATTTTCGGCTCCTCAAATAGTAAAACCAGTTCTGTCAGCAGGCATTTTATTAAATGCCTCAGAACATGTGTTAGACATCTTAGAAAATACAGACATAGAAGACAGGGATCTTGGTCTTATTAAACTTAAATCTAAAAAGATGTGGGAGCATTTTAAAGAGCAAATACAAGTGGGTGAAAATGAGCATTGCGTGTTGCTAAGACTCGAACTAGATTGGTTGGACTAGAGGAGTGAGTCATGGAAAAAAGGCAATTTCAGAACACATTAATGAATGTCTTCTTAAGGATGAGGCACTTGCAGAGGGCCTGTGTGTCAAAGGAAGAAATGTTTTGGTGATTCAAGTGGTAGTGAAGTTGTTTGACACTTACTTGTGGGCTTTGAAATGACAGGAAGAGCAGGGCTGGAGCTCCAGGAGGACTGGGCTGGACTAGGCTGATGGGTTAGGGTGAGTCCACTTCCCCTGCCCAGGCAGCTGATGGAAGGCATGAGAATAGACCGATTCTAGGGCAGCTATGTTGAAAGGGAACTGCTTTCAGCAAGAATGCCCACTGTGCCCACCATTTGGGGACAAGCAGATGCAGAGGGACCCCCTTCCAAATTTACACCTAGCTTTTGCCCAAGATTTCTTTAGTGATCTCTACCACTGCACCTACTCTGCTTTTCTCTCACTGTTCCTCAAAGTGCAGCTCAATTCCTGTTGTGCCAGACCACAGAGTGGTAGGGGAAGGCCTCTCGGAGCCTAAGTATGGTGAAGGAAGAACCCTGGAGAGAGCTGGGCTGGAGGGAGCATGCAGAGCTCTGCCAAAACCGACGTCAGGGGTTGAGTGCGGTGGCTCACACCTGTAATCTCAGCACTTTGGGAGGCTGAGGCAAGCGGATCACCTGAGGTTAGGAGCTCAAGACCAGCCTGGCCAACATGGCAAAACCCTGTATCTACTAAAAATACAAAACTTAGCCAGGCGTGGTGACACACACCTGTAATCCCAGCTACTCAGGAGGCTGAGGCAGGAGAATCACTTGAACCCAGGAGGCGGAGGTTGCAGTGGGCCAAGATGGCACCACTGCACTCCAGCCTGGGGGAGAGAGTGAGATTCTATCTCAAAAAATAAAATAAAATAAGTTAAGTTGGTGCTCTTTGTTTTCTGTACATAGTGTATTATGTATCAAAAGTGTGATTTTGGTTAAACAATTTTATTTGAATCTTATAATTTACCATTACTACAAAACAAATGTTCTATCCTTTGGAAGAAATTAGTAAATGGGAGAATTTTCTTTAACTTTGAAAAATTTAATCTGGTATTTATCTGATGTACTATATTTGCTCAATTAACTGTCACCTGACTTAATTTCCTTCTAGAAAACAGTGACAAATTGTATTTATCAGAGAATGAAAGGGAGAAGCCAGCCAACCAATTAGGAATAAATTTTCAAAATGAAATATTTTTGATTTGCAGTTTTATTTTTGTACAAGCTTTCATGTAGAACATGATTATTTACCTTCCTCTGACTATGAAATGGCATTTAAGTTTTACACATGAAGTAGAAGCACAAGCAAACACAAGCTAGTCATGAAAGATACCCTACTCTGAATCAGCCCATTGGGTGTTGAAGAAAAAAAAATGCTGAGTAAACCATATTGTCCTAAAAATGGGTTGTATTAAAGCCAGCAAGAATGGTATGGCATGAATCATAACTCAGTTTTTTAAAATGTTATGGTACACCTTGTCTAGAGAGTATTTCTGGTTGCTTAGAGCATATTTAAAGATAATTATATTACATACACATTTGCATGCATGTATGCTCTTGGGATGGCCAGACTAGAAACAAACTACTATTATTTTAATAAGGGCAGGGTTTATTTTAAAATATACAAAATTGGAGTAATTGCCTAAGTCGTTTCTAGATATCATATGGAATACTAAACCCAGGTATCTTGGTTCTTGGATTTGAAATTGCACTTTAGGTGAAATGGAAATACACTGCCATGAAAACAAAATTTTTAAACAGATTGTTAGACACAGATGATATCTCAGAATTAAGGCATTATTTTGGAAAAGGTGATTTAAACCCATGAATATTGAAAAAAGAGAGATTAACATGCTCGTGGTGGTGATACAGTGCATGAGCATAGCCATTGCACAACAGTGGTAGAGATTTGTGGAACGGTTGACATCTGCAACATTCTCAGCCAGCTCTGTCAATTAGTGCAGATTCTGACTGATAAGCTGTGGTGTGCCCATGTGGCATGGAACACTTAACTCCATCAGCTGTCCCACTGTACACTTGTGAATGAGCATGTAGCTGTTTTCATCATGTTCTAAAGTGACTAATAGACATATATTACCCATGGTGACCAACCTTTTCATTTGTATAGATTCATATTAACCCTTTCTTAAACTTTTGAATTGGAATAATCAGCTAGATTATTGTCTGTAGAGACCAACCACCCATAGTGACCAGACCTCCCTAAAGTCACATGACGGAGCTTTGAAGTCACTGCAGTCCTGAGCCTGTCCTTAGTTTTACAGTTCTCAGAACCTGGAGTAATATATAAACCAGAACACAAATTTATTAATTCATAATTACCACAATGTCCATATTTGCCAAATACACTTCTCCTTCCTATGATCAGGTGACTGTTGCCATTGTGAACTTAGAATCTTGTCAAAGGGGAAGACATGTTTGCAAGAGAGGTCATCTCAGGACCATCTCTGTCCCTGAGAGCAAAGATCTTTCTTGTAATCTCACTTGTTTTTACTTTTTTGGGGAGGGCAGGAATCTGGGTCTTCCTTTTCTATGTTTCATACTAACTAACCTCTTCTCCAATTGTGACAACAATCACATGTGATGAGTCATAATCATAATCTGATTTTGGTCTATGTGTTAAGAGTCTGTTCCTTGATGATAGGTTAGAGCTCTTGGGGGTATACTTTTACTGATTCTTAGTTTATATAAGTCCACCCATTTCCAGTCTTATCCTCATTTTATTGATTTTTCTAATTTTCTTCTCCTAGAAGCAACCTTGTGTCCTTTCACTTGAGGTTTTGAGGAGCAGCTCCCTGATGCTTCTACCTGTGAGGATACTGAAACGAGGAGGATGGCAATACCCGAGAACATCTTCCTAGTGTCCTTAAGTGGCCCACTTAGACAAGGAAGGACAAGGTTTTCTAGGATTCGATTCATGATTGTATCTCCCAGGGATTTGGCACATGAAGGAGAGGAGAACATTGTTTTCTTTTATAGATGTTGGAGATTTCTTCTTTTTGATGTCTTTAAAATCTTCTTTTCCTCACAGTTGCTTCCTAGCTCCTCACCAGGCCTTCCAGACATTTCCCCAGTAGTCCTAAGTTGACACCATCTAACTTTTACTCTCCTAACTTCAGGTCACATTACCTTCAGTGGGACCAGTGAAACCTGATTCAATTTGACTCTTTGCCTCAACTGTCACCATCATCTTAGGCAAATTTAAAGGCTGTGGAGACAATTCATGTCTTTCCTTGCGTTTATTATTGTTCCTTCGTCTTCTCATCTCCAGAGTTTTCTTTCTGTTTTTCTCTCCCACCCCACTTCCACACCAATTTTAGACTGTTGGCATTCTCTGAACATAGCACATTGTGGTGTTTTATGCCTCTATGTCTTTGTTGTAAATCTCATCTTCCCTGACGACCCTGCTGTCCCGTGCAAAGTTGAGCTCCCCTCACTTCTGTGGTGGTATATTTTATGCATGTTTACTCTTGCATTTATCACACTATTTTTACTCCTTTGTTCCTGCTAGACAGCTCTTTCAGCATCATAATGGCCACAAAACCTAACACCATCTGGTGTATAAATGTGTTTTCATTGAAAACACAGATATGTTGTCATGCCTTCCCTCAGTTTGTTTCATGCTCCCATTGAACAAACACTTTCGAACACCTACTGTGTTTCGGGCACTTTCTGGATCTGCTGAGAATGCAGTGGCAATCCAGATGAAAATAGTCCCTCCCATTACTGAACCAAGACTGTATGGTTAGATTGCAGAGAAGTAAATAAGTTATCATCCAGTCCATTGCATTCTCCATCTGTGATCAATAAAATTCTAGAAACTTTGTAGTGGTTGTTATTTTTTCTTGTACTTTCTTCAAAAAGCTGTTTGGAGATGTTAAGTATGAAAATTTGTCTCCTTGAAAACAAAATATAGTATTAAGCACGCAGATTCTAAATGGAATAAAGGAGACTGAGAGATAACCATCATTCCTCTATCCTGCTGAAGACCGGACAGAAAGAAAGGATGTTATCACAACTGAGAATCTATGGTACTTTTTTAAAAATATCTTTTAAAAATCAAGAATTTTTTGTTTTGTTTTGTTTTTTTAACTCTAAAGAGCTACTTAAAAAAATTGCAAATTAGGCCAGGTATGGTGGCTCACGCCTGTAATCCCAGCACTTTGGGAGGTCAAGGCGGGTGGATCACCTGAGGTCAGGAGTTCAAGACCAGCCTGGCCAATATGGTGAAACCCCATCTCTACTAAAACTACAAAAATTAGCCAGACGTGGTGCCATACGTCTGTAATCCCAGCTACTCTGGAGACTGAGGCAGGAGAATTACTTAAACCCAGGAGGCGGAGGTTGCATTGAGCCAAGATCGTGCTATTGCACTCCAGCCTGGGTGACAGAGTGAGACCATCTCAAAAAAAAAAAAAATTGCAAATTACTCAATGCAACATTGCTTAAATCAGCATTATTAAGAGGCTTTAAACATGTATAAAATCAACATTTCTGATGTTATAATTCAAAACTGTTGACTTTGCTTTTTTTGCCTGTGCTTTCAGTAAAGTAACTTATAAATTAACGTCTGTATAAACTGGATATGTTTTAGGCAAATTGTTGTATAACCCAGATGGGGAATTTATCTGTCAACCAAAGTACCAGAGTGTACAGTATACCAAGGTCATTTCCATGTGAGTGTTCATGAAACAAGAATGAAAAAGTAGCTAAAACTTGCACCTGGCCTGGAGTAGGCTGGGCTTTTTTTCTGGAAAATCATTTATTCATTTACTTTCAAGCTAAGTTGTCAAGAAATGTAAGCCAGATATGGTGATGTGCACCTGTAGTGCCAGCTACTTGAGAGTCTGAGGGCTCAAAAATTATTTGAGCCCAGGAGTTTGAGTCCAACCTGGGCAACATAGCAAGATCCTATCTCTTGAAAAAAAAAAAAAGAAAAAGAAAATAATTGGTACCCAGCCTTCAGCATAAACACAATTTCATGTTTTTGGTGTCAGGGATCTTTATTGAAAAGAGCTTTAATTTTTCTGTACCATTTCTTAAAAGTATTAAATTAATGTTTTTCTTTAATAGATAAACATCATTGGAAAAGCTGAGGAAAGCCAAATTGTGAAGGATGGAACAATGTCTCTTTCCATCTACATTTGCTCATGAATGATAATGATTATCATATTGTGGGATTTCCCAAAGTATGTTCCTCTGAGTGTTAATAGGTGATCCTCAAAAAAAATGGGGGTTGGCTGGTCTGGTGGTGCACACCTGTAATCCCGACACTTTGAGAGGCTGAGGTGGAAAGATTGCTTGAGGCCAGGAGTTCAAGACCAACCTGGCTAACATAGTGAGACCCTGTCTGTACAGAAAATTTAAAAATGGGCTGGGCATGGTAGTGTGTGCCTGTAGTCCTACCTACTAGAGAGACTGAGGTAGCAGGATTGCGTGACCTAGGAGTTCAAGGCTGTAGTAAGCTATAATTGTGCCACTGTACTCCAGCCTGGGTAACAGAGTGAGAACCCATCTCTTTTTTTTTTTTTTTTTTTTTTAAATACACATGAGGGTCTCTGGTTAATAAATGTTGAGATGTAGGGTTAGGTGAGATTAAACAGGTTCATTTTTTTCATGATTTCTCGGAGTCTTTATGATGCTCCACACCAGTGCTTCTCAAAGATGAATGTGTACAGAAAACACTGGGGATCTGACCCACATGTAAAGTGTGATTTCTTTGGTCTGGGGCGGGCCTGAAATTCTGCATTTCTTACAAGTTCCAAAGTGCAGCCTGCACAACTGGCTCACAGATCACACTTAAAGCAAGATTCTTAGGGATTTTCAAGAGGAACCATGTTCTGCCACATTTCCCAGACTTGCTAACCATAGGAACCTCATTTTGAGTTGCTGGAATTTTTCCATGGAGCACATTTGAGAATTTTAAATTGAATCTTTAAAATTACAAATGAATTAATGTATAATTTAAATAGAAGTCTCATGCAGATCTTCTAAGTTATGATCGGCCAAACAGCCCCGTGTAAATCCCAAGACACTGAAAAAATCATTTAGCTAGTTCACGTAGAAGGAAAACCCAATATGGGCTAAAAAGACAACCACTAGGTAAGATAGCAAGTGCACTGGATTATATACTTCCCTTTCTTTTTCTTTTTTTTTTTTTTTTTTCTTTTTTTTATGAAACGGGGTTCCGCTCTTGTTGCCCAGGCTGGAGTGCAGTGGTGCAGTCTTGGCTCACCACAACCTCCGCCTTCCGGGTTCAAGCGATTCTCCTGCCTCAGCCTCCCGAGCAGCTGGGGGATTACAGGCACTTGCCACTACGCCTGGCTAAGTTTTTGTGTTTTTAGGAGAGACGAGATTTCACCATGTTGGCCGGGCTGGTCTCAAACTTCTGACCTCATGATCCACCCGCCTCAGCCTTCCAAAGTGCTGAGAATACAGGCGTGAGCCACCACCCCCAGCCTACTTTTCTTTATTTTTAATGACCTTATAAATATTGTTAAATATTCAAGTCTTTAAACAGTTTTACTTTGTTTTTACTGCCTCTAATAATTCACATATAAATTGCCATATTTCTAAATCCCCATATGTGCTCTGCTAGTGATTTCATTAGTCTTTAATCTTTGTTAACACTAGTATTTGATATGAAAAACTAATGATGAAAACAAATCTTTTATTTAAACAGATTGAGATTTGATATGGTTTACCATACCCTAATTACAAATGACATAAAACAGCAGTCTAGGGAGGTTTTTAGAAATCTGTTGAACCTAAAGCAAATTAAAAAAAAAAAAAAAGCTGAATAAAATTAATTATTACATTATAGATGGGCTTTTTCCCACCTGGGTCCTTCTGCCCCACCTAGAATAGTGTCTTCATTTATGCATTCCTGTTGAAATTCTTTTGAGCCCCTGCCATCTGTTTCAGCTCTTATTTCCTCATTTATCTCACACTGCATTTTATTGTAGTTTGTTAATTTGTCTTGTGCCTTTTAGATTGTAAGTTGGATGGGAGTTCAGGGTCTTATTTATCTTTGTACTTTTACACCTGGTTTATAATGTGGTTGATACATAAGTAGATCAATAATACATTAAATAAATAATATTGTTATAAGATAATTCTGGGTAGTAGCATATGCCTGTACTCCCAGCACTTTGAGAGGCCCAGGCAGGTAGATAGGTTGAGCCCGGGGGTTTGAGACCAACCCTGGGCAACATGGTGACACCCCGACACTACAAAAAATATATGAAAATTAGCTCTGTGATGTTGTGCCCCTGTAGTCCGAGCTCCTCAGGAAGCTGAGCTGAGAGGATTGCCTGAGCCTGAGAGGTCAAGGCTGCAGTGAGCTAAGATCCCACCACTGCCCTCCAGCTGGGGTGACAGAGCAAGACCCTGTCTCAAAAAAAAAACCAAAAGAAAATAAGATAATTTCGTACGTCAAATATTATACTGAAAAAATAAGTTTAAAACTTTTTTCTGTATCCCCGTCATCTCCTGATAGTTATTTCAGGTAGTATTGACTTATTCAGGGTATAACAAGCCATCCTAAATCTCAGTGGCTCAAACAACAATGAGTTTTTAAGTTGGCAAGGAGGTTCTTCTCGTCTGGCCTAGGCTCAGTCAGGTGCCTGCAGTCAGCTGGTGACTAGGTCAGGGCAAGATTAAGATGGCCTGTCTTACATATTCTGAGGTCTTGGCTGGAATGGCTGCGATTGCTGGGCTGTGTATACATAGCGTCTTTTAATCCCAAGTTCTGTCACAGCTTAGTGATCTCAGGGTTTCAAAAGAAGCTGTTAGTCCTCTTAAGATTTAGACTCAGATGTTGCACAAGATCACCTCTGCCACATTTTGTGATCAAAGCAAGTCACCTGGCTGGCCCCAGATTCTAGGGGTGGGGCAGTAGATGCTCCCTCCTCCTGCAGTTTTGAGAGCAGCAGCAAAATTGCAGTCACCTGGAGTTACTGTCTACATATTTCTTCCCCCGAGATAAATAAAAACACTAGTATCATTTCACTTTTATCAGCTCCTCACTCCTCTCATGTTGATACTACACAGAAGGTATGTAGGTTTAATCTTCAGTTTTCCTAAATCATTTGCTTTGCACTGTTTTTTGTGTCCTAAACCTTCCTTTGTCATATTTGTTATTTTGCTGCAGAATTTCCTTTTATTCAGCATTATGGTTGGGTGATTTTGGTTACAGAACTTCGTTTTGTTGAAACAAATTCTCTGAGTCCTAGTATGTCCCAAAATACCCTTTATTTTGCCTTCATATTTGAATCATAATTTTTGGTCAGTACTTGGAAGCTATTGATAAATTTATAATTGAGAAGATGTGTGATGCTAATTTGATTTTATTTCTTTTTTCTCTATGGTAACATACATAATTTTTTCTTTATCCTTGGAACCTAGAAATGTCAATGGCTTGGTCCAGGTGTAGCTTGTTTCATTCATTTTATTCACTTATTGTCTCATTTTAAGTGATTTGTTTTCAGCTCTGGGAATTTTCATTTCTTACTTCTTGTAGTATTTCTTCTTTTTTCTCTTTTCCAAGATCTTGGAGTAAACAGATGTCATTCCTGCATCTGAGCTCTAGTCACCAAACTGTTCTTTTATCTTTTTGTAAAATCTCTCACTCTTTTTTGTTGTTGTTGTTTCTGAGATATTTATTTAGGTCACTCTTATGAAATACTCTGTTTTAAAAAATCCATTTTGCTATTCATCTCACGATTAAGATTTCTTTTTTATCCTGTAACTTTTTCTTCAAGATTTCTGGCTGCTTCTCTTTCCTACATACAATTCTTAGTTTTAACACTAGGATATTAGTTCTACCTGTTCTACTTTACTTTCTTCTGTTTGGGGAATTTGGTCCCTCCTGGGTATCAGTGTCTGAGGCCTGCTCTGTCTGAATCTCTTCTCTGCCAGTGACAAAATGCTTGGGCACTTGCAGGGTAGGCGCTGACCATCTAGCTGCACTCTCTCTCCCCTTGATTATCCTGACGTTGGCCCCAGGCCTGAGGGCCTCAAGTCTGGGATCTACCAGACTCTGAGCCTTGAGCTCTCTCAGCCAGTGTTCCACCCTCTAAAGCCAGCCTTTGCCTCTTTGTGTTACGGTTTCCTCTGGTTGCCTTACCAAAGGTCTATAGCAGTTATCTTTCTGACATTTTGGCACACTGATGACATTTTTAAAATTTCCAGGCTAATTTTCTTATCTTAAGAATGAGAAAATGCCTTTTCTATTATTTCATGGAGTTGGGAGTTGGAGAAAAGTTGAAATTTGTGCTCATCTTGCCTCTTGATCCAGTTTCCCCTATCAGAGTTTTAATTACATTCTTACTCTATTGATTACCTCCATCCTATCTTGGTATACCCTTTAACATTCCAGGTATATCTCTGAATTTGTCATGATTTTTCATTTCTTCTCCTCCTAGCATCTGTGGCGCTATAAAGGATCCTGATTCCTCAAAAAGAAAAAAAAAATGAACCTGTAGTACTTTTCAGAAAGATTTTCCTCTTTTCCTTCTTTCCTCTCTATAAAAAGTAAGATATTTTGGGGAAAGGTTGAAAATGCCCACATGTAATTCATGTTTATCAAGATAGAATTTCCAGTTTTCATTAACCGTTTTGCAGTGCTTTCCTTGTGTTATAGAGGCCAAGTCAATGCTGCGTAAGGCCAGAGGAACACCATTCATAAAAGACACAGTGTGAGCAGCTCAGGATGCCAACAGTGTTGACTCTGGTGTTATATGTTAACCACGTGTTTTATTTTCAAAAATTGTTATTGAATGTTATACAGGGCTGAGGGCATTATATTTTGCAACTTAAACCACTTATTATTGAAGTGGATTCCTTCTAGGCATTTATACATCATAAAATTATATTTAGTCTAGTTTTAAAACAAGAAGTAGTTTAATTCTATTAAAAGTAGATAATCTTTAGTATTTAGGTTACTAAATACTATTCTATTTATCATCATTGAAATATTCTAAATTATTTGATTTATAAACTGCATTTAATATTATACCGTGTTTATTCCACTATATTATTCTTTTTCCATTTTATGAGAAAACTATGAAAATACATAAAATATGCATACAATTAAAAAATACTGAAAAGCAAGCACATCTGTGTCACTGCCACCCATGTCACGCCGGCGCTTTAGAAGTTCTTCACGTGCCCCTCTGAGATCACAGCCCCCTCTCTCCACGGAGGTAGCCACTCCTCTGACTTTGGTGATGGTCATTTCCTTGCTACCTATGCATGCATTCTTAGTAAGCATAGTTTTATTTTGCCTATTGTAGAATTTTACATAAATGGAATCCCACTGTTTGTGTTCTTTTGCACCTTGCTTCTTTTATTCAGTATTGTGGTTGACAGTCATCCTTGTTTTATGGAGAGAGCTTTGGTTCATTGATTTATTGCTATAGATGAAATACATTGATTGAATATATTACATTGTATTTATCCATTCTACTGTTAATGGTCACTTGAGTTGTTAGCAACCTATCGCTTTCACGAAGAGTGCTGCCGTGAACATATTTCTATAACTCTCCAGGTGCCCATGTACAAGAGTGTCTCTACTTAATCAGGAATGGAATTACAGGGCTACAGAATGTACGTGTCATCAGCTGTACTAGATAATGCCAAAATAGATTCCAAGGAGTTGTTGCCATTTACACTGTCATCAGTAGCATGGGATAGTTACCATTGTTCCACATCCTCACCAGAATTTGATACTGTTTTGCCATTCTGGTGTTTGTGTATTGACTACTCATTGCAGTATTAATGTTCATTTTTCTAATTACTAATAAGGTTGAGAACTTCATTATTGGTCATCTAGATTTTCTCCTCTTTATACAAACCTTTTGCTTAATTTTTTTTTACCAGATTACCTTGCAGTGATATTTCTAGTGAAAAATTCATAATCAAAAACATTTAACTACTCTGCATAGATTATTCTCTTGAACTACTATGCTGTTTGGCATAGAGCTCTTTTCTAAGCAAATTCTTGCCAAGACATTTGAATTTTTTTATGAACCGCCTGATTAGAAGGTTAGTATGCAGCTACCTCTAATCCTCCTGAAGAGTTGCAGCTTTTGGTTATATTTCTATTTCCAGGATATTTTAAAAATATAACTGCAAGAAGTTTATCTGATACTCCTTTTAGAATTCTAGACTCAATGCCATATGCTCCTGAAGATGTTTAACTTTTCAGGCAAATTCTTAATTTCCTAGTACTTCATTCTTCTGCAATATCTGTTCCAGTTTCATTATAAGTAAAACAAAGAGAAACTTATCTTTGCTATATGATGATACTCTTAGCAATTTTTTCTACTTATTACTGTTAAAATATTTTGTTCATCTAATGCCTATTTTCTATACTTTTATCTGACATTAGTATCTTTATTTTTTGAATCAAATTTAAATATTCACACTTTCTTTAACCTTTATTTTTTATTAATTTTTCTTAGGCATCATTATTTTGTCATATCAGTTTTGAAATTGTATTTCTCATCAACATTTTTTTGAGTGTTCATAATGACAACTATATGTTGTACTCCAGACACCTAAATCAAGAAAGAGAAAAATAACTGGAGTCCAACTTATTTTACTAAAAAGATAAAATAAAGTGTACTTGGTATGCTTTCACCAAAAATTATTAGTAAGGTGAGTAGAAGGGAATTAAGTAGAGAAAAATTCAGTATTTAGTTGATTTTCCATCCCTGGAAGATTTAAGACAGATGATTTTGTGGACTATTATCAGCTGTGGTAAAAGAGATTATACATATTGAATAATAGGTTACACCTATATATTACATCTATAATATGCCAAAAAAAGCCTTCAGTAGTCATACTAGAGTATATGTAGTCTGCAGCCTTGAGCAGAAAAATTGCATGTTAATCACTAAGAGTTGAATATAAGATTAAGATACTTGCATGCGTGTACACACAATTATACTGCCAGTTTCACATATGAGCCTCTCGTGTTCAATAAAGATTATGATGAAAATGCACAGCTGTTCATAGTCAACCCTCCTCTAAAACTGTGAGGATATCATACTTAATTCACAATATTTATCTTGCTGACCCTGCTTCCCAGGACCAATGAACCCAGAGGAGGCTTCTTAGAAGCCTCAAAAGAATTTAGTCTAATGGTATGATTTAAAAAAAGAGACCTGGGCAAAGAAAACGTTTATTAAGTAAAGGCTAGGATAAAATGAGAACACAGATATGCATACCCACACATGTAAGAGCTGGTCACAGATTCATCTCTGAGCTTTGTATAGCCAAAGAGAATACCAGCTAATGCTACAGTTTCCAATAGCATCCACCATTCCCTTAGGAAAAGCCTAGGTCCTGGCTTTCAGATGGCTGATACAGAGACAGTGTGACACAGTAGACAACATTCTGAAAACTCCTGAGGAACATTCACATCTGTTTAGAATCTAGAACTTGTTTAATCTTAGTGTGGGCCTCAGGGTTTAGAGTTTACTGTTTCTGCCACACACGGTGCAGCATCCCTTCTACACTATCCCTCCTGCAATCATCATCCAGACCCTGATTAAAGATCTCTCATCATGGGAGTGTGCCACCTTCAGAGGCAGTCAGTTCTTGAAATTTTAAGCATTTGACTATTAGCTCCAAAAGGAAAACCCTCCGTTATTGTTCCAACCTTTAATTTTGATTCCAAATATAAAGACAGTAATAATATAGGTTAATACACATTTATTACAAAACCATTAATTTTTAGTCTGGCTCTTGGGATTATAATCTAAAAAGCCTCCTTCAGAGGCTTATAGGCATCTGCTTGTCAATGCTGGACTTCTCTTCTTCAGGTCAAATTTTCTCTTCTTGTTCCATTAACTACCACTCTCATGTCTCCCAGTGAGCTTTGAGCTCATAAAGAGCAGAAGCTGTGTCATTCACATCCTCCCTGTCCCCTTGCCTGGAAATAAATGACTGGATCCCTTTAACATCTCACTCATCATCTCTTGAATGGGTACACTGTGTCCATTCCTGTTAATGTGCCGCCCTTATCTGGAAGTAGTTATGTCCCAAGGAGCCTGAAGGAAAGTTGTAAGCTCGCTTATGCCCTTCCTATCATCCTAATGATTTATAGCAACACAACATAAGATCACCTTAGGTTTGGGCAGTCTTGTTTCACTTATGATTCACTCATTTTGCTCTTGAACCTGAAATGCCTACATTGATTTCCCAATATGCTGCTGAGCTAACCTAAATACAGGACCTTGTATTTATTCCTGTTGTTTTAAATCTCATCAGAGGCAGCTCATTACTGCAGTGTAGCAGTATATTTTTTGTATTTTAATTTTATCTCCATCTGGTAAATTCAATATTCTTCATCATCATTGAAGAACTTGTGTATGACTTGTATTGATATCATGGTTAAAACATTTGGTGGGGTTGGGTCAAGGTCAGAACTCTGGCATTACATTAGAAACCTCTATAGATTGATGTATTTCATTCAACTGTTTACAGATTGTTGGAGTCAGCAGTTGCCCTTATTCCAGCCCCATTTCTGTGTTAATGACAATGTCACGGGGGACTTCTAATATCATATACGCCCCACTAGAGTTTGGGCAGCACTGCATGGTTACACTGCCCCAGACAGACATTAAACCAGCTTAACATGACTTTTCTTTGGTGCCCCATTTTATTTCTCACAAATCACCTCTTGGATAAAATCGTTTAAAGAATCTCACCCAAGATCTGTGTCTAGCTCTGTAGTTTGTCATGTGAAGAGTCTACCTTCCCTTTTTCCAAAAACAGCCATGGCATTTTCCTCCTTCCAGTTTTCTGGCATGCCTTCATTCTCTGTAGAACCCTCAAAAGTGATTCAGCAACCTATCTGTAAGTTTTCCCAGTTCTCCGGAATGTGATCACTCAAATCAGGCAAATTGAGGTCACTGAGGGAAGTGTGAGGCCTAATTTCTCACAGTCGCTTTACAATATAAGTCCTTTTTTTTTTTTTTGCTAGTGGAATGGAGCAATATTATTATTCTGTGACTCCAGTCTTAGCTTGATACTTTCCAGTTCATTAAATGATCTTACAATTATGAAAACTATGAGAAAATGGATAGGAAACCTTCATATAACTTGTCAGCACAGTGTTACCGCTCCCCTGCCCCATGTTGGTTGTGGCATATTGAGACTGCTCCAGAGATAAGGGGTAGGGAAGTGTCTCACCCTTAGTAATGACAGGTACCATTGGCTTTGCTCCTCATCTGGTGACTGTTCATGGCTGCCTGTGATGTGACCTAACCTTTGAGGAATCAGAATAGATATCATCCATGTCTATGAAAATCTCCTCTCCTGCCAAGCTTCTCAGCATTATATTACTTTCTTTTATACAGTTACAAGGTCTCTGACCCTCCTCCTCTTGACTTTAGCATTACTACTTTTCATTTACATCTTGCTGTACTTTGCCTTGATCCTATGTTGCTGCATCAGCTAGGTGATGAGCCCCCTAATGGTCAGTGTCCCTGGGAGAGTGGTACTCAGAAAATGCTCCTCTGGGCTTATTGGTCCTGGGAAGCAGGGTCAGCAAGATAAGTATTGTGAAATTAAGTATGATATCCTCACAGTGATGTAATACCATAATATAATTCTAGGTCTTTTTAATAGTAAGACTCCTTCTATATTAATAAATAATTACTTCCCCAATTACATTTCTGTTTCTCCTTTTCTCAAATTCTCTTTGTTCACTGAATTTTTCGTTTTCTTTTTCTTCTTACACAGTGGTTGTTTCATGATATTATACTCTTGACATTTAAAATTTTTGGTTCTTGGCATTATTTGTTTCACTGTTGCATAGTAACATTTTTGTTCTTTGCAACCATCTGCTTATTTTAAGGTGTGTAATTTTTCAATGGCTAGAATACTTTTATATCTTTACTTGCCTTAAATGCTAATCTAGGATCTTTGTGTAGCATTTTTTTCCTTTATAGAGCTTATGTCTTCTCTTTAATGAGCACTTGATAGAGAAAGAAAATTTTATTCAGTTGATAATATTTTGTTTTACATCTCAATAAACATTCCACATACACTAAAAAATATAGATTGTCATAAAATTATTACATTGTATAAAGAACTAGCCATTTTTATCGGTGAGGTAGTGAGGTAGAACTCCCCCCCCCTCCCGCCCCACCCAGGACACTTAGGTTTTCATCCTACTCATCTCCATGTCTCAGGATCCTTCTATTCATACCTGAGAAGATCCTGCAGTTCAAAGTCTATCTAGGCCTTATGCACCGTGAAAATGGGAGATTGAGAATTCACTTGCTAGATGGAGCAGGCATGAGAACTCATGAGGCTGGTGTCGGGGGAAATGCACAGATAAACTAATCAGATCCACTGTCCATTTATGCCTATTACTATGACAAGAATAAAAATACCACCAGCAGAAACATGAAACTTAGACCCTCTCCACTAACATGGAAGCCAGGAGAGTAGGGAAGAAGATGGGAGCTCAAAGGGCATGTAATTTCCCCTTTTACTTACGGATTATTATTTTGGAAACAGAAGACTGATACTGAAATTTGAGGGAATGGGGAAACAAGTCCCAGATCAACTATAGAATTGAAGACCGTGGAAGTTAATTGATTAAATTGAAATATATAATAGTAGAGTAATTTGCGAGAGAAAACTGAAGAATGTTGAGGAAAATGTTTATAGTCTCAGATGTCCGTATTTGAATATACGATGTGACACATCTAAACAGATAGGGTCTCTCGGACATCTTAGGACTTGGCAGAATTTACCTAATGACTGGAATGAGACAATGAAAATATATCATCCTTCATTCATGTATTCATTTATTTTAGTGAACATTAATTGAATACCATTTAATATGCCAGGTACTTGACTAGTTTCGTGGTATGATAAAGACTGTACTCACAAGAAAACAGAGAAACTGACATGTAAATGAGTTATTAAAATTTTAATAGCACTTTACGCTAACCATCGATTCCCCCTGTTTTCCAAAATTGTAGAAAGTCCATATCAGGTCAGTAAGTCTCTTGACAAACACACTGCTCTCACTATGTGTTGTCTTAGGAAAGGCACTCTAGCTCCTGCCAAGAACCTATTCTTCTGTCATAAGCTATGGGCCTAAAAAATAGATTTTCTTTTCAACATCACATTCCTAGTCATTGTTATCTTTGAATAATCAGATTCTTCTAAAGAAACCAAGCTAGCTGTAAGACTCCACCAAGGATGAACTTGTTGCTAGTTATTAATATATTATATTTCTTTAAAATAAGCAGACTTTTATTTTTAAGACTTCTTTAGGTTTTAAACTCTTTTTTTCTTTTCTGTTACAAAAACCTCTTCTGCGATTGGTAAAACATTCTTCTCATGTCAGTTAACATTTGTAGATGTCTTATTGTGTGCATGTTACTTTGAAAACAGACCCCTATAGCAATCTAGAATGTTTATTATTTAATTTCTTGATAAGTTAGTCATATTTACTTATTGGTTACCATTTAGAAAATTTAGCAATTTAACAAGCTTTTGATCATGGTGTGTAGACTATAGTCTACTGTAGTTGCTAGGAACCATCTGTAAATCCTCGGTTCCTGCAAGGGAGCCCAGAAGAAAGTGTTAACCCTTTGCCTGCTTGATTGCAGGAGGAATGCCAGCTCCTGAGCAGGCCTCATTGGTGGAGGAGGGGCAACCACAGACCCGCCAGGAAGCTGCCTCCACTGGCCCAGGCATGGAACCCGAGACCACAGCCACCACTATTCTAGCATCCGTGAAGGAGCAGGTACATCCTCGTATTGAAATTTGCAATGAGTTATTTCTTTAATGCCTTTAAAAAATTAATCTTTGGATATGTTTTAAATTTGTCTAACGTCCTTGACGCCTTCACGTTTTCTAATTATAAGGTGTTTACATCCCTGAGTACATTGGGATGACTGGCATGTAGAGCTGCTCCAGGTGCCAGTCAGAATCGGAACATGCAGGATACTTGTGCGTCTGCAAGTAAGGACAATCTCGATGGTGATCGGTGTCTGTCTCTCCCACATTGCAGAGTGTGTGCATGCACGCAAAGCTGTGTGAAGCATAGTTCTCAGTGCTGACTTTTCTATCAGGACTCTGGCAACCTGAGGCCTGTAATAGCATTAGGTATTTTGAACATTTTAACATAGGTAGTATATAGGGTTGTCTCTGTGATTTTTGGATAAAGGCTATATTTGTGTGTTTGTCTAAATTTAAGTATATTCATTTTGTGAGCTAATGTTCTAAAACTTGTCGAACTGTGCCAGTTTGCTTCAATGTCATGTTTATGTTGATTTTTTTAAGGCATTAATACTCTTTATCCTTCAAACTCAAGTAACCTTCTATATTAGGTCTTATCTGTTGTGCTTAGAGAAATTAGAATTCTGCAATTTTAATTTCTTAAGATTTAAAAGCTTAATAAGGTAAATGTAAATTTAAAGCTCCAGGGATAGTTTTTTGTTTTTTGTTTTTTGTTTTTTTTCCTGCTTCTTCTCTCCAAAAAACATTATATGTCCCCTGTGAGGGTTATTTTGTTGAAATAATCTAAGATTAAGTTTTTTTAAAAAAAATCTTATAATTAAGCCACTGGATTTTTTTTCTCAAGATAGGTAATGTTGTATTTGCTGGGATATTCCTTTAAAAGTCAGTATCAGTAACTCAGATGACTAATGATGACGAAGATTGAGGAAACATTTATTACCTTATTGTTGTACTATTTGCTGTAACTTGGAATGTGGCATGAAAGATTGCTCTATAACCGTGACACATGTCTGACGTTAGAACTATGTTTTCAAGAAAAATTATTTCAGTTTATTCTAGTAACAAGATGTCAAAATAATTTTTTTATTCCTCAATGAAATTTGAAGTTTTTAAACTTTCCACAAAGAGTTTGAAAAGGTACAAGATATAGTCAGTACAATTTTCATCTTCCACCAAACTATAGAATAGACGTCTAAGCTTCTATTATCTTTAGGGGAGAAAAAAGGACTCTTCGATAGCACTTCATAGTTGTCAAGATTTGACCCACAGAGCTGCTAAGGGTGAGAAGCCTCAGATTTATTTGGGGCTCTTAGTATATACTGTGTTTTGGTGAAATGTGGTAAATTTATCAGAATGTTTAGAAATGACTTAAAACTATTAGCTGTGTGCAGTAAACATAGCAATGGTAACGTTCTGTTTGTACCTTGAGACCATATACCCTATATGTAAGAAAATAAGGAAACGTGTTAAGATTTTGACACTAGAATTCCTTGATGGCCTCAAATGACTTCAAAATTTTATCTTCTGGCAGTAAATAGTGTTCTAAATAAGTATTTTATGGGAAATGCTAAGAAGAGTTCTAGCTTCTCAAGGCAGCCAAAAATGTATTTATCCTATTCATTAAAACAATTATTATATATAATTAGTTAGTGGGATGCTATACTCTGGTCTTTGGTTCTATTCCTGTTGTGAGAAATTGGAGTTCATTAATATATATTTGCAGTTTCGTACATAATTTCTTTTAAAAATTTTAAGTACTTAGCATTTCAGTTGTTTAACCCACGATACCACATCTGTGTCTTTTTTCAAGATACTCTCCTGGTTTTAAATAGCTCCCCTGCAATTTTTGTGGCACCAGGCAAAATATAGTTGGAGTAAAAATTTCTTAAGACCCTCCTGAAATATGTCACTTCCTGTCATCTACCCAATGGGATAGAGCACAGGAAAGTTAGATCCAAGTAAGAAAACTAATTACCATTCACCTTATATGTTTGATTTTAAAATTTACTGGTCAGAGTGTGACACTCTTAGCCCACTGTTACATGCAGTTACAATAAATGTTGGTCATGTTTTATATCCAAAAGAGCAATATTCCCAAAAGAGCAATATTCTTAGATGGGATGCATAATTATTATTACTTTTTAGAGATGGGGTCTTGCTGTGTTGCCCAGGATGGAGTACAGTGTCACCTTCTTAGCTCACTGCAGCTTCAAACTCCTGGGCTCAAGCAATCCTTTCACCTCAGCCTCCCTAGTAGCTAGGACTACAGGCATGTACTACCATGCCTGGCTAATTTTTAGTTTTTAATTTTTTTTTGTAGAGATAGGGTCTCACTATCTTGCCCAGACTGGTCTTTAACTCTTGGCCTCATGCAATCCTCCTACCTCAGCCTCTCTAAAGTGTGAAGATTATAAGTATGAGCCACTGTACCTGGCCCATAATTATTATTTTTTAAAAAAGCCTCACTGCCATGCCATAATGGTATCCACTGTGTGATCTCAAATAACAGTCCTTGTTTCGTGGCAGCCGTGTCTTAGGAATGGTGTTTCCTTAGGTCACAAAAGGAAGGGACCCTAGCAGTGCAACTGGGTACATGGAGTAGGTTTCCATTCTGTTTTCTCTGCTGACCGGTCATGTGATCTTGGAAAGATTTCTTAACCTTTCGTTTCCCAGTTTGCTTATTTATAAGATGCAGATAATAATAGTGAGGACCTTAAATTAACCTAGGTAAAATGCTTACAACAGTACCTGGCCCTTAGTAAGGGGTAACATTACAATTGTCATTATCATTTCTGCATAAGAAGAAAAGGCTCCTCTTAGGAGGAGCTAGTGGTTCTACTTGTAACCATACTAAAGATTCAGTGAGCCGTTTTTTTGGACATTGATAGCAGAAGACAAACTTTGAATGTTGAGCAATGTTTATGCTGTGACAGTAGTTTACTTATGCAGACACTAAACTTTAAAAACTTCATATTGATCTCACAAAAACTATACATAAACATATAGTTTTTTATATATGTTATGAGAAAGAGCATATAAAAATAAATTTTATGAACATGCTAATTTATTGCAACCCCAAACATAATGTCAAGGCACTTGGTTAAGGAATTGCAAAGTAGTATCTTATAAAATTCACCTGAATTTTGAGAGGAAAAGTCTGGGTTCTTCAGTAAAGTACATCTAAGCCAGTAAAATACCTCACACATACTCCCCTTGGGCAATTCATGGTAATTGGTAGGAAGGGAAATGGCAAGCAACCAATAGCAGTCTTGTTAACAAACCATTAGTCTATTAAATATCTGAAATTGGGCATTCAGTGTCATAAAACAATGAACTCTTTCTTCACTGGGCTATGCTTTCCCTAGAATCCTCCAGTGCCAGAAGCTAGCTGTTCCTTGTTCTTTGGCATAATGTTAGAATTTACAATGTCTTTTGAGAAGTGATAACCTCTCATAGTGATGTCAGTCATGTGGATGTGTACCCGCGAAGGTACAGAAAAATCCTCGCTCCTTGACAGAAAGAATCCTTGCTACTTCTGTTCAAACGCTGCCTCTTTCATGAAACATACCCAGCCTGAAGTCAAATCTCTCTCCTGATCTCTTTTAGCACTTTATGCCACTGTCATGACTCTTAATAGTATGCTTTTTTGGATTTATATAATCAGCTACCTAAGGATAGAGCCATGTTTTATGCATTGTTTTATACCTGTGTTACAGGTTGCTCCTCTCCCAACACCATGGATATATTAGACCTGCAATAAATGGTTGTTTGAGCAGGGAATGAATAGATAATACTTACTGTCGATTACTTTGTCACCAATTTGCAGTTTTATTAAGACAACAAAACCTATAGCCACATTCACAGAAATATTGCGAGCAAGAGAGTCTCACAGCACCTAGAAAACTTGTCACTCAGCTGAACATTCTTCTTAAGACAATTTGAATTGCACTATATCCATATTGATACAGGATTTAAATCCTATCTCTTCATAGTGCAAAATAAAATTTTATTTTGTATCTATGGTCAAAAAATGACATAAGTGTCATAACTTTCATTTCCCATCTGTCCAATTTAGTTGAAAGTTAAGTTTAGGGAATAAAAGGATGTGGTTATCTTGGTGATGTCACAAAATATCCACCAGTGTTATGTATATCGGGTGAGGCAACTACTAAAGAAATGTTAAGAAATATGCTTTAAGAGAAGTCAATCCACAGGAATAACAAGGTGATGTGATTCCTGGACATGATTCTGAAATTACAGGAAATGTCAGAACTTCAGCCACCAGTTGACTGTAATTAGGATCATCCTTTAGCAGGTTCTACTGCTCAACTCAACTCCTAATAAGAATCCAGGAGTCCATGATGAATACAGATGTAGGAAAGGAGGAATCTCCTAATAGTTTTCAAAAATATCTGACAAACTTGATACTGGTTACTGCCTAGCATAATCTCTTACATGTAATAACTAGATAAAGAAATACAGCGCTGGGCATGGTGGTTCGTGTCTGTAATCCTAGCACTTTGGGAGGCTGAGGTGAGCAGATGGCTTGAGCTCAGGAGTTCAAGACCAGCCCGGGCAACATGACAAAAACCCCGTCTCTACAAAAAATACAAAAAATTGGCCAGGAGTGGTAGTGTGCGCCCATGGTCCCAGCTACTCAGGAGAATCACTTGAGTCTGGGAGGTCAAGGCTACAGTAAGCTGTCATCATGCCACTGCACTCCAGCCTGGGTGACAGAGCGAGAACCTGTCTCCAAAAAAAGAAAGAAAGAAAAATGTGGTGCCCTCAAAGGATCCTGCCTCTTCCTGTGAAAACTTTAGATTAAACTGATTGATTTGTCACTGAAATGCACAGCACATCCTTGGATGCAGGGGAATTGGAATTTGATAAACCATTTGCTGCTCATCAAGAGCCTTGCTGCTGCCCTCTGCGACTTACTTAGATGTGTCAGAATGCTCACTCACAGGCACAAGGAAGCAGCAAGCCAAGCACCATGTGCGGGGTATTATTATCAATTGGTAGAATACATTGTAGTTTTATAATGGTTCCGATGTGATCTCTTGGTTTTAGAAACACTCTTTAAAAAAGACAGTATGGCCAATCATGGCTAGGATTTGCAAGTGTCTTTCACAGTTCTATGTAGGGTGCAAGTTGATTTCTGGTTTTGTAGAATTGCACATGTAATATTCATTAGAGTCTTTCATCTTCTGTCATAAATTTGCTTGAATAATTGAGATCTCTATTTGAACTTGGCCATATTTTCAGGCTCTTTAGCCACTTCTTTTTTTTTTTTTTTTTTTTTTTTTTTTGAGATAGACTCTCGCTCTGTCACCCAGGCTGGAGTGCAGTGGTACAATCTTGGCTCACTGCAGCCTCCTCCTCTTGGGTTCAAGCAATTCTTCTGCCTCAGCCTCCCATGAGTATCTGAGATTACAGGTGTATGCCACCACACTCGGTTAATTTTTGTATTTTTGGAAGAGACGGGTATCTCCATGTTGGCCAGGCTGGTCTCAAACTCCTGACCTCAGGTGATCTGCCCACCTTGGCCTCCCAAAGTGCTGGGATTACAGGCATGAGCCACTGTGCCTGGCCCACAAACCACATTCTTTTATTTTTGGTTAATGATTTCCGAAGCTTAGAATTTAAGGTTGAAGCCAATCCAGATAGTATGAACTGGTAAGCAAAGAATAGATTTGGTAAAATATGCTAATTTTATATGCACTCTTTTTACTCTGGTGAGGTCTCAAATTAGATACTGTGTGTGCTGCTTTTGTTATCTTTGATGAGTGAAAATTGCAATGTTCCTCATTTGTGTGGCTCTTAAAGAGAATACCACTTTCAAGATATTTTCTGGCTTTTTTGAAAATAACCATTCTATCTTCAGTATGTCCGTATTAACTTAAGCAATATTTAAATATCAAAGAGTGAAATGAGAGCCAGAGATCCTTAATTTTTTGAAGATAAAATAAGAAAATCTGAAGCCCAGCTGTGTCCTATTGATGTTACTTCATTTTTACATAGATATCTTAGCTTCAGTAATTACACACCCTTCCTGTATGGCAAAATGCCCAGAAGTGAACAAATTCCAGTACAATTATTTACTTTATTCCTCTGGAACTGAAACAACTCAACTGTTACACACCTGCCTTTGTAACTTCCTTTTGTTTGGCCATTTTGCTTATTTACAATGAAATAGTCCTCTTTGACACACCTCAGCCACATGCAGAAGAGAATTTTTATTTCAGCTGTAAACAAGCATAGTTTGTCACTTAACTAGAATGTGCTGTGTAAGTACAATGCCTGAAACTTCTGACTTTTCCCATTGGCAACTTAGTTATTTTTCCAATTGGTAACTACATTATCCTGGCAGTTGTTGTTACTGTGTATAACCTATAGTGAAGTTTCTGAGCTGCAGCATCTAACCCAAGGTAAGATTGGATCTCAGTGGTTTTTGTAGGATCATCAAATTTTACAGCTTTATATCCATAATATTGTAGAAATGAGGTTCAAAATGAGGACAAATGGCAAAGCTCTTGTGACACTGGTTGACTTGTATTCAAGAAGTCTGAACTCTAAAATGGCTCTCAGGAGATCAGTCCTCTTAAGTTGCATGTACCATGGTCAGAATTTAACATTTCCCTTCATTTTGTTAACGATACAAGGTGTCCTCCACCTCAAGCGTCCCTGTGATTAAAGAATACTACAGAGTATGGCCAACAGGTTTATTCAGTATTTGAGTACTCCCCACTTCCCAAAGAAGTTGTCCTTCTCAACATTAAAAAATTAGACTGCCAAGAGGTAGCTAATAACAAGCATATGCATTTGGCTAGCTGTCTACATTTTCCAGTAGTCTGATGAATGATCAGATGGACCTGGTAGCAAAGCTTCCAGTCTTACATGTCTTCAACTGTATATTCAGAATAACTTAGTATTTGTTCTCTTTGATTTCATTGGAAGCATCATTTTAGGTTGTATTGACACTGAAGGGTTTGTTTGGAAGACTATTAAATTCTATGAATTTGAACAGACTCCCTGTGGCTGTTCACACATAACTGGATCACACATGCAAACATGGAAAACATAGTAGGTGCCCAAAATATTTATTAATGAACTAAAAATGTAAACATGTTTACAGGGCCTCCATACTTAGATTAAGCTTCCTTTTAATTAATTAAGAATTGTTTATTCAAAGACTACTCTGAGCAAAGTACTTTGTCAAGGAATGGGTTGAGGGGGATAAGCAGACATATAAAGATGATCTATTTCATATAGTTTCTACTCTCAGAGTAATGCAGAGGCACAAACCATATTTATACTTCAATATAGAGTAATTGACACATTATGAATATTCATTAATTGATCCGTAAGAGACAAGAATGTTTGTACTTTTGCCCCCTTTTAATTTAAACAGGCTATCTATATGTATTATGTCAATTTTATGTAAGTTTGTTAACTTACACATTTTTAGCTTTAATTTTTACCACTGAATTACCATTACATTTGAAAATGGAATATTTTTGCTTAATTTTTACCATTGAATTAGCATTGTTTCGTTTACATTGAAAGTGATAGAATATTTTTCCTTTGTTAACACTTAAAGCCAACCGTGACTGCACGTTTAAAATTGTAAATTCCTTTTCAGTTGAATAATCCAGTTTACAGTTTCTTTTCAGAGTTAAATTATGAATATATGGAATAATTTCCCCCTGTACATGCAAACTTTATGCTGTTAAATTTGAAATGAGTGACTGCTGAGTTGGTGAGATTAAATGGATGAGAGGATTATTCAGCATTGAATTCTCTGCTTTGCATGATCGTTTTTCTCTTTAGAATCACTTCTGGAGAGAAAAATATTTCAGAAACATATTTTTCCCTTCAGGTATAACCCTAAAGTTATTCCATAGCTGTTCCAAAACATAGCCTATCTAGTGCCTATCTTCATGTTTAAGGGCTCCCAATTTCTAAATTGCCATTTTTGTTAATTTGCAAAAATGTGTCCATATGGTCTTACTTCATCTGTTTATATTTTACGAATGTATTGTTCCCAAAGTGATGAGATCTGCTTGTACCTCAGCAAAGTAATTTGGGTTATGGTTATTTTATTTCAGGCATTCCTAAGAAAGATCATTTAAAATGTAAAGTTCTTTTCAAGTAGTTCAAAGACAAATCTATGTTTTAGCTTATAGAATCTTAAGAGTTTTTATATACCCAAACCTTAATAATGTAGGAGTTACACAAAGTGGAAACAGTCTGCAAGCAAATTGAAATAACACATTATTGAAACTTAAAGAGAAATAATATACTATGCAATTATATTCTATATAGTTATATTTCAAATATGAAAATAGCTATCATAAATTAAAAGTATACTTAGAATTTCAGTCTGTGTGGCTCTTGAAAGAAAATTTAATTTTCCTTTAAAAATTGGAGTTCAAAGCATTTCAATTTATAAACTGTTTAGTATTTTAACTTATAGTCTTTTTCTTATGAAAACTCCTATAAAGCAATGTGGCATCAGTGAAATGTTTATCGTGAGTTATCATCTACCCTAATAGGCATATATCTCATTTAAAAAATTTCCCCAAATCATTATTAGAGTCTAAACCAAGATTAAAGTCTTAACCACTGCCTATGGCCTTCTAATAAACTATTCTGGCAGAATTAATAACTCTTACTATTTCATTCATATGTAGTATTTCTGTATTCTGATATTCCTTTAGAAATACCTTTCCATCACAAAGTCAACATAAGCCATGATTTCTCTTCTTTTGAAAATACTTCTATTAGTTATTTTTAAAGTAAGCCCTTTATGCCCAACTGAAGAGTCAAGTAACACCGTTTTTCATTCATAAGCTTAGCTGCCTTATATATTCCTTGGTTTAAGTCTAGGATTGTTGGAAGGGACGATGCTTACTGGAGTTTTCCCATTGTCCCACTTTCTCATTTGTTCCTTAATAAGATAAGTAATATTATTTTTCTATAATGTAAGCTCTTAACAGCAAGATTTTGATTTTATTTCAGTTAGCAAAGAATAGTGAAAAGCAAATTCATATTAAACTATTATGTGAAAAAATATATCTTAGTGATTGCTGCTGTTGACATTCTAAGCTGATTGAGTAGAAGATTTGAAGGTCTGTAGGTACGACTGTGAAAAATATTTGTGTATTTATGGGTACTGAACAGAATGCTGTTGCACTTAGCTCATTTGATCTGCACTACAAATTGGGCAAATCTGTTTTATTGATGTGGAATAATTTATCTAGTTGAACAATTTTTTTAAAAAAGCAAACTTTTTAACCCTGGATAAAACTTCAGTTTCCCACTGAAAACCTTGTCAGAGTTGGAGAGTGCTCTTCTTAGTTTAAAACCAGTAGATCAGAAATGCAAAAAATGGATCATCTCTGGCAGGTCTGCCATTGTGCGAACAAAGACCCTTCATTGCTTTACTGGGCCTGCTGCTTTTTGATGCAGCTAGATTGCTGTCTCTGTTCTCCTTACTACTACTACTACCACCACCACCACTACCACTGTTACTACTGCTGCTGCTGCTGCTGCCACAACAGGAAACAAATGACAAATCTAAAAAAATTATAATTGTGAGTAAGATATAAGAATCAGTGATCTCTATGGAATAGAAATCCAATAGGAGAGTAACAGCTAACATTTATTGAATACTTACTATGTACCAGGCATTGTAGCATTGTACTTAATTCTATAAGTGGAAGATCTTCTATGTTCCTTATCACAAATTTTGGAGTTAATGTAGTAAAAAGTCTTTCAGGTTATTTTGGCCACTGAACATCTCATCTCAGTTTCTTTGTTCTATGTGTTTTCCTACCTTTTTCAACTAGTGGAGCAATATATAGTCTTGAACTGTACAATATCCTTTCAGTAAATATTTTTATTCTTGAATTACCCAGAGTGTTTTCTGGTGCTTGTAATTAAAAACCCTAATTATACAGGTCAGTATCATCATTACCACTATTTACAGATTGGGAAACTAAGCTCAGGAAAGTTAAGTAACTTGCTCAAACTTATATAATTAATAAATAGGGAATATGAGATTCATATCCGGGTAGTCTTATGCCAGATATGCATACTAAACAATTAAAATCTGCAGTGAAGTCATTAATGAGAAGAATGCATACAGAGGAAAACTGAACATAGATGGTGACAAGCATGTGAGATCTTGTCCTGGAATATGGAAGAAAAGAATGAAAATGTTGTAATAAATTCTGCTAGACATGGAGGCCATAGAAAGTAGATCTAATGAAAACATTATGGGTTTTCTTGAGAAGGATTTTAGAGTAGTTAGAAGAGAAGCAGTACTTAAGTATACTTTAAAAACAATTTTTATGAGCAGAAAATAAAGCTCTGCGTGTATAGATTTAAAGCAATCATCGTATTCCAGGCACCAAAGACCAGTCTCGAAATTACTTTTATAAAATGTCATATTTACAAAGGGAAGGAAGAAAAACCTTTGCAATTCAGATAAAAGAAATGGTTTATCTACAAAAGATAAAATCAGGCTTCAGTGAAACACTAAATTCCAGAGAAGATTAGAGCAATGTGTATAGAGTTTTGAGGGAAAGTGCTTGTAATCCAAGAATTTATACCCAGCTCAATTGTCTTTAATATGTGAAGGATTGCAAAGATACTCTCAGACATTCAAGGATTCATGAAATGTGTTCACTTTTTTCCCCCTGTTTACCCTTTTTGATAATTAAGGATTTGTTCTCTTTAGGGAGGAATTAAATTTAAGACTCAAAAATTAGAAATTCATAGTATGTAATTACTAGTGGATCTTCTCTTAGTTAAGGTTCCAAACCAAGAGTCAAGGATTATTGGGTATTAGTCAATTACATTTTGAAGTCCTCTGCTTTCCTGCTTCTCATGATCCGTAAGCCATGTTCTCTTTCAAGTAGTTCAGATTGATAGACTTTGTGTAATAACTTATGTCATAGGTTGTTGGCTTATTGCATTTGCAAAGAAAAACCCTAATGTTTAAGCTGAGATCAGATTCCTGTACATGTTATCATCTTTCTTGGACCCATGAGTACTGTTTTAATTGTGCTTAAAATATCAGTATTGGTAATGGGATCTTAGTTATGTTAAAATATGTACTCACTTGAAAAAGTCTTGTAAGGCAATTTTCAAAGGTGTTTTTGGCTACACAGGATAAGAATTGTGTCCTAAGCAAAGGAGGAAGTAAACAGCAGGGGTTTGGCAGGTACTTATCAAATGAGTGAATAAATGAATGCAGTCTGTGCGGAATAAATCAGTACTGATTTGCCTTACTTACAAATCAGTAAGGCAAAACTGTGACCACCTAATGAAAAGGGAGTACTTGCCATCAACTAACACTTGTGAAAAGAAACATTAATAACTAATATGCACGTGAAATAATGGTCTACCTCACTAGTAATCACAGAAATAGACATTAATATACTGAGAATATATCTGCTTTTCACACTGGCCACAACAAAATTAAAGATAAAATAGTGTGGGTGTACTGATGTGGGCAGGGCAATTTCATGTGGTATTGGTGTGAGTACAGTGGCACAACCATTTTGAAAGTAATGATCTGTAGTAAAGGTCTTAAAAACGGTTATGGAATGATCCAGTTTTGCTATAGAAATACACATTCATGTGTGTATCCAAACACATATGCACTCACTAATAAAATAGAAGGAGATACTCCTAAATGTTGAATAGATGTCTTTGGATAAGTTTCCCCCTGTATTTTGCAAATTGCTTATGAAAAGCATAGAGTATTTCATAAAAATTCTAAAGCCACAAAATAAAATGGTAATTTAGAATAAAAGATATGAAAAATGGCATTTTTATTATCACAAAAATAATAATAACAAAAGGTCACCATAGGCTAAGGTTGACAGAAAGAAAACAAGTAAGTTTTTATAGGTTGCAAGATGTGGAAAACTTGTCAAATGAATTATGGTTGAGAAACTGGATTGTCTTGCCTAAAAAATAAATGGAATGTTTAGTATGACCACAGATCCAGAAGGATATCATAGAACAGGAGTTAAAAGCAAGAACTCCCACCTGCATACCTGCTAAGTTGTGTGACTTAGAGCAGGTTACTTTGAGTGGAGCCTCCTGTGTCCTTATTTGTAAAATGAGGGTAATGGTTCCAATCCTGCTAAGAGTAAATGTTCAGTAAACATTCTCCAGTTGTTATCCTTGAGATGATATGTAGAACGGTAGTGGAAACACATGTTCTAGCCTGGGGCCACTTATGAGGGACATGGATCCAGACTGAGGAATACTCATAGATGGACGGCTCAGGCTAAGACTTGGCCCCACAGTAAGGATTCTAGCCAAAGGGTGAGGCAGAAGTTCGGTCATGTGCCTCAGCCTTATGCGGTCAAGATGTCTCAGAAGCTGATGGAAAAGGTCAATATCTGTCTGGACTCATGGAGATATGAGTTGTGTCATCCTAAAATAATCCTGCAAATCCAACTCTTTCCAGATAGCTTTACAGAATATATTCAGGAATCTCATTAAGAGATTGTTCACATATATCTTTACCTGTTGCCTCGGAGGGAATTCCGCAAAGTATGTTAACTAAGAGAAGGAAGTTACACACAAGTATGTAAAATACCCCATTTTCTTTTCTTTCCTTTTTTTTTTTTTTAGACGGAGTCTCACTCTGTTGCCCAGGCTGGAGTGCAGTGGCATGATCTCGGCTCACTGCAAGCTCCGCCTCCTGGGTTCAAGTAATTCTTCTGCCTCAGCCTTCCGAGTAGCTGAGATTACAGGCACCTACCGCCATGCCCAGCTAAGTTTTGTGTTTTTAGTAGAGACAGGGTTTCACCTGTTGCTAGGCTGGTCTCAAACTCCTAACCTTAAGTGATGTTCCCACCTCAGCCTCCTAGAGTGCTGGGATTACATATGTGAGCCACCGTGCCTGACCTCCATTTTCTGGACTGTCCCACTTCAGTATATAAAGTCCAAACATGTTTTCCACTGTATTTCAGAGATTAGAATGGACTCTGGTGCTAGTTCGTGTTCAGTACTTGTTGAGTACATGTTTGTTAAAAATGTTGGTTTTCATGAAACTAAACACAAATATACTAATGAATATCAAATTCACATTCATATTATCTAGGAGAGGTGAGGGAGAAAGTCAAAAGCCCCTCCCCTCAAGACAGTATACTGGTGGGGAGGAGCTATCCAAAGGAAAACCCAGAAGTTTCCTCAGCGAGGCCCAGTGGCTCATACCTGTAATCTCAATACTTTGGGAGGCTGAGGCAACAGGATCTCTTGAAGCCAGGAGTTTGAGACTATATATACATATATATATTTAGCTGGGCATGGTGACACATCCCTGTAGTCCCACCTACTCCAAATCACCAAGTGCCTGTAGTTCCAGCCACTTGGAAGACTGAGGCAGGAGAATAGCTTGCGCCAAGGAGTTCAAGGAGTGCAATGAGCTAGGATCGCACTTCTGTACTCCAGCCTGGATGACCAAGCAAGACTCTATCTCAGAAAAAAGTTTTCTCAAGACATGTATGCTATAATTTACACCCAATACTTTTTTCCTTTCTATTAAGTCAATTCTGCACAAAATTAATAGCCAAAACAGATTTGTTCCAATGTGAATCTTTTTTGTTTCTAAAGTGAAGTGGTGGTCCCTGAATCTTGACTATAGGACCACACCAAACTTGGGCTGCTTCTACTTGGGCAGACTTTGCCCCCTCTAATCCAACATACTGGTGACAGCAGACTGACTGTATTTTGAAATGATGTCACACATCTTTTGGGGAATTGGGGGAGCATCTCTACTGACAAGATTGTATTTTCAAGCTTTTAAATGCTTCCAGCAATATTTCATTGAAAATGTAGCTCTAGTAAGTCATGTCTAAGCCTGAAGAAATACTGGGGCTTTTACAAAGTCAAGATTTTGTCCCTGCTCTGATGGCACATACCCCTAATCTATTCTTGCCTTCCATAACCTGGATGCAATCCAAAGCCAACTGTAGTCACTCTGACTGATTTATTTGAACTGGCAGAGCTCACGTCGGTATCCTCTAAATGTTCCTTGTGATATATTCCTACACAGAAGAAGGTAAATGTAGTAATTAGGACTGTCTTATTTTATGACTAGCACTATGCAAAAAATATGGAGACATTTCCAATACAATTCTTGCGTGTTAAAAAAAAAAATATGTCCCTGCTTCATAGTCCTTTATCCAGGCTGACTAGAAATGCACAATAGAGTAGATTGGCCACAAAATATTGCAGAGCACAATATCTTGCTATTCTGTGACTGTTTTAGTTAGCATTTCGACTGTCCAAAGTAAGCGCTAAATAAGGTTTTACCATGTCAACCAGTACAGTGAGTTTTGATTCCCATAGCAGACTAGTATTGGCAAGCTGGAAGCACTAGCCCCCTGACCGCTCAGAAAAATAAATGTCAAATGGCTACTAAGAGCCAGTCAGGGGAGTCTACCAACAGAGAAAACTGAGCTCTCTCCCAGTTCTTTCAGCTGAGCACTCTGGAGGGTGCTACTGGATGGGCTCATCAACCAGGGCATTCCCACCACCAGCCAGCCCCCAGGACCCTCTAGAAGAGGTGCATGGACCCCAGGGGCTTCAGTATGTCCTGGGATATTATATCACAAATAATATTTGTAAGTGTTACATTTACTATTACTTAGAGTGATAATTGAATAATTCTGACTCATCAGTAAACTCTTCCAGTGCTTTAACTGTACTCTTCTGAAGAAGTTAGTAGAGTTTTTAAAAGCATCTTGATATAGTAAGAAGAATGCGGGCATTGATATCAAACAGACCTGGATTCAAATCCAGACTCCTACAAAGGACTTTATTCTATTGGGCAAGCCCCTTAACATCTCATAGCCTGTTTCCTCCTTAAAATTACAATAACAGGCCAGGTGCGGTGGCTCACACCTGTAATCCCAGCACTTTAGGAGGCCAAGGCAGGCGGATCACGAGGTCAAGAGATTGAGACTATCCTGGCCAACATGGTGAAACCCCGTCTCTACTAAAAATACAAAAATTAGCCGGGTGTGGTGGTGGGCGCCTGTAATCCCAGCTACTTGGGAGGCTGAGGGATGAGAATCGCTTTAACCTGGGAGGCAGAGATTGCAGTGATCACAAGCCTTGGTTTCTAGAATGGAACGTTCAGTTGGTATTTTGAACATCTGGTTAAAGCCCAGGAATTGCCGAGGAATTCAATTCCAGGGGGCTGTCTGACCCTGAAACCTACAGCATAAACTTATTTTTCCTACTCATCTTTCCCTCAGTCAGCTCTGTATTAGGCTGTTTCAGAGAAATAAAAGGATATAGAGGACATAGTCCCAGCCCTCCAGATGCATAATCCCCTGAAGATGCTTACAACCCAGTAAAGGTGCTCAGAATGTACTTTGTTTAGGAACATCAGTTACCAGGTGGCTCTAAGCTTTAGGACAGGAGTTGAGGCAGCTAGACACTAAAACAGTCAGGTCTGTTGTAAAACTGGGTGTTAAACGGGCCTCGAGTTTTGCAGCTGTAACAACGAGGCATCAAAATACCTTGGCTTAAACAAGATGATAATGTATTTCTTAGGATACAGTCCAGAGAGCAGTGGTCCAGAGCTATCCAGGGCAGCTTTGCTGCAAGGTTGCCATCTCTGGGCCTGAGGCAGCTCCCAGCTCTCATCAGGTCCCAGGCAGCAGGTAGGGATAAAAAACCACGGGAACAGATGCATTTCTTTGGAAAAGCACAGTCTAGAAGAGGCTTGTTCCTCACACGCTAGAACTCGGTCTCATGGCTGCAAGCTTCCCCAGAAGCTGGGAATTGCAGGCTCCAGTGAGCAGCCATATGCTAAGCTAAAATGACCCTAAACAACTAGCAGTTTCTGCCACAGTCTACTTTGGAAGAGTGCAGGTGCCCTGGCACCTGAACCTGGTTGCTCCTCTGCTCTCTTTTCTACCTGCTTTACTGTATCCTCCTTTTGATTAGAGTCAGGCCGGGCTAGGATGTACTGGACTGTTTTGGATGTTCCATAGTGGTCAGTAAAGAGCCAAAAGCATTATTCTGATTCTTATATTTTTTTAGAAGGTGATTTTGTTTCACTGTTTAATATCTGTAATAAGTACTATGGAGGATAGGATATAATTTTATTTTTTTGTGTTCGCAATACATTTTTATTGTAAAATATTTTTAAGTTCATTTTCCTTTTAAGCCTTAATAGTCTGGTTTTTGAAATCCCGTAAATATTGTTTAAATTTTAAAAATAAAATCCTTGTATTGAACTTTTCATACTATTATCCCCTTATAAATAGTAATGGAAATCACTAAATACACCCAATGTGAGTAATTAATGTTGTTCTGATATCCTGAATGTTGTGTTTCTGTTTCCTGACTTCTTAGCTCCTGCATTTGGGAAAATTGTTGTGCTACTCCAGGGTTTTAATTTTAGTTTATTTTTATAATATCGCCAATTTTCTCTCCAGAGAATTCAGAATCTCAAGTTAATATTTGTAAGGCTATTGAACACAGATTTTTTCCCCATTGCCGGAAAACCTTTTTTCTTTACAGTTTATAATTGGAAGTGAGCAAAACTCAAAGTACAATCTCAACAACAACAAAAAACATTTCTTTTTAAGGAGACAAAGTTGTTCTATCCTCAAACATTTTTATTTTTTAAGAGTAGAATAATTATTTATCTTGTTCAACATTTTATTCTCAGTACCTTGTAGAGGGGCTGTCATGTGATAAGTGTAGTACTCAAATATTTGTTGACTAAATCATATTTACATGTGTAAATTTAAAAAAAATCCTCATTTGTAATCTCTATCCTCAAAGCTATTAAAGTACTTAAAATATTTTGACTGTAGTAACTGCCTCCTGATAATACATTCACATATAGCACCCACACACATATACTTAAGCACACCCTTGTGTATGGACAAGGAGCGTACATACACATATGTATTTGTGTGGCATTACGCTGTGGCAACTGCAGCTCTTGGAAACACACTAAAATTATACTTGAATGTCTCTGCATAAGAAAGAGCCTGTATTTTGCTCTTTAGGCCCTCACACTCAACCTTATTTGCTGTAGTTTGAAATATGAGTTGAGTTTCTCTTATCTGAAATGCATAGGACCAGAAGTGTTTTAGAGTTCAGATTTTTCTTTTAACTTTTGGAATATTTGCAAAATATACATACCAGTTGAGCATCTCTAGTCCCAAATATCTGAATATTGGAGCATTTTGAATTTTGGGTTTTCTGGTTAGGAATGCTTAACCGGTATATATTTGGTATCTTTGTATTTTTGTGGAATGTATTTTAGATGTGCACATTTGGTTACATTAGTGGTAGAGGCTAAAGAGAGGAGAAGAGACCAAAGAACAAGAAAGAGAGACACAAGATCACAATTAGAGGAACAGTGACAGCAGCAGCTGATGGTCTTGTGTCAGGGGAAGAGACAGAACAACTGCAAGATAGGTCTGGGGGCTAATGGTGTCTCCATGCAGTTGTGAATGTTCATAGTGGTGCTTTCAGTCATCAAGAAAAGTCTGTGTTCTGTTTATTCTGGTTAATAAGGCAGAAAATAAGTAATAGTACTAGAGTCATATTTGAAATCAGAAAATAAATTGGCATTTGAAGGATAAACTTTGGATATCCAGAAATTGTAATCCTGCAGAACAGCTCTTGACTCAAAGATGAGAGAAATGAAAAATTATTAAGTAATGCAAAGGACCAAGGTAGCCAGTTTTCAAATGTAATGCATTAAAAGGTCATAACTCCCTTGGGAGAAGAGCACTGAGAGACCAGGGTAGTTCTCCGTATGTGGTTACTCTCACCCAGAAAGGCAAGGTAGAATTTTGTTATTAGAATGATAATTAGTGTTCACTGAGCAGTTACTATGGGTATCACTGTGCAGGTGATGACATGTGTACCTCATTTAATTTCTCATCACTTTGCAGTTTAGGAATTAGGAGGATTATCTCATTTGAAATGAGAGGAAACTGAGGTGTAAATTGGTTTTTAAAGCTGTTGATGGTCACACACAATGCATAAGCAATCAGCCTGAATTCTCCTCCCCACCCCTAGTCCACCACTACTCACAGAGCTTATGCTCTTGCCAGGGCTTGCTAGAGTCATGCTTAAGTGAAGCAAAACCACCTCCTAGCTTTGTGGCTCCAGGGCAGCCAGCCGGGTAGTGTTTCCAAGCTTCAGTCTGCCTGTTAGACAGTGGGCGTAAGAGTAATTAGTTGACTGCCTATTGCATAGGGGCATTGTAAGACTCATGAGTGTAAAGTTTCTTAGAAATCCAAAAACAATTTTGTAAAAAGGATTGTTATAAAGCATTGTTATGATATCCTTATAGTCAGCAGAATAAAAATATATTTATTTCCTTTTGGGAAGTATTATATAAGATTATGCACTAAGAAATAAGAATTAGAGTAATTTAGTCCTAAATATTGTCAAATTAGAAATTTTAATTTGACTTTCCCCACCATAAATATTCTCTTACCTTCCCCTCCCCCAGCTCAACAAGAAAAGTTCTTGTTATATTGTATTAATTTCATTCTGATGATATATAGGCTGCATAGAAAAGACAGCAAGGGTAATGAATTTGCTTCTTACACTGATCAGTGAATATGGTATGAATTGAACATCCCACCAGGAGCCAGAAGGTCCTGTATTGTCATTCAGTTGTCTCTTCAACCCAGTAAATACGGAGTGTTTCTCTGCCACTACTCCAACTTACCTGTTATCCATAGGTGTTGGATGAGTTCATGTTCCTCATCTGTTGGAGCTTCAGAACACAAAAACTGTGTCAAGAGGGCCCTTTTTAACTGCAGGTGGAAACAGAGCAATAGCCATGAAGTGACTTTGAAGGAAGCTGGAGCTTAATGAATGAAAGTCCCCTGTCCCACCTAGAGCCATCTACTCTCCAAGGCCTCTCATTCACAGGACTAGGATTTGGTTCCATCTTCTGAATGTACACTGCCGTTGGGCACCCAGAGATCCAGCACTTGTATTTTTTAGTCCAAAGTGTAAAAGAGAGCAGGCTTAACCATTTTGTTTGTTTGTTTGTTTTTGAGCCACTGGACACAAGGCAATTGGGTATTCCTTCTGATTAGCTTTTGTTAGCTCAGGAGGAAGCCTTTCATCACTTCCCCCTTTGGGGGCGCAGCTTCCTCACCAGGCATCTGGGCCTTCACTCTCTCCCTCTGTACTCCCTTTGACAAAAGTTTCCTTTTCCTGTTCCCTTAGCTTTGTCCTTTTTGCACTTTCTGTAATCCCACCAGCAGCAGTGTTCCCTTTTGTTTGGAAATAAGGACGAGAAAGAAAGGGAGGTAGAGAAGAGTTTTAAAATTTTGAGAAATGAATAAATATGTTCTTTTAAGTCATAAACCGCTGAAGGTCAAGTGCCCTTGTTAAATATTGTAGAGCGCTAATAAAATCTCATGAACCTAATACTTCTGATATAACAGAGCATAGCTATTATGGAGTCTAAGCAGTTGCAGAGGTTAGGATTTTCCTAATAATAACTGCATTCAATTCATAATCTTCACACTTATTTAAACCTGTTTCTAGTCATTTTTCATCATATCCATGAATAATTATAGCTACTCATTCTTATATCCATATATAACTGCATATTTACCCCCTAGGTTTATGCTTGATTTAAACCTGGTACCATAGTTATTCCTAATTGTAAACTGATGATGAGATTTCACATGTGTATTGCATAATTTAGTTAGTTCAGTGTTTGTAAAAATTGTTTGAAGGTAAAATATTTTCATAAATGCCAAGATTTATGATTACTTTTGTCATGTAATTTCTAAGACTCAGTTTCTCCTACATATAGTTCCTCTCTTAAGGAAGGTTTATACACAGTGCCTTTTAAAAATATTTCAAGATTGGAAGCATATTTTTGGTTGTAGTACATACTGAATTACTCTTAGTGGTTTGAATCTTGAAGAAAATGAAATGTAAATTCAGATTAAATTGGTGTCTCTTTAGTACCCAGAATGTGTTTTTGACATTTGGATAGTGCCCATTAAATTCTTTGTATTTGACTGTCGATTATTTTTAAAATGTATTCTGAATTTGTGTGTCTATTCTGGGTTTTATTTGAACTGAATTTTAGTTAAGTAAAGAATTTTGATATACTTTAAGTGGCATTAAATAAAATGAAAAAGAGTGATTTCAAATATTAATCTTTTTAGATTCTTTTGCCATATGTTCTTTTCCCAATTTATTTTGTCATATAGTTTCCTTTTGTTCAGATGTCATTTTTCTTTGGATTTTTGCTTTACTCTCTTCGCAAGATTATGAAAACTGTCTCTTCTGTAACTGCATTCAGAGTGAAACCTGCAAACAGGAAATGCCCAGGTAAAGATGGTTAGATGGCAAAAATAGTAAGCACTGCATATTTAAATGTGATGCTTTTGAAATCTTTTTTTAAGTAATCACAAGATATTTGGGAGTTTGGTTGTCCTTCTCAGTACACAGGAAAGAAACGTGAAATTTTGGTTGAGAGAAGTAGCACCATAGGGCAGGAGCCAAAAAATGTAGCAGTAGGCAGCCCAAGAGAGGTGTCAAATTCAAGCTAATTTCACTTTTGAGAACAAGATTTCCTCTCAGACAGTGCAGCTCAGAGGATAGAAGATAAGCACAGAAAAACAGCATGGGATCTTTGAGGTGGGCACAGGTTAAGGATAAAGAGCAAGGGGATGTGATTTACACACATAGAGACAGTGTGAAACTAGGCCTGGAGCACTGCAGAAAGGCTGACATCTCGAAGTTGAGAGAAGAAAAGGTCAGAGGATTGGATTCACAATGAGGCTATAGTAAGTTAAAAGGCTTCTTTTTTATGCAGTAAGATAAGAAATAGAAGGTACGCACACTGGAAAGGAAAAGTGAAACTGTTTTTCACAAAGGATATTACTGTGTATATAGAAAATTCTTGAGCAGGAATGAGCAAACTATAGCCTACAGTCTAAATGCAGTCTACCATCTATTTTTTTATCACCTATGACCTAAGATGACTTTTATATTTTTGGGCCATGGAGGGGGAGGGCGGTGGTAAGTGTAAGATGGCACAACCATGTTGGAAAACAGTTTGACAATTTTTTATAAAGTTGAAACACATTTACCATATGGCCCAGCAGTTCTCCTGGGTCACACATAGGAATCAAAGAAAAAGTATGTCCACACAAAAACTTGTCTATTATTTGTGAGTAATAGCACTGTTATTCACAAATACCCACCAAACTAGAAACCACTTAATTGTCACTGGTGAATTAATAAATTATATTCGTAACATACAACAAGAAAAAAGAACCCAACCATTGATACATACACCATGGATGAATCTCAAAAATAAGCTGAGTGAAGGAAGTAAGTCAAACCTAAAAGAGTACGTACTGCTTTACTCCGTTGATAGAAATTTTAGAGCAGGCAGAATTCATCTGTAACAACAGAAAGCAAGTCCATGATTGCTGGGGAGCAGAGGGAGGGGCAGTACTGCAAAGGAGCTAAGGCAATTTTGCGGGTTGGTGGCATGACCAAAATATTCTGAATCTGATTGGAGCTGTGGCTCGTCGTCGTGTACATTTAGTAAAACCCCTAATGCTGTGCCTTTAAAATGGGGGCATTTTATTGTATGTAAGTTATATCTCAATAAAGTTGACTTTTTAAAACACATTAACGTATTTTTAAGAATCACAGTAAGACCTGGCTTAAACTAGATTGTGAGCTTCCATAGAGCCCAGACTCTTGGATAGACACTGTTTTATAAAACTTCAGCATACAGCTTAATATTAGGCACCCAAAAAATATTTTTGAGCAGATCCCTGAGCGAAAGAAAGAAACAAGACAGCACATTAGGCTGAGCGTTGAGGAGTGAAGCTCCGTGAAGTCGGCCAGCAAGGCTCAAGGCCAGAGTTCAAGTCTGTGCTGAGGCTGGGTAAAGCTGTTGGATATAAAACTTTTTGTTTTAGGTTTGTTCATCTTAACGTTTATTTTTCTATTGGAGGTAAATATGTGTGATGTAATCTACTGTGACTAGAATTACAGATAAAGTCTTTTGAATGGCAGACAGGGATTCAGACTATTAACCGCCTGTGGAGTACTCTGTATAGGAAACAATTTTATTGAAATAACGTAAGGAGCCTGAATTGGTAGTTTTAATAAAATCAAGCCTGACTCATCTATTTGAGGACCAGGATTATGGAAATAACATCTTATGCTTCAGGAGTATTTTAAGGTTGGAACAGTTATACTCATATTTATGAAAAAACAAAATTTGTGCATAAGTAAAATTTTAACCCTGTGGAAAAATTATTTTTATTTGGCTTCTTTATGTTAACCCTGAAGAAATTCCTTTAGATTATACAACTTCATGAATGTTAAGTTTCAGTCCTCCAGCCACCCAGAATGCCAAAAGGAAAGGCGGCCAAGGGAAAGAAGTGGCCGTGTCCCCTGCTGTTGCAGAGAAGCAGGAGGCCAAGAAAGTGATGAATCCCCTGTTTGAGAAAAGGCCTGAGAATTTTGGCATTGGACAGAATATCTAGCCCAAATTGGATCTTACCCACTTTCTCAAATGCCCCTGCTACATCAGGTTGCAGCAGCAAAGAGCTGTCCTCTATCCGGAGCTGAAAGTACCTCTTGCAATTAACCAATTCATCCAGGTTGTGGACCTCCAAACTGCTACTCAGCTGCTTAAGCTGGCCCATAAGAGACAAAGCAAGAGAAGCAGCAGAGACTGTTGGCCTGGGCTGAGAAGAAAGCTGCCGGCAAAGGGCACATCCCCCACTAAGAGACCACCTGTCCTTCGAGTAGGGGTTAACACTGTCACCACCTTTGGAGAACAAGAAGGCTCAGCTGGTGGTGATGGCACATAACATGGATCCCATTGAGCCAGTTGTCTTCCTGCCTGCCCTGTGTCCTAAAATGGGGGTCGCTGACTGCATTATCAAGGGGAAGGCAAGCCTGGGATGTCTATGCATAGGAAGACCCTGCATGACTGTTACCTTCACACGGGTTAACTTGGAAGACAAAGGAGCTTCGGTTAGCTGGTGGAAGCTATCAGGACCAATTAACAATGACAGATATGATGAGATCCACCATCACTGGGGAGGCAGTGTCCTGAGTATCAAGTCTGTGGCTTGCTTTGCCAAGCTGGAAAGGGCAAACGCTAACGGACTGGCCACTAAACTGGGTTAAATGTGCGTGGTTGAGTTTTCTGCACATAAAAATAATAAAAATTCTCCTTCCAAAAATAAATAAGTTTTCAGTATTATCAGAAAGGTACTTTCACAGGGGTGGATCATGTTTTATTTCATGTCTAAAAAAATAGGCTTGAGTCAGTGTATTCTGCTTTTTAATCCTTTTAAATTTTATTTACAATATTTTTCAGAGTTTTTGGGAAATTGTTTAGTGGCCCTGCACCTACGTTCCTGTGAGGGACAAGTGCTTTGGTTGAATATGTTCCTCCCCACCACCACCCCTAGATTTAGACCTCTTCCCCCACCCTTTGCTATTCCACACACTAAGGGCTGCTGGGCCTGCAAGTGATTGGGTGTCATTGCCCCTCTGCTTGAAATTCAGAACAGAGAACTTTTTTTCTTATAATATTTTAATAAGCAGAGGGAGGAGGTAAAGATTGATTTAACTGAATGTCCCAGTATTTTAATTTTCCATGTTGACCAGTATGGAAAGGGTCATTAGTATTCCAACACTCATATTTTGCATTTATTCACAAAAGTTTAAAAAGGTTTTTTGATTTAATTCTGATGTTTTTATTGAAGTGATAGTAGTTTATTTTCATAAAACATGTTTTTGTTTTTCATTATTGCTTAAATTCTGTGAATTTATAGAAACAAAACATTTAAGTTGTGAAAACTACTTAAGATTATGCCTAATAAATGCATGGTTGTGGTTTTAAAATTATTCAACCTAATGTAAATAATATTTTATCTCCTAGCATTGTCACTAATGGGAGTAGTATTGTCCAACATAGGAGGGTCAGGCACAGATGGAAGATCAAAATCTCACTCTCCTGAGGCTCCATCTATGGCTGTGCTCTCTGAACAAGGTTGCATTTATAGATCTCTCAGAATAAAACTTTATCTTTCTGCCAAGAAGAAGTTAACCCATCTATTAATGTGGGAAAATGTTGCTTCAAACACAGAAGTCTGTTTGTAATGTGTATCAAAGTGGATTCATGAATGAATCTATAGCAGTATTTTGCCAGAGTTGTAAGAATGTCATTTATAGCTTACAAAGTGATAACTTAATAAAAAGAAAATATGAACATGTATGTTAATGTTTTTAAAGGCAAGCTTACTGAGGTATAATTTATGTAAAATAACATTTAATGAGTTTTGACAAATGAATGTAGTCATGTAACCATAATCAATATATATAACATTTTCATCACCCCAGAGTTTTCAAACAGTGGTTGTGAGTCCTTGGACAAACACAGTGTGACCCAACAAGCACTTTGCCGCCAGGGCTGACTCCCTGATGGGGTGTGATTTCTAGTCCTGCTGTTTGGCTGCACTCTCAGCAAAGGTGGCAACTTGGGATCATGTTAATGTAAGACCCTGTCTGTTCTGGTAGACTGGTGGGGCCTGTCTACTTCTCAGACTTAGTGGAGAATTCCTGCAACTCTGTGTCCCAATGAGAAACAGTGTTTGAAATTTTTTATCACTCAGGTTCTTAAACTGTGGATTTTAAATTTTTGCAGGATTGGACATTCATTGATTTAGGTACATTTACGAAGTAATATGTGTTGTTAGTTTAGAATTACAAAATGAACACTTTGAGAGAAAGCTTATAAAGGTCTAGGAAACAAATGTGGTGCCCTTCTGGGAATTTACAACTTAGGCAACCTGGCCTTTTAAAGATGCACATAACAGAGAAAGGAGACTACATTGCCTTGCTGTGTTATTTATGTTTTTTAATATAAAAAATTTGACCACATATTCAAATTACAATGCATGAATCACCATTTTTTAGAATAAGATTTTACAAATACAGTTGTCATTATTTTCACTATTAAGTATTAATTATTATTCTATAATGTAACTCTGATTTGCTTTTAGGCTTACATGGAAAAAAGTAATAAGAATCTTGTCAGGCCTGTGGTCTTTGGGTCAGCTTTATAAAATTAATTAGAGCTATTAAGCAGGCACACCATTTATTTACTTGGCCATTAAAGCTCTAGACAGAAAACCCCAAACTGTTTGCTTCTAGGTTGTTAGAGATAAAACATTAATTAGCATTACCATTGCCTCTCTGAATCTTCCCTTTTCCCTGTAGTGGACAGTGCAAGTGGGGGAGCCAATTGCTAGACTGTGAAGCCATTCCCAAGGTAATTAATCATATTGACAGGAACTTAGCTGCCTGTTGCTCTACTAAAACCATCTCCGTCAGTATTCTCCCTCTGGTATTCAGTCACCCTTGCCTTTCCTAACCCTAAAGACTGAAACATAACCAAGATTTAAGAGAGAGATAACAGCCATTTATTTACTCTAACTCCTAAGGGAAAATAGTATTTTCCTAAAGAGTGATTTCCTAAAATAAAGGCATATCTGTTTCTAAAATATTTTTACTTTATGCAGAAGTATTTTTTAAATCTTTGCAACTATTTATATTTGCTAATTTACCGGTACTTACTCTACTTAGCTGTACCATCAACCTCATTTTTAAAATTTTGTTTAAAAGTTAATTATACTTATTTGTAAATGAAAAAATCAAAATAAGTATCTCACATTTACATATTAGCTTCAGAAAAGTAATTTTACAGCTTTTGTGATATTAAGTAGTAATTTTGAAAGAACTATAACTTTTTTATAGATAGGATAGTCTTATTATAAATTAATATACTGTCTGTCTAAACTGTGATCGTGGGAGGCAGAATAATGTTCTCCTCCCCAGAGATTTATTATCCCAACGCTTGGAGCCTGTAAATGTTAGCTTATTTCAAAACTTTATGGGTGTAAATAAGTTAAAAAATCATGAGATGATGAAATTATCCTGGATTATCCAGGTGAGTTTTAAATGCCATCACAAGTATCTGTCTCTGAGAGGCAGAGGGACACACACACACAAGAAGGCTCTGTGAAGGTGGAGGCAGGGATTGGAGAGATGTGGCTGCAAGCCAGGGAATGCCAGCTGTCCCCAGAGCCTGTAAGGGGCAAAGAAGAGGTTTTTCCCTACAGCCTCTAGAATGAGTACATCCCAGCTTACACCTTGATTTCAGCCCAGTGAAACTGATTTCTGATTTCCAGTTTCTAGAGCTGTGAGAATAAATTTTTGTTGTTCTATTCCACCAGGTTTGTGGTGATTTGTTACAGCAGCCGTAGGATGCTACTACAGATTTTAGCATCAGGAAGGGGAGTACCCTTGTAACAAATACCTAAAAATGTGGAATTGCTGTGGAATTGGATAACGGGTAGAGTCTGGAAGAATTTTTAGCCCCATGATAGGGAAAGCCTAGATTGCTTTAAACAAAATATTGGTAGAAATGTGGGTATTAAAGGTGGTTCTGATGAGAGCTCAGAAGGAAATGAGGAACATGTAATTGGAAACTAGAGGAAAGAAAGGTGATTCTTAATATTTACAGGCAACCTTGGAGCTACTAGTTCAGTACTAGACCACTGCACTAAAGCTGATATTCCAATAAAGTGAGCCACATAATTTTTTTTGGTTTCCCAGTGCATATAAAAGTTATGTTTACACTATACTGTAGTCTGTTAAGTATGCAATAGCCTTATGTCTAAAAATCAATGTACATGCCTTAATTTAAAACTGTATTGCTAAAAATGCTAGTGAAATGATCACATATTGTTGGAAAAAAAATGTGCCAATAGACTTGCTCAACTCAGGGTTGCCGCAGACCTTCAATTTGTAAAAGATGCAATAGCCGCAGAGAGTAATGAAGTGAAGTGCAGTGAAACAAGATAGGCCAATACTGGTAGAAAACTTAGCTGAATTGTCTCTCCCAGTCCTGTAGAAAGCATGTAAATGATGGACTTGGATATTTAGGTAAAGAGATTTCCAAGCAGAGCGCAGAAGTTACAGTCTGGTTTCTTCTTGCTTCTAATAACAAAATGTGAGAGGCAAAACAAATCAAGGGGAAACCTCTCAAGCAAGAATGAATCACAGTTTGATAATTTGGAAAATTCTCAGCCTGTCCAGGTTGCAAAAGATGGTAAATTAGGAGATTCACTTTTAGGAAAGTACTCCAGAGAGAAGGTCAAGGATGTAACTAGATAACCTTTGACTAGTGCTGAAGATATCAAGCATGTGACTCAACAGAAATCAGGAGTGGAGATGAAATTATCCAGGGAAGATGAGTGGAGGACCCACTTGTTTAATGGCAAAAATACACAGGAAACCCACAGGTTTTTTGAAAGTGTTTTATCAGCAAAAATACTGCCAGCTTGAACTGAAAAGGACAGAGACAGACTGAAATATAAGAAGGCTGTTAGACTTATCAAACTATACAGGCTTATCAAAACAGTGCTCAGTTGCAAATATGTGCTACCCTTAAGGTAAAGGAAAAATGACTTCAAGGATACAGCTTTGGCCTAAAGTCATATTCTCAGACTTTAAACCTTGCCCCGCTGGGTTTTGAAATTACTTAGGAAAGGTGACTCCTTTATTCTTTCCATTTTTGTTTTCCTTTTGGAATGGGAGTGTCATAACTGTTATCCTATGTCTATCCCACCACTGTATTTTGGAAGCAGATAACTTATCTTTTAGTTTCACAGAATCAGTAGTTGGAGAAGAATTTTGCTCCGGGATGTATTATACCAAAGTCTCCCCTGTACCTGATTTAGATGTTTAGATGATGAGATTTGGGATTTTTGAGCAATGAAATTTATGTGAGATTCGACCCTTCTAGTTGATGCTGTAATGGTTTGAGACTTTTGGAGATGTTGGAGTGGGTTGCATATATTTGGCACATGGGACAGACATGAATTTGTTTCTTTAAAATCTGGTTATTCTCCTACCCTTTGGGTTCTCAAGCTAAGTAGGTGGGGTCAGCATTCTCCTTGCTCCCCAGTTGTTGCCTGCCTTTACACGTTCCTGGCTCCTTTGAGACTTCTATGCCTGGCTTTACCATGCTTCCTCCTCTCTCCTGACATTCACTACCCTTCTGGCACTCACTATCATTCACTGAAGGTTCAGCTCTTGGCCACCTTCTCCAGTTCACTTCTGCTATGGGTCCGTAGGTGACTTCAGTATCTACCCAAACAGCCCATCCAGTCTCTGGTGGGGCAGCCCCTTGGCTTTCTCATCTTGCATTTTCTTTAGACATTATATTCTTAGGCCACAAACTCCTGTCCTTCAGTTCACTTTCTTAGTATTCATTCAGAATTTTTTTTTTTTTTTTTTTTTTTTTTTTTTTTTTTTTTGAGGCAGAGTCTAGCTCTTTTGCCCAGGCTGGAGTGCAGTGGCGCAATCTCGGCTCACTGCAAGCTCCGCCTCCTGGGTTCACGCCATTCTCCCGCCTCCTGAGTAGCTGGGACTACAGGAGCCCACCACCACGCTTGGCTAATTTTTTGTACTTTTAGAAGAGACGAGGTTTCAGCGTGTTAGCCAGGATGGTCTCAATCTCCTAAACTCGTGATCCGCCTGCCTCAGCCTCCCAAAGTGCTGAGATTTACAGGTGTGAGCCACCATGCCCTGCCAGAAATAATTCTTCATCAGAAATTGCTATCCATTGGTCTTGCCACTTTCTCTATATCTCAAGCAACCCTACTTTTAATATACCAAACTCTTATGGCCCAAGAATAGGGAAGGTAGATTTCTTTAGAGAAAAATCAAAATGCCACACCTGGAAGAAAGGTACAAAGATGTTAAGTAGCAAGAACAATAAGGGTCCACTACATAATACTTGCACGGTGCATATATTGTGTTGTGATTTTTTGCTATTGTTTAAACTAAATAATCCTGAGTATTTTAATTGTGTGAATAACTTCCAAAGAATATTTCTTCTTAAAAGCTGTGTTTAAATGTTAGTACATGTTTTCTTTAGTGAAATGATATTTTCTAATTGTTCTCTAGGTAGTTCAGGAAGCTTCCCAGGCTCCTAAGAAGGTGAAATGCAACATCAGCAAAAATGATCTATACCAAGTGACCTGTGCCAATCTTATGTAAATTATAAGTGCTTGTAAAGTAATTAAGGTTTGAGTTGTTCAGTCCATTTTTTGTCTGTGAAGCCTGTCTGTGGTGTCTTTGTAATTGTGAGCCAGCTCTTCTCCTGCTTAGCAGGTTTCAGGGACACCACCTTTCCCATACATGTGTATATTAAATAAATTTTAGCTAATTTTAATAATAAAGCAAGATGTAATTCGATCTGCTACAGAAACATCATACTCTGCATTACAGATACAAATGTAAATAATTTGGAGTAGACACACACCACTGGATAGCTCTGTTAGCATCAATAACTAAGAATTGGTTGTATAAAAATAACCTTACATAATAAATGCTTCTCTGTTCTTTCATTTAAATATTTCCGAAATGTTTTACTGCCTCCAACACAATTTATACCCAAGTGCAGAAAATGTTTGTTAAATGTGTTGTATTTGGATGTGAAGATGGATGGTAAGAGTAATTCACACTCATCTAGATTTGTCTTTGGTTGATTTTCTGATTGTCATGGGTTTTGTCCATGCCACCTGTGTCATCACCTGGTCGCACTTTTGGTCATGATATAATTCATAAGCTGGCTAACAGTTTGAGTTGTACAACCCACAGATATAAACTGCTTTTTTCTTCTGTGGCCTATTTTTTGTTTGTTCTCAAAATACCATCCCAGCTGAGCTAATAGGCCAAATCCAAGTATAATCTACTCTGAGACTGAGCTTGGTTTTTTCCATAGCTTATTTTGGCCACTGCTGATCTAACTCAAGATACTTTAAAACTCCTGATCAAATTCTAAGGACAGTGCATTTATATTCTGTCATAATTAACAGTGAACAACTAAAGACATTTATGAATCAGAGCCAAGATTCAGTATTTGCTAGTGATAAAGGGCAGTGTCTTATTTATCATATTATTACACTGTGACATTGGCCAGTTTTGAAATAGCTTAAAGATGTCTGCCTTATTTTCTAAATAAGAGGGAAATGGGTTACAAACAATTAAACACATCTCAGTGTGATTGTATGTATGAAAAATATCTTCATATCGGGTAGTTTAGTTTTTAAACTTCCTTCAATGCACTAATGGCGTACAATTTAGTTTAACAGCTTGGTGTGTTGTAATCAAGAGTGTGAATAGGCAATCAAATACTTCTCTGAGATTCTGCTCCCCAAAGAATTCCTGGGAAGCCTGTTGCTATGGTGCAGTCTCACCTGGGACTTGTTTAGTGTCTTTCTCAATCAGATATATTGACAAAAATGAGCTTAAAAACAGAACTCATAGAAAATCCAGAATGGAGAAATTCGGATACATAAATGAAGCAATGTGACTCTCTGTTTTTTTTTTTTTAACTTGTACTTACCAATTCTTGTTTGTCATCCCAAGAGTCCTAAAATCTACGAAAGATATTACTCTCTCACTGTAACGGATGCTGGATGTCATAGAAGGCTCTGTTTATCAGATGAGAAACTATGAAGATGATAATCTCTAAAACCGTGCAAACTAGATTTTCTATACCCACAGCTGCTTCCCTGGAACTTTGGCAGCTGTGATAATTGTTGCAGACCATCACTGTTTGGTATTGCCACTCTATTTAGATAATGTCAAAGAAAGGCTTATGAGTCACAGTTATTAAATTGCAGGAGACGATCATGTCAGAGTAAAGCCAGGTAGTGAGACCTCTGATGGGTTACTCAGGCTTATATTGTTTTTAAGAGATTATTATCTTGTCCCCTCCACCTTGAAATCAATTTCATTTCCACACCCTGGAGATCATGGCATGGGGCTGAATGAGTGATAAAGAACACCAACTCTGGAGTCACACCTTCTAACTGCATATCCCTACCATGCCATCTACTTGGTGTAACCTTAGATATTCATGATCTACATCTCTAAAATGAGGGGAATAGTAATATATTCCTCACGGGGTGGATGTAGAATTTAAGGGTAATAATAACATATTCCTCATGGGGTGGTTGTAGAATTTAAATAAAAGACGCTTCACCCGTAGAAATTATTCAGTGGGTGTTGGCTATATTCACACTTTTGATATGCAGAGAAAGCCTTAGTATATAGTATGTAGCTCATTGTATGCACTTAATAAATAATAGTAATACTATTATCATGATACCTTAAATGAGTCTGTGTCAGATGCAGACTTACTGAAAACTTAGGAGGAAATATAAGGGAATGGCTAAAATTTGACTTTATCATAAATTTTAGTTGTATGAATGAATGAGCCGGGGTAGTGAACCAGAAAACATCAAGTCATTCTCTGTACTGCCCTGAAGTATACACATGCAAGGTTTCTGGGACTGAAGTCATCCTAGCAGCCTTTTCAGTGAAAATGTTGCTGTTCTTAAATCTAGCTAAGTACATGCCATTTTAAAACACAGTGTTTTTCAAATTAATGTATGCTGCTGAGAAAATGTCAGGTTTTGCTAGATCCTGTATTTTTACCTATTGTTTGATATTCATGTCATTCATAACATAATACTGTTAAAATGCTTTGTTTTTATTGTAATGCATTAGTTCATTTTAAAAGATAAGTGTCACAGATGTGTAGTAAAGTGATAAGTTAGGTTTAGATCCAAGGAGAATGAGAGATGGAATGGGACCTATTTACATTTGTGTGTGGAAGGTGGTGGAGCTATTTAAGAGGATGCTTGGGTTTGAAGAAGGCAGCTGATTACAGATTGCTAGAATTTGTGAGAGTAAACTTAATGTTCTGCAGGTGTATACCTTGAGATGACTGTAGATCATCCCCAAGAAGAGACCCATTAGATAGCCAGACACATGGACTTGCACCTTGGTCAGGAAGATCTAGGTCGAAGTTGTCGATATGAGATCCACAACTACATAGTCATTACTTGAAGCCATGGGAGCAGCAGAGGCATGAAGAACACAGGCCCTACAGTGATCCTCAGGGAATCTAGTCCCCAGTGTTCCCTGTGCACCATATGACGATGGCTCTATCTCCTCTGAATAATAAGTGTTAACAGTTCCTACATCATAGGCACAATTACTGAGAGATCAATTTGATTTAAAGACTTAGAATGACAGGTAGCACATAGTACATGCTTTTAGTACATTTTGGCTGATGTTGTCACTATTATTATTGAGGGACTCACCTAGGGAAAATTTCTAGAGCAAGTAGAAAACTGGAAAAAGCAGTATTTACAAGAGGCGGGGAAGGAACAGGATTCTATGAAGGAGACAGTATAGCCAGAGGAGGCAGGATGGGCAAAAAATAGAAGGTGATATCAGTGAAGCCAGAGGAAGGATGAATGTCAAGGAGGATGTCATCAGTGATTTTGAAGGATGCAGAAACGTCAGGGTAGATAGATGGAGAACGGAAAAGTGCCCTTTGGATGTAGCCACCAAGAAATGGTTAGTAACCTTGGGGAGAACAGTTGGTACAGAGTTTAGAGCAGCAGCCAGATAACAGAGTTGAAGAGAAAATGAGACCTGAATAAGTGGAGAGTCCTTGAAATACGTGTGTCTGGAAAGGGAAACAGGAAGTGTCTGAAGTGAAGGACTGGGGAATCCGGGCACTGTCAGAGAGTGATGCGATGGTCAGGCTGAATATGGAAATACCTAAAGAGAAGGTGAAGGTGTCGTGGGTGCTACTACAGGCTGTAGAAGTTCTGAGTAGTTTAGGAGGTCCCCAAGCAAAATGAGTAAGGGAGGATCAGGGTCAGTGCTTCAGTAGAAGGGTTCCCTTTGGAAACCACTGCCTCCTGAGTGAATGGGAGGACTTTAGAAAAAGCTGACCACAGCTACATTGGTGGTACTTCAGAGAAAAGTCTCGCCTGCTATGTAGGAAGTTGGGTTAGTTTGTTCTCTTTTGTGGGAAACCGCAAACTCTCCTGAATAGAAGGCCTTGTCTGTTTTTAGATTTAAGACTCCAGTGTGAGTTGTAAGGATCCTAGGATATTTCTTGTGAAGAGCAAAAATTGCCCAGTGAAGTATTGATTCCTTCATGGTTCCTGGACTTGTTCACAGAACCACTTTTCTGCCTACAAGGCCTAAGAGAATTGGGGTCAACCCATGGCTTGCCCAGAGGTGATCCTTTCTATAGCCCCTTTATTCACTTTGCTGATGAATTCAGAAGGTTGTGGGTCTCGGTGGTAGACTGTGTTGTCCTTTCTTTCCAAAGGGACCCAGTCTTCTAACCCTGTTAACACACATGCTTGCAGGGAGACAGGCAGGCACTGTCCCAGGCATTAAGGTTGACGATATCCCTGGGGAGGTACGGGCCAGCGTGCTGGCCGCTGTTTGCAGGAGCCTCAAGCCCTACACGGGAGCCCTGACCTAGCCTGGCACTCTGCGGAGGATTTACACCAAGCATTTGGTTTAGAGATAGCATTATCTTGCAATTTCGGCTTCCTGCTTCTGGAAGGAGAAAAGACTGTTATGGAAGTAAACTTGATCTTTTCCTGTGTATTAACTGGAGGTAGGGAATTGTTACCATGAAAACTGCCCGGAGTAGCTTCAGAAAACAAGGGCAAAGAGGTTTTTTTTTGTTTTTGAGTATTTTCATAAAATTGACAAAGGAATTTCTTAAAAGAGTAATATGATGGGAAATACTGAATTAAGACTTTGAGTTACCTTAAATCAGTATCTGAATATTAAAGAACAACACAAATGTACCCACCATCCCTATACTGGACTCCCCTTTTTTTTTTTTTTTTTTTTTTTGGAGATAGAGTCTCACTCTTTCTCCCAGGCTAGAGTGCAGTGGTGCGATCTTGGCTCACTGCAACCTCCACCTCCTGGGTTCAAGAGATTCTCCTGCCTCAGCCTCCCGAGTAGCTGGGATTACAGTCATGCACTACCACGCCTGGCTAATTTTTATATTTTTAGTAGAGACAGGGTTTCACCATGTTGGCCAGGGGGGTCTTGAACTCCTGACCTCAAGTGATCTGCCCGCCTCAGCCTCCCAAAGTGCTAGGATTACAGGCGTGAGCCACCATACCTGGCCAGCATTGATATTTTGATGTCTGCAGACTGGCTATATAAAGAAATCATACATTTTAATTTTGTAAGGGTTATTAGAGTACCTAATCTGTGTAAATTACTTGCTTTGAAGTTAAATAAATAGAGCATTATGGCTGTAGCAAAAAGGAACCACTGTTTTTCTCACTCATTTGTCATGAGTGGTGCTTCAGTCACTGCTTCCTTCTTGTGATTTTTATGTAAAAAAAAAAATGGATCTTCTGTATATGAAGTTTAAGAGGAAAGAACAAAAAACGACATTGAGAGCAAAAAAGGGTTATTGAGAACAGAATATGATCAGAAGATAAAAGAGGTAAATTATTAACTAAGTGGCATAATAACATTGTACAATGCTAAGAGCTTAGTAAAAATGGAATCCAAGGCATCTGTCTGTGGCAGAAATTACTTCATTTTTTTTTTCTCTACTTAGGAATTGAAAATATATTTCCAAATTTTTGGCAAGTGAACCTCTTAGGAAAGAACATGGCATATTAAAAAAAATAAAGTTTTATTTTTTACTTTATCATGCCTCTAAAAAATAGCTCACAGCATTTAGCATTTTGTTCATGTACTTCACACCCAACTCCTCTTACGTGGTTGTTATTCCCATTTTACAGGTGATTAAACTGGGGTTTACCGATGTTAAAGTGACTCGTCTAATATTATATAATAGCTAGTAAGTGACAGAGCCTAGTGTCAGATTCAAGTTGATACCAAAATCCTGTAATCTTTCCATATTTGTTCTAATCTTTGTCAAATCGTATGCCTTTAAAGAGGCTTACAAGTTTTTAAACTACAGGACAGGTGGCCCACTGGCTGAATCTGGCCCTTGCCTGTTCTTTATAGCCTGCAAGCTAAGAATGTTTTATACAATTTTTAATGGTTAAAAAATAATCAAAGGCACAATATTTGATGACACCTGAAGATTAGATGAAATCAAATTTCAGTTTCCATATATATTATAAAATCTTATTGGAACACAGCACACTCTTCATTTATGTTTATGGCTGCTTTTGCACTCCCAGGTCAAAGGTGAGCAGTTGTGACAGAGACCTATGCTGTGGCCCACAAAGCCTAAAATATTTACTGTGTATCTGGCCTTTTCTAGAAAAAGTTTGCCTACTGCTGCTCTAGGATATTAGAACAAAAATCTGTGATGAGAAGTTCTGTATGGGGCCCGAAAGCACATTAAAGCTCTCTCACACCTTAGGTCTTTTGATCATTCCAGCAGCCGGCAAGGCAGATGGTGTTGCTTGGTTGAACCAATGGGGAATGGATGCCAAGCCCTGTGGTCTCATCAGCACCATGCAGTTTGTTCATGTTCACTTCTAGGTGCCTACTTTTATTTGACATCTTAAAACAGGGATTTGTTTTGACCCTTCAGCTTGAATGTTTTAATCCAATTCCCCTACCTCCTTAAGGAGAAACTGCATGTCAAATTTAGACCACCTCTGCTCTGTAGCCCCAGGCCGACTTCCTGGGTTACATGAGTGCTTGTTGCACTTTGTTGTGACTGTGGAGTGCAGGCACTGGTGTTGCCTCTGCCTTTCCCTCTTTCTCTCTACCCACCACAGTGTTTAAACGAATGAATGTATAATCAATCAAGTCAGTTTTTTTTTTTTTTTTTTAATTATACTTTAAGTTCTAGGGTACATGTGCCCAACATGCAGGTTTGTTACATAGGTGTACATGTGACATGTTGGTTCGCTGCATCCATCAACTCATCTACATTAGATATTTCTCCCAGTGCCATCCCTCCCCCAGTCCCCCACCCCCGACAGGCCCCGGGGTGTGATGCTCCTTGCCCTGTGTCCAAGTGTTCTTATAATCAAGTCAACCATTTAAATTACAGAGGAAAAAGTCATAGTACTGTTTTCATCCTGGGAGATAAGACCTTTCACTATTGAATTTTGTGAAAGTTAATAGTTTCGTGACAGGAAAAGAAGCCAGGAGAGGAGAAAATAGAAGTGTGAATTTTAAGATATGTTTTGTTGCAGAATTTGGCTTAAATTTTGTATAGACTTTTGGGATTTTTAAAAAAGACATAAAAATAACCCAAGTTTTTATTGACAAGTTGTTTCTGTTGACAATTCATTGACAGATGAATGGATAAACAAAATGTGGCATATATATTACAATGGAATATTTATCCTTAAAAAGGAAGTAAATTCTGTAAACCTTGAGGACATTATGCTGAGTGAGATCATGCCAGTCACAAAAAGACAAATAGTATGTACGTAATTTCATTTATACAAGGTGCCTAGAGTAGTCGAATTCATAGAGACAGAAGCACAATGGTGGTTGCTAGAGGCTGGGTAAAAGGGGTAACTGGGAGTTGTTTTTTCAGTTTGGGATTATGAAAAAGTTCTGGAGATGGATGATGGTGATGGTTGCACAACAATGTGAATATACTTACAGCCCTGTACACTTAAAAATGGTTAAAATGTTACATTTTGTTAGCATATATTTTGCCACGGTAAAAATATACACATATATCATCACCTGTTTAAAACATCATATCTACTTTGAATACCTAATCAAAATTATATATTACAAAAGAATGATTACCCTTTCAAACTATTTGTTTATCAATTGAAAAATTTACCATGTGATACATGGTATCTAAGTGATTCAGCCCTGACATGATTCAAATTTAAAGTGAATTGGGTCCTCTTGCATGTTTTATTTTCAAAGCATATTTATATAAAATTTGTAAGAAAGATTAGGTAGATAAAAGATTACAATCGATTATCAGTTACTCTTTCCTTCCTTACTGATTAGCAGTTTATAGAAGAAATTAATTAAAACTACAGAGTAAGCCAAAAAGCATCATTCTAAAGATACCAGTTCTTTATTAAATCCTGTGGAGTTTCCAGAGAAATACATACAGTAAAATCTATTAAAGCAAACAGTTCATTTTACAGCATATATATTTAAGATGTTATATATTTCATGCCCTTCTTGAAAATTAGTTCTTAAAACATTTTCTTTGATAGGTCAGAATTGGAACATTTAGCATTAATAAAAATTGGTACCGTAGTGTGGTTTTACATAAGCAAAGAACTCTTACTCTATTTTATTTAGAAAAATTAATAACAAAAATAAATGCCCAAGGTAAAGGGAATTAAATACTCAGAAGTATAAAATAAAAAGTAAGCCACCCTACAGGCATCCAGTCCCATTTCCCAAAGGTTAAAATTTCCTCTAAAATTGAGTTTTTTGAGGATACATCAAGAAAACATTTATTTCTGCATATTCTAGCATAGATGTCTTTTTAAAAACAACTGCCTGGCTTTATTTTCCTGCATAATCTTTCTTAAAGATATTCTGCATCAGCACGTTTGGACTTACTTCAATTCTTTCTAGCAATTGCATGGAATCCTATTATGTAGATGTATGTATATATCTAGCTATTCTCATTTTGATGATTATTGGGTTGTTTCCAGTTTTATTTGATTGGTTGGATTTGTGTACTTTTCCAAGTATATCACAACCTCAGCATTGGAACTAATGAGACAACAGGTAGATATGTAGTATTTACCTTTTTTTAGGTATTGTTAAATTGCCCCACCAAGAGTTTGTACCAGTTTACATTCCTTCTACACCATTTCTTCATAGCCTCACCAATGCTGTGTACTTTCAAATCTGATGTGTTGTTTCCAATTGTTAGAATAGGCCATAATGGGTTATTAGAATATTATTGAATACTGTTAGCATACTTTAATGGCTTCAGAAAAGCAAAAATACCAGTTGTCCACTAAATCAGAATACCATGTTTGAGGAATTGACAGTTTCCTCAACAGGTTTGTCCTGGAGTATGCAAATAGTACTTTGTGTCTCTTCTTTCTGCTTAATTTTCTGAATTCAATTTTAATTACAGAAATTGTGTTGTAACAAGTGATACAATTAAAAGAGATAATATAAAAGTGTAGATAATTTCTCTGTTCTTTCTCAGTACCACCCTTCTGAGGTGACCAATCGCACTGATCTGCTGTGTCTCATTCACAGCTGTGTCTGTTCAAACAAACCTATGTAGCCTTTGGGTTTTTAAATTTTGTTGTGTTTTACTCAGTTCTTCAGTTGACTTTTTAACATAATCATATATAATCGTCCTTCTGAAGCAATAGATAAAAGTCCAACTTATTCTTTTGAATAAGGACATAGTATGCTGTAGAATGGAAATGGCATGATTTGTTACAATATTGCTATGTGGATGGGCATTCAAATTGTTTCAAATGATGCTGCAATTACTGTTTAATACACACCATTGCTTTTATTTCTGTAGACTAGATTTCCAAGTGGATGGCAGAGAATGAGGAATATGGCTTTTTAATTATAATAGTTATTACCAGATTGTTTCTTCAAAGGGTTATGGCAAATCCCACTCCCATGAACAATACGTGCAAGTGCCCATTTCCCTCCAGTTCCTCACCAGCCCTGGCTGTTACCACTTTTTTAAATGTTTGCCAATATGATGAAAAATGACATGTCTGATTTTCTTTCTCCTTACTAATGAAATTGAGCAGTTTTTTCAATATTTTAGTTAGCATTTACATTTCATCTTAGGAGACTTGCTTGCTGATATTCTTTGACTATTTTTACATGTTTAAAAAATTGTGCGTAACATTTTGTTGATCCATTATAGGTTATGTGTTACAAATATTTCTCTCTCTTTTCTTGCTCATCTTTTAACTTTATGTGATCTGGGTACAAAGTTTTGTTTTGTTTGTTTGTTTGTTTGTTTGTTTATTGAGACGGAGTCTCACTCCGTCGCCCAGGCTGGAGTACAGTGGCAGGATCTCGGCTCACTGCAACCTCTGCCTCCTGGGTTCAAGCGATTCTCCTGCCTCAGCCTCTTGAGTAACTGGGATCACAGGCACAAACTACCATGCCTGGCTATTTTTTGTTTTCAGTACAGACGGAGTTTCACCTTGCTGGCCAGGCTGTTCTTGAACTCCTGAGCTCAGGTGATCTGCCCACCTCAGCCTCCCAAAGTGCTGGGATTGCAGGAATGAGCCACTGCACCCAGCCAAAGTTTTATTGTTGTATAGTTAAATATGCCTGTCTTTTCCCTTATGGTTTTGGAATTTTTTTTTTTTTTTGCCTTATTTAAGATTTCTATCATCTTAAGACTATAAAAATATTTTCCTAGGTCATTTTGTTTTTGTTTTCTATATTCATTATAGAACTTGTGTTTATGTGTGTATGCATGTGTGTGTACAGTTTGAGGTAGTAATCTAGCTTTGTTTTCTCTACTTAACAACAGCAGTACTTTTCCCATTGAACGAAATTTCCTCTTTGTCATTAGTTAAGTTCCCATGTATACTTGCATTTGGCTCTTTAATTCTTATTAAATTACGGGGTTTTATTTGATTTGAGAAGAAAGTTTTGAAGTAATAAAGTCAATTACAGTTCTAAATATAACCTTCAGCAACAGAATATGACACAACCTTAATTTTTCCGCTTCCTATAATGGAAAGAGCAAGAATTTAGAATTTCAGTCCAACTCTTCACTTACTAATTCATGTGACCTTGAGCAAGTCATTTACTTTGCCCCTCCCATTTTAGGATTGCTTAACTCAAAACTCTGCTGCACTTTTTAAGGATTAGAGAAAATATAAATAGAGTGCCTGACCCACAGTTGACATTCATTCAGTACTGCTCGATATTATTATTTTTGTTATGACTTGAAAGGTAGACTTTTGATATTAAATTGTGCCCTTTCCAAACATAAACAAATAGATTTCTTCATAAGTGAGGATGTATTTTATGCAAGAGAAAAAGAATTCTCAATATGGCAATTTAAAGATTCTTTTGATCAAATAAATTAGTCTGAACAAAGTATATATTCAAATCTGGAACTTCTTTTTCTTCTTTTTTCCTTTTTTTTTTTTTTTTTTTCGTTTTCTGTTGACTGTTGACTGCCCTATAGATGTAACACAAGTAAAAAGTAACATTACTTGCCTGCTTTTTTTTGTTGTTGGTAAATAGGGAGTATGCAGATATTCAATAAGGGTAAGAAAAAATAAAATTGCTTTTATATGTAGCTGGAAGGAGCCAAATGGTAGGGGAGAAAGCAGGAGAGTCAGAGAAAGACAGGGACATCAAATATGGAAGCACAGGGAACAGAGCACTCGTGGACCCAAAGACTGAAATGGGCTTTATTCTGGATGCATATATGCACTGAGGTTGGACTCAGCCTGTAGCTAGATGTGCCTGAGCTCTTCTACAGCTTTAATGTTCCTTATAGGTTAGATATGGCTTATGGTTATCGACAATAGATTGATCTTTCTTAACCTTCTTTCCCAAGAAGCCCACGATAACTTCTGGAAGTTTAGAAAGGAATGATGATATTATTGAAACCATACAGATAACATGAAAAAAGTTAAGACAAGATTTTGAACACTTATACCTCTTGAGCCAGCTACCCAGCATTCCCAAGGAGCCATTTAATTGACTAGGGCATAACTAATAAGTATGTTTTCTAATTCTAGTACCCTTGCCACCCACACACACACATTAAGCCACAGAATATCTGCAGAGCAGAAAGGATAGTTGTAAAAGTAAACCTAGTATAGTCTTAAGGAAAAAATCTACCTATATTAGGTGGTATTTGTTTTCATTCCCATTAGATTTCATTAACTTGCTAACCAAACCTTAAATTAGTAATTTTTAAAATAAGCCTCCTATTCTCTAGTGCAATTGATTACCTCTACTGAGGAATAGAAGGTTAAGTTTAGCCTTGTTGTTTCTCTTATCATTTTTATATTTTTTACAGTGTTTTCATTAACTAGTCTACGTAGAGAAAGGAGAAAATTGGTCATTTATTCTTTTTAGTTTTCCATTTCAGCAAATAATGATTTATGCGGATTATTATCATATACTGTGTAGTCAACCCCCAAATAAGCATCTAACATTAGGTGATATGCATCATTGGTCTTAATAATTTTGATATATATATGTGTGTGTTTATATATACATATGTATATACACCCATATATATACACATGCACAGTGAAAACCCAAATTGTTCATGTTAAGTCATTACTAGTTTTCATAATTTCTTAAGGTTTAAAGTAATAGCTAATCAAATATTCAAGGCATTACATTTTAAAGAAAATCTCATTGTGTTTTTGACGTTAATTCTACCACATAACTACCTTGTTGGACAATGATAGCAACGGTTGTCATTGACAACTACAGCTTACACTCCTCCAACTTCTATTTTCCTTGTGATATCTCTTTTCCTCAATATTTGACTACTAGGGCTTTCCCAAATTTAAGGAATTTTAAACATAATAAAACCTCAACTACAAGACTGAACTAGAATTATTTATATCTACACACACATGCAGCACACATATCTATACATCCTATCTATACATTCTACATTTTAGGAGAAAAAGTAAATGAAAATAAATGGCATTCCCAGTTCAACAATTAAATGTCAGTAGTCTGTTCAATGAGTTTTCAAAAGTGGCATGCTAAGGCTGGAAACCCCTGGTTTTTTGATAACGTAGCATGTGATATCTGAGAGATCAAGAAATCAAGGAGGAAGGGGGGGCTGTAATAAAGGAGTAAGTCGTAAAATCACCCTGAATGACTTACCAGGGTTTTCTGGGTTTGTTGTTGTTGTTGCAAAAAGCTGCAGAGATACTAAGATGAATGAAATACAGATTCCACTCTTCTTTAAGAGGAGTCCTGTTTAGTAAAGTGAGATGTCACAGAGCACTATACCCAAGGGCTGGATAAAGAACTGTAGGTGTTTATGGGAGGGTGTTTCAAGTGGATGGAACAAATGAGGAAAAGCCTTGAGTGGTGTGTATAGGAAACCACAAATAATTCTGTGTAGGTGTGTGAAGGGAAGTGATGGGAGACCACAAAAAGATATTTGGGGGCCAGACTCTACAGAGGGTGTTAAAACAAGGCTGAGTTGGCTTTTTATAAGTGGTTTTATGGGTTGGGTTGGGTTGGGTAGAGCATGGTGCGCAGTGGTTAACACCGTGGGGTTAAGACAGATTGAGGTGATTTCAAATCTTGGTTTTGAATGACCATAGGCAAGTCAGTTCTCTATGAAATGAGGCTGACTCTGACTCCCTCACAGGCTGATTATGTGGAGTTCATGAAGAAATACTTGGCACTTAGCGTAGAGCCTAGAGCCCAGTAAGCCTTTTTTAAAACATAGAGATTATTGGTGAGTAGTATTGAACTTTGGCAAATGTATCAGGAAAAAATGTAAGCAGTGGAAGCAGGATCCCGTACCACCATGGCAGGGAGAAGACTTAATGAGGAGTTTTTGCAATAGTCTAAATTAAAGTGAACCTGAAGGAATAGTGAGGAAGGAAGTGGATTCGGCTTATGCTAAAAATATGAACTGACAGGATTTGGGAAATCACTTAATGTGCAAAGAATGGGAACAAGGTAAAGGGAGGAAGTGACAAAAAGATGAGAACACTTACAGTTTGAGCCTAAATGAAAGAGAAATGGTGGTTCCATTAGGACAGTGGTTTTCAACGTTCTGTGTGCATGAGAATCTCCTGGAGGACTTGTTTAAACAGGTTTCTGGCTGGGCATGGTGGCTTACGCCTGTAATCCCAGCTCCTTGAGAGGCCGAGGCAGCAGATCACCTAAGGTCAGGAGTTCAAGACCCACCTGGCCAACATGGCGAAACCCCTTCTCTACTAAAAATACAAAAAAAATAGCTGGGTGTGGTGGCACACACCTGTAATCCCAGCTACTTGGGAAGCTGAGACAGGAGAATCGCTTGAACCCAGGAGGCAGAGGTTGCAGTGAGCCGAGATCATGCCATTGCACTGCAGCCTGGACAACAAGAGCAAAACTCCATCTCCGAAAGAAAAAAACCACACAGGTTTCTGAACCCTACCCCTCAGACTTTAAGAAGTTCCCAGGTGGTGCTGATGTTGCTGGTTCAGGGACCATACTTTGAGAACTACTCCGTGCAGAAACAGAAAACACTGTAGGTGGGGAAATATGGGAGAGGACAGAGGTGTATCTGGGTAAGGCCATGGCTCATCCATCATTTAAATGTAGCTACATAGCAGACCACTGAAAATTCGATTAAAGATAGTGAATTTGGACATTACCACTGTACATGGACCCGTGTGATGGTCATATTGTTAAGTGAGAGGCTGAAGAGCCAAGGGCAAGTTACACAGTGAGGCACTGTTGAGAAGACAGTGTTTTAAGAAGCCATTGGCTCACGCCTGTAATTCCAGCACTTTGGGAGGCCGAGGCAGGTGGATCACCTGAGGTCTGGAGTTCAGGACCAGCCTAACCAACATAGTGAAACCCCGTCTCTACTAAAAATACAAAAATTAGCCAGGCTTGGTAGCACATACCTGTAATCCCAACTACTCAGGAGGCTGAGGCACAAGAATCACTTGAACCGCAGAGGCAGAGGTTGCAGTGAACCAAGATCATGCCCCTGCACTCCAGCGTGGGCGACAGAGTGAGAATCTGTCTCCAAAAAAAAAGCCATCCGTGTGGTGGATACGTAGGAAAAGCATGGGACTCTATCTGTTTTGTTTGAAGTTCTTATCCACACGTGGTTTTTAGTAAAAAGCTTTTCTTGTGTATATTTAATGTACCCCCAAACCTCTCCTCCTTTATTTTGGTTTCCTAATAGAGGAGCTAAGTTACAGATAAGAGCCTGAGTCTTAGAATATAAACTTCAAACATCTGATAAACTTTACTATTTTCAATCTGCTTCATTAAAACTGAAGGAAAGATGTCAACTAGAACTTGGTTTATTCCTGTTTTGGTGGTAGGATAAAACAACAACAATCTTAATATTGTTCATCTCCAATTAGAATATTAGCTAGTAAGGCTAGAAATTAGGTGTGTAGCTGTATGTTGCACTTTTCTTTGATCCTGAGATCTCAGTGTAACAGACGATGGCCATAGCCTAGGACAACAAATCCCGCAGAGCTGTCCTAATAATGTGTATCCTTCATGTCTTCAAATTGATGCAACGTCAGCAGTTTCCATTTGAAGACTAACCCTTTGTAGTGCCCTTCCCTATGTAAGTATTCAGTCTTGACAGAAGTGATTAAAATTTTGTTTTCCAATTTGTAAAAAATATTTTAAATGTAGACTATAGTATAGTACCTCTTAATTCAGCCTTCCCTAAATACAACAAATAAACTTTTTTTTCAGTGTTGTCTAAGTTGTGTTCTCAAAATGATAGTTCCTTGAGATGTTAATAGTTGTTCTTTGCAAAAGAAAAAGTGTGCTTAGTGTTCAATAAATCAAAGAAGTGCTGGATTAAACAAAGGTAAGCTGACTTCCTGCCGGTAGACTTCTCAGAACTTTTAATATGGTAGGGTTGCTGTGACTCTCCAAGATTTAGAGTCTCCTGGGCAGCATTTCCCAAATCTGCGTGACTCGGAACCCTTCCTTTAAGGGAATATCTGTTAACATCCTGTGGGACGCTGGTGTTCTCAGTTTGAGAAACATAATGTTATTCATCTTTGATTTTTAACTTCCTTCTAACAAAGGAAGGTAGCCAGTACAATGGTGACTGACATCATATGCCCAGCATTTCTATAATTAGTAATACATTGATTTAGGGATTACCAAGTAGACAATAATGGTCTATCAGTTATTAAGTAAATTGTGGTAGATAGTCAGGACATTTGATTACCTCTGTCGAATTTGCTGGTTGTCTTAAGGATGAGAAGTTCAAGGACCTTTGTAAATATGACTGCTTTGGTTTTTGCACCAGCCTAGGTTACAGGACGATATTTAGGATGTTTTGGGGGATTTCTTAGTAGTTCTTAAATACTTGTTTTTAATATAGTTTCCTAAACTTGGCCCAAAGATATGATCATGACCATAATTGACTCATCTTTTCGATATGGGAAATGGGGAGAAATGCTATAGCATGTCCTGGGTACAGGACATAATCCTGCCCAATCCCCTCTATCTTAAAAATCTAGTCAGTGATAATTAGTATTTCAGTGATATAAAACTCTCAGTATACTAAGGCAGAAAGTAGATATTTTTCAAAGCTTTTTAACCAACAACAGTTGAAATAAAAATGCTTGCTTTCTTAACCAGTAATTCCATCACATAACGACCATCTGTTTTCTTCTTTCAATATAACTGGAACTAAGTACCTTCCTGCTGAGATATATAGTCATGGAAAGGTATGTTGTCTCTTGGTGTGTTACACTGCTAGCATGAGATGATTTTTGTCAAACAGATAAACATTTCTAAAAATTACTATGTATTTTATATTAAGAAAAATATACAAGCATTGGAAACCAGGATTTCAATGACTTCAATACCTGGAATGAAACTGTCTTAAAAAGGAGGTCAGTTTAAAGAAAAATACTCAGTGAAAGAGATAATATAGGTCAGAGGAGAAAGAAACAGACTGAGGAGTCCTATAATCAAGAAGGTATGTTCTCAGATGAGAAAAACTTGAGCGTTAGACTGAATGAAACTTGGAGGATTCCAGAGAGAAGCAAGATTCTGGAGGAGGCAGGAGAGCATGCAGAGACCAGCCTTGGATGAGAAAGGGACAGTCCCTCCACTAAGCCTGGAGGAGAACTGAGGATTAGTGTGAATGTGGGGGCAGGAGTTGAGTTGTCAAGCTGATGGTCTGAAATGAGCGCCAACTGCTGTTTCTTAATTGTCGTCATCATAGTTGTAGTAGCTATTGCAGCTACTTCTGAATTAGTCAGCTGGACTAACTTGAAGTAAATCCACATAATGATGCAAATTGACAACTGAGCTAGATGGCTGGAGGCTCAAAAGACAATGAGCTTTTGCACATATTTTGGAAGCATAATGGTCTTTATTGATTAGGAAGAAAAGGAAAACATGATTTACTAATATCAAAAATGTAAGGGAGATATGACTGCGGATCCTACTGACAATGAGAACAATTATATAACATATACTGACAGCGAAGAATATTATGAACCACTTTATGCTAATAATTAGAGGTGGTAAGGAGCCAGGAGCACACCATCTCTCCTCTCCCCTCTTCAAGGCATCTCGGGTTTGGGGTGTGGAGGAATTCATAGTTTTCACCAGAGAGGGTTGTAGGAAAATGCAGTATTTTCAAGAAAGAACTACATTTCAATTAAAGCCTGAAAATGGAGAGTATTCTTAGTAACTCAGAGGTGGAGAACATTCTGATTAAAAGATAAAGAGTTTGTATTGGGAGTTATACCTGATGTAAATGACGAGTTGATGGGTGCAGCACACCAACATGGCACAAGTATACATATGTAACAAACCTGCACGTTATGCACATGTACCCTACAACTTAAAGTATAATAATAATAAATTAATTAAAAAAAAAAAGATAAAGAGTTTGTAAATAGAGAGTTTGTAAACTGGAATGAGGCTTCCACAGGGCACAGTTGGAAGGGGTCAGGAGATACGTCACTATGGCCATCCGTGAGAACTTAATGAGGGTAAGAGACTAGGAGGCCACAGGAGGATGAAGTATGACCTGCTTTCGGTGTTAAGTGAAAATGGTTCAAGGGACTGAGCCTTGAACAAGAGTGGAGCTCTTCCTGCTTATCAAAGGAGCGGGAGTGCAGAGACCTAATTCTGAAAGCTACCTGGGGTTTCTGAAAACCAGAAGGAAAACGGTACCCTTGTGACTAGATGTGCAGTATCCTAGTATTTCTATTTGAAAGAAACACAGTAATCAACAATTTTAAAGCCTTATTTAGAACTGAGTAACTTGGGAGTTGAAGTAAAAGTCAACCTAAACAGGAAGGGAAAATAAAAGAAGAAAGATAGAGATTTCACACCCAATGACCATGCAGGAACAGACATGAAAAAGAACTAATAAGAAGTCTCAGAAATGGAAAATACTGTCTTTGAAAAAAAAGTTAAGTAGATGAAATAAACCATAAACGGGACACATAGAGAAAGGATGAAATAAACCATAAACGGGACACATAGAGAAATAGTGAATTGAAGGCAGTGCTGAGAAATTCTCCCTGACTACAGCTCAAAGAAATTAAGAGAAAATATGAAAGAGCTATACTGTAGATTCAGTATTCTAACCAGTCTTTCCCCTGAAAGAAACTAAACATACTCAATAAAATATTGGAATTTTTTTTTAAAGCAAGGCTAAGCTAGAAAGAAAAGAAATAGTTCGCAAAACTAAAAGCAAAATGCAAATGAGAATCCTAAGCAATAAACCTGGCTTTTACCCTGAAGATATCCGGCAAATCTAGGTGATCTTGAGCATGCCATTTGACAGCTCCATGCCAGAGGCATTTGAGGAGGCCTAAGGTGAGGGTTCAAATTAGATCCTTTGCCCAAAGCTAAACTTGCCAAAACTACAACATTGGCTAAAACTGATAAGAAATCTGTCCCACGGAAGAGGACAGCCCTGGGTGCTGGCAGGAGGAAGACATTTTCCCCGATAGTTATGATACCTATGAGATTCAGAAACTTAAATTGGTCAATAAACATAGGAAAAAGGTGTTTGTTATCAGGGAAATACAAAATAAAACACAAGCAAAATAGCATTCTATGCCTATCGGACGACCAAAGAAAAGAGAAATTTAAGGCCCAGAATACCAATTGATGTCAGTAAGAATGTGAAGAAGCTGAAACTCTCATTTATTACTGGCTGGAATATAAATTAGTACTACTACTTTGAAAAGTAACCTGACAATCATTATCAAGCAAAACTGAAGATGTGTGTATCTTTCGACCAAGCAATTCCACTTCTAGGTCTCTTTACTCTGGAGAAGTATGATTCAGGTGCACAAGATGGTTTATACAAGAAAGATTATTTTACAGAATGTTTATGATTACATAAAATTGGGAACAACCCAAGGTTCATGGTGAGAACATATAAAGACATTATGTGATAGCTATGCAATGGAATACTACTGAGAAGTGAAATTAGATTAGCTAGATCTACATGTATTAATGTTAATAAATCTCAAAATCATGTTGCACTAAAAGCAATCTGCAAAACCTGTACAACATACCAGTGGCATAAATTGTGTGCACATATAAAACAATGCTATATCTGTTGCCATTTATGGCTCTGTAAATATGTAAATGTGTAGTAGTAATATAAAATACTCATGTGAATATTAAGCACCAAATTTAGGGTAATGATTCATTCTAGGGAGGGAAGAAAAGAGAAGAATGGGATGTAGGAAAGAGAAACCAGGGATTTCATTGTATTTTAAAATAAAATTGTAATGTTTTACTTCACAAGACATCTGATGCAGATGTAGCAAAATATTAAAGTTTGCTATAGCTTGGTCAGATTCACAGAAGTTTATTGTGTTATTGTCTATAATTTTCTGTATTTTTGAAGTGTCTCACAATATTTTTAAATTGGGAGAGAGAAATCTATCATTATAGAAATGGAAGGCAAAAAAAAGACTGTTTCAGGTTGGGTTCTCACTGACATGGAGTTTTACATGCAGAATATTTGTCAGGGATCAACACCTGTGGAGGAGAGGGGATGAGACAGCAGGATAAGGCAAGGGAGAATTCCAAATCAGGCTGACAAAGCCTTGGCCAAGGCCAAAGGGAGCAAATCTGGGCCTGGTCTTTACTTTCTTACCTGGATCAGTGCCTGAATGCAAGTGGCTCTCTGCAGCCAAGCCAGCCCTGAAGGAGCTGATGACCACAGGCCACCTGCTGGCAGATGGGGCAGCCAACCCTTCCTTGGGCTTCCATGGGCAGTGTAGCTCTGTCTACCAAATATGACTCATCTGAAAGTGCTGCTTTATTTTCATCTGTTCCCTTAACTCTCTCTCAAAGAATATTTATCAGTATTCTTATTTGAGAGGAAGGAAATAAATATAAAAGACAAGCTTTGTAACACATGTGAACAGATTCCATTTTTAAAGCATATTAGTAGCCTTGACTTTCTAAAGTCATGTGTGGTTTTGCTAGGCTCTACAAGAAAATTTTCATACACTAAATCACTGACAAATGCTTTTAACATTAACTTTTTTCTTCTCATGAAAGAACAAATACAAGCTCGCCCTATAATTTAGATTCCCAGTTTGGGATACTGATTTAAGAACCAGTCTTCACATTTTTTGTTTAGAGGATAAAATACAAGAATTTAACTTCATAGATGATGTCTCTGCATCATCATCTTAATGAGTGTTATTTTGGAAATTATTAGATGTGTTTTCATATGACTGCATAATGCTCTCCTCCTCATCAGTCATTCTAAGAAGCCAGTAGAGACTGAATTGTCAAATATTGATATCCCACTCATACATCTTGGTGCCATTCACGTGTGTGTGTGTGCAACTTGTGTTCTGTAGGAATAATAGTAATAATTTTGCAAGAAAGCATATTTTTCGTTTGTAAACATTCACAGGTGTTAAACTTTTACAGATTCAGTACTTTATAGCTTCTTGATAGTCTGCTTTTGGCACTTTGATGAAGTCCTACTTGTGAGAAGTTGTGGGCACATAGTAGGTTGAATGGTTTTGATAAAAGTAGCCAGTGATGTTCAATATTATGGGCTCTGCGCCAGGAGGGATATAATGTAGACTTAACTCAGTCCATAAGAATGTTAAATAAAACATATAGCTACATCATGTATGTATAGACTTTCCTAGCAACTCAACAACTGTGAATTGTTTCTATGGGTACGTCGATCAAAGTTTCTAGTTGTAAGATACAGACACTGACATGGCTAATTAAACAGAAAAGTAATTCATTAAGGGATTATTAGTGAATTCCCACACTTGTTACAAGTACTGGAGAACAAGACTTGAGACTAAGATTCCAGGAACAGTGTCCAAATTTGTGCCACAAAGTTGATCAGATAAAGAAACTATTGTTATAGCCACCAAACACACAGAGTTGTGTATGGAGGTTGTTTCTATGTCAGGAACTTGACCTTGAGAACTAATGCAGGAAGCACAACAAGAAGGCAATAGAGAAAATGAGTGTCCTCTTTACTGGAGTCAGAGTCTCTGTCAGCACCTGCATCACAGTCTGGCATGGGTGTACCTTCTTGGCAGAGCCAAAGTCACCTGTCTGTGCTTTTGAGGGAAGGAAATATGGGAAATTCCAACTTCTGCCTTCAAGCTGGAACTTTCCCAGCCATTTCCTTGAAAGGTTGTTTACAAGGTCATAGGCAGCCACAGACATGATAAAAATTCATTCCTGTACAGTGGAATTTTTTTCTATGAATGGAATTTTTTTTCTTTGTTCTTATTTGCAATATATCTTCATACTATACCTGATATGGTAACTTTTGGCCATCCCAAAATGAGGACAATACTCCAGCTCCCAATCCCTAGTAGCCACTGAACTCAGAGGACGAAGGTAATATGGTGGCTTGGGGAATGTTTTGGGATTCCCGAGTAGTCCTTTCCTGGCCCAGCTTGATAGAACCAGGCAGTCTTGTGGGAAAAGATGCATGTAATAACAAGTAAGTAAAAGAAGTGAACGAATGGAAGTCTATCACAAAAAAAAAAAAAAAAAAAAAAAAAAAATGATGCTGTTTCAGAGCAAAGAAAGAGTAAGTGTGAGTTAAGCATAATAGTATTTTCAAATTGGATCTTAGCCTTGTACTGAATTCTGAACAATTTATGTCTATCTAGTCTTTTGTTACTGAACATCTATTAAGAGCCTAAGAATTGTTAGGCAGAGGCAAGCATTGTCCCACTTACCGATTATGATCATATTGTACAGCGTTATTGAGCCAGCTATTATTCATCTAGGCCCTGTCCAATACGCCCACACCAACTGGGATCATTAGGAAAGGATTCACAGTATCAGAAGGTGGTAAGGAGTTTAGGAACTGTTTCTTAAAAATTATTCTAAGAATAGCTTGTGGAATTTGCAGAGCCAGTGCTGTCAAGCAATTACATGTTTGCCTGATTTCACAGGGAGTTCATGTACTTTTCAATTAAAATTTTTAATGGCAAATGTATACATATAATCATAAATAATATTTTTAGGTTGTTTTATTTCTGAATTGTTTCTAGATTTAATACTAATATGTCTGGTATTTTGAACTAGCAGTCATCAAATTAAGCTACTTACAGTTCAGCATTTGCTTTGAGTAGACTTGTGAGGAGACAATATGGCACAGGGGAGCTTGAGATGCTATTTGTGGCTTAAAACCTTTGGAATATACTTGATCTTTAGATATTTTATAACATGACATGTTTTCTACTTATTAAAATCCTATCAAACTAACAATGAGAGAAATACAAATAAAGTTAAAACATCCTCTCCTTTCATAGAACTTGTTTGCCTTCACTTTGCAACGTAGATTGAAGAATATAATTTCTGTAGACACTCTTCCAGCTTTTGAATATATTTTAAATTCCATGTTATGGCTTAGTCTTTTTCATTTCTTGTGTTCCTTCTCTCCCTTTGCATGGTGGCACATGATTGCTTTTGGACACAGCAAATTTTTGTTGGTTGTATTATAGATAAATATGGCAAGACTTTCTGTGGCATTGGAATCATTTTTTTTTATTAATTAAAAGACTATATATCAAACATGGTAAAGTGATTCTGATCATGGGGATTTACATTTTTTTAAACTATGCTGACATATAGTATGAGAAATATAAAAAGTAGCCATTGTTTGCTGTGCCTCTGATGTAGATACATTAAGTAAGGTCTCTGGAAGCCTTAACTTTAATAAGGCACTGTAGCAGAAGTACTGTTTAAAGACCTCAGTTAGAACCAAAATCAGAAAAGGCAAATAAAGATCTACATGTTTTCTATCCCAAACAAAGGCTGATATTCTATTGCCTTTAGATTTGAAAAAGCTAGGAATCAATAGGTCATTTATTTCATCCACAAATTGCATTTCACAAAGCCACACCATAGCTATATGTTATGGGTACGTTCCTGTGTTTCCTGTGACATACATTACTTCATATATCTGCCTGAGCAGCATACCTCGGAGCCTTATATGCCTTTTATTTCTTTGAATCACAGGAGCTTCAGTTTCAACGACTCACCCGAGAACTGGAAGTGGAAAGGCAGATTGTTGCCAGTCAGCTAGAAAGATGTAGGCTTGGAGCAGAATCACCAAGCATCGCCAGCACCAGGTACAGGACCAATGGCTCCATCTTTATGCACACTCAAGTTACATACCTTATTAAGTTGTTCTGTATGCAGCAAATGATTCTGTTAGTGTTGTTACTGTTAACTTGCCTTCCAGAATTTGAAACCCAAAATGTCCATTTATTCTAATTTTGAGAAGCCTCTTGCTGTATCGACTGTCCCTCAGTCCTGTGCTTAAAATGTTTTCTATAGCATTGGCAAGCTTCTGTAGCAAAAGCTACTGTGCTGCCTTCAGATTCCTCATATGTCCACACAGTTAATGGATGTTGTTGGGATTAATTGCTAATTATTTGGTAAAGCTAATTGGCTGGTGCTTTGAACACCTGGTATTGATTTTTTTTAAACTAAGAAATATTTCTAAATAAGATTGCATTAACTTTTAAAAATGTCTCCAGTTTACTTTGGGTTTTTCTAGAACTCTATGAAAGTACCACACAAACTAATTACTATAAGGAATAATTTACTATACTCATATATAGTAAATACAAAATGAGTGCATTACTATAAAAACATAGTCATGATTGTTATTTTTTATTTAAATACCTCTCATGCTATTTAAAAGCATCATTGTTGGCTGGGTGCGGTGGCTCAAGCCTGTAATCCCAGCACTTTGGGAGGCTGAGACGGGCGGATCACGAGGTCAGGAGATCGAGACCATCCTGGCTAACACAGTGAAACCCCGTCTCTACTAAAAAAAATACAAAAAAACTAGCCGGGCGAGGTGGCGGGCGCCTGTAGTCCCAGCTACTCGGGAGGCTGAGGCAGGAGAATGGTGTAAAACCCAGGAGGCGGAGCTTGCAGTGAGCTGAGATCCAGCCACTGCACTCCAGCCTGGGCTGGGTGACAGAGCGAGACTCCATCTCAAAAAAAAAAAAAAAAAAGCATCATTCTTGTAAAAATTACTACATGTTCTAAATAATTAAATCATTGCTTATCCTACCTATAGATTTCTTTCTTAATAATTACATATTTCTATAAAGCCTACTGTAAAATGCTTTCATTGCTTGCAGTTTTAAATTTGATCTGCTTACACTTAGGTAGACATGCCTGCAATAACTTTTCTCTCAGTCATTTCTAACCTCATAATTATTCTACTTTTCAGTATCTTGTGTTACTCATGGGCAAAAAAACTTCTTAGTGAATAGAATGCTGTCTGTTGTTTCTAACTGATTGTTGGTATGAACATTAAACTGTTGGGCTGGTAAGTTGTAGTCATGTGAATTGTTCATCTCTCTTAACAGTTGTGTATATTGATATGTTTGGTAAGGCATAAAGCATATAAATAAAGGTCGTCGAAACCTTTACAAAACAAATATAAGATTATGTAATTATTTTATAAATATCCAGAAAGGTTTTTATAGGAAGAGAATCATAAGCAAGGTATAAAATAATAAATTAGAAATTTCTAACTCAGACTTTGCAATACCCAATGAAATAATTTGTTAAGGAAATTAAAACTGTGAAAACAAAAATTAGCTTTAATTCTCTATAATATTTTTTAGAAATTATCCATATCTTTAACACCAAAAAGAACAATTCACAAACTCAATAATATGGTATTATATATTTCTAAAAGGTATGAACCAACTGGTTTTGTTTTTCTAACCAGAATTATATTTTAATGGAAAAGTGATTCAACATTTAACAGAATTCTGTTAGTACTTCTTATTCTGGCAGTATTACCAACTAAATTAAAATAGAAATTCTCTTGATAAACTCCTAGTAATACTTGGTATATCAATAATAAAGACCAATACCTAGAGGAAATGGCAGAAGAGGAGGGAAAATCCCCAGATGTCGAAACTAGAAAGAGCACTGAAAGCCAGAGCCAGAAGCTTGAGCTACCTCTAGGAGATGTTAGAACAGTTGTCAAACCTCAAAGTAAGCACTAGAGGTGGGTTTTATACCCATATAGGAGCCGAAGAATGAAGTCTTGTGTGAGCTCAAGATGGTATGTTTGAACTTAAGATTACTGTACTAAGCCATGTCCTTTAAAGGACCCCACGATTAGCAAACCCCAGGCTTCTACCATATGTGGATTTGGAGCCCAAATGTAACTATCCACATTGCTCAGGAGTCCCCAGCTGAGAAAATGGCACCATTAAAGATGAGCTCACCGTGAGATAGTATAAAACACAAATTTGAGTGACATCAGCAAGATGACAGGATAGGACTTGTCAGTGCTCATCCTCTCACAGAAACATCAGTTTGAACAACCATTCACACACACAAATACCTTCACTAGAGCTAAGGAATCCAGATGAGAGATTATAGCACCTGAGTGTACAAAAATAAGAAAAGATGTGTTGAAGAGGGTAGGAAGGACAGTTTCACACTGTGCTTTGTTCATCATGTATTTCTGAATTAGTTCTGATTTTGTAAAAATAAATAAATAAATAAATAAATGCATTGAAATACATATCATAAACTTGACCATCAGTGAAAGAATCGGTGAGCAAAAGAATAGTTTCACACTCCCAAGAACTGGATACCATTGGGGGAAGTCTGACAGGTGTGCACAGTAAAATACAAAGGATGCTCATTGCAGCATCATTTGCAAAAGTAAAAATTACAAAGAATATACTTATTCTTCAGGACAGAAATGGAAAATAAACTGTTAATAGGTACACTCTAAAGCAGTTAAAATGAAACTCTAGAGCAGTTAAAATGAAATAACTGGATCTACGTGTATCAACATGGACGTGTTTGCAAAACAGACTAAAAGCTGTAAGTTGCAGAAGAATAACTATAGGAGGATATAATCTATGAGCAATTTAAAATATATATATAGCAATACTGCATAATAATTAAACAGTACTTGGTGTTTTTTTCAGTGTATGCATGTGGAGTAAAAGTATGAAATATTTTGGAATGACACCAATTTAAGATAGTGGAACCTCTAGAAAGGAAGAAAGGAGGATGATACTAGGAATTAGGCTTTCACTGAATCTGTAGCGTTTTATTCAAGAGCCATCTGGAGCAAATATAACAAAATGTTAACAACTGTTAAATGAAGGAGTGGTTGATATATGCATGGCTATTAGATGATGTTCTGGACTTGTTAATTTTAAAATGTTAAATAATTTTAAGGCTATATCATTCAGCTGGCTAATTCCATATGTTTGTTAAAAATCTCTAAGTAAAATACATATTGTGGGCAGTAGTTTCCGTCAGTGACTCTTTTTTGTGGTTCCTCTCTGGTTCTCAGTGCCTGGCATTTGTACCTGGTATGTGACTATGGCACGACCAGTGAATGTCAGGTGAATGAATGGGTCATGCAGAAATGGGAGTGGGATTGACCAGGGAAAGGAGGAAAATGTACACAGAGGCATATATGATCCCACATTACAGTCATCCTGGAGCACTAAGAGGCTCAGTGTCTACGATATGCCCTAAAAGGACTTTATGAAATTGGAAAGGTGAAGCTGGCATTTAATTGTGAAGAACTTTATTGGATCTTTCAAGGAGACCTACTGAAAGTTGTTATTGGTGGTGGTGATGGTTATTGGAAGTTTTCCTTTTTTCAGAGTGCAGTGTGTAAAACAGAATAAAGAGGCCAGGCAGCCAGATAGGAATCTATTATGAAATTTTAAGGGTTATGAGTAAGGTGGGTTTCTTCATTCAGTGATCTCTGAGCCGTGGTTGGAATGGGAACTGATCCACTTGGATTGCCCTACTTTCTTCTCATGTTGAATTCCCATCTATTTTTGATGTCCCAACTAAATGCTTACCCTTCTTTACAACCTTTCTCAAGTTTCTCCGGAAAAGTCACCTCCTTCATCTGAATTCCCATCACTGTTTCCCTGTGCATGTTAGCTGCTCAACAGGTCGTAAGGCCCATTCCAACCCCATGGCCCTGGCACAGAGCCTGGCGCTCAGCAGATGGGCTCCCAGCCAAATGATCATTGAATGGATAATGAACCTTAAGTCCAGGATGCTTCAGGCACATCAAGTAAAGGTGCTTTGCCATTAGGGGAGCCAAGGGTTTTTTTTATTGTGTCACTTGAGAGATCCCCCTTGCGTCTCCAGTGCATGCCAACTGTCAGTCTTGGAACCAGAATCTAAGGGATACAGAAGAACAGAAATTAGCTCTCAGACCCAGGCCCCCTTTCCTGTCTGCCATTTCCAATTTGCTAAAAAAATAGCAATTAAAAGTGGAATTGCTGCTTTGGGCCATCAAGCTTCTGTTTGATTCAGTTCGTTTTTGCATGGAATGAGTTTAATCAGCAAAATGGGGGATTTGATCACCAGTTACCTTTCATAGTGTTTGGATCCTGTGGCAGAGTTGGTAAGGTGATCTGTAAGATTTTCTTACTTTTCCTGGTCCAAAGATGAGAGTAATGACTCAAAGGAAAACAAAATGGATTTGTTTTTATTTACCTTTTCACCCATCCAAAGTTTTTGTCATTATTGGCCTCACCCTGTGAAGAAAGATGCAGCAGTGGCATGAGGTCCTGTTTAATACCTGTTTAATTATGCTTATGTTGTGATAAACTGTGGAATCCTCCTCCCCGAATGAGTGGCTCTAATAGTGAGTACTTTGTTTGCCTCACACTTGTAGGATCAAAGATTCATTTTTAACCCATGCCAGAATATGTTTCCATTTTAAAAGTGGAAACTAGTCCTCTGCATACATTTGCACCTGTCAGGAAGTGTCCCAAAAATGTGAACTGCATAATAATCATTGGCAGTTTATTTGCAGTATGCCTTCTTGAGAACATTTTAAAAATCTTAAGATAAAATTCCTTACTTTTTCTATTAATGACTCTTTAGAAGTAGTAGTCTTCCCAACAAGGTAAAAACCTCATTTCTGATGACTTTTCCATTGGTTTTATTTACTTCTAAAAAAATTAATAAAACTCACATTTTCAATATATTTTAATGAACTTTCATCTGGGATTGATGAAGCCTGTATCAAGAGATGATATATCAGACCAGAAATAATCGCTGCAACCTTGAAAAGCCCTGAAGATGGGTTATGGCCTCGTTTAACAGACCAGTTGTAGCCTTTCTTCATTTGTACCAGGTACACTAAAGTTATCTGTGCAGATAATATTATCTGTGTATTTAATATTTCACCTCATTGAAGTTTGGTTTTGTAATGAATTAATAAAGAAGTTATAGTTTGTCTGCATTTATATTGAGTAGAGTATAGTTATATTTCACCTCATTGAAAGGAACCAGTTAATAGGGAAGAAAAAACTTTTCTGCATTTGTTCTGAGTATGCTATAGTTACTGATGCATTCAGTATTTCACCTCATCCAAAAGTATTTGAAACACCTTTCAAAATACAAAAACTAAAAGGAAATGAGGGCAAAAAGAAGATAAAATTTAGAAAAATAAGATGAAGCCAAGGTTAAACTGGTACACAAAATGTATGTTGTAACCTTCCATGCCACATTCGCTCTGAGTGACCTAATAGCCATGCTAAAGACAGAAACACTAATGAATTCCACAGTTCACGTGTCTGTAAGCGAAAAACAAACTAGGTTGCTCAGGAGGATCCACCGTTCCTGGGGCTGAGGCTTAAGTGGTTTCTCCCGTGTGTCCCCATTAACATACCGCTGTATGATGAGGCAAGCAGTGTCCTCAGTGGTCTCTTTCTAGTAAATTACAAAAACAAGCTCATAGGGCTCTTTCTTCCATTGTTAAATGGAATATAAATGGATGGAATAACACCTTAACTAAAAGTAATTCTCCAGGGGGCCAATTCTGACGCTACAGCTTGGCTCCAGGATAATACTTAGCATATGTAGATAGATGAATCAATTGTAGGTCCACTAAGCAGGCAGCCTACCATGACTGTTTCTGTCTGTAGAGCCTTTTAGAGTCATGGATGGCAATGAGTGCTGAGATGTGAGATGGCCTGTATTGCCTGTCATTGTGCAGGTGCATAGTGTATACGTCTTAGCAACAGAAATGACTCCCAGGGGATGCTGGGGTATGTACAGCTTGTCTTAGGAAATCTCACGGCACAGAATCCTCAGAGGAAAATATGTCCTTTAAATCTCTTGTCTCCCACGGGCTAAGCAACATCCTTCAAATCCAAATTTTGATGAGCATGGGACTTGTTCTTTTATTCCCTGCAATATATCATTGATGGGGTATCATTTTCACATTAGTTGGGTTGAGATTTCACTGGACACAGTGAGAGTAAAAGGGTCCAATAGCCCACATTACAGGGCCCACTTGGATTCTGTAGCCATCTACTCCCCCTAGGACTTCACCTTATGCCTACACTCTAAGGACACTGGAACAGGCAAGGGTGTAGACAAGACCGTATTCTTACGCTGTATTTTATTGATTATGGGGTTAAATGATGTTCCTTTTAGACAAGTTGTGAAGTTCAGGGAAGTATAAAGGGAAAAATTCATGATTCTACCATTCAGAGATAACTACTATGCATTTTAAGTCAACTTTATTGAAGTGTGATTTACTTACCATAAAAATCAACCCTTTGTAGTGTAGTTTTACAATCCTTTACTAGCACTTTTGGCATACAGTTGTGTGATGACCACCACCACCACAACTGACATATAGAACATTTTCATGAACCCCCCAAAAAGAGGCAACCACTTTTAAAAGTTTGCTATATTTCTTTCTCTTCAAAAAATACTTTCTGAAAAATTAAATTTAAATTTAATTTTGAGGTAATTCCCTACAGGTAACTTTTTATCTTGTTCCTAATGTCCTGCTTTAGTATGCCAGGATATTCTTTAAACAACTTTTTTTATGTTTTTTGTTTGTTTGTTTCTTATATTTTTATATTTTCTGTTTTCTTCTTTTTACAAACCGTTGTATCGAGGGCAGACTTTCAATAGATCACAGTGAAAGTGAGGGAGCTGCTCTGCTACATACGAAACCCACCCCAGAAACAGGTTGTCCAAATGGTTTAGCGCCAGGTTCCCAACATGCGTTGCATGATGGGTAAGTGGGCAGCCGCCTTTCCAGCCACACTCTCTTTCCCAGGACCAGGGGCTCTCCACACCGGGGTCCCAGCGCGCGTCCAAGTGGCCTGCTGGCGGGGACGATGAGACTAGTATTCGAGGCTAACCGAAGGTCCATGGCCCTGCTGTGTGGCTCTGCCTGGGAGGGATTCTGACTTAGAGGTGTTCAGTCATAATCCCACAGATGGTAGCTTTGCCCCATTGGCTCCCCAGCCAAGCACATACATCAAATTTAATGGTTTCCATGTGCCAGCAGAATTCCCAAGTGCTGAATAGCTTGGGGCCTAGGGATGCTAACTTAGTAGATTAGAGACCAGTGCAGCCTTCCAGTGGCTGGTGCATACTAGTGAAAGATTCGGCCAGGAGAAATACTGCAAGATAAATTCAGCATTCCAGTGTACAGTGTATGGTCTGTGTTCACATGTCACGCAAGCAGAGAAGTTACACTAGTGGTTCAGCTTGTTGTGTAGCAAAACTGGAAGGATAGGCCGGGCACAGTGGCTCATGCCTTTAGTCCTAGCACTTTGGGAGTCCAAAGCAGGAGGATCAGTTGAGGCCAGAGTTTGAAACTAGCCTGGCCAACATTGTGAGACCATATCTCTACAAAAAATTTAAACAATAAAAACTAGAAGGATTAAAAGTATATAGTTAGAATTGAAAATTTCATAAATAAAATATGATCATCTTAGAATTCTAGAAACTATCCCTGAAATTTTATAGTAAAGAATTTCAAAACTATAACTATTCTTGACAACAGACTTGGAATGTTACTGTTTCCCAGAAACTCATCTTGGTTATCTCTTCTTTGTTTTTTATTTACTTCTCAATAAATTGTAAATGGTGAAAGAGAAAGTTTATTTCTTTGTACATCATAAATTGGTTCCAAATATTTGATTTTACAAATCGTAGTTTGTCTCCTTACTAAAACAAAGCCCTAACTTTTGATTTATATTGAAGTAAAAAATATATATTTAAAAATTGGGCCTTTTCATAATTGTAGAAAATATTAATGGCAACTTTTGGAAGTAAATCACAGTTTAGATTTTCATTTTTGCTTTTTGCAAATGATTTTGAAATTTGATTATCCCGTTCAGAAGCAGTTGGTCCCTTCACGTTGTTCATTCTTTGACTGGCTGCTGCTGGTACTAGGAAAATGGTGGCAATGTTGAAGTTAAATAACTTCACAGTCTTCCTAAGATTATCTTCCCTTTTTCAGTTAGTTTAAAGCTCTGCTAAAATAGAATTCTTTATGATTTCAAAAAGGTCATACAGTTTTGACAAATAGTATTCTTACTACCACTTAAGAAAAGAACTTTTTTTTTTTTAATGAAAAGATTTGATTCCCCACTGCCATTCAGATTTTTTATTTGTTACACTTGATCGAGTCATCTGCAGATGCCCGTCAGGTTTCAATTGATATTACTAAAAATTCTAAAAATGTTTTAGGGCTGACAGCAGCATAAAAGGCCTTTTTGTGGTTCAAATCTTTTCTTCAATGAATATTTTTAAGTCATTGAGAAATCAGCCTCTTCAAATAATATATTCTTTAAAACATGAAGAATCTTTGAATAGATTGAATGTTTGTGCTTTAACAGTTTATTACTTATTTAATATACCACTTAGGAGAATGTTTGAGAAAGTTGTCCCTTTGACCTTCGGTGCTCTCACCAGGCAAAACCTGAGCATGCTTTTTATAAAGTAACTATTTTATTGAGATACATTTCACATACCATAAAATCCATACTTTTGAAGTGTACAATTCAGTGTTCTTAAGTATATTCAGAGTTGTGCAACCATCACCACTACTTAATTTTGAAACATCATTCCAAAAAAAAAAACCCTCTAGCCTCCCCCTTTTTTCCTTTTCCCTATCCTCAGAGAACCACACTATTCTGTCTGTATCTATGGATTTGCCTATTTTCAACATTTCTAATAAATGATATCATTACAATTTGTGGTCTTTTGTGTCTGGCATTTTTCACTTTGCATGAAATTTTCCAGGTTCCTCCATGTCGTGGCATGTATTGGTACTTCATCTTTTTTATTTCCAAATAATATTTCCATCATGTAGATAAGCCACATTTTGTTTATTATTCATCAGTTGTACATTTGGGTTGTTTTCAGTTTTTGGCTATTATGAATAGTGCTGCTGGGTATTGAATTTTAAGAGGGGAAAAATATCAAGAGCTTCACTCTAGACATTCTTAAGTTGGAGGCGGCAGGAGCAAAGGGAGATTTCCCTTGGCCTGTCCACCCATCCTCCCACTATCTCGTGTGGGCTTGCCTCCTTTCCTTTCTCCTTTGCTTCCTGTTTTAGTAAATGCTTGTTTATTGGTGAGTTAGTTGTCTGTAATGATTTAGTTTTAATTTTTTAGTGTATTTGGTCACTAGTGGCTCTCTTAATAGTCAAATATTCTAAAGCTCCCTAACTTCATTTCTAATTCAGACTAAATGAAGACTAAACTGTTGAATATTTCAGTATAATTACCAGAAACCCTTGGGATCTTTATGGTGAATAGTTATTAAATTGGTGCTCTTATGAGCAAATTTGGTAACATTGCATTTTCGTGATGCAACTCCTGTTGTAAACACAGTAAAGAGTTCCACATCTGAAAGCTACCAAATGAGTCAAAGCTGACCTGCAGCTCTACAGAAGTTGTTTATCTGGAGCAGTTTGCTCAACACAGTTCTTCCAGAAGGCATTTTTAATTATGATATCTCATTGCCATTCCAGTCACAAGCCAATTTCAACTGGGACATACAAATCCAGGTGACAGGTATCTCTACACGTGTGAATTAAACTAGTATAACTAAGTCTTGCCTAGGACATGTGACCCCAAGGTATTTCAACCAGTATTGCAGTAAGCTAACATATTTTAAGCTAAAAATGTCACCATGTAGAATTTTAAACAAGATACCTTTCATGAGTAATAGAATCTTTTTTGAACCTAGAATGTTGTACTACACAACGTTTTAATCACAGCAAATAAGTATTCCAAAATAAATTACCTGTCTCTTAGACTGAGCATTTTAAATGTCAAATAGATAAGGTGGTTAGGAAGAACCACAAAAAAGATCAGGTTAATAGGATAAATGTTTCAGATTATTTTAACACTATTTTAATATATGTGGTTAAAATGGAGGCACCTCAGCTGTATTAATTTTTCTAATACTCTCAAAAATTCAGAGGCCCATACATCTAAAATATGTATATCATGCTATTATTTAATTATCTTTTAAAGAACAATTTTAGTTAAAACAGTATTTCATTTTCTGTAAATTTTCATAGTTCACTTTCTATAATTATATTACTAAGTTATTTAGCAGTATTGAATTATTGGATCAAAATAAGAATTATAATATTAACCCTTACTCTTCATCATTAGTTTTTGAAATTACGTGTACATATTGATAAAGTACTTTAATCAGTTATACAGGATATTTCAAGATGATTGAACAAATTTGCTTTCACTGCTTTATAGGAATTAGTAATTACATTTACCATCTCATAAAAGCAACAATGCTCTTAAATCCTGTATTTTCTTATTACTATTATTATTTTCCCTTTATCTGTGTTTTTAAATCTTTGTTTTGAGAAATGTTAAAAATTGTAAGTGCAGAGAATAGAATGAAAATGTAAGTACTCACATCCCGTAATTAAAAATTATTAAAAATTCATTTTTTATAAAAAATATTAAACATAAAATTCAAGTCCCCTTTGCCACATTTTCTCTTCCCCATAGCTAACCACTAGTGTGTAGTGTTTCAAATTACTTTGTATACTTTTATGTCAATACATATACAGTACTTACATATTATATACATATATATTAACACTTGTGTAACCAATATTTTGTGTTGCTTTTTTTTTTAACATCAAAGATGGTAGGTGTGGTTTATGTGTCATTGTGCACCTTGATTTTTTCCATTTGAGATCCAGCCACATTGATGTGTGTAAATCTAGTTCATTCTTTTAACTGCTCTTGTATATTTATATCATAGACATTAAACTGTTTAGCCATTCCATTGTTGAAGTTTTACAATACTGTAAGTGAACATTTTTGAACATATATCCTGGTTCACATGTGTAAGATTATGGAAAATATATAATGAGAAGTAGACTATTTGGATCATAATGAATGTACATTTTTAATTTTTCTAGATCTTGCTGGTTTGAAGCAGCTTTCTGAAGTAGCTCAACAGTTGCACGCCCTTGAGCAGTGTAAAAAAGTTCCAGGTTCATTTTCTCTTGCTTGCTTTCTTTCCTTCTTTCTTTCTGCCAATGTTTAATATTGAACTGTCTAATTTTTGCCAAACTGACGTTATCTCATTTAACTTTGCATTTTCTCAATTGCTGTTGGTGTTGAATATCTTTTCATATGTTATGGTCCATTTGAGTGTCCTCCGCTGTTCATGTTTGCTCATTTTTCTAATGAGTAATTTGGCTTGTTGTTTTTGGTTCTATCATTAGTTTTTTAAAGCTAAAATAACTCTGGGATATATTTCTTAAAATAGTACAGATCCTAGTACATTGTAGAACAAAGTACACCATATTGATCTATTTATAGAATATGAACATTTTAGTACAGTGACACGTATGTAGAAGAAATAACCCTCTATATATAATATAATAATAAATCTCAAATTATCCAAACCTGCCACTTAGGGTAGGTGAAAGCCCAAACAGATTATACTGACATTACTCTCAGTTTCTATCTCCACGTTTTCTTTAGTGACTCTGCATTTGTTTTTTTCTGCAAGTATTTATGACGTCTTTTCTAAATTCATTCACCAAATACTTAGCTGTTGCTGTTTTCTAGAGCTACAAAGATACAAGCTTAGAAATTTGCCTTCTATCAGCAAGGGACCATTGTGCGTAACTAAACCAGATGATAAAGTGTCTTTCTAGCAGCATAAAATGTATGCCTGTATTTTATTATTTTTAATTTTGTGAAGAATGCTGTTGATGAGGTTGCACTGGCTCTCCTAGCTCTATCCCAGGATGCCTTACCTTGGTATCTTTGATCATCATACCCTTCGGTAAAATCCCTTTTTATAATTATAGTATAGGAAAGAGAACAACAACCGTTCAACACCTATTATGTAATTTGCAGTTTGATAGTAAATGTTTTGTGCATGTTATCCTCTTACTCTTCAGTAGGGTTTCATTTTTGGTCTTGGCGGTGGTGGTGTGTTTTGCTTTGATTTGGTTTTATTTATTGTACACCTGAATCTAACATGAGGATGACATTTTCCCCTAAAGACTGTTTTTCTCTTGCTTTTCCATTGGAGTCTCAAGTGGCTGGGAAGACTTCAGTACTTCATTTACCTCCTTCTTGCCACTGCACCCCTCCAAACACATGCTACCTAGGTAAAAGTTGTGTTTGCTGTACAGAGGCATCTGCGAGAGTCCTCGTCTACAGCTCCACCTCCACTACCACTATTTTGTCCCTCCCATCTGGAAACTCTGAAGTGCTTGATATTTCTATTCCTGGTCATTCACAAACAGGTTACAAGAGGTCATATAAATGTTCATTCAACAACTCTAGGAAACAACCTTTAAAAATATATTGCCTATTGCCACTAATGTACTTAGCACAGTTAATTATTTTAGGGGGAAATTTTTTGTAATTCCTTCATCTAATCACTTTAATATTCATGATGAAATAAAAGAAGGCGGGTGGTAAACTCTCATTATCGTTACCATTTGGCAGGTTAAGGACATAGAGCAACAAGAGCAATATGTGTGATGTATCCTTAACCCTTCAGAGAACTACCCTACACAGCTCTAATCCAGTGATGTATGGGAAAGAAAACTGAAAATGTGATTATCTGCCTAAAAGTGAGGGCCCTCCATTAGTGCGTTTTCAGCAGTTAATCAGCTTGTCATAAAAATGTACATGGCATGTCTGCCTAGGGATGGGAGTGGGGGACAAACATGACAAGTTTACCAGACTTTATATTGTCTGAATTGTTATTATAGTTATCTTCCCTGAGGCTTCACAATCTATTTAATAACAAATCAATCTAATCTTTTTTGCATAGATTTTTCTATGCTGCTGTTGTGTTACTCCACAATTAAATAGGAGAAAAGCACTCTAAAACTGAAGCAGGAAAAAGTGTGTAGACTACAGATTTTCACAGCTAAAAAAACTTCCATTAAATACCTACACATTTTAACCACTGTCAAATGTTTGGTTTGCATTAGGAGACTGCATATAATCTAAAGAGGAATGTCTTGAGTGTGTGTGTGTGTGTGTGTGTGTGTGTGTGTTGTGTATTTCTTCTAGACTTTTTTTTTTGGGGGGGGGGGAGAAAAAGAATAGCCAGTTATTTTAGGATCCTATGATGCATAGTCTTTGCTTCAGTCCAAGTCAATTAAAGATTGATCTACTTCCCAGATTGAGTTACATTATCAATAAGAGAGCTATTTCAGCCACAGAGAAAATTCAAGTAAAATTATCAACCATAATATAAGAACTAATATTTACAGAGCACAAAATGCGGAATTATATCTGTTTTCTGAACAACATTAGCAAAATACTTTTCAGTAAAGACATTTATAAGTGACAACTGAAATAGTATTATATCATATTTCTTATGAACATAAAACAAAGGGAGAAATTATATTATTGTATGAAGTAGTTTAAGCAGAATAAGTCTAGAAGTTAACTCAATTGAACTTAGCAACCACTAACAAAATAGTTACAAACCAGTGACCACCAGTGGCTACTAAAATCATCAGCTGGAAAGGTAGTGGGAAATTTTACAGTGAATGGATTGGGCTGACAGGATGTGAACGCACTGATCTATCTTATGTTAATATCGCAAAAAGGGAGACAACCAGAAATCTTAGTCACCTGATATGATGCAATGAGAAGTATGTAATGTCACCCATGACATGTTCTTGCCCTAAAATTATTTAAGCATCTAGATATTAATACCAGTTTATGGGGAATACAGGAGACAGAGGAACATGTCAGTTGATACTGTGCTGAATGAATGTTATATTCATTAGAACCAGGCTAAAATTCTACAGAGCAAATGAAATTATTTCAAATAGGAAAAAGAAGAGAGGGGGAGGTAAAACTACATATCAAAAGATTTTTAGAGACGTAGCAACCAAATGTAACATATGGACCTTGTTTTGGTCCTGATTTAAACCACCCAACTGTTTTTAAATTGAAACAGGGAATATGAATACTGACTAGATACTTGATACTAAGAATTTTACTGTTAATTTTTGGTGTGATAATATTATTGTGATTATGTTCTTTTTTAAAGTATCTATATTTCAAGATACATTTAAAGTATTACTGAAGTAATAAGATGTCTTGAGTTTGCTTCAAAACAATCCAGTAATGTAGAGAATATAATGTAGAATAAAGATGTCAATGAAATAAGTTTGACCACATGTTCACTTTCTTGTTGAAGCTGGATAATAAATACAGAGTGTTTGTTATACTGTTTTTTATTGTATATATTTTAAATGTTGCATAGCAGTTTTTAAAATGTTAGGTGATTCAGATCTTAATTTTCTGACTAAAATTGCATTTTAAAAATTAACCATAATTTCAATGTTTATAAAATTAGTATGGTTATATGTCTTACAATCTGAGTGATAAACTTGTTGAATATTTAAACAAACACCATTTATTAGCTCTAACTTTTACAATGTAGACATTATAAATTTACATAATACGCTCCACATACCATGTAATGCCTTTCCTATCAATGATGTTCACTCATGGCAATGAATGGGACAGGGAGAAAAAAGAGGGAAAGAAAGATAAAGTTAGTCAACCTCTCCTCTGGTATGTTGTAAATTGGCATTTCTTTTTGGATTCATGTTTCTCAAAAGAAGCCTCGACATTAAAGCTAGAAATTTAAGGCAGTCTTGACCAACCACTTACCTTTTCTATTTGCCTTGAAGGTTACTTGTTCAACTCCTGATCAGTGTTTATGGATCCGCACTGTTTATCAAGAATGCTGTTTTAAGAGACTTTACCCTGTCCCTCCATTGTCATTATCATCATTCCTCCTTATTCATCCTGTTAGGCTTTTTTCTGCTTCATTCCCCTACAGCAGTAGTTAGGAACATGTGGGTGATAAATAGAGAAGAGTAGGAAACCAGAGTGGTGGGTAAGGGGATGTGGGACAAATTAGGGATCCATGAGAGTTTTCAGAGGTATTTAAACCTTTCTAGAACCACTTTTCTAGGATCCAGATGTTTTACTACATAGAAACATAGTATCTACTATGTAGAATATTGTCTGTTTCCTTATGGGTCCACTCTTCTTCCAGGTTAGTTATTAATAATCCTGGGTCTGTGGACTGTCCCACGTGTGAATTCATTCCTCTTTCTGCACTAAAACAGCTATTCATGTTGCTTGTCCATGAATCAAGAGCTGAAAATGCTGTCACAGAGAGAAACCTTTCTTTGTCAAAAAGCAAAGCAGAAATTTAACAAGTATATTATGCTTTCTCTTTTCACACTGATGATTAATTTTTTTGGCAATTTAAGGAACTTTACTGTTTATAAAAATTAAAAATCGTTACTCCAGATAATCAGTAGCTAGAGAGTATCATTCTTTAGACACACACCAGATTTGACAGTACCTTTACATGAGTAGCAAAGAACTCTCTGTGTAAGTGATCGGAGGTATAAGTGTTTAATTACAAATTTCGGCTTAAAATTCCTTGTAAGTAAATTTTTACATAGGCTTTTCAAAGCACCTAAAATAGGAAATAATGTACAAAATTAAATTGTATGCATCAAATAAAACTCTTTGTAATTATGAATTTCAAGGGTTTTGTATCCCAGCTTGTCTCTTACTACAGACTGCCACAGCTTAGTCCCATGTTAATGCTGTGCCCAGTCTCATGTAGAACAAATAGAAAAACAGGGCCCTTTTCTTGCTCTTTACCAGCATCTGCTTTATTTACAAGTATAAGATGTAGATACTTTTATGCAATTCTATCAGAAAATAGTATGTTTATATGCCCTTTCTTCTTTATTTTAAATTTTTTAAAATTTCCTTTCTATTTCTTCAACTTTGGAAGGTTTTAGAAGAATAGAAATGAGGGAGGCCACAGCATTTTGTAGACCATGGACACAGTTCCCAGTAGCCCATCTGGTTCAAGGCCAACCCTTTGCCCAAATAGGATCCTAGGTTTGTGGCAGGATATTTAGGAAGAGAGTCTGTTGTTGCGTTTAGCCATTTTACTCTTTTCATCTCAGTTGCTTTCATTCTTTCAAATGTCATTTGAAATATTAGAAAACCTTCCTATTCTGATTTCTACTTTGACTAGTTGGAACACCTGTTGTGGGATGGGCATAAACAGAAGTCATGTTTCCTGTATAATTTATAGGGATACTAGAGGGAACTGTTTGTCTCATTTTTTGTCTAGTACTACATCCTTTTTGATCTTCCCTTTCCCATATGGTCTTCTGAATATTTTATTCATAGATTCAAAGCACTAACACAAAATGCTTTTGTCAAAGAATATTTAACATCTTCTGAAATTTGTTCACCTCTAGTCCCTATGAAGGTTACTTGAATTGTATTTCCTGTTCCTTTCATGTTTTTGCTCTGCATCAAATAAGCAATTTTCCCTTCAGGAGGCTGGTCATGATATTATTTATTTAAATCTTACCTTTCTCTGGAATGCATTTTAGACAGCTGTTATAGGGGTCCAAAAATATATAGTAGAGTAGCACAAAGGAAAAGTAGAACGAAGAACTGAGAAAACAAGTATGAAAACAAAATAGGACCATGAATAAGACCAAACATGTTCACCACAGTATCTGGGCATGTATTTTACTCAAACTTGCTAGCATCCAATGTAAACCAAGACTGGACTTTTATTCCACATTTTGCTGTCCCTGTTGCTCATGATTTTTTAAAGACTAAAATTGTAAAAGCATATTCTGAGCATAGCCAAGTTTTTCAGGTAAAGTGTCACTGAGGGAGATATGAGTCTGACTCTAGGCCCTTGAGCTTTCCTGCCTTCCATGAGGCATCAGGTCTGCCTTCCTGTAGCCATCTCGTTTGTTCATTCTGTTGGTCACAGCAGTGATTGGGTTTGGAGTGGAGATGGACTGATGCAGAGCCTCGCTAGTGGAAGGCAGCTCAAGCCTCATGTCCTGTGGATGGTGGGTCAGGAACAGCTGTAGCCTACATGAAGGGTGTCGTTTTTAATTCAAGTGCTCTTGCTTTTCTGTAACCTCAATATCGCCCTCGGATCATATAAATAATTATGAAAAGAAGCCGTTTGCCCTGTCTCATTTGTTATGCCTTGCTTAGTTCAAACTATAGGCATGTACCATTTTCAGGGGCAAGGTCATAGCACATAAAAGTAACTAAACTACAGTTAGGGACCTGTTGTCACATTTTCACTTTTCCTGGCTGCTGAGATATTGGGAATAGCCTTAGGAAGAGAGGGGACTAACAGCCATTCTGATGAAAAGCCAGGAAGAATTAATTAGTGGCCCCTTCTTGGGAAGAAAGAAATCAGTCTCCATCCAACAGAGAATTGCCCAGGATCTGACAGTATGGTAAAGAGAGACTTGGTCAGTGAAAAACCAGGAATTTGGAGGAAGAGGTTTTGTTTTGTTTTTGTTTTCATTGAGATTGATTGTGAATAGACACTAAGTAAATTTGGAAGGGGTTTCAAAAATATAGTTAAATACTAAGGGGGATTGCTTTCAGAGTATTTTTGCTAAGAAATCATCACTGCCTGGATTCGTGATTTTTCAAACTAGGGTCCTGAGAGCCCCTCCGAGGTGGTAGTGAATGTGGTGGTGGAGATATTTGTTTGCCTTCCATCTCCCCCGTCCTTGAGCTGGGCAAAGCAGTTCACCTTCACTGTCTTCACGTGTTGACCTTCCTGTCTTCACCTTACTGAACTAGCTTAGTGCAATGATGAAGAGCTACCCAAACTTGTTTTGGGAAGAATAATCATGATAATTTTGTGTAACTGCTCTATTTGTTCTGATGTTAAGACGAGCATAAGTCTCTAGTGTAAAGAATTTATTTCCTGGGCAATCCTTATCTAACTAAAAGCAACAGCTAAAGACCCTGTTTCCCAAACAGGAAAAACAAAACTGGTTGTAACCTGACAGTTACCTATTAGTAGGTGGTATGAGTTTTCAGAACATCGGAAGACAGGTTATAGCATTAGAGAACCCTTTATTCCATCTTAGTCTTCTAGATCCTACTTCTCACCTTGCTGATTATAAGTATAAAATGAGCTCATGGACATTCTTGTTGAGGGTCGGGGTAAGGAGAAATCAGACCTGCCCACAGGTGAATGCCTGGTCCTAATAAGACCAGGGACTTCCACAGGAACTACATTCAGAAAGCGGCATTCTCAGCATAAATTCATGAGCACTCAAGAAAGCTAAAGCACAGAATGCATTTAACCTAGCTAAGGACTCACAAGAAACTAATGGAATATTTTACAAATGCGTTAAGAGAAAGACTGAGCAAAGATTTAAATGTACTAATTAAAACAGAAGCCAAAGCAATGTTAGATAGAAATAAAAATCTTGTCTCCTCATCATAATTGAAGATTGCATTTAATTATAATTAATGACAATATAGAAATTTAAGTGTTTGACAGAATGTGTTACTTCGTTAAGGTAGTTTGTTTAAAATTTATCCTGTGATATTCTTAAGTAGAGACAAACTTGAGAATCATTAGTAGTTATTTTGCCATATTCCCTTGGGGAGGGGGAAAAAAATCCCAGATGCATAATGGGAAATACAGAGTAACAGGGAATTATGGAGCCCAGTTCACGTTAACTAGGAGGATTTTGGAGTAATTCATTAAAAAGCAATTTGTAATGCCTAGAGGATAACAAGGTGTTAAGTAATTACAATGGTAATTCATTGCCAAAAAATAAAAACACAAAATGAATTTCCCTTTTTTTTTTTTTTTTAACTTAGAAATAGACCTTGGAATTGACTAAAAAGTAGACTTAGCTAGAACTCACAATAGATTTAGAATCTGGAAAGCCTATACGTTTGTTAATGGAGTAACTTTGATTAGTGGAGAAATAAAGCCCACCAATGGCACAAGAAAAGATGAAACATAAGTTATAAAATGAGCAAATCACAAATTTAAAGTAAGACAATAACGAATTGGTGGAGAAAGAGAGAAACGCATTTTGGAACTTATGTCCTGAAGCTACTGAGATTTCATCTGTAAATGTGGGAGTTTTTAAACTCTAATTCAAGAATTAATATTTACAGAAATACAGACTTGTGGAACTTAGAATCAGAGCTCAAAATAGTAAAACTGAGAGGAAACTGAGGAGTGAAACATCAAGGAAAGGCCAAAAATGTACAAATGTATTTTTAAAAATTTTTCATAGTAAAGATTAATACACATCTGATTCATGTATTAATTACCTCTATTTAATAGAAGAACACTTAAGAATAATTTAGAGAATATTGTGTACCAGGCACAGTGGCTCATGCCTGTAATCCCAGCCTGGGCAATGAAATGAGACCCTGTCTCTAAAAAAAAAAAAAAAAAAAAAAAAAGAAAAGAATATTGTAATATTGTAAAAAACTATGGTGTGATAGTGAAAGTAGATCATGTAATGCTACTCATTTGAGATGGTTTAAATAGCCATTAAAGAGATCATCTGTCATGACAGAGGGGAGAAATGTCAGATTTCTTACACATGTTGCATATTGTTTTGGTGGTCTCCCAAACTGTCTTATTCCCAACCGCTTACAGTTTGTGAGCTGTGGAAATCGAGGTACAGTCTAGACTATGGGGTATAGTTCATATTGTTCCATACCTGTCTCACTGGAGACTTCATGTTCAAATTACTACCTGGGTGCTCCCAGTACCAGTTGACCTTCTTTTCATAGATGAGTATAAGGAGAGTTAGGTCTTGGTTTTTGTTTTTAAAAGTTGCTTCACACTTGTTTGTGATAGATATGTGAATGTCTTTAGTCTGGATAGTGCTGGACCCTGTGACATTGACATCAGAGTCCTCTCTTGTAGGATGCTCTTCTCACCATGTATTCCCGGCTTCTAACAATGGCTGGCACTCAATAAATGGTCAACGGATATTTGTTGAATGAATCCATGTGATGTATGCATATATGCAATAAACATCTTTTCTATGAGATACAAAGAGCCCAAATCGGGAGGAAATGGTCTCTTCTGCAGAATGATTGAAACAGTTTCTAAAATTATGTAGCATTAGTCTTTAAAACAGCAACCCAAAAAGTTAAGATCAGCTATGATCTATTTAAGCATCCTACTCAACACCAGTTCCTGGTTAGATGCAAGTAGAATTAATATACTGTATTTACTCTCAAGAAGGCTGCAGTCTGGTAGTAGAAACAGGTAGGTAAACAAATACTATGGTTACATTGTGAAAAGTGCAAAAATACAGATAAATTATTGAGTACATTCACAACAAAAAGGAGGAGGTGACCAACTCTCCTCAGGTAATTCTTGAAGGATGATGGGTGGTCACCAGAGAGAAGGCTGTAGATGGTACATAGTCCAGACAGTGGTACACACCCATGCTCCATTCATAAATAAAACAATTTCTAGGATAATTTGAGTTATCCCTTCTAATTAATACTGAGTCAAATTTAATTTGTTATTGACTGTGGTTTATTTTTTCAGCTATTAATGATTTATATTGATATATAAATATACATGTATGTGTAAAATCTCTTGACACAATTATTTTTGTTTATTTATTTATTTTTTTTTGAAACAGGGTCTCTGTTGCCCAGGCTGGAGTGCAGTGGCACAATCACAGCTCACTGCAGCCTTGCTTGCCTTGAGCCTTGCTGTCAGGCTCAAGCAATCTTCCCACCTCAGCCTCCCAAGTAGCTGAGACTACAGGCACATGTCACCATGCCCGGCTATTTTTTTTTAAACTTTTTTGTAGAGATAGGGTCTCACTTTGTTGCCCCAGCTGGTCTCAAACATCTGGGGTAAGCAGTCCTCCCACCTTAGCCTCCCAGAGTGGTGGGATTATAGATGTGAGCTACCGTGCCCAGCCTGATTTTTTTTAAATAAAGCAGTAAATTTTGCAATTTGACCATATTCTAATTTCAGGCTAAGAACTGGTTCTTTTTCAGAAAGGAGTAACCCTTGGATCTTGTCCTAATTCAATATGTCTTGCTAAGAGACTAGTAACAGTAGCTTGTGTATACTTGTGATAAAATGAGCCCTACCTAGACCTGAAAGAAGGTGAGGGAAGTGGCATGGCAGAATTACCATGTGGCTCCATCCAGTTCTCTACTGTCCCTTCTCCTAGCGTTTACCTACTGGTATCCACTAAAGCAGGCTTGCTCACATCAGACAGAAGAATTAAGTAAAACATTTTTTTTTTAATATTCCTGTTATTATAGAAGGTGATACAAAGTGAAGGTAAACTTTAGAGCATTCTGTTTCATGGATATATAAACAAGTTATATGGCACCTGCATGTGCCATTCTAGAATTTGAGTAATTCTGAAAGAATTTTCAGGCTGTATTCCTGCATGTTCTGCCCTAAAAATAGCAGTGAAAGTGTGAAACAGTATGGTGTGTGAGGCAACTGCAAGCAGTTAGAAGTGCTTCGAATGTAGGTTTGTGTGGGAAAGGGCACACTAGAAGGAGCCAGGTGGTGCAGGGCCTTCTGTGCCATCTGAGATGTTTGCATTTTATCCTGTATGGATCTGCTGTGCATTAGCAGCAGAAGAATGACATCAGAGGTGAGTGTTTGAAAAAAATCACAGTAGTAGCAGCGTAGAAGAGAGCCTGCCAGGATGAGAAGTAAGACCAGTCAGGAGAGAGACTGAAGGACCCAGCCAAAAGAGGATAAAGACTAGAACTATGTCAGTGGTAGTAGAGATTAATTCAAAATGAGTAATGGCCATGTGTCAGATACTGCCTTAGGCTCTGGCCATTGTCTGTAAACAAGGCCAACTCCCATACCCTCATGGAGCTTACACACTAGTGGGAAGAACAAACAGTAAAATTACTCCCTGCTCTTCAGTTTCAGTGACTAGGTGGGAATCACTAAGCAGGAGTCAGTTTAGAGGGAAATAATTTCAATACGTTGAATCTGATCTGTGTTATATATCCAGTATGCAGTTGGAAATAGTCTGCAGTTATGAGTCTTGGGCCCTTTTCAGAGGGCTAGTTTGTCTTTGTTAGTTTTAGGATAACATCAGTCAGGATTTTCGGTTGCAAACAATAGAATCTTCTCTGGCTTATGTAAGCAGAAAAGGAACTTTTTAAGAGCTATTGGGTGTCAACTCATGGAGTCTCTAGGAAGGCCAGGGAGCCAGAATCTGAATCTGGGTTTCCAGGAGCAGTACCTACTGCCACCACTGTATCCACCACAAATGCTCAGGACCACTCTATCTCCATATGTGGCTTCTTGTGGACTCTCACTTACTGGCCTGCCTCTGGCTGCAGGGGATTATGAGCGGGTAATTTTCTGAGTCCTAATATGGAAAACAGCAAAATAAGGAGAGTTTTCAAAGTTGATATTGCACAGCCATTAATGTCCAACAAAGATATTTTGCCTCCATTTGCATCTGAATGAAAAAAATTAATTTCAGGAGTGTGTAGAATTTTATAGTGATCTACAACATATTTTCATGTAATATGATGAGGGCACATTGTCTTCCTATAAACAAAACTGATTTTTTGCATTAAAATGAATTGTTAATTTGGTAATAAATTTGCTTTTGATTGATGTTCACCATCTGACCAGACAGCCCCAAGGTTATTAGTGGATTTCATTCTAAATGATTATTATTAAGTTATTAACATTACATTATGAATATATCTTCCCATTGAAACAAAGTTATCATGGGTGACTCAGTTCCTGTATGTATTTTAAAATGTGTTTCACATTCCAGTGGAAGCTCCTAGAACGCAAGCTGCTTGGCATCTTCAGAAGAGAAGTGAAAGGGAACCGGGATGGAGTCATTTGTGGGCACAGTGCCTGCAGACACATTGTAGGCATTCAGTAAAAGTTGGGGAAGTGTTTCTAGGAATAGATGGTTGGAGGGAGAGAAGGAGGAAATAAGCCTATGTTTCTAACGTGAAGCTGCCTGTGATTGTTCTAATAAACATGGGTTTATTAGAACAATTGCATTTGGTGGTTTAAAACAGCCTTTCAAAATTCCATGTGTTTTGTTGTCCAATCCCTGAGTCCCAAAGTAGTGAACAATTTGAGAATCATTTGAAGTAATTCAGAAAGAAAATAGGCTGTTACGAATAACATGTAATGACCAGTTATTTCTCAGAATTATAGAAGTTAGTGTGAAATTAGTTGGGCTGAATACATGATCTTCAAAATACACCATGGAACTTTTTATTTTTAATTTTCTTTATTAGCTTGTTTTTCTAATGATTTATATATTCTACCTTAAATAGAGAAGGGAATATTCATGTTAACCGAGGCTTCCCATTGCCTTCACCTAGGAATACCTATTATATTTTGGTAACCAAAGGTTCTTTCAGCAGCAGAAACGCTGTCTGCTTGATTGCTACACAGCGAGGCTACTGGAACTTCCTACCTAGACTCAGGGAGAATAAGTTGACTTGCTTATACTAGGTAATACCCGGTAATTTATATAATCCTGACCTTTCAAAACAATAAAGAACTTGATTTTTTCACAATTTAATTAAGCATCTGCTGTGTGCTGGGCAAATGCTAGGCACTTGGTATAAAGAGATGAGCAAAACAGCCACAGCCCTTGCTCCATTTGAGCAATTATCTGAAATTATATTCTGTGACTTACAATTTTGAGGATAAAAAGTCTTATATTTCATTAAAGTTTATATAAGTTTCAAACTCAGAAGATAAAACTTCCTTAATATTCCCAAGAAACTTGAGGTATACTAAACATTTCTGGATGGCAGTTTCATTTACCATGTGTTTTAATGTTGACATAAAATATGATGCTTTTGAGGAAACACAGTTGGGTAATGTCAATCTCAGTGCTTAGAAAACTAGTTTAGATAATACAATTAAATAACAAAAACAGATTGAGAAGAAATTGAAATTCAGTGTGCAAAACCACTTTTGGAGTCTCAAGACAGTGATGGCCTACCCTTAGGAGCAAGACAAATGTCTCATTCCTGATATTTGACCAAGTTTTCACTTTTTCCTATCAGTCTACTTTGAAATCAGCTAAGGGTATTTCAGATAAAGGAATATCACAGAGCCCTGGAGGAGATTAGCATTAACTGGTTGACTCCACTTGCTGGGAACATGTACCCCTGCTTGCAGCTCATTCAAGGTCCTGGAATGTGAACTGTTGCTCCTGTGATGGAAAAAAGGCAAATCACACACAAAATTGAAGTTCAGGGAGTTTCTATGGAATCTAGGGTTTTCAACCAGCAAGTTTCATAACCACATAATGACTTGGGGAAAGTATCAAGGGGGTAATAAGAACTTAAAATCTTAGAAATACAGCACTAAAAGGGCTGTTCTTCCCCTGCTCCACGTTCTTTGTTTTGCAAAATGTTTCCTTAAGCCCGGAGTCACACTCCTTTTTCTATAAATTTAATAAGCACTCAAAAAATACCATGAATATATGTCCTTTTTCTGGTTTTTTAAAAGGAAAAAAAGTACAAATGTTTAAAAAGAAAAAAATATATAATGGCTGTACTCATGGATATAACTGCTAGCACATTGGTTTTTACTTTTCTAGACTTCTAGTCATACTGTCTATGTGTCTATATGTGTTTAATGCAAAAATGGGATCACAAGCTGTTCTGCCAGGTAGCACGGTTATATGGTGCGCGAGTTTGGAATCTGACTGTCCTGGGTGTGGTTCCAGCTCTTCGAATTACCAGCATATGTTTCTTTATCTGTAAGATAACAATGAGGATGTACCTGTTCACAAGATTGTGATAAATAATATGAAGGAGATCATATGTGAAATGCTTAATCTAGCATTTAATAAATGCTTAATAATCCATTATTTTGTTCCTGCATTCTGCCGCACTGTCCCTATAACACCATGATTTCCTGTATTGATTGGGGCAAGAGGGGTGGCAACCGGGGAGGCAGTGATATGTTTTTATGCACAAATTTTTTAAATGCACACTCTAATAACCAAGGAAAATACATAGCTGTCACTTTATCCTAGCTTATAGGACCTTATATTTTTGATATAAAGTTCTGTGTTTTAAATTTTATAAGGCAACATTCAATTCAAAAGTGGCCTCGGTAAATTTTGTCTCTGTTATATGTTTTGTCTCTGTTCTAATTGCCACTTTTGAAAATAAGTAAAATAAACTGTTTAACAGCCTTTTTGGTTCCTTTTCATATATATGATACATATGTAGTTTTCATATTATCACAAAAAAACTGTAGTACATCATGTAAGTACTGTGAATATCATACAGTTGTGCTGTTTTGTCTTCAAGTAGAATTTTATGTCATTTTATAATTTGCCTTAATTTCCAAATAGAAATAATTTTTGTTCCCATTTTAAATACTATCTAAAAATTAGCTTAGATAAGTTTAAATTGTATTTAAGGTTTTTATGCTTTTGTATAATTTAATGTGGAAATTAAATGTTAATATGCAAAACAGGTCCCAAGCTAAATTTTGTGACAAAATAAATAAATGTTTCATTTTTTCCTTCTTTTTCTTTAGCTCAACTGAGAAGTCATTTCCTTGGAGAGCAACAGGTATGTTTTTTATTATATAAGAGTTATGTTTGATAAACACAAATTACATAGCCTACTCTCTTAATTTACTATTTCTTGGTGAAATAAGCCAAGCAAAACCTTTAATAGTGACAATATTGAGCTATGTTGCTTTGGAATAGTAGTTCTTAATATGCTTAAGTTTTTAGTATGAGTAAATTTGTATATGTCAACTGTAATGAAAAAGCATTGAACAGCAGTATTTTTAATATCAACCCCATATCTGAAAATTTCCTTTTCCATCATAAGAAAACACAGGGCTGACCTCAAAAAAAGTTATTATATAATGGAGAAAGCTGCTAATTATACAAGTTGGGTCTTTCACTGTGTTTATCATACTCAGAGAAAAGATGCTTGAAGTTTTCATTTTTTTAATGTATCCACATGTTTCTAATAGTGTGGTAGCTTTTCATGTAGTCTATCTTTTCTTTTTAACCTAAATTCACCACATAGAAAGGATGAATTACATTAAGGAGACTGTCTGCCACTTACACAAATCATTGATGTCTTCATACCCAGCCTTCACTCAGTAAATGTTTATTGAGCATTCACGTCATGTACCGGATGCTGTGCACATTGCTGGGCAGTGATGGGCATAACACACACTTGTCCCTGTCCACTTCCACCATGGAGCTTACATTGTAAATAGTAATGTGAACAATGTTGTAATGCTGGAATAGGCATTGATATGTAAATACTTTGGCCCTTTTCAAACAAGACTTGAATTGAGGAAGACTTAGATAACCAAATGCCCAGTATCTGAGTTTATCTAAACCTGGTGCCAGGATTCTGGTGTTCCTTATAGTGCATACAAGACACTTGGCTGTCATACAAAGAAGTTATTTCCCCCCCAAAAAAGGTGTTAACTCAAACTGTTAATGAGGCAGAAACATGTGAAAAGCTACCTAACAGTAAGACTTCTAAACAACAGTTTAATACAAGGCAAGACACACCTTGAAATAATATGTGGTTGACTGCCAAGTAAGTATTATGTGGGAAATATTGATGTAAGTGGACAAGCCACATCTGAGATGGCAGAGGAGATGGTCTTGCAGCCTTGGGCTTGATGGACCACTCTGGAGAGGGCATTGTCACTGGGCAAGAGAAGAGACAACACAAGTGTCAGGGGAAGGGAACATGTAAAACTGGTTTGGGAGGTGGTAAGATGTGCAAAGGCAGAGGGCTGAACTGGCTGAAATTACAGAGATCTGTAAGTTCCAGGGACTTGATACTCTCTCTGTGGGGAGACACTAAAAATCCTTGAGGCAAAATGTCATATTATTTAAACATTTCTCAGAAGAAACAGCAGAGCTGTGAACTGGTGGGAGGAAAAATTAGTGACAAGATAGACCAATTGAAAGCTTATTGCAGAATTTGGTGTGTGAGATCATCTAGGCGATTCATAGGGATTTAGAGGCTGGTGTGATGGTGAGGTGGGTACGCAATAACTGTGAGGTTTTGTGTTTGGGAGGATGGTACAGTTAAAACAATTAGGAGTGTCAAAATGGAGAGCCAGTTTTAGTGGGGGTGCTCTGGACCACAGTGTGAGATGTGTTGGATTTGAGATGATGAAAGGGCAGCAAGTGACACCACTCAATAAGCATTTAGAAATGTGATTACTAGAGAAAGCCCTTATTCAAATGTGAAGAAAACACTTCTGTTAAACCAATAGGTCCATGCATATTAATACTTTATTATGTGGTTCAGACATGTGGGCCAGAGTGCTATGGATAAAGGACAACTGAGTTAGAGAAAGCGTGCCTGAAACCTAGGAGAGCAGCCTATGCCAGGAGAAAGCTGCTGCTTTTTATTCTTGGGAGGTAATGAGAGAGTGATCTGAAATCTGACCAGGGCGGACAAAGGGAGTCAGTTGAGATACGGTGTTATTTCCCCCACTTTGTCACAGCATTTAAGGTGGTTACTGAGAGCCGGAGCCGTGTCTGCTCTGTTCAACAAAGCATTCCAAGGGCCTTGTGGATGGTAGACCCTAGATAATTCACCACCTGAGCGAATGACTACTGTATACATGAATGAATAGTAAATGCTTCTTTACACTGTCCTAGGAATATTTAGTGTGCATATATTAGCTTCACAACCAAATTCTAAGCCCTTGAAAAGTGTCTCTTTTTTCTCTCCTACTTCATCCCTAGAAAATGCCCAACCTTTAGAAGGTATTAAAAATATACCTAATGCCCCATCTCTACTAAAAATACAAAAAATTAGCCAGGTGCGGTGGTGGGCGCCTGTAGTCCCAGCTACTCGGGAGGCTGAGGCAGGAGAATGGCGGGAACCCGGGAGGTGGAGCTTGCAGTGAGCCAAGATTGCGCCACTGCACTCCAGCCTGGGCGACAGAGCAAGACTCCGTCTCAAAAAAAAAAAATAAAATATATATATATATATATATATACACACACACACACACACACATATATACCTAATGAGTAAATGAGATGAATATTTTCATTTAGTAACAAAATCTGTATTTTGAAAAAATACATACACAAGGAAGTTATGTTTTCAAAAATGACAAGAACTATTTTTGATTCATAACTTGACTTGCAATGCCTTAAAACCTTTATAGCCTAGCAGGACGTTAGTACAGTATTGCAGGTTTGTCTTTTTTATGGCAAATTTGGCACACATGCATTTGAACTTAATTCTTTTTGTTTCTCTTAACAGCCTTTTCTTAATGTATAATATACAAATTTCTTTTTTATAATAGCTTTATTGAGAGGTAATTCATACTATATAGTTTACCCACTTATAGAATTCTCTTAAGTGTTTTTTAATATATTCTGAGTTGTGCGTCTATCACCACAATCAATTTTAGAACATTTTCATCACCCCTAAAAGAAACCAGTGTGCCAGTTAGCAGTCACCCATTTTACCCCCAAACTTACCAGTCTTAGGCAACCACTACTCTATTATACTTTCTTTCTTTATGGATTTGCCTATTCTAGACATTTCAGTTGAATAGAATCATACATGTGGTCCTTGTGGCTGGTTCCTTTCACTTGGCATGATTTTTTCAAGGTTCATCCTTATCGTAGCATGTGACAGTAGTTTATTCCTTTTTCTGGCTGAATAATATTTCATTTATTGATTCATCAGTTGGTGGACATTTAGGTCTTCCTACTTTTGGCTGTTATGAATAATGCTTTTATGACCATTTACATAAAATTTTTGAATATATGTTTTCAATTCTCTTAAGTATAAACCTATTAGTGGAATTGCTAGGTCACATGGTAACTCTGTGTTTAACCTGTTAAGCAACTACCAGATTATTTCCCAGAGTGGCTGTACCATTTAACATTTCCACCAGTTAAAAATAACAGTTCTGCAGGAGAATGGCGTGAACCCGGGAGGCGGAGCTTACAGTGAGCAGAGATAGCGCCACTGCACTCCAGCCTGGGCAACAGAGCGAGACTCCATCTCAAAAATAAAATAACAGTTCTGACTTCTCCACATCCTCTCAAACACTTGTTATTATCTTTTTGATTATAGCTGTCCTAGTGGGTGTGAAGTAATATCTCATTGTGGTTTTGAATTAAATTTCCCTGACAGCAGATACTCCTTTTTTGGGGGTAGAGGAGGTTAATTTTTAGTTTTAGTTATTCAAGCAGTGGTGAATAATATAGAGCTTGTTGTATTTTAACTTTACCAACTGCTTTCATCTCTGCTTTCTTTTTCACTTTGTAAACATAATTTTTCTCCTGGTTCTAAGTGTAATATATACTCATCAAAAGATATTTGGAAAATATTTAAAAAGTACAAAAAGTGGATAAAATTACTTATAATCAAACTCATCACTTAGCCTTTCTGTACATTTCTGTGTTACATGCAGTTTTTTTTACCTTTTCAGTGAAAATTCTTCAAATTCATCTTTAAGACTACATAATTATTTCTGAAATATTTATTGAGACAAATACTTGTCTAGCACATAATTGTCAATGTTTAAAGCAAACATCCTTGCCCTCTGAAGAACTTCAGGTTTAATGAAGGTGAACTATAGTGGAGATGTATAACTATATTTACTTACAGTTGGGGGATAGGGGAATTCTATAAGGGAAAATCGTATATACCATATTTACCCATATCTCTAGTATCGGACATTCAGGTTTTTTCTTATTTTTTACTATTTTAAATAACAGTGTGGTAACCATCCCTGTATATAAAATTATATCGTCACCTTTGATTTGCCTTAGGCTAGAATTTCAGGAAGAAATTTATTTAAAGTACGTGAATATTTTAATGCTTTTGCTATATGTAATCAAGTTGCTTTCCTGAAAGATTGTATTAATTTTCCCTCCCTCCAGGTGTATGGGATTGATCTTCTCATATTGCCACATTAGTGTCATCATTTGTATTTCTAATTATCTGGAGAATATAGAAGTACAATATAGATTGCCCTTTTCTATTGGGGAATTAGTGTTTGATGGATAAGAGTTCTTTGTAACCCAGAGATAATAGGTGTATTTATTAGCCACGGTTCAGTTGGGAAAACAGAACCCATGCCAGGTAGTTCAACATATGGAATTTGATACAGAAAATGTACAGTTATGAAAGTGTGGGTTGGAAGATTTGAGTGATTAAACAGGATGATGAAGCCCCCAAGAGATAATGATGCCAGGAAGCTGCTATCATCCCTAGGACTACAAAGGCAAAGGGGTAGGTAGGTGGTTTTGTCAGAGTCCTAGAGCTGGAGCAGTTGTAGGGGCTTCGGATCGGGAGATTTCCAGCATTAGTTGGAACCAGGAAGGAGATGCCACCCCTGCCAGAAATGTTGTTTAAAATAGAGCCAGAGAAATACCCTGATTTCCCCATGCAATTTTTCTCCTAACCCTCACCAGTCTGTACACTGGCTGAACTGAGCTGGAGAGGGCGTTTGTAGATTTTTAATTACCAAAAGCCCAGCAGACCCTGCATATAATCATGTGTTGATTTACAGCCTAGAGAGAATGAATTTAGATTATGAAGACACATTATAGTGGATGAAATAGCTAGGGCCTTGGCATCCTTTCTACTCCTTCCCCATTGCTTAAGTCATTTGACTACAATCTTCAGGATTTTTATCATGGCCAAGTAACAAATATGAGTACAAAAAAATAGAAAAAACCAGTAAGACCTACTATTTGATAGCACAACAGGGTGACTATAATCAATAATTTAATTGTACATTTCAAAATAACTATAATTAGATTGTTTATAACGCAAAGGATAAATGCTTAAGGGGATAGATACACTATTCTGCATGATGTGATTATTATGCATTGCATGCCTGTATCAAAACACTTAATATACCTTATAAACATATATACCCTCACTGTACCCACAAAAATTTAAAATTAAAAAATTAAGAGAAAACCATATATACTATTATGTGCTTAGTATTTTCCTTTACATTAAAGTTTTCAAATCTTTTTTTTACTTTTCTAGTAGGCTGAGCAATCAGCTGTTAAATATAAAAATATATATAATACACAAGCGAATGTATTAAATGATTTAAATTGAATACATAATAATTAAGTGTTGTCCAAATAGCTCCTCAAGTACTCAAGTACTTTAGTGTTAGGCAGATACTAACTCAGTGGCTCATCTCCCTTCGCCACAGGTGTGTCCATAATTCACACTTAATAACTGCATAGTTCCTTATTTTTCTCAGAGCACACTCTTTACTAAAACTCATATTCAAGCCTAGTAGTTACATTTACTTATGTTTTTTTCCTTTGATGGGAAGGAGGAAGAGTATTAACTTCTAAACATGGCAATCACAACTGGTATTTACTTTCTCATATTTTAATTGTATAATGTTGTGGTTTTTCTTAAGTTTACCCACTTTTCAGCTATATTTATGACATTTAAATTGTAACCATGGCAATAAGCTATAGTTAGAAGAGGAGAAAATTGAAAATTTATGAATAAAAGAGTAAAATCTTATTTTGTTCATATTTCCTTTCTTTTTTTTTTTGAGAAGGAGTCTTGCTCTGTTGCCAAAGCCGAAGTTCAGTGGCACCACTGCAACCGCCACCTCCTGGGTTCAAGAGATTCTTCTGTCTCTGCCTCCCGAGTAGCTGGAATTACAAGTGTGCACCACCACACTCGGCTAATTTTTGTATTTTTTTTTTTTAATTGGAGATGGGGTTTTGCCATATTGGCCAGGCTGGTCTTGAACTCCTAACCTCAGGTGATCCACCAACTCTGCCTCCCAAAGTGCTGGGATTACAGGCATGAGCCACTGCACCGGCCCATATTTCCTTTTCTAGTAACTATAGATGATCTTTATAACTTTGAGTATATATTAATAATTGGGATAAAACAGCAGTGTCACTGCTGCTTTTTCTATAAATTTTGACACTTTTTTTTTCTTTGCTGCTTTGGCCGCAAAGATACTGAACATAGTATGAAAATCATCTATTTTAGAATTAGGCAGCCCTACTCAGCATAAATGAGGAGTGGCTTAAATGTGAAAAATATTTAATAGACCTTCAGTCCACTTAGTCTTTGGCTGGGTCTTGACAAAAGCAAATCTTTATTCGTTTTCTGGTTTCCTATACAACATTTCACAATAGTGAAATAGAAAGTCCTCATTTGTCCTCATTTATTTTTATACTTTGCATGTTTACTTGCGGACACTTTCTCTACCTTTTCTCTTAAGTTTTACAAATTGACTTGAAAAGCTTAGCTCTTTAAAAGCCTTTCAGCAATAGGTGTATTGTTAGAGATGCAAGGGTTTGATCACTGCTTAGGAGTGATCCCTGCCTACTCAGATGTTTTCAGGATGTTACATTCTGTTGAAATGTGGTAAACTGGAACCAGCTGCTGAATTGGATTTTCAATAGCTAACCTACTGCAGCACCATTTTCTAAGGAAGAGCTTAGGATGCCCTAGGCATCACTTTCATTTCATTTGATTTCATTTGATTGAGGAGACTCTAGCTTGCTTGTTTGTGTGTTTATTACTGGGGGAGGGGGGCGGAAGTTAAGGGGGGTAGGACGTTTGAAAACAGAAAGCCCAAGTTTCTGAAGTCTGGGAGTGGAGAGAGATACTACCCAAAGAATGAGGAAGAGCTGCCCATTCTGCCAAACATTTTTATTTTCTCAGGTCTTTAAACTTCTTCCCTAGAAGTAATAAAGTTGTTTTGGAGCATTTATGCTTTATGATTATCTTGACTTTTGCCCTTTCTCTTCATTATTCTGTACCTCTAGCTTACCAGTGTTACATATTTGCATTCTAAAAATATATATGCACATCTTTTGTGTTTTTTTATGAGGAGCAGTTTATGTTTCAGCTTTGTCTTTTCTTGCATGTCTTATAACCTTGTATATTCTGCTAAAACATTCCGAGAGAATGTTATGTTAGTGTTCCCTTCTGTTTCCATAATATTAGTGTGTCTGTTTTTCCATTGTTCACTTCTTCACATCTCTAAATATACAATCTATGTGTGCCGTCAAAATTTGAGGTAACTTGTCAGAACATATATAATACAATAAAAAATAAACATAAAAATCACAGAAAATATATACTAGAATCATAGGTAAAGGGTGACGAAAGTGAGAATGCATATATAATCATAATTCTTCATGAGGGAGAATACTATACAGAATCTTTTTCTTTAAATCCTTTGAATGTACCTCTTTTTTAAGAAAAACACCAACTCAGTAATAAAAATAGCTACACGCAGTATATGCTACCCATCAGAAAGAATCCATAGATTGAAGCCATGGATTGAAATTTTTGGTCAAAGCAGTCATTGGTTGTTACTTAGGTCCCCCAGTCTCATTCCGTGAAATGAATTTTGCTACAAGTCACAATATCATAGTTTTTCTGTTTGCGAGAAAAAACAATTACTAGAGTTTAGGTGGTTGCCAACTTGAGTAGATCTGTATAAAATGCAGGGGAGGAGAATCGGCCTCAGAATTCAGCCTCCCTCTGCCCCAGCTCTTCCTAGCACATTAGACCAGGAGCAGCCCATCTTACAGAGCTGGAATGTGCTGCTCTGTCCCCACCAGCCAGTCAGCCAAGCTTATTCTTTTTAACACTGCTGTGTTCCTAGAAAAAGAAAGTGTTCAAGAAATCGGTGGATGTTATGTAGGTGATAAAGAATTGGTACTCATGGATAAGAAATTAGAGGCCAAAAAAGATTGGAATCTCTACCAAAACAAGTGAGAGAAATTTTCTGGTTGACTCAGAAGGCACTAAGGGGTTAATAGATTTGGATGAACTGTAGAGAAAATAGTAACAATTCTAGGCAGTTAGGAGTGTTGATGTTAGACAGTATATATGGAAGGGAAGAAAAAAGACCATAGTAAAATAGGAAGTTTAAAACTGATTCCATAACTTCACAGTGCTACATCATTTATTGTGTAACATGTATTGAAGTGGTATGATTTTAACATACTATTGATTTAAATCATTACTGTGTGGAATACTGGCATTACTTAATGTTTACTACTAAATTTAAGACTGTAGGAGCTAGGCTGTGCATTTTGTTTGTGTATTTAAATTTTGTTTCTAAAATGTATGGATACAAGTTTCTTCCACTGGGATGAGCTTTAAAAAAAAGAAAGAAAAAACCATCAATACTGAAAATAAATGACAAAAGAGAAAGTAGACCTAAGTCAATTTATCTTTTCTTTTTCCTCTATCTGGTACAAGTAATTTACAACACAAAAATTCATCAGCACATCATGAGATAAGAAGTTGACTTAAATGGAAACACTTTATGCCTCAGTAGAAATGTATTGAATTTATAAAGGAGATACAGTAGGAAGTGAGTATTGTATTGTACATGTTCATAAACAGAATATTAGATCAGCAGTCATGTATAAAGGACTATTGAGGATTTTGGACGCCATCATTTATTGTAGCCATAAACTTTACAAATGACAAAACTTTATCATATATTTCTTCCTGTTTCTCTTCTAAATACAAGGATGATAAGAATTTCGCTTAAAATCAGCTGTAGAGTACGAGTTTCTCTCCCTTATTTTTTGCACGTCCATTTTAGCCACACAGTCATGACTGCCTTCTTTCCAACTGCAGTGCGATAGCTTCCTGATTGCCACTGTAAAAGCTCTTCTTAACTTACTGTTTTAAGATGAAAATAAGATATGCTTCTTTAAAAAAAAAAAAAAAAGTCTAGAAGAATCTGAATAAAAGGTAGAAATTTCCTTCATTCCAACATGTTCCCATACCATGACCACCACACCTACACAACTAACTATACACAGACACAACGTATAGGAAAAAGTCTGGAATAATGAAACAGCCCAGACTGTTACCTGTGTTTGTATGTATGTCGAAGTATCCACACACATTGGAGTTGTTTGTTTTGGTTTAACACAAATAAAGATACACTCTATGTTGTTCTGTGACCTTTAAGTTTTTCCCCTAACATTACAAAATAATGGATGTGTTTCTATGTCAGTATATAAAGCCCTATTTCTTTTTAATGGCTAAATAGTATCCATCGTTTGAAAATTTATATAACCAGTTTCTTATCAGTGAACATTTTGTTTTTTCCAGTTTTCTACTTTGTCAGACAATGGCAAAGATTCTTTCTGCACACATATGAGTGTCTCTGATAGGATTTCTGTAACTGAAACTTCCTGGACAAGGGTGTTTACATTTTAATTTTGGCAAATATTGTCAATTTGCCCACCAGAAAGCTTAAGAATTTATGCTCCTGCTGATAGCACCTGGTAGTCCTAGCTGCACTTACTATGTTACCAGAGTACAGGAATGTAAATCTTCATGAATACTTAAAATTTTAATAAGTTACTAGGCTTTAACAAAAACATTTGTTTCAAATTTCTCTATATCATAAAACTTAGGAACAGATTGAACGAAGTAAGATAATTTTTAAATATCATTATTAACTATTCATTAAATCATAACACTCCATGGAAACTTGAGCATACCCCTGACCATCATGTTAATTAACTCGTTCTCATGGAGATTGGAGATCAGCATGACCTTAGAATTTAGCAAAATTCTAAGTTTCCTGTCAATTTGGCTTTCTTCTGTCTTCGTAGCTGGCTCAAAATGATCAGATACATTTTTCTATCACGAAAAATGCAACAACCACTACCAAATCAAGCAAAAACAAACGTTTAAAAAATCACCGTTAGATATAATTGTGGGTGCCAACAACTCACTCCTGAGGTTCCTACACACTGCTGCACTGTAGAGTCACCTGTGGAGCTACTAAAATCTTGATGCCCAAGCATCACCCCAATACAATTCAGTTCAAAAGTCTGAGCTGGGAACCAGGCGTCAGTGGGGTTTAACGAGTCCCCAGGTGACTCCAGTGTGCACAGTTTGAGAACCACTGCTTTATTCTAAAACCTAGTCATTAAAAAGAAGAATTAAACATTTATCCTACCTGTTCTGTTCATATTTCAGGATAACTAAATAATTCTAGCTATTATGTAAAATATTCCAAAAGAATTCCTGCTGATAAATGTAGAAAGAATAATAAAATTAGAAAAATCACCAGTTTGCAAGCCCTCATGAAATAAGTCAAGCAAAAATTGTCAATGGATGCGGAAACCTCTTAAGTTCCCAACCCTAGCTGTGCATTAGAATCACCCTGGGAGTTTTTTAAAATTCCGGTATTCAGAATACAGCTTAGACTGATTGAATTGGAATATCTGAGTGTGGGACTTGGACAGCAGTAGTGTTAAAATTCCACCCAATTTTCAATGCAGGTGATTGCATTTTGCAACCAAGGTTGAGAACCATTGCATTAGGAGACAGGTTGGTGGTAAACTTGACAGAAGGATTAAGCTGCCACTACCTGCATTGCCTGATAGATCTTAGCAACCCTGAAAGTTGTGATATGAAAGGTGTCATGTACATGGCACCATTCATAAAGTATGCTACCCACAAAGGCTTGACCTGAAAGCTTTTAGCTATAACCTTCTGCTTAAAGAAATAGTGTATTTAGAGGAATAAGTAAGTTACATGAGAAAACCATCAGACAAATTCAGGATGTGGAACAACTTAAAAGTGTATTGCTGCAGTTTCCTCAGTGCATCAAAAACATGAAAATGAAGGAATGGGTGCCCCTTTCTAAATTGAGGGACTTAAATAACAATTGTACTCAAATGCAATCAGTAAACCTTATTTCAGCCTGACTAGTACAAGCCAACTGAAGAAACACATTCCAAGACATCTGAAAACTTTGAATTTGAACTCACTATATGGCATTATGGAATAATTATGGTTTTATGAAGTCCTTATTTTTTAGAGATACAAACGGAAATTTTTAGCGTTGAAATGATCCAATGTGAGAGATTTGTTTTTAAATTATATAACAAAGGAAAAAGATAATGGAAAAAAAGTATGCATAATGCTGATAACTGTTAAACCTGGAATACATTATACTTTTTCTTTCTACCTTTGTATATGTTTAAAACTTTAAAAAATTAAATACAAATGCTTTAAACAAAAGTTTTGAAATATGAGGTTAAAAATGGTGTGCTGGAGTGACATGGTAAAGCCAGCAAAATTTTGACCATATTCTGAAGGTCAGCCCTGACATAAATGGTATGAAGAAGCCAACTATGAAATGGATGCATGAGTTTCCCAGCCAGTGCATATTATTTAATTTGTAGTTTCCACATATTTGGGATTTTGTGAAATGAATTTTTATTGAACAAATTACCTATATTATACAGAAGATCAGCCTTTCAAGTTTAGAACCATAGATGTCTCAATATGTTTGTCATGGGCCACCACCAAATAAGAGTATTAGATTTTGCCTTAGCAAACTTACACATAATATATGAACAGATCCCCAAAAGCACATTATATGAAAATCAAGTATCCAGTTTTAGCCTTTAATATTTCATGTTTGATATAAACATGCCAAATATTTAAACTGCCTCGTGCTTTTAGTGATATGTGAAGAAATGTGCTACTAACTATCTAAAATAAAATAGAAATTGTCAAGTCTGAAAACCCTTCTTTTTCTATTACTACCTCCTCAAAACACAGAGCCTTCGTTCCTCAATTTATAACTGTTGCTTTGGGACACATCTGAAAGTCACCCTCTATAATTTCACGTTTCATTCTTATGACAAAGTTAGTCTGCATGTGGCTTTATCTTAGTATATTTTACCAAAGAAAAAAAAAAGATAACTAGTGGAAAAATATAGAAGATCTTATTTCAAAAGAATCGTTTGTTTCTTTTTGATAGTGAATATCATCCTTTATAGGTTTGTGTTTTTAAGAAGGCTTTTTTGGTTTTTAACAAAAGGAATCTTACTTTGTATCTCCCACTGACAGATATTCCCATTTCTATATTTGGTAACTTTTTTTTCCCCAAAGAGAATAAAAAGTGTCTTTGAAAAATATTGTAGGGTGATTTTTGAGCACTTAGTTGTATTTTCCATAAGCTGACTTTTTACATTACAACAGATCCCTTACTTACCCCTTCTTCAGCTTTCCTTGATAGGAAGCGAGACCCCCTCAGCCATTTATGAAGCCCGTTAAACTCAGTATTGGGCAAGTTATGTCTTGTTCATTTCATTTTGTATTTATAATTCTTAATTCCTTGTTGTTTTTCTTGTTTTCTTTTTATAGGTGTAAAGTATAAATTTTTATAGTAGGTGTGACATCTGTATTTTAAATAGTATCCAGACTGAAAATACTTAACATTCATTTTTATATGACTGTTAGTAGAAATTTCTCTTCAGTTTATTTTTTGTAAAATTTATTTTTAATGGTTTTATATTCTTGGACAGAATTTATATATGACCAGGAGATCTCTTTTAGTTTAGGCATTGTGGAAATCACTATGATACCAGTTTATGCATTCACAAAATTTGCTTATACTATAGATTTGAATCCAAGCAGTCAAGCTTTACAGTGAATTTCAAGGCAGACTAGTTGATGCTTAAAGCAGAGTTTAAAGTGAAGTAGAAGGTACTTCATTAATGGTTTCCATTTTCCAAGACCTTTTATGCAACACTTTTTAGACGGGTAAAATTTTTAGAGCCATTGCCTTATTAATATTGAAAAGATAATATAAATATGCACAAGACCCAAGAATCTAGAAATACTTAAGAACCAGACCAGAAATCGTTTCAAGAAACATGGTCTTTCTGCCTTATGTCTTTACTTCCACTAAAATCCAACTTTTAAATGATATCTTATGTATATAGTAGCTTATATTTGAGTCAACAAACTCCAAGTATGTGTAATATTCTTAAAATATCTGTCAACTTGTATTTTCTCCTGTGGAGGAAGGAATACTATTGGTGCTTCATGTTTCCATCACCCTGAAACAACGTTTCTCACTCTGAAACAGGGTTTCCCAGTGGCCTTATTCCCTCTGATGATAAGCTTGCCTGCTATAGAAATAAATCTTGTATGTCACAGAAGGTATAAAGAGGAGAAATCTTTTTGGTGCCACCACCCATGTTCTCTTCCAGAATTTGGCTTTACTTTTTTGCCATAGGAGGCACTGGACGATTTCTGCACCTCTGTGGAAAGTAGACTCCCTTGTAAGCCTGTGATCCTACAGGAAAGGAGAGCCCCGTAACCAGACAGGAAGTTGAGTCCATGTAACACAGCATTTTCTACTCTTTTTTTCCACAAAATGTTGCCCCTCTGAGTCATACGACAGCCTAACCTCAGCTCACAGGCCAGAGAGTTGGAAGAAACCATCAAGGAGAGTATCATCTGCCTTAACATCGGGTGCTATTGCCGTCCCAAGAGTCCTGCCGGAACTCACACTACACATTCTTTATGTAAGGGCAAACCCCTAAATACCACAGCAACTCAGAACAGACTCAAGCAAGGAGAACCTATCATGAGGTTCCAGTGTGCTGGACTATGAAAGACTAGTCACAGGGTTGTCTATACTAAAAATCTCCTTACTGATCTCTCAGTTCCTGTTTCCATGGTGATTTTACACACACTACAGACCTTCCTCCTTTCATACAGCAAGACATAGATTAACAAAGCAGAACCATTTTAATAATTTCAGGTTCATTAGAGAGGCCTTAGACTCTTTTACTAAGCATATCTTCATACACACTCTGTATATTTGGGGATGTACATTATAAAAAAGATAAAATATCTCACTTTGTATTCCATCTTTTACCATGAGCTTAATGAGGTGGATGATATACCAGATTTTCGTAGCCCTACAGTGTTATTGTCCCTTACCCACTAGTATTTTTTATAGATGCACCATAACACTTTTTCTAATTATATATTTTTAAATATTAGAGCACTCAAATGAAATGTAATAGACAAGAAGGCCCATGATTCCAATAATTTTGCAGTCTTTGGCACAAATGGAAATTTCATTCTACCTTGAAGCTTGTTCAATTTCTCTGTCTTTAGATATACATTTTCTTCGAAGATGCTAATTTGATGTTTGAAAGTTCCCCATAGTATATTTCTGGTGTCCCAGAAAACATGTTTGTGATTTTTTTTTTTTTTTTAAGCAACACATGTTGTTCAGTACACTGATTAAAGAAGTAACATTCACATGCTGTTTGCCATTTTTACTTATAAAAATGTCTCTTGATTTCTTATGCTGATTGTGCTAAATTGTAATATGCCAACTATTTAATTATAGGTTACAGCATTCATCATGAAATGGTTAACTGCATACGATATGCCTCTGTGTTTCTCTAGTGAATTTGACTAACATCTTTCATTCCACATAGCAGAGGTTTTTAAAATTCATTCATCTTAAAGTAAGATTGTTTAAATAATACATAATTGGTAAATGTGAACCCTACCATACTACAGTGAGAAATACTTTATCCAGTAAAATTAGAAGATGTGTTTTCTGTTTACCTGAGATATGATGTCTGTGCATACATAGGTTTGTGCATGTATATAGATAATTTGTGGATTACAAGTTTTCAAAGAAACAAAATAGTAACACTATTTTGAAAACCATTTACATTTCTTTTCATAAATCAGAATAGATTTCAGGATACTTTGATCTCTGCAGCTATTCTTCATTATTGTTGGGCTCTGCTAAGGAAACAGAAAAATAACTGGATGGCCGAGCACAGTGGCTCATGCCTGTAATCCCAGCACTTTGAGAGGCCAAGATGGGCAGATCACTTAGGGTCAGGAGTTTGAGACCAGCATGGCCGACATAGTGAAACCCCGTCTTTACTAAAAATACAGAAATTAGCTGGGCATGGTAGAACACACCCATAATCCCAGCTACTCAAGAGGCTGAGGCATGAGAATCACTTGAGCCCAGAGGTTACAGTGAGCCAAGATCGTGCCACTGCATTCCAGCCTGTGTAACAGAGACTCCGTCTCAAAAAAAAAAAAAAAAGAAAAAGAAAAAATAACTGAAGACCTTATTTATAGTATAGAAGTTGATTGCTTTATAGTTCATATTAAATAAATCTTTTATTAACTCTTACTTTTATATTTACTTAAAGATAGGTCACAAAACCTAAGTCCTGTCCTTTAAACCCAGTTCCTTAGATTTTCAAATTGGATTCTGGGCACCTGAGAATTTTGTATTTTAGTGTTCTAGTTAGCATCTCAGTGTCCTTTTCTATATTCTGTTTTCTAGGGTGGTGCATTAAAAAATATATGAAACAGAGTCAGGTCATAATATTTAAAAGCAATATGGCTCTTATATTACTTTTGGAATAATTTTGTATTGTTTAAGATACTAATTTCATGAAGTTTTATTAGGGCAACCAGTATGGAATCACATATCTCATGATTCGTGCTTTCTCTGAGGTTATTTATTTTAAATAGCTTCTCATAAGGAAGAGTTTAAATGAGCAAGATTGTTACATGGTTTCTGAGAATATGTTTCATTGAGTGGAAAGACACAATTGCTGAGCTACAGTTTTTAGGGTATATGTTCCTCTTTTTCGTTTTTGTTTTTTTTTTTTTAAGCTCTGAATAGCTTTCTTTAAAAAGTGGGTGGGCAGCTTACATAAAATTTTAATGGTTTTGGTTTCCATGGTGAAAAATGTTGAGACCCTGACACTACATGCTACCTAGTGTTTCTAAACCAAAAGCTTTAAAATATTAGTGTCCCAGATTTTACCTTACATTTAACTAACGCTGAGAACTATCTGAACATCTTTTTTTTCCAAGACAGTACATTTTTCCATGTATGTGAAGCCTTGAGGCTACCACAGTGGTACTTTTTATCTGTAGTTTGTTGCTAGTTCATATTTGCTTTCCCAGGGTTCCATTCCTGATGGAACAAAGGTTGATTGCTGCATAGCTCTGATTTCAGGCCAGCACCTGTGCAGCTATTCCCAGCTATTCCAATTCCTTAGCATTTTACTTAATCCTTAGCAAAACTCCTTTGAGAATTACTGTATAAGAATGTTTAGAACTCTGGAAACTCATGATAGAAGCTGTACAAATGAAGCAGAGCACTTTATGGTATTGTCAGCCTGACAGTGACTCAGCTCATGTTTCAACGTGTACCAGGGAAACCATATACAATCTTTAATCTTTGCTGAAATTCCAAACTTAAGCAATCAGAACTGTCACAGAATTCTACCACATAGAAGCATTCTGTCAAATAATATAGCAGGAGGCAGGTCGTTAAAAACCTATACTAAGAATGTCAGCTAATCTTTCCAGAGGCTAGGAAACAAAATCTTGAATTGAATCTGACATCAAGTTAAAGGTTTATAATGCACTGGGATTTCCCACTTCTCCCTTAAACCTTGTATTCACCTTCTAAAGCAGCTTAATCAACAGTCCCTAAAAATTTTACTTTGCTTTATATAGCCAAACTTCATTGAACACAGTAAGGTAAAGCCACAGTGCAATGCCAGGCATGAGTCAGCACTCAGTAAAAGGAAGCTGCTGCTGTTACTAGGAGTTTGCTTGTTCAACAAATATTTACTGAGCACCTACTGAGTACTCTGCACCATCCTAGACACTGAGGATATAACAAACCAGATAAAAGTCTGTCTGCCCTTGTGCAGCTTATATTCTAGTGGGGAGAGATGGTGATAAGTGCGATACAGAAAGGAAAAGCTGGCCTCCTGTGGTAAATGGATGCTACTTAGATGTTACTTCCTTTAGGAAAATTTTCCTAAGCTCCATTCCCCCAGACACACACACACACACACACACACACACACACACACACACACACCCATATCTTCTCTCATAACTGCATAGGGCCTGGTGTGTAGTAGTACCCAGAGGGAGAAAGGGAGGGAGGAAAGGAGGTAGACATTTAAATCTTTAGGATTGTATGTTAAACTCCAAATGTGATAAGAATTAAATTAAATTAATTAAAATCTTTGAAGTGAGAGTGAAGCAGCATTTCTGAAAAAAAGTTTGTTAATATAAGGGTTAAATGCGAGGAAGAAATGGCTTGTATTGAAGTCCATTGGAAAATAGGAAAATATATTTTGAAGATATTAGAGAAAGAAGGACATACGGGAATTAAACTGGGAAGAGGCAGCATGATCTATACCACCTAAGTTTACAGCATAAAAAACAGAAGTTTGAATGGGGTTTGTTTTTTTCAAGTTCAAGATGGCAAATGGTACTGTTAAATTAAAGGAGATAATGGAAGAGATGGGTTTGGCTGGAAGAAACAATGATTAGGTTAGACTTGCCCATATTCCTTTAAAAAAGACTAAAGGAATAAAATAAGCAGATGAACAAGAAAGTTTTCATTGCTTGGCAATTCTAAAACTTTGTATAGAGTTCCTTTGACTGTAGGTGACATGAAATATAACATAAAATGTGCTCTACCTTCAGAGGCTTCATCACCAAGCTCAATAATATGAATGTTGTGTAATTTTTCATTTTTAGTTGTTCATAAGATGGAGGACCCTTCTTAAAATACTTGGTCTCCATTCTCAGTCTTTTAATCCCTTGGAGGAAGGTGTCTGAGATGTCAGTTTTCCAAGGGGAACAGGATCAGTTTTCAGATTTTGACTTAATATTGAGACTTATAATCATAACAAACAACATTTATGAAATTCAGCAAAATGTATTAATGAAGTATAAGTTTATGGAACACATTCATATAGTTAAGAGTCAAATGTGCTGTGTAATCTGAAAATACAGCCTTGTATTAGCATACAGATTCTAAGATGCTATTGACAAATATTTGAACCTTTTTTAGCAAGCTTTTATGTAATATTACTATGTTTAGCTGTTTAAACTTTTCTTCTTACAGATGTGCCAAATACTGGTGTAAGCAAACCTAAAGTTTCTGACGCTGTCCATCCCAACAACTATCTCATCAGGACAGAGCCAGAACAAGGAACCCTCTATTCACCAGAACAGACATCTCTTCATGAAAGTGAGGGTCTGTTGTGTTATCTTTTAAGTATTGGATTTGCTTTTAAGATTTTATTCTTGAAAGCGAGTGTCAGAAGTGTGTATAATAAAGATATTTCTTGGTTTCATTCTCACAGGATCATTGGGTAACTCAAGAAGTTCAACACAAATGAATTCTTATTCTGACAGTGGATACCAGGAAGCAGGGAGTTTCCACAACAGCCAGAACGTGAGCAAGGCAGACAACAGACAGCAGCATTCATTCATAGGATCAACTAACAACCATGTGGTGAGGAATTCAAGAGCTGAAGGACAAACACTGGTTCAGGTAAGCTGAACACATCAAGATCTCTGCAAAGAAATACCCTGCGGCCGGGCGCAGTGGCTCACGCCTGTAATCCCTGCATTTTGGGAGGCCGAGGCGGGTGGATCACCTGAGGTCAGGAGTTCAAGACCAGTCTGACCAACATGGTGAAACCCCATCTCTACTAAAAATACAAAAATGAGCCGGGCGTGGTGGCGGGCGCCTGTAATCTCAGCTATTTGGGAGGCTGAGGCAGGAGAATCACTTGAGCCCGGGAGGCGGAGGTTGCAGTGAGCCGAGATCGCACCACTGCACTCCAGCCTGGGCGACAGAGCGAGACTCCGTCTCAAAACCAAAAAGAAAAAAAGAAAAAAAAAAGAAATACCCTCCTAGTTGAAGATCTGTTATAGGTATTTCTTATTAGAAATCAATATGTATAATTTTTGTAGAATGGATAAAATAGTAAAATCATTTTATTGTATTTGAGATACAATGTTAAATGTATTTGTTTCTATGAGTTAGCTCCCACTGATGAATTCTGATTAGTTCCTGGACACAGTAGAGTAATTCTTCTGGAAACAACAAGTTTGGCATGAGGAGAAGAGTCTAAGGGGAATGTAAGAGGGTTGGATGGAATGTTTTGGTCCCTGAGTGGTTATGAGTTCCTAAAAATACTGGGGCTAAAATATGCTCTAAAAAGCTCCAGAGGGCAGGGTGCTATTCCCACAACTACATAAAATGGGATTTGCCCATTCTAACCAAAGACTATTACCATCATCACTGGAATTATTCTCTAAAAGTACATTTCTTTTCTTTTACTAGAATAGAGATATTCCTGCTTAAAGAAAGGTATTGTATAGAAACATATCCATTCTGTTAAGTGAGGGTTCTCTAACTTGATAGCAAAAAATATATATTGCATGTGTATTTCTAAAAACTCTTTAGCTCCTTTCTCTTTACCACTGTATTCACATCAGTCCACCAACATGTCCCAGGATTCAGAGAGGCAATAGGAGTCCTGCATGGTGGTAACCAGTGAGGATAACTATCTGTGCCAGTACCCCAAAATCCCCAGTGCTTGCTTTGGAGCTGAAAAGTAGCAAGATAATCAAATAAGTTAGGAGGACACTGTGCTGCTTCTACTGCAATACAGGAAGCTCTACAGGTACACAGCAGTGGGTCACAGTTCCCAGTGCCCACAGAGATACATAATACAACTTTGTCACTTTTGCTGAGCAATTCAGGAGAAATTTCAAAGTCATTTAAAACATGTTTATATTAAACACAAATATAGCACATGAATTTTTCAAGCTAAAATGGGAAATCTTGTGCATGTGGCAAGCGACTGCAGGCTGCACCCCCAGTCCTCAGATTATACATTTACTCCTTTGCTGTTGGGGATGCTTTGGTGGAAAAATTTGAGAAGCTCTGGACTAAATGCTAATGGGAGTTCATCTGCTTAGGTGAATTTCTATGTCAGCGGGTCTGAAATCACACTTTTCAAAAGCAGTGTATCTATATAAATTTTATTGCCCTTAGTAGTGGTCATGTAAACACTCCTTTCTTTAAGAGTAAGTTGATTTTCTCACTAGAGCTAAAGAATTGTTTGCAAGGGGGCATCTGAGACTTAATTTGCATGTAGTCTAGGCAACACATTTCCTAGTTGTCTGGACCAACTATCACTTCATTTTGGTAGTTGCAAGTCATGTGGGATTCTCTTTGCATTTTGTTAGCACTATTACCACCCAATCATGCTTTTTTTTTTCTTAATTGATAGAGACAAGGTCTCACTCTGTCACCCAGGCTGGAGTGCAATATGGCACAATCATAGCTCACTATAGTCTCAATTCCCTGGGCTCAAGCAGTCTTTCTGACTCAGCCTCCTGGAGTAGCTAAGACTGCAGGAACATGCCACCATGCCCAGCTAATTTGTTTGTTTTTTGTAGAGGCTGGGCCTCACTATGTTGCCCTGGCTGGTGTTGAACTCCTGGCCTCAAGCAATCCTCCCTCCTCAGTCTCCCAATGTGTTGGGATTACAGGGGTCAGCCACCACACCCAACCCCAATCATGCTTGTTAACTTTCTAGCTATCTACTGATTTTTAAACCCCATCTTCTTTGCCTTGTTGTTTGTTTACCATCCTCTTTCCTCCCCATGTCTTCTCCACTGCTTATTGCCTTCCCAAAATTGTTGAACTTGAGCACACGGTGAGGTCTTACTGCAAGTGTTTCAGCCAGCCCAGTTGCATTCGACGCCTGGAGGCAGAGCAGACATCCTCGTATGACCTCTAAGGGTATACAAGCCCTCATCTGATCCCCACTTCTTTCCTTACTTCCCGAACTAAAAGTGGTTGTGGGTTGTCATCCTAAAAGTGATGACAACTAGACTCTAGCAACCACTACGGAGGTAACAGAGCAGCCTGGTCCTGAGCTTCTAACCTGGAGCCCTAATGTCTGTTTTTATTTCTCAGTTGGCTCTCCTTTTTCCCATACCTGTTCCCCTTGGGCCCCTTCTCCAGCCCAACCATTCCTTTTTATTGTTGCACAGCATCAAAAACAGTGTCCAGCACCTGCTGTAATTGCAGGAATCAACAGATTCATAGTAGGATCAGCCATGGCAGAAATGTTCATTTTCCAACCTAGTCTTTTCCAGCTGGCTAGGCCAAGAACCCAACAGAGGCTTTGACCATTCCTCCTGCTGGAATAGATTTGGGGGTGCCTTTTTTTTTTCACATCTCTTTAAATCCACCAACTAAAGCTAAGAACTCATAGATTGGAAGAGGTAAAAAGAAATGGCTAAAGTGAGGAGAAGCTATGCTTGATCTAAAGGAATCAACAAATTTGCCTAGAGCACCTGTGTAGCCAAGCTGTTCCCCGAAGTAAATTCACAGTGGAGAGCGCCAGACCCACACTTGATCCAAATGTTCATTTATTCCACAATGAAAGAACATGTTCCTTTTGTTAATGGGACCAACCCATAAAGAAAAACAATGATAAATATTCCACTAGCTACATTTAGACTGATATATTCAAATTATATTCAGAATTTTGTTTTACATAAATGTATTGCCTTGGCCAAACTTTGCCTCACAGGGAGTGAAGTAAGTACATTGTTCCGGTGCCCCTTCACGCTCATGAATTACTTGTAACACTTAGAATAAAACATTTTATGTGCTGTGAACAACGCATGGGCAATAGTTAAAAATGTAAAGATAAAAAGGAGTATTAAATGTCTTCAGATCTCTTTTTATGGGTTAATTTTAGCATTTGGTTTAAACCACCAAAAAAAAAAAAAAGTAAAACAACTGAAGCACCATGAGGAAAAATTAATGTCTGGCTCAAAGCGTAAAAAGGAAAAGAAACTTAGACGCCTAAAATAAATAGTGGATTCACGTTCTGTAGTGAGCTATGTGTATTTCTTTTGTAATGGCAATGAACACAAAACCCTGGATAAACCCATTCTCTTTTTTCCCCCCTTTCATCAGCCATCAGTAGCCAATCGGGCCATGAGAAGAGTTAGTTCAGTTCCATCTAGAGCACAGTCTCCTTCTTATGTTATCAGCACAGGCGTGTCTCCTTCAAGGGGGTCACTGAGAACTTCTCTGGGTAGTGGATTTGGCTCTCCGTCAGTGACCGACCCCCGACCTCTGAACCCCAGTGCATATTCCTCCACCACATTACCTGCTGTGCGGGCAGCCTCTCCGTACTCACAGAGACCCGCCTCCCCAACAGCTATACGGCGGATTGGGTCAGTCACCTCCCGGCAGACCTCCAATCCCAACGGACCAACCCCTCAATACCAAACCACCGCCAGAGTGGGGTCCCCACTGACCCTGACGGATGCACAGACTCGAGTAGCTTCCCCATCCCAAGGCCAGGTGGGGTCGTCGTCCCCCAAACGCTCAGGGATGACTGCCGTACCACAGCATCTGGGACCTTCACTGCAAAGGACTGTTCATGACATGGAGCAATTCGGACAGCAGCAGTATGACATTTATGAGAGGATGGTTCCACCCAGGCCAGACAGCCTGACAGGTGCGTACAAGGTGACAGTGCTACATAAAACCCAGTGAGGAAATCTTCTGTGTAACTAAAGCTGAAACAAAGAATGAAAAGGTGGAAAGGGCTCATTCATGTTTTTAATCTCAGAATTTAAACTATGAACTTAAGGTTAACTTGTCTTTCAGGCTCTGTAATTCTTAATACATGAAATTATATACATTTATATCAATAGAATCATTTTACAATGGATACAACTCTTTTGTAATATTTCCCCCTCAAAATATTAGGGTTTAAAATGTACATTTTTTTGCATTTCAGAAGTATTAGTTGGAATTCTAAGCAGTTGACTAACTTTTTTTTAATGAAATATTTTTTACCAGCCAGGCCTACCCCTAAACATACCCTAGCGTTATGTTAAAAGGTGGTATCAGAATATCTGTTTAAATATTTAAATTTTTTCTTTAGAAATACTTCGGTAGTATAGACTAGAATATGAATTTTATCGCCTACTTGACTTTGGCCTTTTAATGGAAAGTGCACAAAGCACTTATAAATTACCTTTACATGCCACTCCTATTAAAGCAGTAAGACACCGGATCCCTAATACAGCTGTTCCAACTTCAGGGTTTTTCATGGAGGGTTTCCCACATGATGTAAAGATTTGGTTATTTTAAATAAAATGCAATTTAACTGTAGTGTTTTAAATTATATTTTAAAAGTAACATATACCGAATGGTAAAAATTAAAACTATACCGGAAAATACTGAAATGAGTGAAAGCCTTTTACCCTCACCCAGTCCCATCACAGTTGATGTGACTTTCAGAATGTTTCTTTGCATTTACAGATACACACCATGCAAATCTGCACACACATTGTGTTTTCTACTGATGGAATTCTGTCATATAGATCTCCTATACTTTGTTCTTTTCACTTACTGTGTCTTAAGAGCTCTACTTCATTCTTAATAGATGCATGGGACTCATTTTTTATAGATAGTATCAATTTATTTGTCCTTTTCCTACTAATGGACATTTAGGTTGTTTGTTATGTTTAGCTATTAGAGATGATATAGTATAGTATACATTGTTCTACCTGCATATTTCACATAAGTACTAGGGTAACTGGGATCCAGTAGAATTGCTGCATCAAAATATGTGTGTATTTTTACTTTGAGAGATATTACTTAGAATTGTCTTCTAAGAAGGTTACACATGGATTTATGTTTCTGCCAGTAGTTTGAGTGCCTGTTTCTCTATACCTTGTCTACACTGCACTAGTGCTGCATATTCCAAGTTTTTCATATTTGCCAATCTGATAGGTAAAAAGCTGTACCTCATTTTTTTAAAGGGCTTTTATTGAGTTATGACTGAGGTTGAAGATTTCATATGTTCATCAACAGCTTTATTTTGTTTTGTTAAACTATAAGTTCAAGTCTTTTGTCTATTTTTATAATTTGTGAAAGCTTTTTTTTGCTAGAGATAAGTTAGCACCTCATAATATGCTTCTCAAGTATTTTTTCCATTTTGTCACTTGTCTTTTTATTTCATTTTAGTTTTAATATACAAAACTGTTTAACATTTTTACATAGTAAAATTAGTATCTTTTTATGGCTTCTAGGAAAGTTTAAGCCTTTTGAGATTTTTCTGATTGAATAATTTTGCCTGGAGAATTTATATTGAACTTAATTTTTGAGCTCAGAGAAATTCTTAGTGGAGAAACCACCTCTTATTCATTCATCCATCCAAGAAGTATGTTTGGCTTAGATATTTTTTGCAATGCCTCTGAAAAGTATGCAGCAAAATGATGTAGGAATCATTTATGAAATTCTACCTCCCAAGGAAATCTTAGAAAATAAATAGTTCTGAGGACTTCCATATTCTCCCTGGGTGTATAGAACAGCTATGCAGAAATCCCTGCTTGTAAGAGAGTAAAGAGAAGACTGGAGGAAGGAAGCCAGCATATAAATTATTGTCTCCATGTTTAACCCTAAGAGGGCTCATTTCCTCTGGTTTAAACAGTCCGTTTCTCTGACAGTGCAGGTAAAATTAGACTTTATGTTTTGGGGGAGAAATATATATAATGTCTATTTTTTAGGCCTAGACTCTCAGTGATTTTTTTCTAGAAATACTGCAGTATTCTCAAGAAGTAAAGTGTTCTTAATTTTAAAGGATTAATAGCCTGCTAATTGATAAGCCTAAAGCAATGTTTTGTACTAAATTGAGGGACTTGGGTATTTGGTGATCATAATTTAAATGATGATACAAACTTACTTTCTACTACAGACATATATATATATACTCTAATATGCTCATTTCAGAATAATCATAGCATGTCAAGAAAACTTTAGAGGAGATAAAGAATCGATCTTTGAAAGATAAATTTATGTTTATTTCTAATGCCATAAATATAAAGATTTTGAATCACATGGAATCACTATAATACTAGCTAAATTAATATGTTTGTGGAATTACAAATAGAAGGTATTGGTTGGATAAATAATGCAGTGGCGTATCAGTGTTTTCCATTATTTGGAAGGGGAAGTAGTGTTATTAAAAATTAATCTGTGGGAATACCTATGAAATTTATTTATTTTTGGAGGCAGAGTCTCACTCTGTCACCAGGCTGGAGTACAGTGGCTCGCTCTCGGCTCACTGCAGCTTCCACTTCCCGGGTCAAGTGATTCTCCTGCCTCATCCTCCCGAGTAGCTGGGGCTAAAGGCACACGCCACCACACCCACCTAATTTTTGTATTTTTAGTGGAGACGGGGTTTCACCATGTTGGCCAGGATGGTCCCAATCTCTTGACCTCGTGATCTGCCTGCCTCGGCCTCCCAAAATGCTGGGATTATAGACGTGAGCCACCACACCCAGCCCTGAAAAAATTATTTCTAATACCAATTATAGAACATAATTATTTGAATTCCAGTTTCCATAATAGTAAGTTATAGTGAGCTCTCTACACATATTCATTTTACTTAATCTACAGAGGCTATTTACTGTAATTTTTTAAAATGCTAATCTATAGGACTGTGTACATGTGTTTTTAAACACATGAGTGGGTAAACAAAAATAGTAGTAGACATTATTGTGTTATTCAGAAGGATTCTTAATATCAAGAAAGTGCTACATCCCACTAAAGTTCTAAGTCTTTTATTTCCCATTATAGTCTATCACATAATAGTAATTCCAATTTACTCATGATCCTATAGTGAGTGAACATCTGCCAGTTACTTTTTATATTTCTAAATGCAAAGAGCTCATTTTGTTACCTTTCTCATGAAATCATAGTCAGTGTTTACAAAACCTTTCAGATTGCATGGATTCCAGTGAAGAATCCAGCCAGATACTTAGAGAATGAGAATATAACATTGTAATGGTGATGCAGAATGCTTTGTCTTATTTCACATCCCAGTGCAGTGGTGGGAGCACGAGGACTCAACCAATGTCAGAAGCATCCAGTCCCCAGCTTGGCTCTGTCCAAGTGTCAGTGATCCTCAGTGTCTTGCACTGAGTCGTGAGTGTCTGTGGCTCTGCTGGGTGTTACAACAGCACCTCATAATGATAAGGTTATTGAGGACTAGGTACATTCACCTTTCTGCTTTATGTCACTGTTAGCAAAAACTGTGCATTTTTGTCTAAGGTATTCATGGGCTCCATAAAGAAATAGAGCTTAGCCCCTAGACTGTGCTAAAAATAAGAAGAAGAAGAAGAAAAAGAAGAAGAAGAAATTGGCCAGTGACTAAAAAGCTGAAATCCTCAAAAGGAAATTTTGCAATAGCAATCATAGTGTCATCTTTGAAGTTGGTTTCCATGGCCCCCTTCTTGGTGGGCTTACCTTCCTCTTTAACCTGGTGTTTGTGGAAGGCTCTGTGGAGTTCAGACTTTTCCTCACCACATGCCATTGCTCCATGAGGGATAGCTGTGTCCAGTATTGGATGTATAATGACAGAGCACTGACGTGAGCTTTCCTCCCAGCTCGGCAGGGAAGTAGCTCTCCAGTGGGGATGAATCACATTTCCTTTGGGACTCTGTTTCCTCGGTTTTGAAATGAGGTTTGGGTGGATAATTTCCCAGTTATAAGATTGTATAAACCTGTGGTCTTCATTATAGCAAGAGGGGAACCAGTAGCTAAAACCCACATTGATTCATTTAGTTTCTTTCCGTGTCACATTGCTGTCCAGGGTAGGTAATAATCATTCAGTTTAGAAGCTGTATGCATGCATTAACTTTCTTGCCTCTCCTCACTAAGCAACATATAATTAGCACTCATATTCAGGCCCATTTGCTTTTAGTTGTGATTTGATTAACTGAACTAACAGGATGGGAACAATCTTTTTTTTTTTCTTTTTTTTTTTTTTTTTTGAGACGGAGTCTCACGTCTCACTCTGTCACCCAGGCTGTAGTGCAGTGGCACGATCTTGGCTCATTGCAACCTCCCCCTCCCAGGTTCAAGCAATTTTCTGCCTTGGCCCCCCGCAGGTTCAAGCAATTCTCTGCCCAACCTCAGCTGGGATTACAGGCGCCTGCCACCATGCCTGGCTAATTTTTGTATTTTTAGTAGAGTCGGGGTTTCACCACCTTGGCCAGGCTTGTCCTGAACTCCTGACCTCGAGATCTACCCGCCTCTGCCTCCCAAAGTGCTGGAATTACAGGCATGAGCCACCGTGCCCGGCCAGTCTTACCTTTTTATAATTACTTATTTTGTTAATGCTTTGCCATTTTTTAAAAAGCAAATATATGCTGACTGGCTTCAGATATGTTTGTGCTTTCTCTTATGTTTGGGATATACCCTTAATTGATATTTTTACAAGTGACAGACTCTACTTACTAATAATGCAAGTCACTTCTGAGCATCATAATATAGAAAATATTCATTCAGTCTTTTTAAGAAAATGAAATGTTTGGGTTTGAAGTATACCTTTTTATCATGAGTCCCATGTGTAAACATTAGTTATTAGCAGTTTGAATCAAAATATTTAAAATGATTTAATGTTCATGTACTACTAACTTTGTGTTTTTTCTTTATACTAGAAAGAAGGTAAACAAGAATCTGGTATGTGAGTTCTTATAAAAACAGTTTTTTGGGTTTGTTTTTTTTTTAAAGAAAGGAAAAACATAATGATAAATAGTATTTTATAATAATATTAGTTCACTGATAATATTACAAAACTTATAGCACAAAATTTCCAGTGTTTTTCTGTAAAAATTATATGTGAGTTAACAGACATTTCAAAACAGCTTTTAAACATCAGCCTTTACCAAGTGCATAATGTAGGCATTCTGTTAGATGTTGGGATTCAAAGAGGTGTGAGATGGTGGGCCTTGCACCCAGAGAGAAGCTGATTGTCCACTAAATGAGACTGGCAGGTCCGCAGGGTAGGAAGAGAGCAGCATGAACCACTGCTCGTATAAAGCTTTTAAAGTGAAAATGATATAATAATAGGTCATTCTCTATTTGATCACCATCATAAAATAGCTTATTGGAGGATGAATCTCAGTGTATCAAATCATTTAATTTTTTGTTATTTTTCTTAGAAAATCTACTTTCATCTTGCTGCCAAGAGAAAGTGTTTTGTTTGTTTGTTTGTTTTTGAGACGGAGTCTCGCTCTGTCGCCCAGGCTGGAGTGCAGTGATGGATCTCAGCTCACTGCAAGCTCCGCCTCCCAGGTTCACGCCATTCTCCTGCCTCAGCCTCCCGAGTAGCTGGGGCTATAGGTGCCCGCTACCATGCCCGGCTAATTTTTTTTTTTTTTTTTTTTTTGGTATTTTTAATAGAGATGGGTTTTCACCATGTTAGCCAAGATGGTCTCGATCTCCTGACCTTGTGATCCACCCTCCTCAGCCTCCCAAAGTGCTGGGATTACAGGCATGAGCCACCGCGCCCAGCTGAGAAAGTTGTATTTAAAATACATATATGGAGTCCTTTTCACATGTGTCATTTCTCTTTGGTAAAACTTACTAGTTTTAGTGTTTAGACTTAACACTTGGTCCTATTGGTTAGGATTTTCTTAGTATATATCTACGTATGTATGTATGTATTTATTTATTTTGAGACAGGGCCTCACCTGGTCACCCAGGCTGGAGTGCGGTGGTGTGATCATGGCTCACTGCAACTTCGACGTTCGGGGTTCAAGCAGTCTTCCAGCCTCAGCCTCCTGAGTAGCTGGGATCACAGACATACACCACCATACCCAACTAGTTTTTTAAAAAAATATTTTTTGTAGAGATGGGGTCTCACTCTGTTGCCCAGACTTGTCTCAAATTCCTGGGCTCAAGCCATTCTCCCACCTCTGCCTCCCAAAGTGCTGGGATTACAGGAGTTAGGATTTTAATTAGGGTTTATGTTTTTAACCTCACTGTGATTGTCTCAGTTCTTAATGATGTAATTTTTGTGCCTCTAGGCTTACGGAGTTCCTATGCTAGTCAGCACAGTCAGCTTGGGCAAGACCTTCGTTCTGCCATGTCTCCCGATTTGCACATTACTCCTATATATGAGGGGAGGACCTATTACAGCCCAGTGTATCGCAGCCCAAACCATGGAACTGTGGAGCTCCAGGGATCGCAGACGGCGTTGTATCGCACAGGTTCAGGTGGGCATCAGCTCTGTTTACTGGTTTCCTGATTTCACAGGCCCCACAGTAGAAGCGTTTCATTGAGATTGGGTTCCCTGTTAGAAGGAAATCGTGATGTCCATTTGGTTGTCAGATAATCAGCTGTGACAGCAGATCAATAAGCAATAAAACAGGTTCATTGAGTACCTATTTGTAGGTGATATATTTTTACCTTAGTACAATATAATCAATGAACATAGTGATTATACTGTTAGTTCAGGAATAAGTTTGTAAAACTGTAAATCTGAGTCCAGGTTGGACACATATTCAGTATCAAAAGGAAAGCCTTGTTGGAATATTTCTTTGTAATTCTTTTGCCGAGCAAGTTTTTGGAGAAAATCTATAACTGAGTTACTTGGCCGTCTTTGATTTAGCAAGCGTGAAGCCCAAGTGTATTTGGCATTACTCCTTTTTAAATGTTGGATGTTCTCTGAATAGTTAAATGTAGAATGTGAAATAGATGCCCTTGTGATGGACTCAAACTGGGGCAGGATTCAATAGCGACATTTATAAAAGCAGGGAGCTGGAGCATCACACCCTTGTACCACCAGTCCTCATGTTTATGCCACACCATCAAGGCTGGTAGAGCAGAAGCTGTAGCCTATGGTGGTGTGAGCTGCCAGGTCATGCTGCACAGCTGGCTCATGGCGTCTCAAGACTACTCTTTATTTTTTTTTAAAGAGGTATCAGATTCATTAACATGCTTACAAATGAACCCTAGGTAGCAATAATAACTCAAAGGTACAACTCTAGGAGAAATACCTATCAGAACACCAGAATGGGAAAGACTGTATTTGAATTGGTTCTTTGCAGGAAACTGACAGTTTGATCCACTGAGGGATTTATCTTCTAATAAAATGTACCATTTCTAATAGATATTAATAAAGAAATATTTTGCTTTTCCTTATGTCTGTAAATTGAGGAATTCCTTTAATAGGACTAAGAAATAGATATTGTTTAAAATCTTTTTAATTGCAAGAAGATACGTATACAGTTACTGGAGGGATACCCACTGCAAGAATTAGGAAAGTCATTTTAAATTCAGTATACAGTATCTTTATAATAGCATCATACAATAATTTAGGGGAGTAGCTGTAGAATAATTTGATATCAGTCTTCTTTCCCTCTTGTGAAGTAGATTTTCCAGTGTTATTACAATCCACAGGTCTAGACACAAAAGGTATAGTAGTCTATATCCAGAGGGAATACGTTCTAAGACCATCAGTGGATGCCTGAAATGGCAGATGGTACTGAACCCTGTATATACTATATATTTTCCTATATATTCATTCATATGATAAAGTTTAATTGATAAATCAGGCACAGTAAGAGATTAGCAAGAATAACAAATAATGAAATAGAACAATTAAGTAAAATAAGGGTTGTTTAAACACAAGCCCTGCAGTACTGAGACAGTAGATATAATAGTCAAGACAGCTGCTAAGTGACTAACAGACTAGTAGCATCTATAGCATGGGTACACTGGACAAAGGGATTATTCACGTCCCAGTGGGATCACAGCCAAATGGCACAGATTTCATCATGTTACTCAGAATGGCGTGCAATTTAAAACTTAAGAATTACTTGTTTCTGGAATTTTCCATTTGATATTTTTGGACAATTGACCACGGGTAACTGAAACCATGGAAAGCAAAACCAAAAGGTAAGGATGGACTGCTGTAGAATAAAACAAGTAACCTGTGTACACAAAGTGTTAAAATTTTGATAGTTTTAATTACTTACAAATTTGAAGAAATCTTGTTTTTACCACTAGAATGAAATTAATAAATTTTGCTATTTTGTCTATCTCTAAGATTCTTGTGTTTCTCTCAGTTTTGTAACTGAACCTCAATGAACATATTATATAAGCAGATTTGTAATTTCACTTTTGTTCTTTCTTGCTAATAAAATTAACAAAATATTTATGTACATTAAAAACTTAGTACCCTTTTTAGCACTAATAAGGTAGAATTTTAAAATATAAAAGTAAGCGATTTATATAATTGCCAAAAACTACAATCCTTAAAATTAAAAATGTTTTACCTTTTATTAAAGTGTGATCTCATGGAGAACATACTAATCTTTTTCAAAATGTTGACTTTCTAGTAGGTATTGGAAATCTACAAAGGACATCCAGCCAACGAAGTACCCTTACATACCAAAGAAATAATTATGCTCTGAACACAACAGCTACCTACGCGGAGCCCTACAGGCCTATACAATACCGAGTGCAAGAGTGCAATTATAACAGGCTTCAGCACGTAGTGTCGGCTGATGATGGCACCACAAGATCCCCATCAATAGACAGCATTCAGAAGGACCCCAGGCGAGTACCAGTTAGGAGTCTCTAGAAGGCTACAGTATTGCAGGAGGTAGCCAGTTCCTCACTTTTGCCTTTTTTTAAGTTGCTAAGTCTATTATTATACTATCATCGATTCCATATCTATTAATACTTCCAGTTGTATTCCAGCTATATAGGTCATTGAGGTTAATTTCATTTTAAAGATAGATTCCTTCTTTCCATCCTTTCATAATAAGTTAGAGAATGCACAGATCCGTGGGAATATCTGCAGCATTCATCACTGAAATATTTCATCAAGACAACTACCTGGAATAGCCTCTTAGAATTAAACAAGGCTTTGAAGGATCAGTTTTCCCTTTGCCGTTGTCCTGACCGACTTCTTGGATAACAGCTTCAAAAAATGGATTTGATTATTACAAACTAGAGAAAGACCAGTGTTATATATGTTTTGAATCATAGTGGTCAACAATATATAACACTTTTATTAACCAGGTTCTTTGAAAAAACTTTGACATTTAGGAGAAGATAGTCTTTATAAGAAATTCTATCTAATAAGCAAAAAGTATTTGGCAAATCGTAGACGTTTCCTCCTCCTGATTTTGTTTGGCCCTGTAGACAGCATTTTTTATTAAGATAATATGAGTCGAGGCCGGGCGCGGTGGCTCAAGCCTGTAATCCCAGCACTTTGGGAGGCCGAGACGGGCGGATCACGAGGTCAGGAGATCGAGACCATCCTGGTTAACACGGTGAAACCCCGTCTCTACTAAAAAAAATACAAAAAATTAGCCGGGCGCGGTGGTGGGCGCCTGTAGTCCCAGCTACTCGGGAGGCTGAGGCAGGAGAATGGCGTGAACCCGGGAGGCGGAGCTTGCAGTGAGCTGAGATCCGGCCACTGCACTCCAGCCCGGGCGACAGAGCGAGACTCTGTCTCAAAAAAAAAAAAAAAAAAAAAAAAAGATAATATGAGTCATTTAATACTTGATTGATTTTGAAAAACTGACCTTGTCCTTAAAGCCATTTAAAATATTCAGGAAATAAAGATATTTTAAAACTAAAGGAATTTTCATTTCTGAAAGAGTGAAATTGTTGCTAAATTTTAAGCAACTTTAGTGTTATTTTAAGGCATGTATGCAAGATTTCATTCACTGTTCGCCCACAAATAGTTGCTTCACTGGAAAATTGTTATAATTATCAATTCATTTTTAGCAACCTACCAACTTGTTTTAATGAATGTGAATTAAAATGATGAGTGAGGTTTTGGTCATTAAAACACAATGACTAAAGATACTTTAAAGTTGAGTGGGAAATCCACTGCTTCACTAAAACCACTTCCGTTATTCACTTTTATTCCTGAAATTCTTTAAGCTTTATAAATGCATTTGGTTCTGCTATTCCTGGTTTGCCACCTTTTTGTCATTTTTAAGGAGTTTCAAAAATAACTTGTCTAATAACACCTACAGTTTGTCAGAGATACTCTTACTGATTTTGTTTTTCCAAATCCTCAAAATGACAAAGGCCTCAGGCACCCAAATAGATGCATAAATTCCCAAAAGGGTTTTGAATTGTAGGTAATTTAGACCATCCCTTGACTGGACCTGAAGAGAAAATAATAGCTACCTAGAAAGGCAGTGAAGTGTGATGAGAGCTTTGAGTTTAATATGTGTCCCTGAAGACTTCAGTTTTGACCTCTAATATGAGTTGATTCGCTATAAACAAGGACTTCATGTATGATAATATACCTCAGCTATTCATAGTGTGATAATTTCATAGTCTAATGCATAAAACTGTTATGGCTAGCTTTGATTATGTGAAACTTTACTGATAATGCATTTTGTAAGGTGAATAAGTGATTATATTGGTAGGTGCATTTATTCTAGCTGAAACTGGAATTCAGATGATTTTGAAGTTTGAGTATTTAAACCAAAATTAAAAGCTCATGACAACTGTTAATTTTTAGTTTTGAAAATAGCAATTGGAAGTAATATTTTTATTCACTTGTAAGCCTTTATTGTTAATGCCAAATTACAGTTAGCCTGAAAAATTCTCTGCAAGACTGAGGAAGTTATTGATCTTTACTGTATAAAAGGAAATCTGTGAGTTTTTTTATAGTCATCTACTTGGGAACAAAATTTATTAATAACACCAATGATGCTTCTGAAAGGAGTAACATGAAAGACTTCCTGTGTATTCACATTTCCATCTCAGCTCATTTCCCTTTGGCCTAAAGAACTTCCTTTAACCTTTCTTGTCTTGCATTTCTGCTTGTAACAAATTCTCCCAGCTTCAGTTTATCTGAAAATATTTCACTTGTTTTTTTTTAAAAGATTTTTTTTACTAGATATACAATTCAAGATTTACAGGTGTGGATTTTTTTCTTTCAGTACTTTAAAAGATGTAATTCATTGTCTTCAGACCTGCGTTGTTTCTGTTGATAAGGCAGACATCATGTGTATTCTTCTCATTATGTAATGTATCTTTTCTTTGGCTGCTTTTCAGATTTTTCTCTAGCTTTCAACTGTTTTATTCTGATGAACCTAAGTATAATTTTCTTTGCATTTAACCTGCTTGGGGTTCACTGAGATGCTTGGAATATAGGTTGATGTTCTTGTCAAAATTGGGAAATTTTCAATGATTAATTCTTTAAGCTTTTTTCTGCCCCAAACTCTCTTCGCTTCTTCTAGGACTCCAATTAAACACATAGGATCAGTTTATTATTTCACACATTACTGAATCTGTCTTCGTTTTTTAAGTCTTTTTTCCCTATATTCTTGTAATCAGAATTTTTTATTGATGCCTTCAAATTTAGTTTTCTTTGTCCTATAGACTACAATCTATTGTGAAGCCCTTGCAAATTTGTTTTTATTTCTAATCCTTGAATTTGGTTCCTTTTATATAGTCCATGTTCCTGTGAGATTCTCCATCTCTTCACTCCATATATACATCTTTTTCTTTAAGTCTTCAAACACATTCAACATAACCATTTAAAATTTTTCTTCTGATAATTTCAACATCTGGGGTGTCTCTGGGTCTGTTTCTATTGGTTTCCTTTTTTACGTATTTATAAGTCATACGTTTCTGTTTCTTCTCATGTTTAGTCATTTTAAATTATATACTGACTGTTGTAGATGATACATTATAGGGAATCTGGATTAGGCTGTCTCCTGTTAGGATGCTGAGTTTTATTGTGGCAGAGAACTAAATTACTGGTAGATCCTTTCAATCCCATCAAAACTGGTTTTGTTCATTGTTAGGTCTAGTTCATATTTCTTTTAAACCTTAGAACATGGTCCTTACTCCTAAAACTTGGCCTTTGTGGAGTCTTGACTAAATTCCCAAGGTGTTCAGTGATGTCTGCGCTCTGACTGGTGGCGGGGGTGGTCCACATCAACTGGTACCTCTTCAGCACTGAGTCATGTAGCAGCCACTCTCCACCAGACCTGTGCATGTACCCTACAGCTCAGGGTACAACTGAGGACTTGCGGATAGTCCACACACAAACCCAGAGAATCACCTCTGCTTAGCTCCCTTGTGTTCAGTACTCTGCCTTGCACATTATAACCACTTTAGCACCTGCAAATTCCACTTGCTCCCTGCCTCAGCTCACTAAATCCCTCACATACTACTTGTCCTCAGCTTCCTGTGTCATGGTCCAGAAAGTGCCCCCTGGCAGAAAGCCAGGTAAACGTGGGACTCATTGATGTTTCCCTCCTCTCAAGGATTATATTCTTGTGTTGCCTGTTGTCAAGGGTCTAAAAACAGTTTTCTCCTACATTTAGCTAAATTCACTTTTATCATTGTTTATGGTGGGAGGGCAAAATCTAGTACGAGTTACTCTATCATGGCTGGAAACAGAAGTCTGGGCTTAGGTTTTACTGAAGCAAATCCTGGCAGGCATTGATCCCATCCAGCCAGCCTACAAATTGATGGCAGTTTTTCCAGGGTAAATTTCTACTGAATTTGCATCAAGGTTGGAGATGAAGCCAAGCAAGCCTAATTGCCCAGCTTTGGCAGGAGCCCACCCTCGGGGCTGTCTGGCCCTCATGGCACCCAGGGATGTCAGGAAATCTTGACCCTCAGTGTCCCATTTAAAGAGGACAAAAACGTGTATTTGTAATGATTGTGAATCATCAAAGAAAGAGTAAATCACACTTCTTGCACTCTGTTAAGTACAACAGAGATTTACATAATAGGCTTTAGATAGATTTTCATGAGAAATGATTGATACAGTTTCAATATATAAAAGGAAAATTATTTGTTACCAGGAATTCATCTATTTGGAATAGCTCATTTTTTAGGGATGATGAATATTAATAAAACATCTGTATCCGAAGTAAAAATATATAAAATATTTTAGTATTCAACATCACATTTAATCATCACAACCAACCAGTGAAGATTGAAATATTAGTTTCATTGATCTTGTTTTACATTTGAGGAAACTGAAGCTCCAAATAATGAATTGCTTTTCAAAATCACACAGAAATTGAAGGACCCAAGACTGAAACCCAGGCAATCAAACTCCATATTCTGTGCTTTTTCTGCTGTTATCTTGCGTTCTTTGGCATTGGCTATATTCTTAATGTCTGTTAATGACGTCATCATCCAGCCTGTTCCCCAAGCCGGAAACTCCATCTCACACCTGACTTCAGTTTTTAGATCATCTGGCTGCTGTATAAAGAATGGATTGGGGGTGCAGGTGGGGTGGGGGGATAATATTAGAAGCAGAGAGAACATGTAGGAAACTGTTAGACTCTTCTGGGCAAAATGGAGAAAATGAATGGATTTGGTATATGTTAAATGTTTTGTAGATAGTCAACAGAACTTGCCGATGGATTCCATGAGGTAAGATGAGGAAAAGAGAGAAATCAAAGCGAAGTCTATTTCATTTCAAGCAGCTATGTAGATTCCTGTGTGGATAGTGGGTACTCTGCATGACACCCATCTTTTTGTATTCTAGGACATTCTTTCCTTGGCCACCAGAGTTATTGTCTGTATAAATGTGACTATGTCATATCCTCTCGCTCTCCTGCTTCACAACCTTCATTCCTTATGTGTAGGCACACATATAGACCACCTGGGTTTCACTAACCTCCACCACTAATTACTAATCCTGAGTTCCTTATCTGGGTCTAATGTTATTTTAATAGTGCTTACCTCATGAGGCAACAGTAAAGGTAAATGAGATAATGAAAGTAAAGTTCTTGGCGCAAAGCCTGATAAAGGAAAACTCAATAAAAGATAACTCCTCCCGTTATTGGTATTAAGACAGAACTTTTTAGTTTGGCATTAGAAGATCCTGTAAATGGAATCATATCTTATCCAGTATTTGTATCTCCAGCACTATAGCATAGTAAGGATTCACTGAGTGTGGTGTGTGTGTGTGGATGCATGTGTGCACACAGGTGTGGAATGGCAAGCCCCTTTGCAGTGGTCTGACAAGTTAATGCATGGAGCCTTCCCAGACCAAGAGAGACTCTAAGGCTTCAAAAATCAGGCAAGAGAAGTATCACTCGGTCATTAATTTTATGAATTCTTTTTTTAATAAACAACTAAGTTTATCCTGTAATCAGAGTCTGTATATTTGTTGTTCTGTGAGCCATTTTCTAACAATCTGCTCTTCACATAATAAAAGAGCAAACTTACATTTAACAAGAATTCCAAACACTGTGCCAATATCTTATTGGCATAATGTCATCTGGACATTAGAAAATCCTGAAAATGGATGTTAGCTGAAAAAAAGCAAAGTACAAAAGTACATATACATAGCATGATTATATATCATTGTCAAAAAAAATGGTATAGCATAGTGTTGGAGGGCACACACTCTGAAGGCAGAGTACCACTCCACTGTTTACAGCCACGTGGCCAGTCACATGGCCTTTCTGCCTCAACGTCCGCATCTTTAAGGTTGCGGTAAGAATAAATTAATAAATATATATAAAATGCCTGGAATAGTGCCTGACACAGGATAGGGGTTTATGAAATATTAACTGCTATTTAATAATAACCCAGTTTTACGGAAAAAATCCCAAACCCACACGTGTGCACTTTTGCACACATATATGGAAAAACAGGAAATGTCAGCAGTAATCCTGAATATAGGATGACTGGTCAAATACTTTTTCTTTTTTATAGTTTTCTGTGTTTCTGTGTTATACTCAAGAGCAACCATAAACATTGTTTCTTAAAAATCCTCAGGCCCACAATGTTTGTGATTTCTACGCTGACACCAGCTCTGTCTGTTCCCACCAGCCCTTTCTCTCCCTTCAGGCATGACATCTCACTTCACTGAAGTGCACATGTTTACCTGTGCCTTGCACCTGCAGATTTCTTACATAGGTGGAAAGACATAAAATTAGAACCAGGAGGAGGAGCACTAGAGTGGAAAGGTTACTTATATTAAGAATTTTCTTTGTTCTCCTGAATCTATCTCTTTCTGTGCATCTGTGCGTCATGATTTCTTTAAGATCGTAAGCATCTGGGCCTCTGCATATGTTCATCAGGGGGAAAAATTATTTAGGTATGTATTTTTTAGGATTTTTGTAACTTCCCATTTTTATCTCAGCAGAGCTTTTTTCCCTTATAACAAGTGTTTTTGTTCAGTGTATTTTTACAACATGGGCCTTCCTTTCTGAAGCCATGTTTTTCTCATGTAGGGAGTTTGCCTGGCGTGATCCTGAGTTGCCTGAGGTCATTCACATGCTTCAGCACCAGTTCCCATCTGTTCAAGCAAATGCAGCGGCCTACCTGCAGCACCTGTGCTTTGGCGACAACAAAGTGAAGATGGAGGTACAGGACACGGTGCCTGGGATGACTGGGGAAAACAGTGCCTTTGCATTTAACAGCCACATGCTTCTGTATTTACGAAATTACCTGATGTAATTCAAGAGTCTTTTTAAAGGGATATTTTGATACCAGATACTCTTTGACTTAACTATGCATTTCAGTATCTCTCAGGAAAAACTAGGATAAATATATTTCTTGGAGTGCTTTCAGCATTTTCAAATCATATGTCTACTTCATTAGCTTATTTATAAAACCATGAAGCAAAAATCAATTTAACTTGCATTTAAACAATATTTTTTAGGCCGGGCACAGTGACTCATGCCTGTAATCCCAGCACTTTGGGAGACAGAGGCTGGCAGATCACCTGAGGTCACGAATTCAAGACCAGCCTGGCCAACATGGCAAAACCCCATCTCTACTAAAAATACAAAAATTAGCTGGACATGGTGGCGCATGGCCTGTAATCCCAGCTGCTCAGAAAGCTGAGGCGGGAGAATCACTTGAACCTGGGAGACAGAGGTTGCGGTGAGCCGAGATTGAGCCACTGCACTCCAGCCTGGGAGCGAGACTCCATATCAAAAAAAAAAAAAAAATACTAGGTAAAAATTATAGTATTCATTGAACTAGTGAGTTCATGTATTTTATGGAATTCTAGTCAGGTTGGTGCCAACTATAAATAAGTTATAGAGGATTATAACCATCACTAATGCCAAACATACGTGAATATTTTATTTCAGGGTTTTTTAGGTATTTATAGAAACATAGCAAGTTATTGGTTATTGGCTATAATTCTATATAACATACAGATTCTTTAATGTTTCAAACCTTCTTCTGACCCACAGTGTTATATAAAACTGAAGTGGTTTTCATAATTTTAATATGCAAAACAGCATACAGCTCCAGACCTAAATGTGAATGTAGTAAATAAAGCCCAGAAATACTCAAGTAATGTACTAATGCATTGACAAATGGAAGAAAATTTAAGGAGAGTAGCCTCGAGAACTCATTCTAGAAACCAAATAACTTAAGTCAAAAATTATTTCCTATATTGTCTCAAGCCCTGCATATAGCTTTGCTATGTTTGTATATTTGCACATTGCCCTGCTGGAGTGAAAGCACAATTCTTGATGTGTGTTCTGAGGGTTGGAGGAGGACTGTACCGCCTGCCAATGGATATCAAACCACCTAGATCTCCTATCTCTTTTTTAAGCCATGAACCCAGGAAAAGTATCATGTAAGAGAGTGTCCTTAGAATTTTTTTTTTTTTTTTTTTTTTTTTGAGACAGAGTCTTGCTCTGTTGCCCAGACTGGAGTGCAGTGGCACAATCTTGGCTCACTGCAACCTCCACCTCCCAGATTCAAGTGATTCTTGTGCCTCAGCCTTCCAAGTAGCTGGGATTACAGGTGTGTGCCTCGACACCCAGCTAAGTTTTTTGTATTTTTAGTAGAGACAGGATTTCATCATGTTGGCCAGGCTGGTCTTGAACTCCTGACCTCAAGTGATCCGCCTGCCTTGGCCTCCCAATGTGCTGGGATTACAGGCATGAGCCACCGCGCCTGGCCTCTCCTTAGAATTTATAGAAGTTGTCTTATTTGGAATAAAAAGTAACCTTTGAAATGGTCTGGAGATATCCACATCCTGTGATCTCTCCATAACAGACTTCTGTTTGATCACTGATTAATTGCATGTTACTTAGGCCTGATACCTAGTATTTTTCATTCTAGGTTTGTAGGTTAGGGGGAATCAAGCATCTGGTTGACCTTTTGGACCACAGAGTTTTAGAAGTTCAGAAGAATGCTTGTGGTGCCCTTCGAAACCTCGTTTTTGGCAAGTCTACAGATGAAAATAAAATAGCAATGAAGAATGTTGGTGGGATACCTGCCTTGTTGCGTCTGTTGAGAAAATCTATTGATGCAGAAGTAAGGGAGCTTGTTACAGGTAGGTATAGAATGTGATCTTGTCCTAGAGGAAATGTTGAAAACAGACTGGACTGTGCCCTTGTATAGTGGCACTGTGGAGGAGTTGGAGGTTCCAGATAGTAGATAATAAGATATATTATTTATTATATATATAATATATATTAACATATAATATATATTAAATATAATAAATAAATTATATATTGTTTAGTCTGATGAGTCAGAAACCGTTTACAATGTGGTCATCTCTATTAGTATCAGTTACTGTACTTAATGATTTGTAAATATCAGCTAACAGATGTCTTTTTCATGGAGGACTAAATACCACATGTTTTATTATGTATTTCATAGTAAATCTAGTTGTTTTAAATAGGCAGACTCTCCTTTATTATGAGAATAAAATATACTTAATGGATTGGCTGTCTTTCACGTTAGCTCAGCTGGTGTCTGAGTGCCTGTTTGTATTCCCACGTACTTTACTAGGCCCCAGGGATAGAAAGAGGAATAAAACCCAGTGCCTGCGCTTAAGTCACCTCAGACTGGTGAGGAACACAGGTGATTTTGTGAGTGTCAGGGAAATGTGGCAAGTCTCACTCAACAGAGGTTGCATTGGGCACAGAGGATGGGTAGCGAAGTTCCCTGGGTGACATGAAACTAAAGTTGGCCTAAAGGATGAAGAAGCACTGGCTGGATAGGCAGAGGTCTTTCCAGTTACAAGCTCAGAAACAGCATGGGATATAGTTCTGGAGCTACCAACAAGAGGGGGCTGCTGTGTTAAAACTTAGTGAAGAGCCAAGTGTGGTAGCTCACACCTGTAATCCCAACACTTTGGGAGACCGAGGCAAGAAGATCACTTGAGGCCAGGAGTCCAAGACCAACCTGGGCAACACAGGGAGACCCCATCTCTACAAAAAATAAAAATAAGTAGCTGGATGTGGTGGCACGTGCCTGTGGTCCCTGGTACTTGGGAGTCTGAAGTAGGAGGATCACTTAAGCCCAGGAGGTTGAGGCTGCAGTGAGCCATGATCACACCACTGCACTCCAGCCTGGATGACAAGTGAGGCCCTGATTCAAAAAAACAAAAATCAAGGAAAACAAGGCCAGAGAGAGATACAGTCTTCATTTAGGGAACTTTTTTTTTTTTGAGACGGAGTCTTGCTCTGTCACCCAGGCTGGAATGCAATGGCATGATCTCAGCTCACTGCAACCTCTGCCTCCCAGGTTCAAGCAATTCTCTTGCCTCAGCCTCCTGAGTAACCAGGATTATACACATGCACCACCACACCCAGCTAATTTTTGTATTTTTAATAGAGATGGAGTCTCACCATGTTGGCCAGACTGGTCTCCAACTCCTGACCTCAGATGATCCGCCCACCTCAGCCTCCCAAAGTGCTGAGATTACAGGCATGAGCCACTGCACCCGGCCCATTTAGGGAATTTTTATAAGGAACTTAGTTGTGTCCCACATGCAGTGAGGACACTGGGGTATGGCATGGCTAGTTTAGGCCTTTAAATGCCTTCCAGCAGGCAGCAGGATAGAGGATTGATAGGAAGTGGGAGAGTCTGGGAGGCCTGTGAACAGACCAACAGTCCAATGATAACAGCTTGAACTATTTCATTGATGAAAAGAAAGAGTAGGGTGGAGCAGTCAGAAATATTTCATGGTCTGAGCATGATGGTCAGATGTGGGGAGTGAGAGAGAGGGAGGAGTAAGTAACGCCTGGATGTTGCAGTGTTAGTGGCTAGATTCAAGGATACTTGAGATTGAGCTGGAAGAATGGTTCTGCAGGAGAATACATTGATGACAGCATTGTTTGTAATAGATAATTCAGGGAAAATACTAAGAATTCATTGGCAAAAGGATGGTTACATCAGTGGCAGTACTCTCACACAACAAAACCACATACAGCAGTTAAAATAAGCACATTAGACTGTACATAACAACATAGATGCATACAGCTTTAGAAATATTTGCAGAATGATAACTACAGAGCAATACAATTTGAATAAAGTTTTTAAATATGTAGATTGATGTAGATATATGCACATGCAATAAAGTTAAAATTTCTAATTGGAATAATAAAAATAGATTCAGGATAGGGGTTACCTCTGTGAAGAGGAAGGAGGAAAATAGGACTGCGGGTTGTATTCCAGCTCTGTTTCTTTAGAGGACTCTGAAATACATAAGACAAAATGTTAATATTTGATAAAGCTAGCATACCTGGGTGTTTGTTTTATATTTTCTTTGCCTTTTTTCATGCTTGAGATATTTAATTTACAATTTTAAAACAACGTTTCTTCAAAATTAATTTCATTCCCCCCAGGTTTCCAGTATGAAATCAGAGTTGTAGTTTCTGTAACACTTGGGAATGAATAAACCATCCTGCATCCAATATTTAAGGGGAATCAACTTTCTCATAAGATATTAATGTTCAAAATACAACATTAATATTCCCTTGTACTCAAAGTACCAAAAGTAGAATATACTTTACAAATAATCATAAGTCTGGAATGGACTATCTGCCTTAATGTATTTTGAATATTCTTTAGTGCTTCTAAATTAATACTCCCACTTTCTGAAATGCTTTTGAGGCATCTCACCAAAAAACAAATTATTTTTGCTAACATATACATGTAGCTATAAAATGAAAATTAGAGCAAGCTAAACAGAATTTTTAAAAAATTGAAATGTAGCTATGTTCATCCTAGAAGTCAACACAGTCACCGTGATCACGCCCACAAATTTACCCTGAGCCGCCTGTTAGGGAGGCATAGAGGAGACAGAATCATCTGTAGTACATGAGTGCTTTCCTGCTATGTCTGATGTCTCTCTTTCCATCACTTTGAACTTCCTGTGTCTTGTCCAGTTGTCTTCCCATAGTAACACCATGCAGCCAGGAGGGCTGCAGACAATTGTGTGCGCTGCTCCCTGAGACAGCAGTGGCGATCCAGGGACAAATGACATGGAAAACACAGCTTCTCCTCAAATTTAACTAGCCAGATTCATCATGACTTGATCCTTACATCCTTAATGTGAAGCTTTTTCCTGCTCTTCTGTCCTCTCATAGGAGGAATGAGTCTTTTCTGAATTTCTGTTTGAGGTTTTTCCTTGGGAGCGACTATTACAGTGCCTTTCCTGAGCTGAGCTCAAGGAATTTGTAAGGTTTAGTGTTAAACAGGAAGAAAAGTACATGATTGTGTGCTCTTTTTTTCTTTACATTTAAAAATAAGTCAAATTTACTTTAAGTAGAGCCCGACTTTACTACCAAGGACTTTTATGTGCCAGGTTACCTGGAGCACACTCTGGAATTGAGTGCTAATATAGATGCTTTCCTCCTTATTTTATTGAGAACATGAGATCTTTTAAGACGTGGGCCTTGGCCTTGAAGAGAGGATATAAGTGTTTTCTAATTCAAAAAGAGCTATTTTCCTAATAGATCATATCATTTCTAATGTAAAACTAAGAAGTACCTCTGATATTTCTCTTGAAAATATCTGCCAGTAGCTTTTAGGCTATAAGAAACAATTTTTTTGCCATACTTACAGAGTAGGAGACATTAAGAATTGCTTTATAACTATATACTTTTACCACTAATCATTTATTTTGACATGTGGTCTGATTATCAAATGTTTTCTTCAAAACATTGAAATGAGAGTGGTCAGTGGGCAAACACTTCACGCAGTTGCCATAAGTAAAGTAGGTTGGACCAGAAGACTTCAGAAATGAGTTTCCAGTTCAGAAAGCCAAATGGCAGCTGTGTTTGATTTATACCTAAATTTCATATTGTCTAACTAATATGAAACAAGTCACAATATAAATCTAGCATCATTGCTTTTTTTGTGCGTGTACATGTATTTATAATCTAAGCTTTATAGAGACAGCAAAATTGCTCACATTTCCCAGTCCTACAATTTAGTGGTACTAACCTTAACTGATGTTCAGTAATATTTTAAGGGTGATTGATCCTTGATACATTTTAAACCATGGAAACATCAAGAGATCCTTGAACTCTTCTTTCTTCTTTCATTAACTCTTCCTCACATCAAATGCTGAAGCCGTCTTTAATTATAGAATCACAGGATTGGGGGAGACCTCAGAACTCATTTTGTTCAGTAATCTATCCAGTGCTTGAATCTCCTGTACAGTTTCCATACAGAGTAGTCGCAGTCACGTGCATGAACCCACAGGACAAGAAGCTCATTACCTGGTGGGGTTAAGGCTGGACAAAGTTATCCAGAAAGCAGCAAGAAGACATCTGATATAACTTGAAAAGGCAAAAAATACAAATGCTTAGGAGGTCATTTTTGCATAGGAATGGCCCTACAAAAAGACCAGTTCCACCCTAGATCCAGCCACCAGCACTCCTAACCAAGGAAGTAAGCCCCCAATCTGAACTGTCACTAAAGCATGTCTGCTCCAAACTCAGGCTGCAAGGTGCTATGTGACCATGTCACCCAGCATTCCCCATCAGGTGCCCATCTCCTATAAAGTCCCCTTTGAAAACAGAACATTAGCCTTAGATTTTAGTGTTCTGCTAGTATCATTCACAAATACCATGGCCAGCCTTGCACGGTGCTTGGCCTTTGTGGGTAGGGTCTATGCGTTCCTAAGTGAAAATTATAGTCAACTTAGGATCATGAAATGTTAAAATACAGTGAACCATTGTGTTCCAAATATTACATAATTTGAAGAAACTGCTATCCCCTTGAAACTAGAAATTCTTTTATTCTTAATATTAAGTAATTCAACCCAGTTATTAATCCAGTCTTTTTTTTCTGGTTCCCTTTGTTTCAGTTTGGCAGTTTTTACTGTACTTAAGTGGAGAAATTTTAGCTGTTTTTTATAAAGATACCTTGCCTTTGCTTTAAACACAATAACTGCCCAGGGCCTATATTTTTGGCCACATCTTTATTTTTAGAGGGGAAAAAGGACTTTTCTTCAAATGTATTTTCCCAAGACAGTATGGCTGTCATTGTTAATTAAAATGGTTCTCTAATATGTAACATGATTCTTGTGTTTTCTTCATTGTGTTGAACATTTTCCAAGTTGAAACCTAATGAGCTTTTCGTTAAGTGCTGATATATGTGAGTGCTTAGGGTAATTTTTCTTTTATTCCAAAGGTATTTTTTGTTGTTGTTGTACTTAAACTTGAAAGCTGGATGAAGTATGGTTGTTCCCCAGTTTGGTTATAAAATGAATGTCTACTGGGCCACAAAGTATGGAGGGAAGATGGGAACATATTGTCACTAAGAAAGATATGTTGAACTCATTTGTTCAAGATAATTAAATAGTGTTTCTAAGCTAGGAAATAGGAGTTTCAAGTTATTGCGCATCTTGAAAACATCATTTTTTAAAACTATAGACATTGAAGATATTGCACAGAATCTGGAGACCTGCTTTTTAATGTGTATACCAGATGTCCCAAACCATCACACTTCTATTACCCTCTTAAATATCAGAAAGTAGCCTTTGTTCTTCAGTAATAATAGACCTTGTTCATATGACTGCTACATGTACATTTCTTCCAATTTAGCTAGTGATTATTCATCCATATAGCAAAGTAAAATATTTCCACTGTTTATTGTGAAATGTTTGGATGCCAGCAATGGATTCCAGACACTGCAGCATATGAAATGAAGCGTATTGTTTTCCTGATCATTAGCTCCATATTTCTAATTCAATGATAAATTAATAAGAAAATAATAGTTGTAACTAAGGAAGGGTAGATGGGCCAGGCTAAGGTTTAACAAAGGGCAGAATAGTCTGGCAAGAATTAGTCTTGTGTGCTATAAAAAGCAGGAGTTTAGTGGACATGCCTTTTGGACAGTTACTTGCCATTACAGGATGAAAACAGTTTACGAAGCATGTCCCCTTAGCCTAGTTAATAAATGCCTTCACAACAGGTCATTTATTCTCTGATCCAGAGAGGAGTCCGTCTGTTACTTTCTATCCTACTGTAATGGACCACTAGGGCTGTTAGAAGCTGTGTGGGTCATTTTTAGAAATCTAGCAACATCTCTTCCCAATTCCCAGCCCAAATCAGTAAGGATCCATATCACTTGGTCCACTTTATAAAACATAGCTGGGCGTGGTGGCACACACCTGTATTCCCTGCACTTTGGGAGGCCGAGGAAGGCAAATCACTTGAGATCAGGAGTTTGAGACCAGCCAGGTCAACATGGCGAAACCCAATCTCTACTAACAATACAAAAATTAGCCAGGTATGGTGGCACATGCCTGTAATCCAGCTACTAGAGAGTCTGAGGCAGGAGAATTGCTTGAACCTGAAAGGCAGAGGTTCCAGTGAGTCGACATTGCGCCACTGCCCTCCAGCCTGGGCGACAGAGACTCGCTCTCAAAAAAATACATAAAACAATAACAACAGAAACAGATTCCCTTATTTACTGAACATTTCAAACCCTGAAAATGTGTAATGAGAAATGACAAATTCTTTAAAGTTTAATTGCTAAGAAGACAAAAAACGTCTATTATAAATAGACCAATTCTCAATTGGTAGAGAACTTTAGGAAAGAACCCTAAAGAAATCTGTCTTCCCATTATTACAGATGAGAAATTGAAGTTCAGGAAGGCTGAGCAGGCAAGTCTCCAGGCTGAGTTCCTGATGTCCAGGCTGGAGGTGTTTCTTCCTTGACCCTTCCCCTGCCTACCCTGGCCACTGAAAAGGGCTGAACAGGAGCTAAATCTGGAGGGTACAAATGTTATTTCCCTTGTTCTTTAAGATTACCACCCAAAAGGGAGAAGAAAAAAGCCCCACAGTAAACTTTACTCTGTGCATTTTATCCGGGACCATAGAGAAATATCCCTGAATTTTGTCACTAGCACTATAATATCAAACTAGGGATCAAGTAAAGCTTCAGCTTGCTTAGGAAACCTATGAAATGTGATTTTCAGGTCTTGTAATTCAAGATTTATAGTTTTGAGTATGAAAAGATTCAACTCTGTAAGTGGAATATGACCCTATATTTTGAGTGTAGGCTTCCGAGTGCCAGGCACAAGGAGACAGTCAAGTAGGGAGTCTCAGAAGTACTAATAAGACTTGGGTATTCAGACATCAGTCAGAGTGGAACTTCTCAGCACGAGAGAGACCCTGTTATGACATGCTCCCTCAGTTGACTAGACGGCCTATAAATGCAAGGAAGGTGGAAATTTGGAGATCCCAGACCAGGTCCTGCAAATGCTTTGCGGTTTCTGAGTGTGATGTAGCTTACAGCTGGAGGCATCTTTGTCTCTAAGCTTCTGCCAGCACCAGACAACTGGGTGTTGAATAGTGCAGGTACAAATGAGCAAGTGTGTTCCTGGAACATGTAGGTCAGCTGTGGAATATATGACTTCAGTGACAGTTTCTTGGGCAGATCTCTATGAGAGTGTAACTGTGACAGTGTAAATGACTTAATTCTGTGTCACACTGAAATAACCTGCAGAACAAGGGTGGCCAGGGCCACTGCTCCCACTGCCGTTTCTGCCCCAGAGGGATTCTCTAATTTCCTTTCGTGTGGCCTGTTCCCTTTCATTAGCTCTGTTCCAACAGAAGGAACCACTCTTTGTGTCCCATATGGGCAATTCTCAGTCAGCATTTCTGAATTGTAAGCTTATTTATTTTCTGTAGAAATGCCTTTCCAGGGAACATAGAACTGTATAACTACATTATGTCATTAATCCTCAAAGCATACCCATGAAGTAGTAAAATTAGAATAAAGAAGAATATGTTAAAATGCAAATATGATTCTATAAATGGATCTCTAAAAATTGATAGATCTTTTCAAAGGTGCTGTGATCCACCTTTATGCCTGCAGAATCACAGAAACTTGGGCTAACCCTTATATTCTCTAAAGGCACTAAAGATCTATCTTGTCTCAGCTAGGGGAAAATTTCAGCAGCAGAAACAATCACCTTTAAATGGAATATGCAGCCTGGGGCCCCTGTGTGCAGCCTCTGTGGCCACCCCAGGTGCTTACTTCCACACAGCTCCCTCCTAGGAAGCATCTTGCCCTCAGACCATCTGAGCATCCACTTCCCACTGCCCTGAAAGCTGAGATGGTGATGTTCCGAGCACAGCTGGACCTGAGTGAGCTCACCCATGCCCCATGAGGATTATGCATCTGCTGTGCAGGAAATCCCAGGGAACACAGAGGTGAGTAAGGCAGGCCTGTCCACCACCTGCAGTGCTCTGTGCCAGCCAGCAGGGAGTGCAGCAGTCAGTCTCTCATGCTTCGGGGCAGGAAGGAGAAAGCCTCAAGCCACACCTGTAGACCAGGAGCCTCACTGCATGGAGGGATCACTGCACAGGTTTCAGGAACTCTGCTCAGATAGTGGCATCTTAGAAACGCTGGGAATGGCTACGTACCACCACGACTTGTTTTGCTCAGAATTTATCCAGAGAAAGGTATTTTTCTATAACTGAGGACAGTAGTTTTATCCCTGTCTCAATAATTATTTTCCCATTATTTCAGTTTCACTTAGATTTCATAATTTGTTGACAGCCTTCAGCCCTGTTAGAAAGCTTGGGCAATTGATTAGCCCAGCAGACATTTTTATGGCACTGATTCTCCCCACCATCCCCTTGACTTCCTCATTTCTGTTAACCGCACCATATTTTCACACATATTCAAACTGCTGGCTTACCTGTGACGTCACCCTCAGTTTGCATCTGGCTCCAAATTCTCACTACAGGCACTTCCGTTCCCTTTTGGCCTCCTCACTCCTTCAGGTCCTCAACACCTCCCTCCTCCATCCTGTCCTGTGAAATAGGCTCTGCCCCTCCTGGCCCATCGGCCTCACCCTCATCCCTGGGATAACACTTGTGCCTGCAGTTCAGGTTTTCCCACCTGCCTGTCCAAATCAGTAGCTCCTGTGACCTGCCAGCCAGCTCCGTTGCCCCTTCTGCTCCTTTCCCAGGCTATAGTTGGCCTAAAGAGCTCTGCACCCCAAACCTGCTTCTTTCTGGCCTCTGTCCTTGACACTCCAACTCAAATGTGGTCTTCCATCCTCCTATCAAACAGAAGTTCACACACTTTGAAAAACATCCAGGGAGAAGTGGCATGGTCTCGAATGAGCGTGAGCTTTGGAGCTAGGTCGACTTGTTTCCTTCCAGCTCTGTGGCTCCAGGCACATCACCACTGTCAAACCTCAGTGTCCCCAGCAATAACACATTACCTGCAGCTTGGTGTTTTTGTGATGTGTGTTTAGCGCCTGGCACACAGGATATTCAAGCCATACTTGTTGCTCTTCTTGCCCTTCGTCACAACTGCCTGGTGGTGTAACTGTTTGTGGTAAGGCCCCCCTGAGAACAGACGGCTCCCCTGTGTGTCTCCCTTGGAGTCTGGCATGAAGCAAGCAAGCATCTCTACCAGTGCTGTTCAATAGGAGAATAATGTGAGCTGCATATTTTCTATGTTTTCTAGCAGCCATGGGAAATCTATTTTAATAATATATTTTATTTGGCCTAATAGTTTCAAAGTATTTCAACTTCTAAGAAATGTAAAAATTATTAATAAGATGTTTTGCATTCACTTCTTCGTACCCAGTCTTCATAATCTATTTTTTACTTAACAGTGAATCTTAATTTGGACTAGCTATATTTCAAGTAGCCACATGTGACTGATGGCCACCATATGGGGCAGCACAGGTCTATACTGCGTTTGGGTAGAGGTAACGTAAATCTCAAAGGTGCAAGGTGTGTAACTTTAAGGCTGGCGGGAAGCCATATCGTAGCAAGATGTAGGCCCCATAGCATCTTGGCATTACTCTCTTCCCAAGAAAAAGCCACAGAAGTTTATAAAAACCCACTGGGCTAAGAGGAGAACTTCAATGGCAGCTGCATAGAGAAGAAATGAAGATGTGTGTTCGCTAGATCTTGAGTGTTTCAGCCAGAGACTATATAGGGAATGATAATGGAGGCATGTGCTAGGAGAAGCAGGCAAGAGCCCTGATAAAATCTGCAGCCCTGATATTATTATGTTTGTGCTATTAATCTAATATTTCTACCCCCATTTTTCAAGAATGTTTGCAGGGTGGTTATTTATGACACCAGTCTGTTCCAGTGAGCCCATAGATGCAGAATTGCCAGGAGCTGGGGCGGGCGGTGGGGAGGAATACATACGGGTCAGTGTTCCCCCAGAGAGCTTCATCGGGAATGCACAGTCGCATTAGCCACTGGTCATGATACTTGCTTTGTACTGGGAATGGAGTAGGGGTTGAGTGTGCACAAGACCTTAGCATCTGTTATCTCCTTGACGGTTCCTCACACTCTGAGCCTGGGTAGTTTTACCTGCCTCCCTCATGAACGTGTTGTGAAAGAGCACAACTGAAACCAGAGCGCTCAGAGCAAGGTTCACTCAAGAAGGAAAATGCAGGAGCCTGTCCAGTGATGATGTTTGAAGCACATTGGCACCTTTTTAGCTATTGCTTTTTTTCTTTTGACTGTCTACAAACACTTGGGCTTTTTAAAATATAATTAGGAAACATGGCATAAATTGACTGCTGTCTAAAAATGAATGGTTTAAGATTGTCTTTCACATCAAAAAGAAAAACAGTTGAGTAGGCTGCCGTGCGTATCCGCCACCAGAGAAATCGCATTTTCCAAATGTTGTTTGGTTGTTTTTTAATATCCTTTAAGAAGTGCATTTTTCAAATAGTTGCTATTATTTTAATTAATCAGTAAAATCAGCTTCTAATTTGACTATAAAATTATCAGTTGGCCATTAGAATAGCTATAAAGCTAGTTTTAAATGTGAGCTCTTTCAAAATTGTGCAGCGTAGGATTTATGTGAAATGGTATTTTAATTACTTTATTCATTCTTTGTGGGGAAAATGAACTTTCATCTCTCATGGCAGTATTTCATTGTGATTATTGGTTACTCATAATTATATGTACTTGTTCCTGTGACAGAGAATAAGCAGCATTTTCTACAATAATATGCATGAAACTCCCTAATATTTTCTAAATTAGTTTGTATATTTATATTCTTAGTCCTCACAACAAATAGCTAATTGCTTTAAATTAAATAAAACCTCAAGCTTCCTCAACCAAATTCTAGTTTATTTTTAACTTTCCCATTGGGAACCAGGAGATAATGGGATATGGCGATAAATGTTTTTGAAGCAAATTTTGCATTAGGATGTTGGAGTTAGAGGTTTGTCATGTTGATGGAGAAGGCTAATCCTACAGCTCTTCATTTTCTCATCAGTCTTACAACATCTGGGACTTGGTATATTCTCTATTCATTATTTACTGCCCTAGCAAGATTCTTCCTGACCCATTAAATGAAGCCCTAGACAAAGTGGAGAGAACATTGTTTTAGTGAGGTCGAGCACACACAGGTGTTATTAGCCGGTCTTAAGAGAGGTGCTTTTTACTTTGAGCAAAAAAGCCAAATTAATCATTTTATATTTAAGGCTTTTAAGTTTAATTAAATCTTTTTCATCCATTATTTGTTGACTAGAACTGGTTGTTTTGGCTTTATATAACCTTAGTTTTGAAATAGAAAGTGAGGAAGAAAAAGCAGTGCCTTGAGACTTGCTTTGCTGCTCAGAATGGCGAGTTAAATCCATACCGAAGGTTGCAGCTTTGTGTTACATTGTGAAGTGCAGGATTAGAGGGATAATATAACACACAATGCAGGGTGATAAAGTTGCCTTTTTGTGGGTCCCTTGAACACCACATACTTAGCAAAAATAGAACCTTTCCTTTTTTCTGGTCAAGAATAACTGTGAACTTTTTTTTTTTTTTTTTTTTGGAAGTTGCAGAAATGAAAGCCTGAATTTCTATGGTAGGCTACTGTTATGATCCATAAGTCATTTTACTTGACTGAAAGATAGCAGAGTCAGCTTGTCTACTGAAGGGGAACATATTTTTTAACAACTTTATATTTTATAATTTGCCAGCACTGTTCCTTTCTATTTTGCACTTTGAGGGATGGGGATTCTGGCATGTTGGTGTGACTTTTCTGATTCTGGGAGATAGAATGGCAACTGGATTCTCCTATCCCCATAACTAAGATGGTGGTTTCAGCACCCATCTATTTTGGTCTCAATGTGAAAGGCAGGCAAAACTATGCTGACAAACTTTGTTAGAGATCCTCTCCCCCTAGTTGCAAATTTTAAAGACACTCCTGAATACTCAGTTTTACGAAAAGGCGCAAAGGCTAGGTAATAATAATAATACTTATAAGCTAAGTCCGATAGGCAGGAAATAAAAGAGAAATCTAAAAACAAATACAAGATATAAAAATGGATCCGTCACAAATATTTTTGACCACCTACTATGTGTCCTGCATTTGTGTCACACAACATATATATAAAAGGATGGATAATGATAGGGTATTTCTTCCTCATTATATAATACTTGCCTAATGAAATTAAAATTAAATTTCAGCATGTAAATGTTCATCTTTTTTTTTAATCGACATGTAGAATTTCAAACCTATAAAAATATTTAAAAAGGAAAGTTAATTAATTTGGGACAACTTGGCTCTTTAAGGTATTATATGTAAAGCACACAATGCCTGGCACAGAGTAAAGCCACGGTAAATGGTGATGCTACCATTGTTTACATTGATTTAGGAATGTTTACACTATGTCCAATCCCAAGTATATATACTGGCTAATACTAAGCTGTAGAATGACATACAGCTCCATCAGTCATTCTGAATGCCTGGGAAGAAAAAGAAAGAGCAGGACAAAATTCTACCACCAGCATGAAAATCAGGGAAATTCTCAAATCAGAGAAATATCCTCTTGCCAGAAGTAGGTGTTACAAGTAGCTGGGAGTAGAGACAGAAACAACACAAAAACGGGTTTTTCTGAAAGCAATCAGATAATTTCTAGGTATCACCTCCAGGATCCAATATGCTGAAGAACCATTCTTCTTAGTCATGTTTTCACCTGAAGTTTGTGACACAGCTTGTTTAATTTTCTGTGTGTATATCCAGTATTATAGTAAGAGAGACTTGACTTTCCATAAACAGCTGACTTTACTGGAATGCATTTATTCTGTGAAGTTGAAAATATCTTACTGAAAAATGCAGCTCTCCACCATGCATTGAGGAATTTGAAAGCTGTGACAGAAAATTTGTGCCAATGGCATTAGGAATCACATGTTATGAAACTGTCCACAGGGGAGGTTAGGGAATCACCCTTTTCCCACTGATGGCTTCTGGGCCGCATGCTGCCGCTGTAGCTGGCTCATGCTCCTGGAGGCCCCGTCAGGGCCCAGGGTGGCTATGATTGGCCTCCCTAGCAGGAAATGTTAAAGCCCATGTTAGTGACAGAGTCTGTTGTCCTGCCCTGCTATGCCTTGACCCAACTCTGTCTTCTGTTTTCACTCCCTTGTCCTGTTATTTGGTTAGGACAGACTGCCAAAAAAAGTGTTTCTCATCCTTAGCTCCTGGGTCCCTTCTGTGGTCGTCAGGCTTATCAAATGTCTTTTAGATTTGAAACAGAAACACAATGAAGCCCAAAATTGAGCATAGATAATATGAAGCTGCTCTGAGTCAATTGGGGTGGGGATCCAGAGCCTTAGGACCAATTCTTCCCCAACTCCTCACGTGGCTGCCGCTACGGGAGGCCAGCAAAACCCCGAGGTTCCAGGGAGCACAGTTTAAAACTATTGCCCAAAAGCACTTTATATAGAAGCATAGCCAATTTTCTAAGAATCCGTGGAGAAATAGCTCCAACTGTAGAATTTAAGTTCTTTTCATAAGTACCCATAATGTGTGCTGCCTTCTAACCAGGACCCTAGTTTTTGTGTACCCCAACATAATTATATAAGCAAAGGTCTGTCATGAACAGAAGAAAAGAAGAACAGAACAAGCTTTCAGAGGTAAAGCAGGGTCTTTACTTGCCTGATTTAGAACTGTCTTAAGTCTCCCTCCCATTCTGTGTCCTGAAGACTGCAGTTATGGTGGAATAGGAGCAGAAAAGGGGTAAAAGTCCTTGGGGAACAAGGGAAACCAAATCAGCAAGATCTAGAAGTCAAAGCCAAGTGAAAGAGGAGAGTAATGGGCACAGGTCCAGAGCAGAACACAAGAGGAGGCCAGAGCACAAGCATCAGGTTCCAGTCCGACCATTCCCTCCACAGCACATGGACAGGCCTGGGAAGGGGCAGTCCTCATGCAGTTTAGAGTCAGAGAATTGTTTCACTCTCTTCACTTCTAGCCCTTGGCTTCTACCTCCCCTTCCTCCACAAAGGAAGGAGTTCCTGTCTTCCTCCCCATACCACCCTCCTTTACAGGGGCACCCAGAGAAGGCTGAGCAGGCAGTGTCCAGGCTGGCTTCTTGGGCTGTGACAGCTGGAGCAGCAGTGCTCAGTCTTGTCTCTGGGCCATGCTCTTGATCAGTCATGTTCACAGGCCTGACACGCTCTCGTGGACATAGGCAGATTTTGCCAACCCTCTCTCTTTGCAAGGCCACAAATGTTTTTGTGTGTTGGTAGTTGTGAAAGCACTGTACAGACTTGAGCAACTTGCCAGGGACATGTCAGGAGTGGAGGGCTCTGGGGAACTTGAATGCAGAGAAAACCAGCTGCACCATCTCTTCTCCACCTACTTTCCTCTTACTCAGAAAGATGCACTGATGTGAAAATGACGTTAGGGTAGGTATCATCTCAAATTCGCTCCAATGTCTATGAGACCAATTATTGGAAAACCTGTGCTATGATAATAATTTAAGCTACCTCATACTTGATGCAAAGATTAAGGCCCTCTAATATCATTAAATAGAACTCTAATAAGCTCCATTTAGGATCTGTTATCCTGCAATCTTGATATGAATTACAATACAGGCGCTTCTTAATTTATTGTTAGTTTCACCTATCTCCAAAAAGGAATGACAGTAACGTGTATTTCTAAAGCACATGATAATAAAACTCTTAAAATTGAGATAGAAGTGTTTAAACCTTATCTAAGTAAGGTGGATGAAGCAAATATAACAAACGTCCGTGCCAGGAAAGTTACGGCAAGTGCTTTATTGAAACTTGAGCTTACTGATAGCAAAAGAAAAGGAAGCAGATGAAGAAAAACATGCCAGTCTTTCAAGAAAAAAATATTTTTCCAAGTACTAAATTCTAAAAATGGTTTGTCACACAGCCATTAAATGTAAAATACAATGCAATGAATAGCAGTTTTTTTAAAAATCACAGATGTATTATATTCAAGACCCTTGCTTGGATTGTGCCCCTCTCCCTTTACAGAGTAACTAATTTGCTTTGCAAAATCCACAGTCACCTTGCCTGATAGATACAGAGGCTCTAAAATCCAAAAGGGTGAATATTAAGAATTTGTAATATGCTGTCGGAGGCTCATACATTCACTCAAAACTTATTAGAGGTCTCTCCCCAACCTGGTTGCAAATACAGGCCATAGATTAGGTTTGGAACAGACTGACTTCATATTATTTAGAGCTAATATGTTTATTTTATTTCTAAAGCCACAGGATCTCTAACTATTTGATCTTTTAAATCTCCTTTTTTAGGAGTTCTTTGGAATTTATCCTCATGTGATGCTGTAAAAATGACAATCATTCGAGATGCTCTTTCAACCTTAACAAACACTGTGATCGTTCCACATTCTGGATGGAATAACTCTTCTTTTGATGATGATCATAAAATTAAATTTCAGACTTCACTAGTTCTGCGTAACACGACAGGTTGCCTGAGGTAAATTCTTTATTTCTTCTTTCCAATTAGTTCTGTGATTAAATAATATGTGTCATAGGTAAATTGATTTTAGGAGGACTTACTTTATCTATCTAAGTTTCCAGTTTTTATTTCAAAATTTAGGCCACTGAACTTTGTTATTCTGGGAGAAAAACATCATGAGCACAGACTTGTGGCCTTAAAGAAGTTATCTTGTAAATGACTCTTCTGTGACTTACTCAGAAAGCCCTTTCAGTCTAAGATTACTGCCAAAATTCCAGTGTTTTCCACTTTAACAGCATTTTTCTGGTAATCACATTCTGATTGCTAATGTGTTTGCAGCCTGGTGTTTGTTTAAATTCAAAATGTGATGGTTAAAACCATTTTGCTTTTAAAGAGGTGTGTGATTTAAACAATCAGTTTCAAGTTTTATAAATAAGCGAACATGAGCCCAAATACTCTTTTTTAGTCATTATCTTTTACAGTTAAAGTCTATATATAAAGTCTCTTGCAAGCGTGCACAGTAGAGTTCATTATTTGCCGTTAACACTCATCAGCTCCATTTTGACCCTGTTTCCCAGCCTTACAGTATCCTAAGAACTGGAAGCAAGCCTTAGGGCAGAGTGGAACAGGGACAGAAAGAGTGGGCTCTGGTCTCAGACCGCCTGGCTTCCAGGACCCCTTTGAGCCTCCGTTTCCTCATCTGTAGAATAGGGATGATAATACCGCCTCAGAGCTGTGAGGGGTCAGCAGGTGCTTGTGGAAGGTGCTTAGCGCAGTGTCATCATGTGAGCACTCAGTAAGTGTTGTTTAACATCTAAGCATCACCAAGACAGATAGCCTGAAAGACAGCAAAGCTTGCGTGGCTGGTCTGCAGCCTTCCAGCATTGTGACAGGTAGCTATCAGCCCCGGTCAGGGGGCAGTGCTGGTGGGGAGGTAACAAGAATTAGGATCTCAGAATGCAGGCCAGCTCCTCCTAATTCAGATGCCTGCATCCTAGGGTGGGTCTCGTGGCCTAGCAATCATCCAAAGAGCTAGGATTACTCCTCAGCCAGCCAGCTAGGCTTCAGGGAGAGCCTGGGGCAGGACTCACCCTAACTCCCCCTGTGGGTGAGGGATAGAAACATTTGGTGAATGCCCTCTGTGTAAAACCAATGACCAATAAAACAGACTAGGTCCCTGCTCTGATGGAACCATATTCTTCCAGGAAGACAGACAAACAAGGAAACAAGAAAATAACAGTAGGTGCTATAAAAATAAATAGGGTGCTATAAAAATAAATAGTGAGGGTTATTGAATGGTTACTTTGGGGGTCAGGGGGTCTCAAATTTAAATTTAAGCCTACATCTGAAATACCACAAGGAGTGACTCCCTAGAGGGTGGTGCTGGGGAAGACAAGAGTCATAGGCCAGTCAAGGGAATGGTTAAGGTAAAGGTTCTGGGCCAGAAATGAGCTTGCAGCCATAGCCTACTGAGCAAAGGGCAGAGTGGTACCAGATGATGTAGGATTTTGTAAGTCAGATGAGGTTTGCATTTTATTCCAAGTGCCATGGGAAACCATCAGAGTGTTCTAAGCAGTGGAGTAATGGGGTTCGTTTCTGGGTGCAGTGTGGAAGAGTGAGTATGGGCAGAAGTAGAGACAGGAACATCAGGCTGTTGCAGAGATCCGGGCAAACAGTGAGAGTGGCCTAGACCCAGGTGCTGGGGTGAGGTAGGCAGATTTGGGTTATTTTGTGGAGGAAGAGCTGACAATGCTTACTAATAGATTTGAGTATTAGGAGTGAGGAAAGGGGGGAAATAAGGGTACACCTAGATCTTTGGCTGGATCAGCTGCAAGCACAGAAGGGCTTGATGGGGGTAAGGGAGAAGAATGCTTGGAAGGGTGAGCAGGTGAGCAGCTCAGAGTTTTGACAATGTCCAGTTTGAGAAGTCTAATTAGCTATCTACGTTCCAGTGTCAAGAAAGCAATTGGAGGAAAGAATCTGCAATTCTAGAGAGCAGTCAGGGCTAAGGGCAGATGTGTGCCAGCCTATGGCCATGGGTCCATAGGTTGTATTAAAGCCAAGAAGCAGAAGAAGGCACCTTGGAGAGTGCTAAGATGAAGACAACACAGGACCTGGGGTGCTCCCTTGGGCAGATGAGTCTGAGAAGCGCGACATGAGAGAGAAGCCGGGTGGGGTCCCAGAAGCCAGTGGAGAAAAGGAAGGTGGTGCGGAGAGGCAGGGCAGATGAGAGCCGCCGTTCCACTGCCCCCTCATCTAGTCGCAGTTTTGCAAATTCTCAATCTGCATAATTTTACAGGTAGCTTAGAACCATTGTTAATGGGACACAAAATAGATCCTTATTTGGTATCAATTTATGAAGACAAATTGATATAAAAAAATTTAGACAGAAAACCGTTTTCTGGGTGTTTTTTGTTTGTTTGTTTTTGTTTTTTTTTTTTTTTTTTTTTTGAGACGGAGTCTCGCTTTGTCGCCCAGGCTGGAGTGCAGTGGCCGGATCTCAGCTCACTGCAAGCTCCGCCTCCCGGGTTTACGCCATTCTCCTGCCTCAGCCTCCCGAGTAGCTGGGACTACAGGCGCCCACCACCTCGCCCGGCTAGTTTTTTGTATTTTTAGTAGAGACCGGGTTTCACCATATTAGCCAGGATGGTCTCGATCTCCTGACCTCGTGATCCGCCCGTCTCGGCCTCCCAAAGTGCTGGGATTACAGGCTTGAGCCACCGCGCCCGGCCTTCTGGGTGTTTTATAATTGAAAAGACGAGAAAAGTTTTAGCATAAACAAATATCTATATTTAACTAGAAATGTTTATAATACAAGAAATTATATATTTCCTTTGTTCATCCAAGAAACATTTAATGACCACCTACTTACTGTACACAAAATATTATAATAGGCCCGGGGGACTGCAAGAAGCTTCTGGCCTAACAAGGGAGGTGAAGCATGTCTAGAAGTAGCCACCACCATGACTGAGAGCAGACGGCCTTCCAGGAAGCAGGCACTTTTCTGATTGTTTTCTATGTAGCAACTCACTTCTTCACAACAACCCTGTGAGGTAGTTACTGTTATTTTCCTCCTTTTACATATGAAGAAGCTCAGGAGAATAGGCCCCTAAACAATTACATGAGGGAGTTAGAAAGTGACACATCATGAGGGAGATACAGTCCAAATGTGCAGGTTCCCTTCCATGTGTGGATAATGAGGAGCCAGCCACCATTGTGAGCTTCAGGGATGTTACTGTGCAAGCCCTCAGTGCCTCCTCAGACCTCTAAGTGGCTGCCACCTGTTGTCTGCTCTCTCAGATCCTTAAGGTAAGTCCACGTGGCTGATGAGTGCATGATTCATCTCAGCAGCTCCTCCTGTCTCCACCCCTTTAGGAACCTCAGCTCCGCGGGGGAAGAAGCTCGGAAGCAAATGCGGTCCTGCGAGGGGCTGGTAGACTCGCTGTTGTATGTGATCCACACATGTGTGAACACATCTGATTACGACAGCAAGGTCAGTGCCGGCCTGGCTGCAGGAGGGCATGGTGGCAGGTTGCCATGGTGCCTGGTGCCACTATTTGCATGCCATTGGTTCTTTCTGACCTGTAGAGCCTGTCCTCCTCAGGAGGCCACTCTCCAGATCAAAGGGCAAGTCTCCAAAATTATAGGAGCAAGGACGTGGCAACTTAAGAAAATATCCTGAGAACCGTGAGAACAGAGTGGCTTGGTGTGGTAAAGGCTTTCTCTCTGGTTCTCCTAGGCTCATTCTCAGGGTGGTGCCCATGCTGCTATTTCCTCCAATTCTGCATCCCCACTAGAATCAGAGCCATCAGTACTTGAGTATCTACTGAATAAAAGTTCCTGGTTGAGGCACTGTAATCCCCCCAAACTCTCTGCCCTCTTGGCTGCAGTGCAGTCCACAGTCCCCACCCCCGGCACTAAGTGTTGCTGCACCTCTCTACACCCACTCCTGCTGCTGCCCTGTGGTTGGTCTGTCCCCAGCATGAGCCCCTTACCCTCTCCCTCCTGTGTCCGAGTGCAGGGCGTTCTGCTCATCATTTGTCAGCTGTGACGACCATCCAGGATCTTCCTGGGGACCGAGGAAAGTGGGAAGTACAGGAAAGAGAGACTGAAAGTGTCAGGACTTCCAAAGCGAGCCAGATACTTGGTGTCAGGATGGACTGGACTAGGAGAGGCCTTTGGAAGGTGTTGGATTGTAAGGGTGAGCCTGAGAGGAAAAAGGATGATAAGTGCCTGGGAAAAGAGAGAGGAATACAAGGGAACACTTTTTGTTTGAGCCTCATTGAACCAGGAGATCTGCAGATGAAATTGAGAGGAGTAAGCAAGTTGGAAAGGGAAGCTTGCTAGATAGGCAAATGCTGAACTTGGTTTTAGGCACTCAGTTAAATGACAGTTGGCCTCCCAATCAGAGGTGTGATAACAGTCTTTTAGGGAACAAAAGACCGTGTGCAGAAGGCAAATGTCAACAGGGAAAGACACCTCTGAACATGGCTCAAAAGAAGGGTGGAGTTGGGAGATTGAGAAGGAGGCAGACATGGAACTTGGGGATATGGTTGTCCCCAGGGAGGGAGTTGGGGCATCTGTTGTCATGCCAAGGATCTGCAGTAGTGAGAAGTGAGGCTCAGGTGTCTTGGGTGCAGCCTGCACGGCAGCAGCCCTGAGGAGAAACACTGGGCCGGAGCCTCATGCATTGCAGTCGGCATGAAGTCAGATCCTCAGCAGGACTGAGAAAGGCTCTGCATCCCGTCATCTGGGTATTCCACAAACACTCTAGAATCATAATTCCCTCTTCAGATTGTTTCAGGTTCCCAAAAATAAAAAGTAGTTCTTTCATATTTCCCATTTATTTCCTGTCTGCAGTGTTCAGTACAGAAGTGTTTTGCTCTAATGTGCTGAGTTGTTTTTAATTATATGCCATGCTGGGTTTCAGACAGTGGAGAACTGCGTGTGCACCCTGAGGAACCTGTCCTATCGGCTAGAGCTGGAGGTGCCCCAGGCCCGGTTACTGGGACTGAACGAATTGGATGACTTACTAGGAAAAGAGTCTCCCAGCAAAGACTCTGAGCCAAGCTGCTGGGGGAAGAAGAAGAAAAAGAAAAAGAGGACTCCGCAAGAAGATCAAGTTAGCATTTTATCTGATATGAGACTCACGTTTCATTTTTCTGGGAGTGAGGAATCACATATTTGGCAAGAAAATAAATTTTCTGCATAGCTATAGCTGAGTCCCACAAAGGTGAATGTTTTCAAGTATTGAAGATCATGTTCATTCTGCCTCCATTTAACGTGTGCTATTTGTCTTTCAGTGGGATGGAGTTGGTCCTATCCCAGGATTGTCAAAGTCCCCCAAAGGGGTTGAGATGCTGTGGCACCCATCGGTGGTAAAACCATATCTGACTCTTCTAGCAGAAAGTTCCAACCCAGCCACCTTGGAAGGCTCTGCCGGGTCTCTCCAGAACCTCTCTGCTGGCAACTGGAAGGTAGGATGACTTCCGCGTATCTACACTTCTTTCCATCTTTCCAAATTAACTTGAAATGTTACATGTATAAGTTCTGCCTCAGTCAGATCAGCCCTGATGATGAAATGGTCACAGTTACTTAGTTTGTCTGTGAAGGGGGTAAAGGGAAAAAAGGGAGACATGCAGTTGCTCTGGGGATCCAAAGATAAATACAAGTCCCTCACTGTGAGAAACAGAAGGCTAGTGAGAAAAATAGATGGTGCCAGCACAGTGTAGAAGCCACAGGATGTGTGTGTTGTGGGGTCCTGAAAGAAGACATCTAACCCAGCCACACAGTGTAAGGGAAGGTCAGGAAAAATGCGGAGTGAGGACATGGAGGAGATTTCCTGAAGGGGATGCTGCCCAGCAGAATCTCTAAGGATGAATGAAAGTAAGCCAGTAGAGGCTGAGGCTGCAGTGTAGAGGGAGCCATCCAGATAACAGGGACAATAGGAGGAAAGTATCGCGGTGCAGAGAAGACAGTGTGGGCCAGGACTACTGGCTGCCCTCTGGGGCCCAGTGTGGAGCCAGGCATCATGGATAGGCCTGAAGGCCAAATTTCAGGAGCTGAGTCCTAACCTGCACACAGGAGGGGCTACTGAAAGAGTCTGGGCAAATGAGTGACAGAGACGGGCTAATGTCATCACTGCTCACCCACTTACATGGCAGTGCAAAAGGTGGATTCAAGGAAGGGAGAGTTAGAAGCAGGGATTGCATTTGGGAGCCAGTGCAGCAGTACAAACAGGTGAGAGATCTTGAGTGGCAGAACAGAACACAGGTTGGGCAGTGCTGTGGGGAGGGATAGAGGACCTCACTCTGTTCCTCTCAGGTAGTTACAGACATGCCTGTGTCTAAGGTTTCTGCATCTCTTTGCAGATGTATGACTATAAAAACTGAAGACAGTTTCCTCTTGTTACCACTGTAAGCAAGTTCTCAGAACTTTCTAAATGTCCCCCAGCAACTTCCCAGACAGTCCTTGTCTAAGACATTTTCAACCTCTAGAAATTTCCTGACAGGTGTATTTTGTAGAGTTATTACAATGCTTGCTTTTGGCTACTTATCCCACCTTAACCCCCCAAAATGAGAATCTTTTGGTGATAGTGTTTTCAAGATAGTGAAAAGAATTGATAAACCTAGGTATGGTTTGTTTCATGCAAGTGGCCACTATGTTGAATATAGACCGATAACTATGGTCTAGTGCTAAGCCAGTATGGTGATTTTGTTGTGGCTCCTAGTTAAAGTGCCAGTGACTCCATGTGTAAGTGCTGGCTCTGAATCCAGGCAACTCTGCTTACCGTCTGGCAGCCTAGAGGCTCTGCCCACAGTTTCCACCTCCCTAAAATAAAGCGAATATTAATACCTGCCTTATAAGGTGGTTGTGAGGATTTAGTGAGATACTCCCAGCACATAGGTATTTATATAAACATTTATGTTGTAGAACAGCCTTCACCTTCAGCTTCTGTGACCAGAAGATTATTTGATGACACTAAAAAAGACAATAATTGAAATCGATGTGATTTGAGTTGTTTCGAAGTTCGTGTCTGGGATCATTTAGTGAGAGTTAGATGGCAAGCTCATTTAAAATATAAACATTATATCTAAGCGATTTCAATAGTGAGTTAAAATATTGGACCTTCACTAAGAAAATGAGATAATCGTGGCCACAAGTGTTATCAAGTAAGAAGCTATTTCAGGAGCAGCAATGGCTGTAGTTCTCCAGAAGGGAGACAGACTGGGCTGGGCTGAGCTGGGCTAGGCTGGGCTGGGCTGGGCTGGGCTGGGCTGGGCTGGGCTGGGCTGGTAGGTCTCCAAGTGAGACAGAAGGAGATGGTTCTGTTGTTGCAGGTTTCAGAGAGAGAAGTTCATAAAACTGCCTGAGTGCTTTGCCCAGTAACAAGTCATGTACTTCATTTCCCCCCTGTAGACTTCATTTGATTTGAAAAATAGGAGTATGCATTTCATATGCAGAATATAAATAGGATCTTTGAAATGCATCTTTCCCTCTTATATGTATTATTAAAATAATCTATTCTGTTGGTATTCAAGAAACTGGATGGTCAATCACATATTTTAATGTTCAAAATAATACAAAGGCCTGGTAGATCTCTGTCCTCATGTCTTGGTCACAGTAGGAAAGTAGATGTTTTGTGAGCAGCATCTTTCAATTACCCTAAAATTTGAAAGATGATTTGCATTGGTTGAAAAAGTCAATTAAAGCCCAAAGCTGAAAACAAGATTAAAGAACCGTTTTCTAATGTTACTCTTTTTGGTTGTTTCACTGATGAGTTAGCGCTCATTTCCATTTTATAAGATACACAAACTGACTCACTATACAGAGTTTCTTCATAGTCACAGAAAAATTTCTTGACTATGGATCTTTAAAAAACAGCATCAGCAGCTAACTAATCTTGAGTGAGAATGCATTTTGCACACAAATATACTTACTTTTTCACCAGGCTGTATGAATTATGATGCTGGATGTTTCTGGAGAATTCTCTTTCTTCTGAGGCAAGGGATTTTTCCAGCCAATCTCTTTGACAGGTTACTGAACTCTAAATATTGTTGCAGGGAATGGAGAAAAAAAATGACTTGATGGAGACAGGTTCCCCTTTCATGTGTGCTGATGGGTTACTGTCTCTGCCATCCTATTTATAGCCTCTGGGCTTGGCAGGGGACCAACTGCAAAGAAAACACACGATCCTTCCTTAATCATGTTTATGTATCTGAGATAGAAAGTAATCACTGCCTTCTCTTTTCTGCACAAAAATATCTGGCAGATGGTGGTTTCAGATTTTCAGGCTTTCGGATTTCTTTTTAAATCAGTCATTCCAGCCTATCTTTCTCCCCAACTTTGGTTTTCTCTTCACTGACACCACAGATTTGATCTTCAATTGGAAAGAAACCATTTAATCTATTAGTTCATCTTTTGGAAACATCTTTTTTAGGTGACAGTAACATATGAAAGTGGAACTCTGTTTTATATTACTTCTTGCCTTATTTTTCTCACTAGTTTGCAGCATACATCCGGGCGGCCGTCCGAAAAGAAAAGGGGCTCCCCATCCTTGTGGAGCTTCTGAGAATGGATAATGATAGAGTTGTTTCTTCCGTGGCAACCGCCTTGAGGAATATGGCACTCGATGTTCGCAACAAGGAGCTCATAGGTATGTTCTGGTGACAAGATGAGCTGTAAATGTGAGAGCAGCTACAAAACTCGTGAAACTCTTCTTTTGATTAATAAATATATGGCTTCTAAAATCATTAACAGCTGAGCCCTAGTCTCCAGTTTCTTGGCGTATTTGAGTACTCCTGCTTTGTGACCATTCTTTTTCAGCAGGAGGCAAGCTCATTAATTAATCACTGATTAGGGAAGGTAAATTTTCAGAAAGGCCAGCAATTTTAGTTGTACCTTACAACAGTAGTAGAGTTAGTGTCTCTCATTTCTAAGAGAGTTCCCTATATTCTGAGCCACAAAAAATCTTAATTCTCCCTTTCCAATTTTTGGACTGATATCTGCTAATTCACCAACACTACCATACTCTAAATAAAAAATCACATGAATGTTTTGTAGCTTTCCCCTCTCACATCGGTATAAATGTTGATTCTAGAGAAGAACCACTGTCCCAGCATCATTTCCACCCAGGGCAGGGGCAGGACTAGGGTGAGCTAAGCAAGGCCCCAAGGCCACAACATTTTAGGAGGCCTTTACTCTCAGGTTTGTAAAGGTAGGATTGGCACATGCACAAATCAAACAGTGAGGACTGCTGTAAGCTCCGCATCCCAGGCAGCTTGCTTGCCTCTGGGACATTGCCACATCTTAGGCAGGATGCAGGCTAAAGAAGAGATCAGGGACCCCCCCCCATAAACCTGAGCTTCATTCCTAGGATCTGCTGCTCACTGGCCATGCGACCTGAGGTGTCCTGTATAACCCCCTCCAGGCTCCATTATTCTCTCTAGATTGGAAAGGAAAGGAAACTCCTCATCTCTGAAGGGGAGCTATTGATGCCTGCTGTCCTAACTGTGGGTTTACTGTAAAGAGGAAATTAGAGAACTCCATGCCAAGTCCTACAGCTGGTGCCAGGTCAGGGGAGAAGGAGGGGAAATGGGACAAGATCTTATGTGGATTCATCTGAATCTATAGTAAACTTAAAATACACCTGCCATGAGAAAAGGAGAGAGAAACAAGGGCGATGACGTTTACCATAAAGAGTTGCTGTAAGGATTAAACGTGATGACTTACAATGGAAGCCCTTCACACAGTGCCTGACAGAATTGCTATTTTGAATTGTTGCCCAGATTAACCTGCTCTTAACACACCATTCCTTTAAGCCAAATCATCCCCCTATGGAAAGGAAAGGAAGTTCCTCCACACCCTGTTCATGGTCCAGCTCGCGCCCGATTCTTGTAGATGTGCCATATCTCTCAGTTCCCACACTTCCTTGAGAGAAATCCTTCAAGTCCCTAAAGAGAGATATTCTTTATTTTTCTTATGGCTATATTGTTTGGATTTCTTGTAAGAAGCATGTATAATTTGGGCATTTTTAATGCTAAAATATACATGCTTGACACGTGTATCCTGTGGCCTGTCATATTTCACAACGCAAAGGCACAGGTTGACAGGAGCCCTTGAGCTGGTACTGCGAAGTGCTAAGACCTTTGGCAAGAGGAATGTGTGTTCCAAGTCTTGGCTTCCTCTCAGTGCGTTTCTGTGTTTTCTGTGAATAACCCTTTTTAACTTCCACTGGCCTGTCTCTCCAGTGATGAGCATTTTTTTTACCTGGCTGAAGCACTCTTGAACTGTTCCATGAATCCATTTTTTTTGTTTGTTTCCCTATTCCTGTCTTCCTGTGAGATCTGCACCCCTCCTGGATTCAGTATTTAGCTCTAATTTACCCAGCACTTCAGTTCCTAAGAACCTTCCCCTTCTCTGACCTCTTCCCTCTTTTTTCACATTCATCATCAGCACTAGCAACGGACTTTCTTTTCAGAGCCATTTTTCACAAAGAAGCAAAGTTTTGTCACTTCATAAAAGTTACTACATACTTAACTGAGTGGGACCCACCCTGCTGTTTGGAGCTGCAAGTTCTGAGGGGACCGCCAGGCTCACTCACTCATAGGCAGAGCGAGCTGCCTCAGCCTAACCCCCAGGAGTGCAATTTAAAGTTATGCTTTGGCAAAATGACAGATTACGTGTCATGGGCCTTTTGGTCATTCATGAATATTCAAAATCACCAGGGCTAACTTATCATCTGCTCTGTAAACCACATTTATCTTGTGGCCTTACAGTGTCAGCACTGTTTTTCCACTCTTCCTAACAGTGTTTGCTGTGAGCAAGCCAGAGCCTTCCCTCCGACGTGCTGTACATTGCACAGCCTGTAGTTGAGACCTGTCTTCTGCTTACCATTGTATATAAACAGCCTTTATAAAAACCCCATTTCACATCCACTCAATTATTAGCATGGGGGAAACTAAGAAAATGTTTACTTGCACTTTAGTTCATTTCTTTTTGTTTGTAGTGCACTTACAGTTTGTCAGTTGGTAATCTCATTTTGGAGAGGAATAAGAAAAATTCAGTATCTATAAAGAAATATCTCAATAACTGTGAGACTCCCCTCACCTTGTCTTAGCAAGAATTTCGTTATCGTCACATTACTCCTGGGAGATAACATACCTATAATTTTCATAGCAGAACTTTTACTTGTGTCATCTTTTAAAGAAACTAACATGTTGCCACCGTTGTCGTATCAGCTGCAGTACACAGAAATGTGTAACTGTACCCAGTTCACACATTAAGATCCAGAAAGATCTAATGGCAAGTATTGTTTGACAGCCTGACTTGGTCCAGATTCAAAGGTAAGTTTTAAAAAGCTTTAAGAGGAAATTGAGGTATTTGTGATGCATAGGAATTCCATTAAGGATAAAATTTACTATTACAATTCCTTCATTACTGAATGTTACTGAAAATACTTGAACGAAAACAACTCGATTTGTCTACCCAGTTTTACGCATTGATTTACATTTGCTTTCAGCAGTTGACAGTAATGTTTTATAAATGAATCATTTCTGCAAGTGACGTTGCAATAAATGTTAGCTTTCCCCTTATAATGACATTTGTCCTTTTCTTCTTTGCTGTGAGTTTTGATATTTTCCCCTGTTATTGTCTCTTTGGGGGTTTTATTTTTAAGAGATTGCATACCACCAGAATCTGAACAACAATAACCAAAACCTAGTATCTGGAAGTAGAATTTACTCTTTTGCCTTTGGCAGGCAAATACGCCATGCGAGACCTGGTCAACCGGCTCCCCGGCGGCAACGGCCCCAGTGTCTTGTCTGATGAGACCATGGCAGCCATCTGCTGTGCTCTGCACGAGGTCACCAGCAAAAACATGGAGAACGCGAAAGCCCTGGCCGACTCAGGAGGCATAGAGAAGCTGGTGAACATAACCAAAGGCAGGGGCGACAGGCAAGTCTGCGGCAAGGAGGTGCAAGTAGGGCTCTTATTCCTGAGATTGTGCTGTGATGAGGCCTTTGTTTGAGGATCCCTTTCCTATTGGAAAGGATTTATTTTTGCATTTCTTACATGCTGATAAGCTAAGCAGTCTCCAGCACTTACAACCTGCTGTGCTGGGAGAAGTGTTTTCTGTTATGGGGCCTTTTTTTGGTTTTCACTTTATTGTAACACCCTCACTCCTACATTGGTATTTGTCTCTGTCTTAGTCTGTTTGTTCTGCTACAACAAAATGTTGTGAACTGAGTGGCTTATGAACAACAGAAATTTATTTCTCACAGCTCTAGAGGCTAGGAAATCCAAGATCAGGGCACCAGCAGATTCGGTGTCTGGTGAGGGCCCCCGTTCTGGTTCATAGATGGTGCCTTTCAGCTGTCCTTGCATAGTAGAAGGAGGGAGGGGTCTCAGGCCTGTTTCTATAAGGGTGCCAATGCCATTCATGAGGGTTCTTCCCTTATGATCTAATCACCTCTCAAAGGCCCCACCTCCTAATACCATCACCTTGGGGGTTGGAATTTCAACATATGCACTTTGGAAGGGACACAGACTTTCAGACCATAGCAGTCCCTAAAGCCACAACTGGTCGTGCCAACTCCTGGAAGAATTGGAAATGCCAGGATGAGGAAAATCTAGGGGGCACCATTTCCCTCGTGCCCTTGTCTCTGCTCCAGGCCTGAGTGCCTGTTCTGCAAGAACGTCTTCTTGAATCCCCAGTTCTGGAACTGAGTTTTCTGCCACATACCCAGAAAGTATTAAAATTACTGCTCTGCAGCAGGGCTGCTGTGTGGCCTCAGGATGTGCCCCAGGCTTGGATGGTACATTTCCCTTTGCTTCTGCATGACACCTCACTGATGAAGCAGGAGGGAAGGACTAGAGAATCAGTGGTAAAAATTGAAGGCCGTTTGTCATGGAGCTGTAGCAGTGACTGTAAGTTTGCCTTAGTATCAGATCAGAGAAATGTCAGTAGGATGCCTGGTGCCATCTCAGAACAGCAGGACAGCGATCTCCCTGAGCCATAGTAGCTTGGCAACCCTCTCCACCAACCTCCCTGCTTTGCTCTCTCCATAGTGCTGATTTCCCCTTGCTGTGGAAGTTATGTCTTCCTCTTGTACCTGACTCTACCATAGCAGGGATTTTTATTTTGGTTCACTGCTATATCCTTAGCGTCTAGAATAAACCTGGCCTGCTCATAACAGGTGTTCGGTGAATATTTATTAATTGGCCAAATGACAGTGCTGGAACTCATGTTACATCTCATCTAATCTTTATACTTTTGAAGGAGTTTCTAAAATATAAGAATAATCTCAAACCATATTCTCATCTGCCAGAAACCACACCTATCAGCAGTAATGATATTTCCTTTCAGTCCTTTTTTTAAATGTATATTTTTCTATTTCATTAGTAATAAATGGTTATAGGGAGTGGAGAGGGCTGGGAAGGGGAGTGAGTGAAACCATAATCACTTATGCTCTTAAAATGTCGCTGGACAGCCTGCACTTGTGAGCAGCATAAGAAGAGGCTGAGATGCTGAGCCAGTGCCAGAACCTTTGCATATTAAGAAAATTGCTACCAGTCTAATCTGTTTTTCAAAACCAGAGATTCGGAAAGTCTTGGACCAAATCAAATTGTCTCCTAGCTCCACACACTTAACTTTTCTCCTGATTCTTTCACAAGTACTTAGTGCCTGCCTGCTGTGTGCCAGACGCTGTTCTCTATGCTGGGCTTGCAGCAGCAGGCAGGTCGCACGACAACCCCACCCGAAGTAGCTTACGTTCCATGGGCAAAGTAGACGCAGACGAGGTGCCAAACGAGCAGAAACGCGTGGAGTGTGGTGGGTGGTGCTGAGGGGCAGGGCACATAATAATGTCAGGGCAGGTGATGGGCCATGCTGGGGAGAGGGATGCTAATCAAGGAAGGCCTTGCAGAGACAGCGCCTTCTGAGCACAGAGCTGGAGGAGGCGGGGAAGGAACAGTGCAGCTCCCTGGGGAAAGAACATTTCAGTTAGAGGGGGACATCAAATGAGAGAGCCCTGAGAAGCTAGAGGACCTCGTGTGCTTGAGGAACAGAAGGAAGCCAGTGGGGCTGGAGCAGAGCCAGTGAGGGTTATAGGAGGCCCACCCCAGCATGGTGATCTGATGGCCTTAGCCAAGGCAGGGCACCGCATTCCCTCTGCACTTACCCATGAAGCTACTGATTTAGAGCAGCGGCTCCCAAGGTGAAATACAGCGACTCAGGATGAGGACTGCAACTTGACTTTCGGATGTAGCAATATGGAGGTCCTATGTTTAAGAGAAGACGGGATGGTAGAAATTAGAGAGGCAAGTATATAACTGTTTCAAGGAGTTTTGCTGCAAAGGAGAGCAAAGAAACTTCCTTGCTTTTCTCATGGGTCAGATTTCTGCTCATGGAATTTGTGTCTGAAAATATGTAGCCTGTTGTTGTCAAGGCATATCCCGGGCATGGTCCTGCCTGGTCAAGTGTTTCAGCTGCCATCCTCCCAGGCAGCTGTGGAATCTGCCTTTTGAGCCTTCATCCTGCTGCCTAGCACTTAAAGACAGACGGGTGAACAAAGCAGCAACAGCAGGGCCCAGCTGAGAACAGGTGGCTATGCGGGGCAAGTGCCCTGCTCCCCCAAATCTGTCTTCCAGAGGCTGTCTTGGGTGCCTGAAATTTCATCTCTGTTTATTTCTTTGGGGTATTTAGCTATTTCTTGTTCCATAGTCCAATTTGGAAATAAAAAGGTTGGAAAGGCTTTGAATGGGTTGGCTTTACCTGGCTCTGCTCACCTAAACCCTCAGAATCATTAGCAACCCACGTTCTGTTGTTAGGGGCTGGCGAAGTAGCTCAGCGCCTGCTCCCCTCCTTCGTCCTCCTCCACTTCATGAGAGTTTAATTGGGAAGATAAGGAGTAGAAGAGAAAACCAGATTTTAGATCTGGTGTATACAGTTGAAGTCAAACTGTCAATGGAGTCTTAAGACAGAAGTGTTCAGTTGTCCTTAGGGCTAACTCCCCAAGCACTGGTCCATGAGTACCACCCCAATGTAGAGATCTGAGGGCCTTAGCCGAGGCAGGAAGTCCCCTTTTCACTTACTGGTGAGGCCACTGACTTAACAGCAGCGGCTCCCAAGGTGAATCCAGTGACTCATGGTCGGCAGTGCTTAAACAGAGCACCAGCATTTGCAAAATGCCCTCAGAGAGGGGAAATCATATCTGTGACCATGTTTTCCAAATTCAACATTAAAACACCCATTTTTTACTTAGAGGTATGAATGATGAGGCAATGGAGGTATTTAGATGAAGGCTTAATAAAGAAGGAGGGATAAAACATATTCACTTGGGAGGGTCCCCAGACACTCAGAATGTAGAGTCATGGTTGCATGAATCCCAAAGCCCCAGTGAGATCAGTGGCCCTCAGTGAAGATGTGGAGGGAAATTGGGATTGACACCTACCGAGATCCTCAATCAGGTTCGTCCAAGCCACAGCTGCTCCACAGAGCTCACTGCCTGATGGCCTCACTTCAGTTCTTGCCACCTCTGGCCAGTCCCGAACCTGATCAACTCCTAGGCACACCTGATCCCTTTGTGGTGTGTCCTGCAGTAGCCTCCGTCCCTGTGACCCTGAGAATGATGGCCTCTTGGCCACTGATTTTCATCCTGCACCCCTCCGAGTGGGGCTGAGGCTGTGCCACCCACATTCATTAACATCCTTGCTCTCTCCCTAGATCATCTCTGAAAGTGGTGAAGGCAGCAGCCCAGGTCTTGAATACATTATGGCAATATCGGGACCTCCGGAGCATTTATAAAAAGGTAACCTACAAGAATAGCTCTGGCATAATTAGCATTCATCAAAGCACATACTCATAATCATTTATTGTAATGAAATGTCATTATTCATTTTGAGAGGTTTCTTTTTCTCTTAACTCTGCAGGATGGGTGGAATCAGAACCATTTTATTACACCTGTGTCGACATTGGAGCGAGACCGATTCAAATCACATCCTTCCTTGTCTACCACCAACCAACAGATGTCACCCATCATTCAGTCAGGTCAGTGGGAAACGCCACTCCTTCACGAGAGCCTTTGTGTGACAGAACATTGTTTCCCAGCCAGAGAAGATCAAACATAAGCTGGTTAAGCCTGTCATCTCCAACGCTACCCATGCAGCAGAGAACCTTCTGTAGGAATCACACACCATTATAAACCACAAGCCCACTTTCTTCCTTCCTTTTTAAAAGTTTATACCAGTTTACATCAGCAAGAGCACCCCAGGCCCTGCCCTCAAGTCTGCCTCACTAAGTGTGAGAAGGGGCCCTGAAATCTGCAGTTGACAGACTGGACAGGGGAGCAGGGTGCCCGAGAGTGGAGGGCCACACTTCGAGACATGCTGGGTTATGCCGGAAAGTGGCTGCCCTGTATGCTAGCTGGCCGTAAGGTTGGAATCTCCTCCAAAGTGAATTTTTTTAAGTTTTCTTAGTGAAACCTTTTAGAAGCAGGGTCCTTTAACAGAGGACCTTTACGGTCTTCAGATCCGCAACCTGGGAGAGCTGCCTGCTCTTCTTCCTCTGCAGACCCCCAGCATCTGCTGCTAATGGAAGCAGGCCTTACGGGTGGGTTTGTGGGAATTCCTTTAGATTTTTAAGTTGGGAATCCTGTCAACCATACTACGTACTTCTTTGTAAGTTTAACTTCGTGGAAAGAATGTTTTGAGATTCAGACTAAATTTTTTTACATGTAAGGGCAGATTATTACTGCCAAGCCAATCAGTCCTGTAAATCTAATTCTTTCCAAAATGAGAAAGGAAAAGTAATAAGTATCTTATTTTTATTTCGCTTTAAATCACCCATTCTGACTTTTAAATATTACCTATTTTATTCAGCAGTGTTACTGCTGGCAGTCTTATTTCTCATGTGGACAAATGTGACCAAAAAGACTAATATACATGGCCGGTGGTTCTTGCCACATAATTGGATGTCCCCACTTGAACTAGAATTTTTTTTAATTATCTGTGCTTGTTGTATATGGTATTTATCTTAGTTTTTAAATTATAGGTTGCTTTCTTGAAAGAAACCTACATGTCTGGTTTTTAACATCCTTGCTAAGCTCCCAGGTATAGCCTGAAACTGCTCTCTTCTAGAAAAATGTTCAGAACCTTTTAGGGTCTTGGGGATAGAGGTGCCAGGGAAATAAAGAGGTGTGGCTGCATAACGAAATGCACATAGACAAGCAAAGGATAATTTTAGATCAGTGCGAGCTTGTCCAGTCTGCGGCCAGGGGTTTTATGCGTCCCGGGATGGCTTTGAATGCGGCCCAACACAAATTTGTAAATTTTCTTAAAACATTATGAGATTTTTTTGTGACTTTTTTTTTTTTTATTTCCTCAGTTATTGTTAGTGTATTTTATGTGCGGCCCAAGATAATTATTATTCTTCAGTGTGGCCCAAGGAAGCCAAAAGATTGCACACCCCTGGTCTCATTAGCACATAGTTACTGAATAGTGACCTTGTTTTCAGGACCCCTTAAATATACATGCTGGACAGTGTTGACTAGCCCCATTCAAATTCCTAGGTGCCTCTTGGGATTCTGGTCAGTGGTAGGGAATACTCCACTTCTCCTCTCCAGTTATTCTAAGGGCTGATCATGCATCCCTTCACACTAGTGTGGGATCTGCTTCTGGGCATGTCTGATGCCTGGCTGATGTCATTGGAGGCAGGCGGGTATGCTTTCTGTCCTACTACCTTCTGGAAAGTAAGCAAGGTGAACAGCACATAGACATTGTCCATACATGCTTGCATGTTTAACACTGAGCAATCCTATGTCAGTGAGGTGACTTTTTAGGAAAAGTATTTCATTGTCAGTCTTCCTCTGAAAGTGTCAATTTGTACAAAACCACTGGTGTCAAGGTTTGGGGTGCTGTTGCTTTCGAGTGTATCAAGTGAATAAGTAGCCACTATTATTTGAAATTAAGGGAAGCAAGATGATTTTTTTTAATAAGAAAAAGGAAAAAAATGTATGTGAAATGTTTCTCTCTTCCTTCTGTGCCAGAGTGTCCAAAAAGAGTCCTAAGGATAGATACGGTATTATTAGATGTTGACTGAAGCTGGGCTAAAAAAATCCTCTGGGCCTTTCTGAGGTCAGGACTTAGCACCATGTGTGTTTCCTGATGACCCAGGCTTACTGGGTTTAAATTGTTTCCTTGATAACCATAAAAAGAATTATAAATTTTATAGACTGGGTGCTCTTATTCAAACACGTTTAGAGATGTGGATATTTTTAAAATAATTAGAAATCAAAACATGCCATAAAACTTCTGTTGACTGAAGAGCTATACATAAAGGATAATAGGTGGGTATTTTGCAAGCAACTGGACTGAGATCATAAAATAACAGGTATAACTCTTGCATGGCTAGTAAGTTATGATCACTCACTCAGTTTCAAAGGCCTAGTTAAGACATTGAGACACACTGGTGGGGAAACCTGCATGATCTCTACACTGTGCCTCTTTAGCCGGGCGGCTTGCCCTCCAGCTTGAGAGTGAGCCCCGATGCTGACTTTGCTGAGTTGTGCAGTGGCGGGCCTGCATGCAGGTCGCACTTGCGGTACTTGGGTCTAGCTGCTCTTCAACTCCCAGCACCTCTGAGATATTTTCAGCACCAGCTGTGTGTCATTTCTAGTTACTGACCTTTGTGTTTCTGGAGAGGATTTTCCACAGATACTGATGCTGATTTCTCTTTCTTCCCCTCTTTCTCTCCTCCTTTGCCTCTCCCTTCAGTCGGCAGCACCTCTTCCTCACCAGCACTGTTAGGAATCAGAGACCCTCGCTCTGAATACGATAGGACCCAGCCACCTATGCAGTATTACAATAGCCAAGGGGATGCCACACATAAAGGCCTGTACCCTGGTAAGACGCCAGTTGGGTGTGTGATACAGTCTCTTGAAAAGCCGCATTTGCAGGCACTCGGCCAGTGGCCTGGGAAGTAGCCTGTGCTTGTATTGAGACGGTCCCCCAGCAGCAAACCATGTTCCAGTCATTCCCTTTCCTACTTTGGGGATTGTTGCCTTTTCTGCTTGTTTAAAGTAAAACAAGCATGTACTTGTATGTATGTATGTATGTATGTATGTAGCTGTACGGTGGCCACAAATAAAAAGAGGGCTGTATCCAAATAAATCATTTCTGGCTGCTCACTGGCACAGTCCCTTTGCTCCGTCCCCTCCTGCCGTGAGCAGTCTCTGTGTTTTCCACATGCATCAGAACCCTCAGCCCGGTGTCGCTTTGCAGGGGCTACGTCTTCTAGACAGGCCCATCTCTTAACTTCAAACCAGAGAATGGAGATCAATTTCATTTACATTTTCATGGAGAAGAGTTTGAATAAATAGCAAAAGGTATAATGTGATTCTTCTCAAAGTGATTATTTTTTAAGAATAACAAAAATAATGTTACATAGTGTTAATATTTTTATATCCTGTTCAGAAAGCTGTGCATACAATTTATTTAAAGGATACCAGCCCAAAGGGTTACTAAGATTTCATACTCTTCCCATTCTCAACCGTCCAGCAGATTATAACTACTTTAGATGTTCCAAATAAGTCAGTGTAAGCTACCCCACAAAAAGTACTCTTTTCTCAAACCTATTAAAAATAAATAAAAGCTAGTGTCAGCTTTACTCCTGCTGGGGGAGCAGTCTCCGTTGTACTGTTGTCTTTGAAATTGTGATTTCACAGGACTATTTACTAATCGACTGTTGTTACTATGGCAATTAATAGCTCAGAAAATTGCAGATGCTACATTTCAGCACCAAGCTCTGTGCAAAAGGAAATGCACATACCAGCTGAAGTGCATGGTTGCTTCCGACTTGCAGCAGCCTGCCTTATCTTACAGATCGCCTCTTTAGCATGCATGCCCTTCTGTATCTTCTTCGCTTGCTTCAATAAACTAATTTGCCTCAAGTACGTTTCATTTTCCTCATTAAAAAAATAAAAATCTTTGCTAGCCTTAACAATAATGGAAGGGTAACATCATCAGGAGTCTACTATGGACTTTTGAAGACAATTATCTCATTATTACCAAGTTCCTTTTGTATTAAAACATACTTAAATATAGCAGGCACAAAACTGTGCCTCCATTGTTGCCCAACGGCTGCTCCTTCCTTGACCTGAGATTTTGAATCCCAGTTGTTTGGAAGGCATGGGGCTTGTTCAAATACTGTGTTTCGCTTCTCCTCTCTGACCCACTGCTGTAGCTCGGAGCCCTGGAAAAGGGGTGTTCCTCAGCTCAGGATCCTGTGCTGCTGTCCAAAGCCAGCCGGAGAAACCCTCCCACGTATGAGCAGAGCTTGAGCAGGAACCTTTGCGCATGGGCTCTGCACTGGCATTGCTTTTTGGGGAAACACACGCGGCCTGTTTTTGCCATAGTTTTGCTATTAGCCGCCCCCAGCCCTGAGTTAAGCAGCAGCCAGGCCAGATCCAGACCCTGAGCTGCTACCTCTCCCAGCCTGCATTGGCACTGGGGAAGGCAGGCCCTGTCGGGGACAGCACTAGCCCTAGTGCAGGGGAGACCGCTCAGCCTAATGGACCAGAGTAATAAGCACTAGTTTTAATTTCATAAAATATTTTCTTACAGGCTCCAGCAAACCTTCACCAATTTACATCAGTTCCTATTCCTCACCAGCAAGAGAACAAAATAGACGGCTACAGGTGAATTTGCAATATCATTTTTACAGAAGGCCGATTAGCAGTTAACACAGTAAGGGGTCCACGTCGGTTGACTTCCCAGAGCTGGGCCAACACGGCAGGGCCCTAGATGCTTTCCCTGGGGATCTTCACTCCTTGGAAACTCACCCGTGGTTTAAGCAAAGCATTTCCACGGTAGCCTCACGTTCTTAAGTATCCACATCGGTACTGCTGAGACCACCACGCCACTGATGGGGACAGCCAAGAAGTCTTTAGTTCATGTCCTTTGCCCAGCGGTGTCCTTTTCCCACTCTTTTTCTGTTAAGCTTTAAAATCTCTTCCAGCCTCTGGGTGAGGGAAGGTTGGTAAGCACACTTCATGCCCTCATCACCTTGTTCTCTTTTGTGTATACCTCATTCTCCATCTCACCCCTCTCTGTCCAGGCTCCACAATTTAAAAACACTGAGTCCATGGCCAGGTCTGTTTGTGTCGGTGGTTAAAGTGGACTCAGCCCCTGCCGGAATGGACCTCACTGTGGGAGAGTGGGACTGGCGGTTATAACACATCCCGGCTTTGCTTTCATGAAGGGCCTGCAGTCAGTCTCAGGTCCTTCCCGGTGCCGTGGTGAACCTGGACCATCTGGTCGCTCCTCTTCCCTTTCAATAACAGAGCAGCTGGAGTTTCCTAAAACAAGACTGTATCCTGTCCTTCAGATAAGGATGTGTTCTAAGACCTCTCCTTCTCATCATCTTTTCTCTGTAGATGGAAGAAAACGAATTTTCCAAGTTATTCATAATTTATGCCATAGTTTTTTAGTCAGGAAAAATAGACCAGAATCATAACTCTGGCTTGAAAAGAGAATTTAGCTCTGAAATCCTTATAATGTTAGAATGCATTGAGTTCCAGGACATAACATTAATTCCTGTGTGGTAAATTTGTTACATCTTACTAAGTAGGGGGATTTGGGCATGATCAAGAAGATAGACATAATAACCATCACAATTTGAAGAAATTAATGTGAGGTCAACGCTAAGACCGAACAAAAGGAAATGGAGAGCAGTGTGCCCTTTGTGGGTGCCCACGTGTGCCTGGCCTTGCCCACTTACAGATGGACTTAGCCTTGGCTTGGGGAAGCCTTTTCCTCTAGAACCATATTTGCTCACATGTCTCTCCTAATTTTACTATTCTTCTACCTTGAGATTGCTTATTCCTTTAATATTACGACTTACAGCAGAGTTTCCAAAGTGTGACTATTGTTCACCTAGCCACATACATCTTTTAAAGTGGAGAGATGGACTCCATCTTCATATCCGAAGTAAATGTTTTAAAAGATGGTTCGGTAATTATGCAATTATGCAAGGCCCAGAAACCCAATCTTCGACTAAATTAGTGATGTGCTAATAATTCCCCTGTGTCAAAGCAAATGTCAAGACCATCCTCTCATTCGGCATGCCCAGGTAACGGGTCCCTCCACAGCTGAGCACACAGCAGGGCCTCCAGTAAGGAGGGGAAGCCGCTGGGGCCACGTACCTGGAGATCTCAGGCTCTCCTGAGGCACCTACTTCTCTAGAGGTCTTAGGACAGGAAACTCAGCAGCCTGCCTGAGAGTGCAGCTTAAAATCCTTAGAGTCCAATAGTAAACAAACACATAGTGTGTGCCAGAAACAGCTTTTAACTTTAAGCTGCAACTATTGAATATTGCTTTAAAAATATGAAGCAAGAAGCCCACATTAATTTTCCTGACACGTCTTTTTAAAAAATTGCTTTTATTTATTTGCCTTTTCATTTTGTCAACAGCATCAACAGCTGTATTATAGTCAAGATGACTCCAACAGAAAGAACTTTGATGCATACAGATTGTATTTGCAGTCTCCTCATAGCTATGAAGACCCTTATTTTGATGACCGAGTTCACTTTCCAGCTTCTACTGATTACTCAACACAGTACGGACTGAAATCGACCACAAATTATGTAGACTTTTATTCCACTAAACGACCTTCTTATAGAGCAGAACAGTACCCAGGGTCCCCAGACTCATGGGTGTAGCATCAAGATGCCCGACAGAGGAACTCTTTCTTTCTAACCTTGTTTGGATTGAGGTGAAAAGTCCATCTTGCTGATTTGATGATTGAAATGTGAAAGTGAAGTGGAAGGAATGAGTGAAGTGCGTTTTTTTTTTTCTTTTTTGAGGAATTATCAGGGAAGTGAGGAAATTTTGGGAGAGGACTTTCTAAGCTCTATTTAGTTGTTAGATCTAATTATAGATTCTGTAGTCTGGTGAAGGTGTGGGTGACGTGATGAGAGGTTTGAGAAATGGGTGAAATGAAATGGGGGATGTGTAGGTCAAATCAAATTAAAGATTTTTTTAATGTGAATAAAGTTATGTTCTGATAGTTTGTACAGAAAAAATAAAATGGATGCCCATGTTTTATTGCTATTACTAAATGTCAAGATTGTATGCTATTATGTCTTGTAAATTTCTTTGTTGGTGTAAATATGGAAATGCCACATTGGTTAAGTGCCATCATTTGTAATGCAGTGTGTCACTTGAGAAGAGATTTGAAGAAACTGACAACTTCAAAAACAAATGGGAAGCCCAAGGAACTGTGAGCAATTAAAAACAAACTGCGATGCCCTTTGTCCCCACCACGCGTAGTGTACTTTGGAAGCACAACGTCCAGGCTGGTACCGCAGCGCCATGCCCATTCCTCGCCTCGTTCATAGGACACTTCACTGCCATTTTCTATGCACATAAAAGAAAAATAAATGTGGAAATTTCATCCTTGGAAATGTGTTCTCTATTCTTTTTAAATTTTCTGTATGTATATGGAAAAGCAGATTTAATAAACACAAATCTAACTGCATGTTGGAAACAGCCTAAACATATCCAACTATTTTGGACTTTTCCTAGTTTTATATATACTTTGTAAGATGGACCACACCAAAGAATTAAGCTATGAACTTTCCTCCTCTGACTATGTAGGTGTTTTCATTTCTTGGAATCTATTTTAAATCTAGTACACTTTACAGTTTTATCATGTTTTTCTCAGACCCATATGTACATATCATCACTCTTCACCTAAGACAAGTTATATCTGGCAGCGTGGCCGTAACTAAATTGATACTTTTTTAGGCATCGTTTTTAAGAACTCGGTAACTTCATAATAATAGTGGTTGGGCATTTATTTCATTGGCACCAATATAATAAAACAAATTCTAAATTATGATCTTGTTGAATAATTCCATGAGACAGTAATTCCTGGATTAGGAATGGGGCAGGGGAAAGAAGCCCCACAGATAGGGTAGGCAGAGGTCCCCATAGCACCACACAGCATTACTTGGGAGCTTTTCTCCATCTGTGGAGACAATGAGGGGCACCAGGCCCAAAATCTGAGGCCTTCTCGGGTCTTGCAGTTTCTACCCTTCAGCCCTAGCTCTTGGATCTTTGTGTAAATATGGAAATGCCACATTGGTTAAGTGCCATCGTGGAAAACTAGGAACTAATTTACCTATAGCTGTACTAGGAAAACTAGGAACTAACCCCCATGGCGTCAAACCCAGAAGTGTTGTCTTTACTCAGTATACCCTGCAAGTGTGATACAAATCACAGATTAAAACATTTGTACTTACATTTGTGAGTATATGGAAAGAAACCCAAGAGAAAGCTGTGTTTTGTTGCCGAATGGACAGCAGCCCAAGATTAGCATCCAAAGTGAAATGGAAATACCAGTGCGAGCATGAAGGTTCCTAAGGTCTACAAGCTGGGAGTCTTTCTGGGGCGCCTTCTTCTGAAGAACACCGAGCCAGCTTGCGGAGTTGACTGCGCAGCTACTGAGCCCTGGCTGCCTCACACCTGGCGGAGCTCAGGAGACAGCCCTTGTTAGACGACAGAGGTCACCAGATGTTCCTGAGGAACTGGCATCAGGACTTGTGGGATGTAACCACTTCAATTTCCAATCACTGACTTCCCTGAACCTGGTATCTTCAGATCTGGGTTGAGGCCGAAGGCTGTCAGCTGGGGAATCAGGAAAACAAGGGAATCGGAGCCAGCCCAAGCCGATTGACAATAACTTTCTTTTAGTGACCGCATTAGTTTGGAGTAATGCTGTAACAGGCAGCATTTCAAAAACGGATCCAAATTTGGATTGAAAATAACTCACCTGGGTCTCCAATCAGACCTAACAGAGCCAGAAAGAGGCCTGTGCACGGGGACTGAGCAGAAGATCTAATGCTGTTTAAGACTCCTCCCTTGAGACCAGAGAAAAGAAATCGCAGATACAGCCTGAATGATACAAAAGGGCATCATTGAGGGAAAAACCAAGCCTACTATTCCTTCAAGGTGTGGGAATAAACAAGCTTTGCTAAAACAAAGTTGACTTTTTATTGCTGTCTTTACGTCACTAAGTAGCATATAGAATTCAGCCCACTTCCACCCTGTCCCAGAGGGTCAGGGCTGAACTGAGCCAATGTCAGTGAGCTAAATAAGGGTTTCCTTACCCTGATTGCACATTAAGAGTCACCCAGACCCCACCCTGACCAATCAAAACCACAGAGGTGGAGTCCAGGCATCAATATTCTTGAAAAGCTCCCTGGGTGATTGCAGCATGCAGTCAGCTGAGAGCCACTTGGTACTCCCCATTCTCCCTCCATCCCTTGCTGTTGCACGACCTGAAAATTTAGCAGCTGGGGTTTAGGGCGCGGAATTTGCCTAGAAGCGACGGTTAGATTTGGAGTGTTATCACTGAGATCTTAAACTTGGAAAGTCGATGTGAGGTTTTTCTTTTTGCTAGAGTATGTCTTTTGCCTGTGTACACTTGTTAAAGGTTATGTCCTTTGAAGTCCATGAGTATCAGAAGTGATCACCACACAGTCCCGTAACTGTTCCAATCATTAATCCCTGGCCAGTGTTTGATTGTCCACCCGATGCTGCTTCTTGCACTGAAATCCCAACAGTTCACTTTATTGACTGCTCACTATGTGCTGAGAGCACCATATACGTTATCATCCAGTCCTCACAGCACATGTGACATCTGTACTGATAGCCCATTTCACATATCCTGAAGCAAACTTGGAAGAGTAACTTGCTGAAGATCATACAGCCATTAAGGGGCCATTAGCGTTACACTCTATCTTAACCACAATGCCAGTGGTTTTCATATTTAATAATTTGAGTTTCAACTGAACGTCTACGAAGTGTTTTTCATCATTGCTTTAAATTTGCCAAAGGACTCTATTGCCCACAATTTATGGCAAGTGATGGTTTTCTCATATACTTTTTAGTAACCATAAAAATGAACACTTCACTATTAAACATAAAAAATGTCCATTTTTTTAAAATTAGCTGGGCATGGTGGCATGCACTTGTAATCCCAGCTACTCAGGAAGCTGAGGCAGGAAAATCACTTGAGCACAAGAAGTCAAGGCTGCAGTGAGCTATGATTGCACCACTGCACTTTAGCCTGAGTGACAGAGGGAGACCCTATCTCAAAAAAAAAAAAAAAAAAAGCCTGCGTACCACCAAAATTTATCTTGTCTACCACCACTGGTGTTACATGAACCTCATTTTGGGAAACGAGTTCTGATTATTCTGATGTGTGTGATGATTTAGGTTTGGCTGACAACTCCCCCTAAAAGAATGTTGTGAGCTATGCCTATAAGCCCACTAAAACAAAATCTGTCACTAGGCAACCCTCTCATTTGGGGGCCTCAGCAGTACATTTGATAGAACACTTATCCAAACGTATTGGGTGGTGGTTTTATTTCCACAATCAAACTGGCTTGCAAGGAAAAGACATTTGAAAACTTGGCCATTGCTATTCACTTATTAGATTTTTAAAATACCATTGTTTTTAACAGCATTATTCATAATTGCCAAAAACTAGAAACAACCCAAATCTCCAACAGAAGAATGGATAAACAAAAGTTACATCCAAGAATAGATAAAATTGTGGTATATTCATGTAATAGAATACTAGTCTGCAAAAAAAAAAGAATGAGCCACAGTACAGAGACATGGATGAATCTCAAAAATATGCTGCTCAAATGCAGGAGAAAGTTGCAGAAAAGAGTGCATAAAGCATGACTGATTCAAGAAGAGGAAGAATTCATCTATGGAGATAGAAGTCAGAATCATGATTGTGGGGCTAGGTATTGACTGGAGAGCTGGGTGATGGGAATGTTCTATATCTAGGTGGGGGTGGCAGTTACCCAGGGGTATGCGTTGATCAAAACTCATCAAAATAGCCGGGCGCGGTGGCTCAAGCCTGTAATCCCAGCACTTTGGGAGGCCGAGACGGGCGGATCACGAGGTCAGGAGATCGAGACCATCCTGGCTAACACGGTGAAACCCCGTCTCTACTAAAAAAATACAAAAAATTAGCCGGGTGCGGTTGTGGGCGCCTGTGGTCCCAGCTACTCGGGAGGCTGAGGTAGGAGAATGGCGTGAACCCGGGAGGCGGAGCTTCCAGTGAGCCGAGATCGCGCCACTGCACTCCAGCCTGGGCGACAGAGCAAGACTCCTTCTAAAAAAAAAAAAAAAAAAAAAAAAAAACATCAAAATAGGCTAGGCATGGTGGCTGACACCTGTAATCTCAGCACTTTGGGAGGCTGAGGCGGGTGGATCACCTGAGGTCAGGAGTTTGAGACCAGCCTGGCCAACATGGCAAAACTCCGTCTCCACTAAAAATACAAAAATTAGCCGGGTGTGGTGGCGGACACCTGTAATCCCAGCTACTCGGGAGGCAGAGGCAGGAGAATTGCTTGAACCTGGGAGGCAGAGGTTGCAGTGAGCCGAGATCGCACCATTGCTTTCCAGCCTGGGCAAAAAGAGCAAAACTCTCTGGATGGGGACACCCTCAGCCCTCATAACAGATTCCAGGGAGAGGGCACCCTCTTGTCCTCATCTCTGCCCTTTGTGTCTCTCTTGCACACACATCTGCCCCTCAGCACGTCAGTGTGGGGAGGGAATTGCTCCTTAAACCTCAGGTGGCTGACTGTCCCTACCCAGCCCAGGACATTTTAGGAAAAAAAAAAAAAAAAGAAATGTGGGGGGCTTCTCATCTCCCCAAGATTCTCTTCCATTCAGCCAGATGTTTCCTGTATAAATGTTTGGATCTGCCTGTTTATTTTGGTGGGTGGTCTTTCCTCCCTCCCCTACCACCCATGCCCCCCTTCTCAGTCTGCCCCTGGCCTCCAGCCCCTAGGGGACTAGCTGGGTTGGGGTTCCTCAGGCCTTTCCTCTCCTCCCTCTTTTCTTTCTGTTGATTGTCGCTCGAGCTGGCTGTATTGCTTTTTAATATTGCACCGAAGGTTTTTTAAATAAAATTTTAAAGGAAAAGGGGAAAAAAATCAAAATGTACACATAAGATCTTCATTTCATTGTATGTAAAATCTGCCTCAAAAATCAGTAAGGAAATACACGCATTGTCTAAGACTTGGTTTTATGAACTAGAATCAAAATTTTGATTATTAGGCTCGCATGAGTTAAGAAAAATCCATATACCTCTAACATAAAGCATAATTTCTTTCTTTTTTTTTTTTTTTTTTTCTTTTTTGAGACGGGGTCTCGCTCTGTCGCCTGGGCTGGAGTGCAGTGGTGTAATCTCAGCTTACTGCAGCCTCCACCTCCCAGGTTCAAGTGATTCTCCTGCCTCAGCATCCCAAGTAGCTGGAATTACTGGCACCTGCCACCACACCCGGCTAATTTTTGTATTTTTAGTAGTGACGGGGTTTTGCCATGTTGGCCAGGCTGGTCTCAAACTCCCGACCTCTAGTGATCAGCCTACCTCGGCCTTCCAAAGTGCTGGGATTACAGGTGTAAGCCACCACGCCTGCCCTAGAAAACAGTTTCTTACACAAAAGGTTTTAGCACAAAATGCCTTTGTAGTTCTATACACAAGTCCATTTAAAAACTGACAGCCTACCAAGTTAAGTTTAAACAGAATTCTGGAAAATACACACTTGGAAAGCACTACAGGGGGTGTCCTTTTGGATGAGCTATGATTGTACAGATTCAGGTGTGTGCTGACAAGAAGGTAAGTTAAGAAGCAACACTCAGGCACATGTTTCAACATGTTGCTGAGAGAAGTGTGTCACCCCTTTTACCTAACGATCCAAAGAGATGTGTAAATAACCACTTCACTCATCTCAGTACTTCCCAAGCCACAGGGAAGGAGTGTGGGAGCAAAGCTCCTTCATCAAAGCACCAGAAAGATGTCAGCAGAAAAACAAACAGGTCAGTGAAATCAGAGGCAGAGCAGCTAATGGTTTTTTTTTAATGTTACAAATGCAGGGCAGACTTTGAATTCAAAGGAGAATTCTGCAGCAGGTCAAAGGCATCTTTGCTGTGGAGGAACCAAACAGTCTTTAATTAGTGTGCAACTGGGAAGGGAGTTAGCGGGTAGCAAAGATGCAAATGATGGTTGGAATTCCATGGGGCAGCTTCCACCGCTGATACACAGCTGCCCTTTGCTGGCCTGTGCCAAGTACTGGACTGGGCCTCAGAGACCATGTGCAGCATGGGCTGCCACCCACACAGAGGAACGCTTCTCAGCTGGGACTCGTCAGTTCCGCCACCCTTTAATCAGTCTCGTCTTTGGTCTCCAGCCTTATTCATCCTCGTGATAGCAGTTTGCTCTGCCCTGGTGTGATGGCTTGACTTAACTCTCTGTCTTTATGAATATCCCTATTCAGGACAATCCTTAAAGGCTGCAGACACAAAAAGGAAATTATTAGTAGGCAGATTATGACTTGGATTGTGCCTGTTTTAGTGCCTTTCCCTGTTTTCATGTCAGCAGCTTCGCTGGAAGCAGCTGGCATGCCCCCGAAGTGGCTGTTTGTGCCTGTCACTATTGCCTAATTCTAACGAAATCCCTAAAAATCATTTTGTGCTGTCATAATCGTTTGCATGAGCCATAACTAGCTCTTTCATTATTAAAGCCCCATCCAATGGTTGGGGGAATTTTGATAAAGACTTAATGATATGATGAGCTATTTCACCCTCCATTCACATCCCAGTGATTCCAGGGCTGACCAATGCATTGTCTTGGAAAATAAAACACAACTTATGCTGGGTCAAAGGTGTAATTCTGAAATCAGTGGGAACACATCCAATTCTTCCTTCAGAAATCCCTTATAACTCTTAATTCACTCCCCAGAAGCCCCCTGAAATGTGCCTTTATTTGCTGGCAATGAAATGTAATGTGTTTGGCTTCCAAGGCCTTGAGGAGCTGCCATCCACTGAGAATAATCTAATAAAATGACTTCAGGGAGGACGAAACCCCTCTAGGGTCTTTATTTCGGATCTCCAGAGTCAGTGGTTGTGCCAGCGCAACCCAGGGCAGCTCTCTCATTTCCAAGGGTAAGAATGAGCCTAGTGAGGTGTGCCCAGTTTCCTGGGGACCAGAGGAAAGATTCAATCCTGATGGGTTCCAGGTTAGAAAAGACGATCATAGGAGGGGTCCTGGCCATCGTAGAAATGGTTGTGTTGTGCTATGAGGAATGCATTTTGAGCCTTCACAAAAACAAAAACCAGGAGGTTCTATCGCTGAATGGTTTAAGTATATGTATATATGTCCACCAAAATCACTGCAATTATGGCTGGCCACAGTGACCAGTAGTCTCCTTGTCTCTCACTGTGGTCAAAAGATAATGGTGTGTTTATTCAGCTTGCAAATGATGAGGTTCTTGTTTTTCATTTTCCTCTCATCTCTGCGTAACCTTTTAATCACTTCTTTGAAGATTAACACTGCTTTGGAAAAGGCTATCAGAGGCGAGGTGGAGTGGTGTTGAAATCAGGTCTGTCACTATATAACATCTTAATTGGAGAAAAGCTGATGCTAAACCACCTGAAGCTACAAATATTGTCCTCTGAGGCCACATCACTGAGTGTGGTGATGATATATCATCGCTGAGAAATTGCATTTGGCTGGCAGTAAAAAAAAAAAAAAAAGTCCAAAATTGAGGCTTCAACAAGACAAGTTGTAAGAGGTTTTATTTGTAATTTTTTCCTCTACCACATAAAGAGATGACCACAGAAAGTCTGATGTCTGTCTTTCTAGTATGGGGTTCCACAAATGCCCTCATGGACCCAAGCTTTATCCTACTCTTTGGGTAGGACCCTCATCCTCATGGCTTCCTGGCTAGCTGCTGTAGCTCCAACAATCACATCCTCATTCCTCAACAAAGAGAAAGGAGTTGGGAAAGTGGAGCTTGTCAATTGAGTCAAAACCCCTAAAAAAGCTTTCCTTGAATCCCTGCCCATACATCTCATTGGCCATTCCTATCTATAAGAGACACTTGGAAAAGGAATCTTTACCAGGTCCTATTGCCAACTCTACTCATGTAGGTTCTGTTAGTAAGGAAAAGGAGGAGGTGGATAGGAGGAAGGCACTCTCAGTCTCGCCCAAGATGACAGATGACCTCTGCACTTTTATTTCTTCGGTTCCTATGAATGTATGCTCCAAGCTGGAGACCTGTGTTGTATTGTTCCCATGCTTGGGCAGAAGCCATAGTACCGAGGGCTCCTAGACATGAAAGATAAGTAAGGCTGGATGAAACTTTTCAAGCTCAAGTTGTCCTAGAGGTAGGAGTTCTCAGCACGTCAAGCTCCATGTCAGAGTGTAAAAGTTAACCGTGGAAAGCCAGTAACCATCAGCAATCTATGGTCAGAAGCCCCACCCTCCTGGTAGCTTCCAATCTCCAAGGGGCAGAGCCATGGGGAGTCCACAGAGGTGCAAGAGTCAAAGGGAGGGGCGCCAGGTGCCTCTCCCCACTGCACCAAGAGCAGCCAGCTGTGCGCTGCTTTCTATATTCCACGTCCACCTGAGATCATTTTAGCAAAGGCTATATAGCTAAAAACAAAAATAATGATAAACCATGTATAGCCAACACCTGACCTTAATAAGCAGCTCCCTAGAGACCTGTGGCTCTGTGTGCTCCTGACTGGCAAGCCAGGTAGGCTGAGGCAGCAGCTGCCTCCCTCAGCCACCCAGATGAGAGTCGCTGCAACTCACTGTATGTCTGTGGCAATCTTCCTGCAATGTTCTGGGCACCGTGGGGTTATCTGGGGCTGACACGTCTGCCATTGCCCCCAAGAATTTGTAGCATGCCTGAGGCCATTGGAGCAGATAGCAGCTACCAAGTCCTGGTTGAGCTGTCAAGGAAAGCCCAATAGAACAAGAGGGACTCAAGCTAAACTTTGGGTTAACTTTAAACAAAGGCATCAGGAAATACTTGAGAATGGTGGGGTGCGGACTACAGAGAAAACCAGGGAACCTGAGGACAGGAAGAAAGTCAAGAGGGAGAGACAAAAAAAAAAAAAAAAAGTTTCTCTCAGCGGTTTGGGGTAAAGATGAAAGAAATCCCAGCCTTTCAATCACTCCTAAAAATAATGATAATAACCTTTTGGTGAGTAATTGCTAGGATGTAAGATATCAAGGACTGTACTATATGCTTTAACCACATTACAACCCTAAAACAATGTACAAGAGAAAACTGTCCTCAGAACTACAAAGTGGCCCAGGGCCACATCAACCGGGGATTGCCAGGTGGATCTTTTGGATGCCGGAGACCCCATTAGCTGTTCCTGCCTCCCTAAGGAAGCAGAACAGCCGTCCCCTCCAGCCTTCATGTTTATGCTAATGTCAACCCCTGTGACGTCAAACCCTCTCCCAGCCAGGAATCCCCCTCCAGCTTCCTACCAGCTTCGCAGACAAGTTAGGCTCAAATAATACAAACCCATTTTAGTGTTGCCTTAGCAAAGATTACTAGGAAAATAGCATGTTGGCACAAATCAAAGTTGATGCCTTTGAAAAGAAAACTATCAAATGGCCTGTTTACAAAATACGCTCCGAGTCCAGACGTGTGACTAAAGACTTCATGGAATCAAAAGAAGCCAGAAGAGAGGCCCTCCCCTGCACGGGCCAATCCCCCTGCCCCCACCCCCACTCGCTTAGCCTCAAGGAGCAACTCCACTGGGCAGGAGCAGGGGCAGGAGGCCAGGCCCTTCAGCTGGGAAAGGGCTGTTACCTCAAAGGGAAGGAAGGGCCCTCCCGCCAAAGACCATCTCCAACAAGGACTCACTCACAGCCCTGCAAGTCTATAAAAAGGGAAGCACAGACATTCTGGAAGATGTGGAATGAAACCTTTTATCTTTATCTTCACTCATTCTTCACTCCTCACTCATCTTCAAGGGCAAAGGAGGGATCATCTGATGAGACGAGGAGAAACAAAGCAAGCTCGGGGAGCCAAGCTGCCAGGCAAACGGCTGGAGCCTCCCTCGCAGGGCAGACTATCTGGCTGGTGCTGCACTACACGGAGGCTTCAAGTCTTGGTTGGATGAGTTCAGTTAACCCAGGTGTCTATAGAAGACCGACTTTTATTCTGGTTCAAGCTATAGTTCCCAAATCCACCTCAAGAGTGAGAAAGCCAATAGTGTTTTAATCCACACGACCCCTGCGTATATTCCTCCACGGTTCTGGTCTCAGCCCTAAGAGGAGTATGTCTGGGCTTTCAGAAACCCCAGCACATCCAACCTTGTGGACCAAACTGAATCTCAGAATGTGAAACAGGACTCCTTCCTGGGAGTAGATAAGAAGGGGCTATCACCAGTGCCTCAGGGCTAACACATACTGAGGGTGGAAGTCCCACCAGGTTAGCCTGGGCCAGCACCCGTCACCCCAAGGGACAAAACTTCAAGCAAGCTCTTTGGAGAACATGGCTGAACCCGAGGTTGAAGTCAGATTTCCCACTTCTCCCCTCCCTTCCCCAGATGGAACTTCAGACAGCCAAATCCACAGTGAGGTGTGAACTGACCTCCCCACCCAGTCATGTGCTTACACATGGGAACAAAACCCAAGAGGGTGGCCAGCCTTCAGCCCAGTGCCCAGGGGTAAAACATGGCCTAAGAAATAACACCACCACCCTCAGCTGTCCCTGCTTCCACCTCAAGCACCGAGCAAGATCCTCTGGCGAATGACCTCACTGGGAGGTTGAGAGGAAAGCGCTGTTGTCAACTCCATTTTGCAGGTGAGGAAGCCCAGTAAAGGGAGGTTAGGAAGCCCGCCCCAAGTGACAGTGCAGTGTCAGGCTGTCACCTGTCAGATCAGCAGTGGCCCTCTGCTGGGGAGCACAGGGAAAGAGGGACAGAAGCTCCTCTTGGAAGCCTTGTCACTTGGGAGAGTGAGCATGGGTGCCCTGTTTTGTTTTGTTTTGTTTTGTTTTGTTCTTATACTTTAAGTTCAGGGATTCGCGTGCAGAACATGCAGGTTTGTTACATAGGTATACACGTGCCATAGTTGTTTGCTGCACCCATCAACCCATCATCTACATTAGGTATTTGTCCTAATGCTATCCCTCCCCTAGTCCCCCACCCCCGACAGGCCCTGGTGTGTGATGTGGTCTCATTGTTCAACTCCCACTTATGAGTGAGAACATGCAATGTTTAGTTTTCTGTTCTTGTGCTAGTTTGCTGAATATGATGGTTTATGGACTAGCTCTCATTCCGTTTCAACTCCCTGCGCTGTGTCTGGGTGGATAAGGCAGGTGAGACCTGCCCTGGGCTTCCTGTCTCTTACAGCATCATTGTCTCATCTCTGCACTGCTCTTCCCCTCCCATCCCCAGTATCCCCCATTCTCACCAGACCTAGAAAGCTTTGATTTCTGCTCTCCACCCAGGCCTGCCCTGGGCTTCAGAATCACCTGTCTCTCCCGTCTGCTGCATTGTTCACCACCAGGTTGGGCTGAATGCTTCCTGGCCCACTCCACCCCCCACCAGACCCAGCCCTGCACCCCCAGAGTACAGGGCACAGCCAGCCCTCCCTGTTCCTGCACTGGAGCAAGCAGCTGGGCTTGTAGTCATTGAGCAGCTCTCAGGTCTCAGAAGCACTTCATCCTTTTGCTGAGTAAAGCACTTTCCCGAAGTACGTTCCTTGGAACATTAGCTCTACAAGTCGTTCCTAAAAAAGTTTATGATCAAATAAGTCTGGAAAGTACAGCATAGTGTGTTTCTCTTGGAGATTCACAATACCTTTAATGTTCATATTGAAGGCTTGGAGAAGATTTACAGTAAATATTGAATTCAGAAATCCAGTATCTCTGAAATATGAGAGTAGATAAAAGTTATTTTTCCCTACTCATAACTGAAGGTGCTTTTTTTCTTACATAATCTATACATTTATAATTAAAATATGTCTTCTTGACTGTAAGGTCCCCTTAAATTCAAAATAGCCTAATTGAAATCCAGACCCATTTGCTCATTCTGTAAAGGTCGAGAGTGAGCATGTAATGTGGCCCAGAGCCCCTGATGCCACACGATGTGGGGTACTCTGTAGACTCAGTAATGTCAGTAGTTCTCAAACCTTTTGGTCTCGGAATTCCTTTACATTCTTAGAAAATACTGAAAAATCCAGCAAACTTTAGTTTATGGGGGTTATCTCTCTTGGTATTTATGATGTTAGCAATTAAAATTTGGAAATTTTAAAACTACCTAATAATACATTTTTTAAAATGAGTTCATTATATGCTAACATAAATTATATATTTTATGAAAAATAACTATTTTTCAAACAATCAGGAAGCATAATAGCAGCATTTTACATGTTTGCAGATCTCTTTCCTGTCTGGCATAAGAGAAGACAGCTGGATTCTCATATCTGCTTCTGCACTCAAACTGTTGCAACACCACACATCGTGTAGCCTCCAGAACATGCCAGTCTACGCTCGTGAAAGAGTAAGAGTGAAAAGGGAAATTGACATGTTAGCAGCATGATGATAATAGCTTTGATCTTGAGGCCCACCCCACAAAAGAGTCTCTAAGACCTCTGGGTCCCCATATGACGCTTCGAGAACCACTGCTTGGGATAAGTGACCCAGTGCCTCCTTGCTCTGCGGCCCCATGAGAGGGGTGAAGGGATGGATGGGTCTCTGTGGCTCCTGAGATGAACAGGTTCACAACCCGGAGCGGGGCCGCCTCTCAGAGAGCCTGGGGTGGGGCTACCTAGAAGTCAGCCTGTGCTGTCATCCACTATGGCCCAGCCAGGCTGATGCCTCCTTCTCTCCCCTCCTCACCGCTTCTCACCATGGTCCCTGGGCCCAGAGGAATAGCGTTCTCTTTGCATGATCTCGACTCACAGATTTTTAAAGAGCTTTGATGTATAGAATTTCATTAAAGCTATAGGGCCCCAAGGTAGTCATTGTCCAAACACAGATATTGCCTTCATTTGTAAGCTGCCTAATTCCTGCAAAAATGGATTTAAGCTTTATCTATAATCCATGCTCTGTTCTACAGGGTGTCAGTGGGTCTATGATATGAGCAAGCCAAGATCTATCTTTTGTTCTTCTTCACACATAGAACAAGATGAAACAGTGTTTCATCTTTGCCCTGGGGAGGTTTTTAGATTAGACAGAAAAGGGACAGACAGAAAGGATGACACCAGCCTCAGCAGATCTGAGTGTAAAGGCCACATGCTGTTGATACCCCCACACCCCGAGGCAGGGGCCCCCTCCCTTGGGCCAACTTCCTAAGATGGAGTGAGAGATGGGTCCAGAATAATAAGGCCTGGGTTGGTCCTTGTTCTGTAGAGACTGCAGGTGAACAGTCAGGGACAACTAACAAATTTTCTGCTTTGGGCCAAAATGAGAGAAAAGGAAGCCCTGGGGATCCCTCTTGTACCATGGCAGTAGCGACACCCTTGTTCCCACAGGCAAGAACCTGCATTTATGAAGCTCAGATTAGGTCTGATTTTGGAGTTAAATGGCTAGGATATAGATCCCGTTAGCCACTAACTACTAGGGTGACCTTGAACAAAGTACGTGGCCCATCTGAGTCTCAGTTTCATCATCTGTAAAATGGGTTATTGTTGGATTGGCTGAGATCATGCGTGTAAAGCACTTACCATGGTGCCTACAATAAGCACTCAATAAATGCTGACCAGTATTCCATACTCCTGCTCACCTTCTAACATGATTAGATAAGTAAAAGTGCAGGCCCAGCCTTAATGTTTACAGAGCTCAGTGTAATACAAACAAAATTCTGGACACTGTATAGATAATATAGATATTTTAAAGATATGTCTGCTAACAAACTGTTACGTAAACTGTATCTCATATACTTATCTTAATTATTTTTTGTAAAAACAAGATTTTAAAGTATGCATAAAGGTATGATTTTTTATATGACCAAAAGTTTGCAAAATGTAAAATATGATTGAATGTTATTATTATTGCACACATCTCACTCAGGGAAAGCACTATTTGGATGAGTAATAAATACAAACACAATTTATTATTATAAATATTTCATAAAACACTTCCTTTATTTTGGCAAAATCACTGATGATGATTTATGGTCAAGGTTTTTACATAATTTTTGTTCTAATATTTAAATTAGAAAATAAAATGTAATTATATTTAAATTATAGTATATTCAAAAAGTAGAAATAGATTTTTATCAAGGCATAAAGTATATGTAAAAGTCAAAAATATAAAATTCTCTTTTTTTCTTTTTTGAGACGGAGTCTCACCCTGTCACCCAGGCTGGAGTGCAATGGTATAATCTCAGTTCACTGCAACCTCTGCCTCCCAGGTTCAAACAGTTCTCCTACCTCAGCCTCCCAAGTAGCTAGGATTACAGGTGCCCACCACCATGCCCAGCTAATTTTTGTATTTTTTAGTAGAGATGGGGTTTCACCATATTGGCCAGGCTGGTCTCAAAATCCTGACCTCATGATCCACCCGCCTCAGCCTCCCAAAGTGCTGGAATTACAGGCATGAGCCACCACCCCCAGCCAAAAATTACTTTTCATATGTTTCCAAAACATCATTTTGCTTTTAATATATTCAAGATGATAAAAGGCAAATTATAAATTTTAATGTATTAATATAAAAATTTTAATCAATTAATTTAAATAAAGCTGCCATTAATTTAACTTTTAAAATTTGAATTAAATATTTTACCTATTTTGACCAATATGAAACTTTTAATAATGCCAGCATGTATATCTACCTAGTACCAAATCATTTTCATGTTTTGTGTATGTTACTTCTAGACTGTCATGTATTCAAATTTAAAGTAACATGAATTAATACTGCAAACGTTCCTCAATCACCATGTGCAACTGTTGTGTATACAGTGCTCCTTATTTACTACTGTGGGAACCACACATTAGAACTTGAAGAGACGACAACAAAAATCAACCCAATTTAAAAATGGGCAAAGAAGTTGATTAGACATTTCTCCAAAGATGATATATAAATAGCTAACAAGCATTTGCAAATATGCTCAACATTACTAATCATCAGAGAAATGCAAATCAGAACCACAAAGAGATATCACCTCACACCCGTTCGGATTGCCAATGTAAAAAGTAAAATAAAAGCAGAAGTGTTTGGAAGGAGGTAGAGAAATTGGAACCATCGTGGACTGTTAGTGGGACTATAAAATGGTGCAACCATTATGAAAAACAGCTTCCTCAAAAATTAAAAATAGAACTACCATATGATCCAGCAATCTCACTTCTGGGTATACATCCAAAAGGATTTAAAGCAGGATCTCAAAGAGATATCTGCACACCCATGATCATAGCAGCAGTAGTCACAATACCAAGAGGAAGAAGTGACCCACATGTCTATCAATGGACAAATGCATGAACAAAACGTGGTATACACATACAATGGAATATTGTTCATCTTTAAAAAGGAATGAGGTCAGGCACAGTTGCTCATGCCTGTGATCCCAGCAATTTGGGAAGCCGAGGCAGGAGGATTGCTTGAGCTCAGGAGTTTGAGACGAACCTAGGCAACATGGCGAAACCCTGTCTCCACAAAAAATACAAAAATTAGCCAGGCCTGGTGGCACATGCCTGTAGTTCCAGCTATTCGGGAGGCTGAAGCAAGAGGATCGCTTGAGCCCAGGTGGCAGAGGTTACCGTGAGCTGGGATCATACCACTGCACTCCAGCCTGGATGACAGATTGAGACCTCATCTTGAAAAAAAAAAAAATCCTGTCACGTGCTACAGCATGGATGAACCTTGAGGACATCATGCTTAGTAAAATAAGCCAGTCACAAAAAGACAAATGCTGTATGATTCTACTTATATAAGGTTCTAAAGTAGTTGAATGTATTTTTAAAAAGAAAGTAGAATGGTGATTACCAGGGACTGAGGGCAAGGAGAAAGGAAAGTTGTTATTTAATGGGTACTGAGTTTCAGATTTGCAAAATGAAAAAATTCTGGAGATCTGTTTCACAACAATGTGAATATATTTAACGTATTGAACTGAACACTTAAAAATGGTAAATAGTAAATTTTACATGTGTTTTTTACCACAATTTTTAAAAACAGTATATATCTATTTTTTTCCTCTAAATAGTTACAGTCAGTCAGTAGTCAGCCCTTTGAGGTTTGGGAAAAACACTATATATATGGCCAAAAAGATACACATTGAGAAATATAAAAATAAAATGATCTCAGTAGAATAGAAGTAAGGGTGAACTTCCTCAACTTGCTGAAGAACAGCTACGAAAAGCCTACAGCTAACATCAATGGTGAGAACACCTAAGATTTCCCAGTAAGGTCAGGAATAAGGCAAGGATGTCTCCTCTCACCACTGATTTCCAACATTGTACTGGAAGTCCTAGTTAAAGCAATAAGACAAGAAAAGGAAATCAAAACTATATGGATTGGGAAAAAATAAAGAAAACTTTTTTTTCACAGATGCCATGAACATTTATGTAGAAAATCCAAAATAACTCACACAAAAAGCCCTCCCAGAACTAATAAGTGATTATAGCCATGTTGAAGAGTACAAAATTAAATAAACAAAAATCATTTTCTTTCCTTTATACCTGCAATGATCAAGTGGATTTCAGAATTTAAGATACATTGCCATTTATATTAGCACCCCCCCCCACAAAAAAAAATTCTTAGGTATGAGTCTAGCCAAGTATGTGCAAGATCTATATGAGGAAAAGCACAAAACTCTCATGAAAGAAATAGAAGAAATAAGCAGAGAGATAGTCCATGAGATTGTCAAGATGTCAATTCTTCCCAACTTGATCTATAGATTTAATGGAGCTGCAGGCTATTTTGTAGATATTAACAAACTGAATCTAAAATTTATACAGAAAGGCAAAAGACTCAGAATAGCCAACTCAATATTGAAGGAGAACAAATTTTGAAGACTGACACTCCCCAACTTCAAGACTTCCTATCAAAGCTACAGTAATTAAGACAATGTGATATTGATAAAAGGATAGACAAATCAGTGGAAGAGTAGAGAACCCACATATAGACCCACATAAATGTATTTTACTAATCTTTGACAAAGGGGCAAGAGCAATATAATAGGGCAAAGATCATCTTTTGAATAAAATGGTGCTGGAATGACAGAATATCCACAGGCAAAAAGATGAACTAAACACAAACCTTACACTCTTTATGATAATTGATTTAAAAATGGATCATAGAACTAAATGTAATATGCAAAACTATAAAATTCTTAGAAGGATTGCTTGAGCCTAGGAGGCTGAGGCTGCTGTGAGCCATTATTGCGACATTGCACTCCAGCCTGGACAACACAGCAAGACACTCTTAAAAAAAAAAAAAAAGGAAAAAATAGAAAACAGAGGAGAAAATAATTTGGAGTATGGAAATAACTTTTTAGATACAGCACCAAAGACATAATCTATGAAAGAACTAGTTAAGAAACTATACCTCATTAAAATTAAAAACCTGCTCTGCAAAAGACAAGGTCAAGAGAATGAGAGGACAAGCCATAAACTGGGAGAAAATATTTGCAAAAGAGACATCGGATAAAGGACTGTTATCCAAAAATATACCAAAAAATTCTTAAAATTCAGCAATAAGAAAACAACCCAATTAAAAATGGGCAAAAACAATCAATGATAGACTGGGTAAAGAAAATGTGGTACATATACACCATGGAATACTACGCAGCCATAAAAAGGAATGCGATCATGTCCTTTGCAGGGACATGGATGAAGCCTGAAGCCATTATCCTTAGCAAACTAACACAGGAACAGAAAACCAGACAACACATATTCTCACTTATAAGTGGAGTTGAACAATGAGAACACATGGACACAGGGAGGGGAACAATACACACCAGAACCAGTCGGGGGGTAGGGAAGAAGAAGAGGGAGACCATTAGGACAAATAGCTAATGCATACTTGGCTTAAAAACCTAGATGACAGGTTGATAGGTGCAACAAACTACCATGGCACACATATGCCTATGTAACAAACCTACACTTTCTGCACACATATCCCGGAACTTAAAGTAAAAAAATTAATTAATTTAATTTTTTTTAATGGGCAAAAACCTTGAACAAACATCTCACCAAATAAGATATGCAGATGATAAGTAAATATATGAAAAGATGTTACCATCATACGTCATTAGGGGAATGAAATTAAAACAACAGTGATATGCAACTAGTGCCTATTAGAATGGCCAAAATCCAAAACCTTGACACAACATGCTGATTAGGATGTGGAGCTGTTGTTCCACAATGAACTCTCATTCATTGCTGGTGGGGATACAAAATGATACAGTCACTTTAGAAGATAGTTTTGCAGTTTCTTATAAAACTAAACATAGTCTTATCATACAATCTAGTTGCACCCCTTGGTATTTACTCAAAGAAACTAAAAACTACTGTCTGCACAAAAACCTGTACATGGATGTTTCTAGCGCCTTTATCCATAATTGTCAAAAACTAGAAAAAAACAAGATGTTCATCAAAAGGTGGGTGGATAAATTGTGGTATACCCAGAAAATGGAAAACAATTTAGGCCACTGCAACACAGAGAAAGTAAAAAGATAAAAAATATAAATTAATAATTCAAGAGACTAGACAATAACCTGAAATAAAGTTAAGCATAGGATAGATCTATATTTCAGGCCATCTCTCCTCCTGTAAAATGTGGAAAACCAGATTTATGGACTAAGTTCTGCCTCCAAGAGGATCTCCCTTCACCACTACCTTTCAGAGCCGTAACTGTATTAGACTATAATGATTATTCCAGAATAAAATGCAGACCTATCCAAAGAAGAAGAGAAGGAGAGGAAGAGGAGGAGGAGGAGGAGGAGAAAGAATGAAAAAGAAGAAGGAGGAGAAGGAGGAGGGGAGAAGAAGAGGAAGAGGGGAGAGGAGGAGGAGGAGGAGGAAGAGGAATAAAGGAGAACAACTTGAAAAGAAGCAGGCAGTGAATTCCTGTCCATTGGGATCTGACACTGTGCGATGCAGGAATCCATCATATTCATGCTATGGGAAGGGAAGCATGACCATGATGGATTCCTTTTATTTCTTTCTCCGTCCTTGGCATTTTCACTACTGAAATTCTTCCTGCACTCTGAAGCACTCTGTCTCTGACCTAGACCTCAGTTCTACCCGCACCTTCAAGGCCTTCAGTCTCAATAGCAATGAGATCTGAGCTTCTGTGGCACGAGATGGGCAGAAGTTCCTCTTTGAGGCATGAGCAGTGTGTCTGCACAGCAGTTGTTGAGAGTTATGAGTCCTGAGTGACTGAAGCTCTCATGCGTTCTTTAATAAATGCTGTGTGCACATGTGTGTGTGTGTGTGTTAGGTGTGTGTGTGTGTGTGTGTGTGATGTGTGAGGCCTGGAGCAGGAACCCCTTTCTTTGACCAGGTCTGAGGTAACGACTGTAAAGGGCCTTGGTGAGTTTTCCCACCAAGTGTGAGAGGGTGTTTTATTGTTGTAGAGATGGACCAAATACAGCAGTCCTTTCTTTTCCATGTTTTGTTTTGTTTTGTTTTGTTTTGTTTTGTTTTGTTTTGTTTTTTGGCTGAGCACAGGGGATTTTATTGATGGTACACGACAAGGTGGGGCTCCCTAGGCCCCTCCCCTTCTTCAAGGGGTCTACATGGAAACTGTGAGGGGAGATTCACTGTGGCGGGGGACTGAGTGTGGCAGGGACTCCCCAGCTGTGAGGGCCTCTCTCTTTCTCTTGTGCTCTCGCTGGGGCTGGTGGTCCAGGGGTCTTACTCCTTGGAGGCCATGTGGGCCACGAGGCCCACCACCCTGTTGGTGTAGCCAAATTCGTTGTCATACCAGGAAATGAGCTTGACAAAGTGGTCGCTGAGGGCAATGCCAGCCCCAGCGTCGAAGGTGGAAGAGTAGGTGTCGCTATTGAAGTCGGAGGAGACCACCTGGTGCTCAGTGTAGCCCAGGATGCCCTTGAGGGGGCCCTCCGACGCCTGCTTCACCACCTTCTTGATGTCATCATATTTGGCAGGTTTTTCCAGATGGCAGGTCAGGTCCACCACTGACACGTTGGCAGTGGGGACACGGAAGTCCATGCCAGTGAGCTTCCCGTTCAGCTCAGGGATGACCTTGCCCACAGCCTTGGCAGCGCCAGTAGAGGCAGGGATGATGTTCTGGAGAGCTCCGCGGCCATCACACCACAGTTTCCCGGAGGGGCCATCTACAGTCTTCTGGGTGGCAGTGATGGCGTGGACTGTGGTCATGAGTCCTTCCACGATACCAAAGCTGTCATGGATGACCTTGGCCAGGGGTGCTAAGCAGTTGGTGGTGCAGGAGGCGTTGCTGACAATCTTGAGGCTGTTGTCATACTTCTCATGGTTCACACCCATGACGAACATGGGGGCGTCAGCAGAGGGGGCAGAGATGATGACCCTTTTGGCTCCCCCCTGCAAATGAGCCCCAGCCTTCTCCGTGGTGGTGAAGACGCCAGTGGACTCCACGACGTACTCAGCGCCAGCATCGCCCCACTTGATTTTGGAGGGATCTCGCTTCTGGAAGATGGTGATGGGGCTTCCATTGATGACGAGCTTCCCGTTCTCAGCCTTCACGGTGCCATGGAACTTGCCATGGGTGGAATCATACTGGAACATGTAAACCATGTAGTTGAGGTCAATGAAGCAGTCATTGATGGCAACAATATCCACTTTACCAGAGTTAAAAGCAGCCCTGGTGACCAGGCGCCCAATAGGACCAAATCCGTTGACTCCGACCTTCACCTTCCCCATGGTGTCTCAGGGATGCGCTGGCCATGCAAGAGAAAATGCAGCTGACTCTCGAACAGGAGGAGCAGAGAGCCTTTCCATGGTTGATTTCTATGATTTCAGTTACTCGCAGTCAACAGCTGTCCAAAAATATGAAGATATTTTTAGAAGGAGATAATAAGGGAGACTATATTCACATAACTTTTATTACAGCATATTGTTATAATTGTTCTATTTTAGTAGTAGTTATTGTTGTTGATTTCTTACCTCTCCTAATTTATGAGTTAAACTTTATCATAGGTGTGTAGTATAGCAGGTCCTCAAATAATGTCGTTTCATTCAACGTCGTTTCATTGTAAAGCTGTTGAGAAAAAAATTGATTCGGTGCCAGGGCCACTGTCTGTGTGGAGTCGCACATTCTCTCCATGTCTGTGTGGGTTTTCTCTGGGTACTCTGATTTTCTCCCACACCCCAAAGATGTGCACCTTGGGTTCATTGATGTGTCTACATTGTCCCCATGTGAGTGAGTGTGAGGGTGTGTGTGAGGGTGCCCTGCGATGGGATGTCATCCTGGCCAGGGCTGGTTCCCACTTTACATCCTGAGCTTCAGAAAAAGGCTTAAGCCACCCGCAGGTAAGTGGGTAGGTAAAAGAATGAGTGAATGAACACAAACTATTGTAAAATTTTTAAAAAGTAGACAATAATCATACAAATGCATGACAATAAACTATGCAATACAAAATTACTCAGCAAACTGGCAGTATTTATGATTGTTTCTGAACCGTGTGGTGGTATGGGGTATTCCTTACAATTTTCTCTTTGTAAATATTTATTCCTTGTTTTAACCTACCAGGCTACAACTGCTGTCACTCACTGACTTATCAAAAATTAGGTAAGTCATGATCTTATTTTTATTACTTTATTAAATGTATGTATAGCTCATATTTATTCCAGTGTTTAATGTTAAAAGTATTTTGGTCTTTATTGAGAAGTTTGGTGATGTTTTTGTAACCAGAAATCTGCCCTAGAAATTTAACGCTTGTTTATATCAATTAGCTCTATGGTAAAATTGGTTTTACTATATTGGTTTCATTATATTTTGCTAACATCCCAGTTTCCAAGAACCCACTGATGACACTAAGTGAGGACTTATTGGACAGTAAAAAACATAGCACACACAGGGTTAGGTACTATCCAAGGTTTCAGGTACCCATGGAGCTTGTTGGAATGTATTCTTCACAGATTTGAGGGGAGGCTATTGTCCTGCCAGGAATGAGGTGGGAGGTGGGGCATTGAGGGTATTGTGCTGTCACACTCTGCTGACTCGTTTTGAAGTATGGCTTCCCCCACCCAAAGAACCAAGGCAGAAAAAAAAGAAAAACAAACAAACAAACAAACAAAAAAAGAAAATCAACTCAAACAGCCATGGTCTGGTTATTTTTGTGGATCTCCCAGATCCACAAAATGTTTTTTTTTTCCCTCCCCTAGTTTTGTTTCCCTCCCCTAGTGGTCTGTCTCTGGGTGTCTCTCCTCTCCCAGGCTCTCAATGAAATGTCAAAGCCATGTTGAGGAACTCCAGTGAAGGTTGGGATTATCTGTGGTTCCCATTAGCTACACATCAGTAGCTCCTGTCACTACAAATAAGAAAGAGTCAGCTGCACCTGAACGATTAATGAGTTGACTCTTCAGGAAAGAAAACGAATGATGTCAAGATTAAATGAGAAAAAAAATCAATGGATGTGTAAATCCTGTTTTAACCAGGCTGTCTTCCTCTGAAGCACTAAGGCCTCAGAGGAACTGGCTGGACCTACACTCACCGTTCCTGTCTCCTGTCTGCCTGTCCTCTGGAGCCATTCTCCAAGGAGCCAAATTAGACCAGGGTATAGGACTCCCTGTCCCAGCCACAGAAACTATGACCCTGGGGAACTGATTCTAATGTTCCAATGTGACCTCCTAGGAGGGCCCCTGCTGAGTCCAGGGTAAAGACCTATGTTGGGTGGTTGGGTGTTGGATTCTGCAACCACCTGTTTCTCTCTCTCTCTCTCTCTCTCTCTCTCTCTCTCTCTGTCTCCTTTCGAGATCATGAGTTATAGAATGTGTCCAGGCTAGAGAGATAAATCAAGCAGAGAAGAGACAACCAATAGCATTGTCAAATCAATTTTATTACCTGTCTTCTGTCAGCCTGCAGGGAAACCCAGAAGGCTATATTAGTCTATTCTTACACTACTAGAAAGTACTGCCCAAGACTGGATAATTTATAAAGAAAAGAGGTTTAATTGACTCACAGTTCCACATGGCTGGGAAGGCCTCAGGAAACTTACAATCATGGTGGAAGGGGAAGCAGATACATCTTACATGACAGCAGGTGAGAGAACGTGTGTGAAGGAGGAACCATCAAACACTTAGAAAACCATCAGATCTCACAAGAACTCACTCACTAGCACAAGAACAGCATGGGGAAAACTGCCCCGATGATCCAATAACCTCCCACTAGTTTCCTCCCTCAACACATGGGGATTATGAGGATTACAATTCGAGATGAGATTTGGGTGGGGACCCCAAGCCAAACCGTATCAAAGGCAAAACCCCAAGTGTTTATTTGCTTCCAATTCTTCAGAGCAGTCATCTTCATGGGTCACAGGCTTGTCTGTCTAATGCAGTGATTCTCAAAGGAGGGCATTTGGCAATGCTAGAGAAGTTTTTGGTGTGACAACTGGGATGAAGTGCTACTGGCCAGTAGAAGCCAGGGACATTGCTTGACATCTCATATGACAGCCTACCCTTTTGCAATAATAATAATAATAATAATAATAATAATAATAATATTATCTGGCCCAAAACATCAATACTGCGAGGGTTACAAATCTTGCTCTAACATTTCTGTGGATCCAAAATCCATCCATGGATTTAGCCTATGTATCAGTTTCCTGGACTGCCATAATAAACTGGGCAACAGAAATTTGTTCTCTCACAGTTCTAGAGGGCTACAAGTCAAAAATCAAAGTGTCACCAAGGCCATCCTCCCTTCAAAGGCTCTGAGGGGGATCCTTTCTTTCCTCACAGCTTCTGAGGGCCTCAGGCGTTCCTTGACTCATGGCAGTAAAATTGCGATCTCTGCCTTCGTCTTCACAAGGCCTTCCTCCCTGTGAGCCTCTCTATCTTCTCCTCTTCTTGTAAGAACCCTAGTCAGGCCTGGACCAGCCCATTCCCCATCCCCGCCGGCTCCATGAGGCCGACTGTGAGCAGCCGAACAGACAGGCGGGTGCACACAAGAACTGACAGGTGGACACATGGAGGGCAGCAGGCAGGCATGACTCGGGCTGGCACTCGAGGCCCTTCCTGGAGGGCTAGGGCAGGGCTCGGGTACTGGGAAGAATGGAGAGAGGACCTACTAACTAACTTTCCTGAGAGTGGTCAGAGAGTTCTTCAACAGAATTTTGATTTGGCCGCTACCTTGAAATCCAAGCCCTAAAAATGCCAACTTGTTTGGACTTAGAAGACGACCTGAATACATGATAAAAATTTAGAAAGAGATTCTGGTTTTCTTATTGTCCCCTTGGCGTACGCTTCTGGAATAATATTCACGAGGGTTTTGGATGACCTTCCAAACTTAGAAGACATCTGTATATCCTTGTGTTCATCAACAGTGGGAGACTCAGAGATGGATTTTGACTCTGAACTGGAAGATGATGACATAAAAAGTGATAATATTTTGGAGGGTTCCACAATGTTTGTGGCCTTCAAAGGAAATACAGAGGATAAATGTGCCCAATTTGTTACACATGGGTAACTTGTTTTAATTATTTTTTCCTTCTTGTTACTGTTTTTGAAATGTTTGCCCTACCTGGTTATCTTGAGTTTTACAAAGTAAGTTTGCTAAATTGGGGTCAAAAGACTGATTTTAAGGGCAAAGGTGGAATTTTCAGATTTTTAAAATAGAAATGTTGTGTTTCTTTTATGTACATAGAAGAACTGAACATGATAAAGTATTGCTTATCATGGACAAAAAAGATCCCTAGTCATTGGATTTAGGAAAACCCTAAAACCAGGATGATTTCATCTCAAGATCCTTCACCAATTACATCTGCAAAAACCGTATTACCAAGTGAAGTCACATTCTGAAGTTCCAGGTTGATATAAATTTTAGGAGGATACTATCCAACCCACCACATCCTAGAAAAAAGTTACCTTTTAGCTGGAAGTAACAGCAGGGCTGTCAATGTTAAAAAACAAAACAAAACAAAACAAAAAAAATCCACTGCCTACCCTTAACTCCTAAATACCCAGGTTGCAGCTACAGAGAAGTGAAAATAAAGAAGTTGAATCTGGCATTTCCCAGTCTTCTGACACCAATTTTAGAGGCCAAAAAGGCAGGTTCATTCCCTTCCTGCACAAAACCTTTTTTCTTTCTTTCCATAATATCGTACAGAAAAATGAAGCCCAGAGGAACACCAGGGCCTGTGCAGAGTCCGTGGTATTGGTGGCAGTTTTAAAGCATAGCCACAGCTTCTTTGGCACTCCTATTGAAAGACAGAGCCCATCCCATGTCCCACCCTGTCTGGGTGAGCCTGTGTCTACCTCAACCAACAGAGTAGGGTGAAAATGATGCCGCAACTTTCACGACTGGGTCATAGATGGCTGTAAGAGTCCCATATTGTTCACTGGAACACTGGGTAAGTAGTCTGACCATCCTGAGGCAACTACGGTGGAGAGACCACACGTATAGAGAGAAAGAGAGAAAGAAATGACTCATGAGTCCCCTGCCCCCAACTCAAATAATGCCAACCCTAGTGGTAGACATCTGAGTAAAAAATCTTCCAGAAGATTCCACCTCCCAGCCTTCACTCTTCCAGTTGATGCCCCAAACATCACAGAGCAGAGGCAAACCATTCCTACTGTCACCTGTCCAAACCGCTGAGCCGTTGGCATTATTAAATGATTGCTGTTTTACAACATGAAGTTTGAGGGGGTTTGTTATACAACAATAGACAATTGAAAGTCTCCAACTCCATTTTCACCCAAGGAGGGCCTTTGTTAGATATTGATATGGTTTGACTTTGTGTCCCCAAGCAAGTCTCATCTTGAATTGTAATCCCCATAATCCCCACATGTCAAGGGAGAGAGCAGGTGGAGGTAACTGAATCATAGGGTCGGTTTCCCCCATGCTGCTCTCATGATAGTGAGTTCTCATGAGATCTGATGGTTTTATAAGGGGCTCTTCCGCCTTCACTCAGCACTTCTCTTTCCTGCCGCCTTGTGAACAAGGTGCCTTGTTTCCCCTTCACCTTCCACCACGATTGTAAGTTCCCAGAGGCCTCCCCAGCCATGCTGAACTGTGAGTCAATTAAGCCTCTTTCCTTTATAAATTACCCAGTCTTGGGCAGTCCTTTATAGCAGTGTGAAAACAGACAAATACAGATATCAAGTTCCTCATAGTTTTTGTGGCCTCCCCTCCTTCCCTGTCTCTGGGCCTCTATATTAGCAAACAGCTCCACAGATGGAAAAAGAATGAGGTCATTGCAGCACTCATTTACCCCCTCCAGGTCCTGAGCACTGTGCTGAATGCTTGACATACATTCTCCCATGTATCTTCACAACTGCCCCAAAAAAGTGGGTATTATTCTCCCTGATTTAGAAACAAGGAAACCTTGGCTCAAAAAGTTAAGCAGTGCAGGTAGTGGAGCCTGGCGTGAAAGCAGTTCCACTGGACTCTGGGGACCTTGCTCCAAGCTTCTATTCTGTCTTGCCTTTGAGCACAGCTTGTCTGGATAATCACCTAAATAATCTTCATACAAAGACCATACAAATTTTCTAGAAGTTTGTGTTATTGAGAAAACTAAATTAATGTAACCACCCAACAGGTTCACCTTGCCAATTTATCACAACAGGGGAATTGCAACAGAGAAAAAGTAATTCACACAGAGCCAGCAGGGTGGGAGACTGGAGTTTTATTATTTCTCAAATCAGTCTCCCCAAGCATTCATGGATCAGAGTTTTTATGGATAATTTGGTGGGTGGGGCACCAATAAGTCAGGAGCGCTGATTGGTCAGGTCAGAGATGAAATCATAGGGAGTTGAATTGTCCTCTTGCACCTGGGCCAAGGCCTCAAGAGTCAGTTCCTGGGTCATGGCCACAAGAGCAGATGAGCCAGTTCATCTATCTGGGTGGTGCCAGCTGACCCAGGGGTCTGCAAAATATCTCAAGCACTGATGTTGGGTTTTACAATAGTGATGTTAACCCCAAGAGCAATTTGGGAAGGGTCAGAATCTTGTAGCTGCCAGCTGCATGACTCCTAAATCATAATTCCTAATCTTTTGGCTAATTTGTTAGTCCTACAAAGGCAGTCTAGTACCCAGGCAAGAAGGGGGTTTGTTTTAGGAAGGGGTTATTATCATCTTTGTTTTAGGCTATAAACTAAGCTTATCCCAAAGTTAGTTCAGCCTATGCCTAGGAATGAACAAGGACAGCTTGGAGGTTGGAAGCAAGATGGAGTTGGTCAGGTAAGAACTCTTACACTTGTCTCAGTTATAATTTTGCAATGGCAGTTTCATTAGGACACTATTGAAAGGGGTACAGCATCACAGGAAGGATTAATTGTATCAAAGCATCCCTGGCCATGTTTTGCCAAGATGGCACAACCAATGTTCATTTGGTTCCCTTATGTGGATGTTGCCCTTAAAGCTTATGACAAATATCCTTCTTGACAGTGAGAGATCTTTCAAAGGACAGGGTCCTGATTTCTAAGTCTATCCTTTGTGGGAAAGCAGATTGACAATGGACAAACCATAGGGTTTCTGGGCAGAAAATAAATGCTGTGCTTGCTGGTTGCTGCAATGCTCCTCTGCCCCTCCATGGGTCCTATGCTTCCTGGGGCTCTTTCATCATATACCCTGACATCGGTTTGTCCAGAAAAAAATTAAAGTAGCTTGCTTATCATGCCAACTGTAGAACAGAAAACTGAAGAAACAACTTTATATTTCTTTTAAACAACCCTTTAGACTTGTGGTTTCTGGTTCAGCAGGTAAGGAGCTTGGAAGTTGCCACTCCATCCTAACAAGTAAAAACCCAAAAAAACTGAAACCCAACAGCTCTTCTTAGGTCTTAGAGCAAACTGCTGCTCCCAAAACTGCAGAAACAGACAGGAGGATACAGAGAACCACAACTTACTGGAGCAGAAACCAATGAGCAGAGACCTCCATGGGAACCAGAGCTGGGCGAGGAAACCCTAAACTGTAATTGTTCAATTTCTGGAAGCTCAATGTGGATAAGTCAGAGGATTAAAAACTCTGGGGGACCTCAACATTTTTGTGGGTTCTACCTCTAGGAGCCCAACTAGGTTCTGATAGCAAAGATTAGAGAAATATCCCCTTGTACCTTTTGCACACACACACACACAAAAACTGTTTTTAGATATATCAAAGTATTCTATTCTTAACAGGGCCTGACCTCAGGAGAAGCTATTTTACTAGACCCTAAACTGCTGGAGTTTTATCAGAGCCAAACCTTCCTGGGGAAAGGGAAATATCCACGTCCAGGCCCCTCTAGACTTCCTGTCCCACCTAAGGCTGTGCCCCTGGCAGAGACACTCTTGTGGAGGTCATAGACCAGGGGTACAGACTCACTAGAACACTGAGGCTAATCATAGGACCATAGAACATTCCTTTCCCCAGTATCCTGCGACTACATTTCTAAATTTCCTCATGTTCTTTTACCCAACGCATCATGTCTGGCTTACCAAATAAATCACAGCAAGCTTAGGCCATAATGCTCCCTAGCCCACTGCTCAGCTGCTGTGTGGCCTGGTTTCTAACAGGCCTCAGCTCAGGGTTTGGGGACCCCTGATTTAGAGGGATATATTCCTTCTCCGTTATGAAATAAACTTTCAGTGCTGAATTATACAGATGACTTAACTTCACACTGCAGTAGGCATAGCACAGTACACCGTACACATGCAGCAGGGGTTTCTGGATAAATCTCAACCAATGCCAGCATATGGAGTCCCAGCCTGGCTCTGTGATTTCCGGACCAACTGCTGGAGGATATCTGTGTGTGAGGCTTTCACTCACAAGGTGCTGTCTGCTCCTCACAGCATCCTTTTATGGTATTGTTATCTCCATTTGGCCAATGTTAATACGGGGACTCATAAGGTACCAATAGTCACCTGCTAGTAAGTTGGGAAACTGAGGCTCACACCCAGGTCTTCAGCTGTAAATACAGCCCTCTTCTACTACACTGTGCCCCTTCTCCTGAGACAACCGCTACACCTTGGTTCACTCTGCAAGTTGTCTTTCAGACAAGCACCTGTGCTGGGTGAATGCCAATCCTGCCAAGCAGGTGAAAGGGAATTTTAATTTCATCTGCTCTTCTACCCATGCAGAATTTTTTAAATTAAACTTTTAATTTTGCAACAATCATAGTTGTAAGAAACAACTACAATTCTGTAACATGTAGTTGTAAGAAATAATAGATCTCAGGTATCCTTTGCCTAGTTCCTCCAAAGGTAAAACTTATAAAACTATAATACAGTATCACAACCAGGATATTGACATTGATAGTCAAGGTACAGAACATTTTTATGAACACTAGGTTCCCTCAAAACTCCTGATATTCACTAACCTGTTCTCCATTTCTATAACTTTATTACTTCAAGAACGTTATATAAATGGGATCATACAGTCCATAACCTTTGGGGATTGTCTTCTTATATTCATCTCTGGGGACTCATCCAGGTTGTTACTGTACTAATAGTCCATTCCTTTTGATTGCTGAGTGGTATCCTGTGGTATAGATGTACCAGTGTGCTTAGCTATTCACCTATTGAAGGACATCTAGGTTGTTTCCAGATTGGGACTATTACAAAAAACTGCTATAAACATTCATGTAGGGTTGTTGTTGTTGTTTTTGTTGTTGTTGTTTTGTTTTGTTTTGTTTCATACAGGGTCTCTGTCACCCAGGTTAGAATGCAGTGGTGCAATTTCAGCCCACTGCACCCTTGACATCCTGGGCTCAGGCCATCCTCCCCCCAGCCTCCCAAGTAGCTGGGGCTACAGAGACATGCTACCATACCTGACTAATTTTTATATTTTTTATAGAGACGGGGTTTCACCAGGCTAGTCTCAAACTCCTAAGCTCAAGGGATCTTCCTCCCTCAGCCTCCCAAAGTGCTGGGATTACGGGCATGCGCCACCACACCCAGCCCACATATAGGTTTTTGTGTGAACATAGGTCTTCATTCCTCTGTAATAAATGACCAAGAGTGCAATTGCTAGGTTATATGGTAGGTGCGTGTTTCTTTCTTTTTTTAAAGAAACTTTCAAACTGCCTTCCACAATGATTATGCCATTTTACATTCCCACCAGCAATCTAGAAGTGATCAGTTCCTCCACATCCTCTCTAACCTATAATGTTGTCACTATTTTTTATGTTAGCCATTCTTATAAGTGTGTAAGTGTGTATCTCACTGTGGTTTGATATCAGGGTGATACTAGCTTCATACAATGAATTAATAAATATTTCCTTTTCTTCTACTTTCTGGAAGAGATAGTGAAGAACTGGTGTTAATTATCCTTTAAACATTTGATAGAATTCTCCAGTGAAACCATATGGCCTGGAGATTTTTTTTTCTGAGAGTTTTTAAATTAGAAATTAAATTTCCTAATTTTTTTTCTCTTCTTTTCTTTTTCTTTTTTTGAAACACTCTCATTCTATCCCCCAAGCTGGAGTGCAGTGGCACAATCTCAGCTCACTGCAACCTCCATCTCCCTGGTTCAAACGATTCTCATGCCTCAGCCTCCCAAGTAGCTGGAATTACAGGTGCGTGCCACCACACCCCACTAATTTTTGTATTTTTAGTAGAAATGGGGTTTTGCCATGTTGGCCTGGCTGGTCTTGAACACTTGACCTCAGGTGATCTACCCGCCTTGGCCTTCCAAAGTGCCAGAATTACAAGCATGAGTCACTGTGCCTGGCCTAAATTTCCTAATTATTATAGGGTCTATTCAAATTATATATTTCATGTTGGGTGAGTTGTGGTAATGTGTGCTTTTTTGAGGGAGTGGTTCATTCAGCCTAAGCTGTCAAACTATGTATATAGACTTATTCATAACAGTCCTTTATTATTATCCTTGTGATAACTGCAGGGTCTGTAGTGATAGCCCCTCTTTCGTTCCTGATATTGATAGTTTGTGTTTTCTAATTTTGTCAGTTTTACTTTTAAAATTGACTATTTTATTGATCTTTTTTAAAAAAGCTCTTTGTTTCATCAATTTTCTCTGTTGTGTTTCTATTTTCAATTTCATAGATTTCAGATATTACCTTTATTATTTCCTTCATTCTGCTTGCTTTGGGTTTATTTTGAGTTTTTCTAAATTCTTGAGGTGGAAGCTTCTGTTATTGATTTCAGACTTTCCTTCTTTTCTAATGTAAGTATTTTGTGCTATACATTCCCTTCTTGGCACTGTTTTAGCAGTGCCCCACGAATGCCAAGATGTTGTATTTTCGTTTTATTTACTTCAAGGTAGTTTTTATTTTCCTTGAGCCCTCCTCTTTGACCCATGGATTATTTTGAAGTGTGTTGTTTAGTTTCCAAGTGTTTGGAGATTTTCCATTTATCTTTCTGTTATTGATTTCTAGTTTGATTTCACTGGGTCACAGAACATACTCTGCATGTTTTCAGTTTTTTAAAATTTCTTAAGGTCTGTTTTATGGTACAGGATATGGTCTATCTTGGTATAATGTTCTGTGGGCCTTTGAAAACAATGTGTATTTTATTGTTACTGAATGTAGTTTTCTTTTTTCTTTCTTTTTCTTTTTTTTTTTTTTTTTTTTTTTTTTTTTTTGAGACAGAGTCTTGCTTTGTTGCCCAGGCTGAAGTACAGTGGTACAATCTCGGCTCACTGCATTCTCCACCTCCTGGGTTCAAGCGATTCTCCTGCCTCAGCCTCCCAAGTAGCTGGGATTACAGACGCCTGTCACCATACCTGACTAATTTTTTTTTAAGTGGATACAGGGCTTCACCATGTTGGTCAGGCTGGTCTTGAACCCCTGACCTCAAGCGATCTGCCTTGACCTCCCAAAGTGCTGGTATTACAGGTATGAGCCACTGTGCCTGGCCTTGAATGGAGTTTTCTATAATGTTGATAAGATTCTGTTGATTAATGTTTGCTGAGTTCTTCTATTCTTGCTGATTTTCTGTCTAGCTTTTCATCAATTATTTATTTATTTATTTGAGACAGGGATATGCTCTGTCGCCCAGGCTGGAGTGCAGTGGCGTGATCTCAGCTTACTGCAACCTCTTCCACCCAGGATCAATTGATCTCCCAACTCAGCCTCCTGAGTAGCTAGGACTATAGGCGTGCGCCACTACACCTGGCTAATTTGGGTTTTGTTGTTGTTTCTTTTTTTTTGGTAGAGATGGGGTTTTGCCACGTTGTGCAGGTTGGTCTCAAAGTTCTGGGCTCAAGCAATCCACATGCCTTAGCCTCACAAAGTGCCGGGATTACAGGCATGAGCCACTGTGCCTGGCCTACATCAATTTTTGAGAGAGGCGTGTTGTGCTCTCCAAATACAGTTGTGGATTTTCCGATTTTTCCTGCCTATTCTGTGAGTTTTTGCTATCCATATTTGCAGCTCCGTTGTTTGGTGCCTATGCAGTTAGAATTACCATTTTTAAAATTTACAATGGACCCTTTTATCATGATGTAACATCCCTCTCTGTCTGTGATAATTTTCTTTGTTTTGATATCTACTTTAATATTAATATAACCAATCTTGCTTTCCTTTTATTAATGTTTGCATAATATATCATTTTCTAGCTTTTTACTTTTTTAACCACTTTAACCATTTTTAGTGTACAGTTCAGTGGTGTTAAGTACATTCACATCATTGAACAACCATCACCATCATCCATCTCTAGAACTTCTTTAATGTTCCCAAACTAAAACTCTATACTCATTAAACAATAATTCCCCATTTCCTCCTCTCCTCAGCCCCTGGAAATCAACATGCTACTTTCTATTTCTGTGAATTTGACTATTGTAGGTATCTCATAGAAGTGAAATTATACAGTATTTGTCCTTTTGTGACTGGCTTATTTCACTTAGCACAGTGTGTATTCAAGGTTCATCTATGTTGTAGCATGTGTCAAGTTTTTTCCTTTTTAAAGCTGAATAGTATTCCATTGTATGTATATATCACGTTTTTGTAATCCATTCATCCATTAGTAGCATACGTAAGTTTCTTCTACCTTTTGGCTATTGTTAATAAATCTGATGTAAACATTGGTATACAAATATGTTTTCAAGTCCTCACTTCCATTTCTGCTAGATACATACCCAAAAGTAAAATTGCTGGACCTTATAATAATTTTATGTTTGATTTTTTGAGGAGTCACCATATTGTTTTCTATAGTGACTTCAGCATTTTACATTACTACCAGCAGCGCACAAGTGTTCTAAATTCCCCACATTCTTGCCAACACTTGTTATTTTCTGTTGTGTGTGTGTGTGTATTTATGTGTATCTTTAATAATAACCATCCTAATGGGTGTGGAGTGCTTCCATCTTTTACTTTTAACCCGCCTTTATCATTATATTTGCAGCAAGTTTCTCATAGACAGTACACAGTAGAGTTATGTTTTTTGATCCACTCAGGCAATGTCTGCCTTTAGTTGGTGTTTTTAGACCATTTACAATGAAAGTGATTATTAATATGTTAGGGCTTATCTCTGCCATTTTATTTCTTTTGTTTTCAGTTACTTTTTCCTTTTCTCACCTTCTAGTGGGTTGCTTAAATATTCTGCAGAATTACATTAGGAATTTTCTATAATTTTTTAGTTTATCTCTTTGCAGAGTTTTTTTTTTTTTTTTTTTTTTAACAGAGTCTTGCTCTGTTGCCCAGGCTGGAGTGCAGTGACACGATCTCAGCTCACTGCAACCTCCACCTCCCAGGTTCAAACTATTCTCATGCCTCAGCCTCCTGAATAACTGGGATTACAAGCATGTGCCACCATGCCCGGCTATTTTTTTTTCCCAGTAGACAGAGTTTTGCCATGTTGACCAGGTTGGTCTCAAACTCCTGGTCTCAAGTGATTTGCTCCCAAAGTGCTGGGATTACAGGAATGAACCACTGCACTCAGCCATCTTTGCATAGCTTTTTAGTGGTTGCTCTAGGTATTGCTTTTTATGTACATAATTTATCACAGTCTACTGGTGTTGACATTTTACCAGTTTGAATAAATATAAAAACCTCTCCTTCCTTTATATCACATTACACTCCTGTTTTTATTACTGCCTTAAATATTTCCTCTAGATACATTCAGAACCACATTAGAAAGTGTTTTAATGTTTGCTTCAACCATCAATCGTAATTTAGAAAACTCTTGTAAAGCTTACTGTAATAGCCCATATTTTTGCTTAACACGTTCTTTCTTCCTTCCTAATATTCCAAAGTTCCTTCTTCTTTTTTTCTTTTCTTTATGTGTGGAGAACTTCCTTTAGGTCTACTTGCAACAAATTCTCTTCATCTTCCTTCATCGCAAAATGTCTTGATTTTCTCTTTGTTCCTGAAGGATATTTTAGCTAGCTATAGAATTCTAACCATTCTTTCCTTTCAGCACTTAAAAATTATTATGCTGCTTCCTTCTGTTTTCTATGGTTTCTGATGAAAAACCCCACTTTCATTTAAATTGTTTTTTTTTATTGTACATAAGGTTTCATTTTTGTCTGGCCACTTTCAAGATTTTTTGTTTGTCTTTAGTTTTCAGAAACTAAATTATCATGTCTTGGTGTGGATTTCTTTGAGTCTATTCTCTTTGGTAATTCCTTAGCTTCAGAAGTCTGTAATTGTATATCTCTTGCTAAGCCTGGGAATTTGCCAGTGATTGTTTCTTCAAATATTTTTAAATTCTTTTCTCTATCTCTTCTTCTGAGACTCCAATGATGCAAATGTTAGATCTTTTGTTATGGTCCCATCAACACCTAAAGCTCTATTTATTTGTTTGGAGTTTTTCTCACCAGTTTGTTTTCTCTCTGTTGCTCAGAATGGATAATTTCTATTTTTCTATCTTCCAGTTCTCCAATCCTTCCTCTGTCCCCTCCATTCTCTTTTTGAGCCCATCAATTAGTTTTTAAGATTTTGCTGATTATATTTTTTAGCTCTTAAATTTTATTTGGTTCTTTATATTATCAATTTCATTGTTGAGAGTTTCTTTTTCACTGAGGCTTTCTATTTTTCTATTTGTTTCTATCATGTTCATAATTGCTTGTTGAAGCTTTTTTTTTTATCACAGCTGCATTAAAAACCTTCATCAAATGATTCTATCATCTGTCATTTCAGTGTTGCCATCTGTCAATTCTTTTTAAGTATGATGACAATTGAAGAGAAACCTGGACATTTTCATATTATTTTCTGGTTTAGCTGGCTTTCTTTGACAATGCAGGGGAAGAGGGAGTTTGCTGCCTCATTATTGACAGATGGAAGTAGAATACCAGTTTCTCCACTCAGGCTCCATTGCCACGGGGGAGGGGAGTGTGCCTTGCTGTTGCTGGTGGGTGGGAGTTCTGGCTTCTAATGGGGTCTCCACTAACTCCATTGTGGAGGTGGCCTCATTAGAGCTGGGCAATGGTAGAAGACCTGACTCTCTACCTGGTCTCCTCTAACACCGCCCCATCCAAGGATAGAGGTGCATGTCATACTCTCAGGTGGGGAGGGAAGTCCAAGCTCCCTTTGTGGTTTCCACAGACATGGTGGGGACAGCAGTGCATCATGACTGTCCAGCAGGGACAAAAGTTGGCTCCTTGCTTGGCCTTCTCTAATCCCACTCTTTGGGGGTGTTAAGTAGGGCTCCACATCAAGGCATAATGAGGGCAGACATCTGGGCTCCCCACTTGGCTTTCACTAGTGAGGGTGGAAGTGGGCCAAAGTTTTCGCATGGTGTCTGGTTGCAGTAGAGCTGTCATTGTCTGGAAGGTTTCTGTCTTGCTAGGCTGCCCCTTTCCTGATACTTTGGCTGGAGAGAGCTGGCTTTTGTGGGCACTTTTTTGCCCGTGCTTGTTGCTGTTTCCAGGTTTCTGGCTTCTTCAGCTGCAAGTCTGGGATGTATGAGGCAAAAAGAAAACCCAGAGAACTCATCACTGTGTCATCCCTCGGGTCCCAAGGTCCTAACCACTCTGCCTTCTTCCCTCTACCTTTCAGAGTCCTGATGTTTGTTTTACATATAACGTTAATGGCTTTAAGGTGTAGGAAGAATAGGGGAAAGTATGTTATTCCATCTTCCCAAAAATACAAGTCCAAGAGAATGGTTTTTATCAGTGGATTTTTTTTCTAATGAGGCTGATTTCAAGAACAGCATGATGTTGTTTAGTCAAAATAATAAAGACCATAGATATTTTGTATAGCCAAAGGCATAAGAACGAACATCAGCACTTGTCACCCTATTCTGAGACACATGAATAGTTGTGCCATGAGGAAAATACTTCTCTGTGATCAAAAACATCCAGGAAAGGTTGCATTTTATGCCCCCTCACTTTGGAATTCTCGATGAAATTAGCATATTAAATACTCTGAGAAGATCTGAATGTAGTTAATTTTTTTAATCCAGTGTTTCCCAAATTCAACTAAGCAGGAAACATGCTTTACCAGCATACTTACAATAGGCTATACTCCATCCACTTTGGAAATAGTGTCCACTGAGCCACATAATCTGGGGAGTCATCTCAGGACCCACCCTTCACAAGGGAGGGGACTGGCATCTTACTGTGTGTGCTGTGCCCCCAGGTCCACAAAAGGATCAAAGGTTATTCTGTCTTGACAGAACATACAGAGGAGAGTGGTGGGGAGAACATAGTAATCCTTTGCATTTTTCCAATTCCAATAACCTCTGTGCCTTTATCTTTTCTTTAAGTCTATACCAACCTCTACTAGGTAAGAGGGAAAAGTATTACTATCTCCATGTTGCAGGTGGCAGAGGCCCAAAGACATAAAAGTATATTCCTAGAGGAGCCAGATCTAGAACTGCACCCTTTGGGCTACAGGGCCCTCCATAATTACTGAGCCCCTGTGATTCCAGCCTGGAGTCCGACCCTGTCAGAAACAGATACAGTCTCACCTCCTGCGCCTGCCCTCCAGGATCCTGGACCCTGAATCCTAGCTCGGCCTCCCTAGTAGAAATAATAATAATAATAAATAACCCCAAGGGGCTTCTAGAACATGGCTCCCTGCTCACTGTCCCATACAGGGCTCTTCCAAGATGGCCTTCTTGCTTTCCAGAAACCTTTGTTCCATGGAAAACAAGTGCTGTTTTCCAGAACAAAGCCTCCAGGGAGGTGAGGGGAAGCCAGAATCCTAAATACAGGATGAGGCTCAGAATTGCTCCCCGGCCCTCACTTCCTCTGCAGCCATCACAGCCCACTGTGTGACTTGAGAGAGGAAGTGGCTGGGACTTCAGAAAGTGGATTTACTGAGAAGAAATGATTCCAGTAAACATAACCTCCAAGCGGCATGCCCCCGCCTTCCCCTCAGAACTACACAATAGTGACTTGTCTGCCATGTCGCCTTCAGGGAATGGGGAAAAGGAAATGACCACTCTTATTTTGAGAAAGGTTCAGGACGAGGGCAAGGTCATTGAATAAAATGAGCCATGGGATGATGCTGTAAAAACGAAACATTCATCCCAGAAAAGAGCTCCTGTCTGAAGGATTACTTTTCTCTGCCCCCATGGTTATAGCACAGCCTCCCTTTTCTCTGCAAATGGCCACAGAGGAAGGCAATTCTTTGGAAAGGGAAGAACTGAGAGAACAAGGGATTTTATGGTTGACATCACTGGTCTGACCGGCCTTGCCAGAAAATGGAATTTATTTTGGCCCTGCAATTAGTTCTTCCTTCCCACTTAACAATTCTTCTTGCTGCTAAAGACATTAAGTGAAGCATTAAATTCTTAAAATATTTCCCCCACTTGCCAAGCCTGGCTGCTGCAATGGCAATAGGAGTCTTTTGCTTTAAGCCATTGAAGGCCACTGTTAGAATCTAGCTACAACCTGTAGGAGGGAAAATAGCATCCATTGTTCACTCTTTAGCTTGGATTAGTTTTTCCAGCCTGACCAGATAGGCTTAAAGAATCCCACATAAGACTGATTCCTGGACATAAGACTGATTTGACTGGGAGAGAGGTCAGGAGAACATGGAGCATGTCTGAAACAGTTGGCCCTAGAGGGGACCCCGAAAGTTACTGTGGTCAGTCTGGGGCCGGCATGAGAGCCCCAGGCACTTGGGCAAGTCCAGGAGACATAGTGAGAGGGAAGGAGGGGTGTGAAAGGCAGGTGAAGGAGTGCCGGCCTCAGACTACAGTTCCACCCCAACCACGCACTATCACCACCACTGTCCTTTGGGCAGCACTGACAGGAAGGAACAAGGAGAGTCCAGAGAGCCAGGTTCTGCCATTACCACCTAGCTATGGGGCCTGGGGAAATGGCTTCACCTTCAAGCCCACTTCCTCCTTGGGCTAGATCTACTCCAAGGCCACTTTCAGCTCTAACATGCCATGTTTTAAAAAATTTATTTTAAGTTTTTTTTTCTTCCCTCCACCACCCCAGATTTGCATATTTATCACATGTTCACCTCAACCAAAGACAGAAGTGCATGAAGTAAAAAGTAAAACACCCTCCCAGCCCCCTCACCTCCTCCAGGTTGTTGACGCCAGGGCTTCATTTCCAGACAACTGGAGCGGAGCGGGTGTTTAAGATCCCGGGCTCCAGACACAAACGGCCCAGTTCAAACCCATGCTGAGCTCCTTCCCACTGTGAGGTCTTAGACACAGCTCTCCCTGCCTACCTGCTTCCTCATCTGTAAAACTACAACTATAATAATGTCTGTGTTTCTGTGAATGAACACACAGAACCACAACAATGCCTGGACACCATGTTCCCTACACGACAGCTGTTTTGATTGCATCTGACTTTCACTTACAGTAAGGGAGCGATAACTGTAACAGATGTGAGTGCTACCTTTAAGGAGCTCACAGTTGAAAGTCGCCCCCGCAAATGTCAAGATCCGCTTTTTGTCTGTTCCATGCCCCTCCATGTGGAAGGAGGAAGGAGATGTTGGTTAGAGTGGAGTGTGGCTAAGGAGTTGCCCAGGACTGACCCATCACACAGGTGGCCGCATCACAGTGTGGAATCGCTTCAGCCAGATGAGCCATCAGAAGGAAGCTAGATAACCCATTTAGAAACAAACATCTTAAAAGGGCATTGCAGATAAAGCAATGAAGAAAAAAACTGAGTTTCCTATTAATTATGATGTGTTTTTTTAAAAATACAATCCATGCGGAAATTCCCAATCAGGCATTGTCTGGTGTTGAATACTCTGCGGTAGAGAAATGCTGCTTGTCGTGGGGAACACACAATTCCTCCTGTCCTTAGGCACCCTGGTCCCTGAGGGTTATGTCCTGTCTTCTTCAGCCTGCACCCTAAAAATAGCTGGTGCTATTTCCAGGTTCCCCAGCACAGTCTCCATCCAAATGTATCCTATCAGCTTCTCCAGCTCAAGATCACAGCAGCTCACCCCTGGATTGATTTGGGAGCCCATGACCTCAGGCTTCCAGTCTCCCCCACTGGCCAGGTCCCAGTGAAGCTTTTCCCCTACCCTCTGAGTGCCAGCTTCCCCTTCCTCTGACTCCTTGATGCTTTATACCTGTTATAGAGGGGCATCAGGGGCACAGAAACCAGGGGCTGGTTGGAATCAGGTCCTGACTTAACCTCCACGGTTCTCAGTATTCTTACCTATAAAATGTGCCAATAATAGTGTCTGCTTCATAGCCTTACAGCAAAGACTAAGTGGGATGATAATGTAGATAAAATGCCTAGCATCATATCCACCACATAGATGATGTTCAAGAAAAATTGTTCCCATTGTCACTTCCCATTAGAATGGCATGTTTGTTGGGCTGTCTGCCTCCACAGACCGTGAGCTCCTCAAGGGCCAGAACTATGCTATCCACCTCTGTATCTCTGATTCTCTGTGGCTTCAAACTCTAGAACAGCAGTAGTATACAGTAGGTACCCAGGAGATCAGTTATTTACTGCCACAATAATGCTGCACCGCAAACCAAACTTAAAACAACAATTCATTTAGCCCATGATTCAGCAATCAGGCTGTTTAAGCCAAGCTCTGCCTGGGGGGTTCTTCTGGTCTCAACTGGGCCCAGCCACAGACCATGTAGACACTGCTTCTGCGTATGGAGGTGGTGGAGAGAGACGGACCACGTGTCTCTCATCAACCAGCAGCAAGGCCTGGCAGAGCTCTTACAGGGAGAAGAGCAAAAGGCCGCGGGGGTTTTTGAAACTGGCACATTGTTACTTTCACTACATTCTATTGGCCAAAGCAAGTCACAAGGCCAGCTCAGATTTAAGGGATGGAAAAATAGACTCTGTCTCTTAATGGGAAGAGTGGTGACACCACATTTAAAGGGCATGGATTCAGAGAAGGGTGGGAATTGTCACCCCTTTCTGAATTTCTGTGATCTACCACACCCAGTTTTTCATATGAAAGAGGTAAGTTAGAGAGAGAAAAATGAACGAAAAGAGCAATGAGAAGAAAAACCCAATTTATGTCCTCACAATCATGGGCAAGGACACTTAAATTCTAGGTTGCTCAATACAAGCAAGATGAAAATTGACCTCTCAAACCATTATGTAGTTGAGAGTTCTCTAAGGTACAGTAAAGAGAATATGTGCCAATCAGGGCATAAATCAAGACTCTCCTCTCCTGGTGTCTTGGGAAGGCAGATGGGCCTGGATTTATCGAGGACACTCAGCCTCCTGACAGCAGTATAATTACAGACGCCAGCATCATTAATCAGCAATCCGCCAGCGACCGAGGAGTCTATAAACCTCCAACTCTCTCTGTTCCAAAATTGATTTGACTTAAAAACAATTATTTAAATTCTACATGCCTGAGCATTTGGCTTAGGAGAATGTAGGAAAAATATCAAAAAGAAAAGTTTGTGTTTTTTATTCATCTCCACCTTCAGAACTTTGAAAGTTTTTATTAGCCCATCAATAATTGGATGAACCTTCTGTTTCACACACACACCACCCACCTTCTATCAGAGAGACTCTCACCAAAGATCCTCCAACTGTGATGTCTGAAAACTCAATTCAGTGATGAGCTAAGGGACCCACTAACCTAAAAAGTGCTGAAAGGCACAGACATGGAGTTAGGTGACTTCCATGGAGCCAGCTCCCCAGACAGGCTAGTCAGTCTCTGACTATGTGTAACCATCCTTTCCAAAGATTCTCCATCCTTCTGGATCCCCCTTTTCTTCAATACCAAATCAAATGGTATTGGTAGTGAGAAAAGTCCCCATTCCTGGTGCAGGAAGTCTAGTATCCCCGAATGATGTATCCATGTATTTGCAGTGGTAAGAACTCACATTCTTCTGGTCAGTCCTTGCCTAGATTCTGCTTCCTTACTGGACCGCAATTCCTGCAATGCCCATCTCTCCCCTTTCTTGAGATGTTCTGCTACGGCACAAAGTCTCTTTTCTGCAAAGGTCTTTGTACACAAGCTACACATAACAGATTTTACTGAAGGTTTGGTGGCCAAAAGAGGGTCATTACAGCATAGACTACGAGGTAAATTCATGACCAGGCAGACACCACTTCTAGTTTTAGGCTACCTCTGCTTCCCAGGGAGGCTTCTTCTCCGGTCCTGTCTTCCATATGTTCCAGCCTTAGGCCATGTCACTGGGCCCCATGACCCCTCAGAGCTCCCTCTAGATGACTGTGTCATCTCCTGCTGGTCTGATCTTCTAGCTTCTCAACTCATCTACATCCTGGACACCAAAAACCTTCAATATTTCTTCATTTTCAAGAGCAATTTAGCCTTCCTTTGTTTTGTCTTTATTCATCCAGCTCAGGCCCAGAACCTAATCTCTCAGCAGTAGCAGAGCTCCTGTCATGTTTCCCAAACAATAGGGCCATTCAACCTCTAGGAACAATTCATCTTCCTCTGAGACCAATGAAAAAAATCGCACTCAACTTTTGAAGTAACAGATGTTTTCTATCATCTTTCCACACTGTCTACCATGTGATTTGAAAGCTTAGAGAGACCTGCCTAACCCCCATGCCTGATACCCCTACCAAGAAGGTCATCTCTTCAGGTTAAGGGATTACATCCAGAAGATGCACATAACCACACATTTCATTTGGGAAGAATAACCCCAGCAGATCTCAAACTACAAGTTCTCAGACTTTAGCACATATACCACTCTTCTGGTGCACATGTTAAAAATACAGCTTCCCTGGCCCTAACCTGACACAGCAGGCAATAGAACCTAGGAATCTACATTTTGTAAAGTCTTTCACCGCCACCCTCCCCCAGGTGATTCTGATGCAGGGGATCAGCTGCTCACACCTGGAGCAACTCTGTGCTTCTGCTTGATCTATGGCATGGAATGCAGGAAGGCCGAGGGTCCAACCAACATCTCAAAGTTTCCTAGGGCTGCTGTAACAAATTGCCACAAACTTAGTGGCTTAAAGCAACAGAAATGTGCAGCACTGTTCATAATGACCCAAAAGTGGAAGCAACCCGAATGTTCATCCACAAATGAGCGGATAAACAAAATGGATATTACGCACAGTGAAATATTATTCAGCCTTAAAAAGGAAGAAAACTCTGACACATGCTATGACATGGATGACCCTTGAAGACATGATGCTAAATGAAATAAGCCAGACACAGAAGAAAAAATACTATATGATTCCATGTATATGAGATACCTAGAGGAGTCAACTTTGTAGAGATGGAAAGTAGAATAGTGGTTACCAGGGTCTAGTGAGGAGGGCAGGATGGATGATTTATTTTCATGAAGACAGAGTTTAAGTTTGGGATAATGAAAAAGGTCTGGAGATGGATAGTGTTGATGGGTGCACAACAATGTAAATGCACCAATGCCACCAAACTGTACATTTTAAAACGGTGAGAATGGTAAATTTTATGTGAGATAAACAGCCCCAGCCCCAGAAATGTACTGTCTCATCGTACTGGAGGTTGGAAGTTGAAAATCAGTATCACTGGGCTGCAGTCAAGGCATTGGCAGCCCCACACTCTCTCCAGAGGCTCTAGCAGACAATCCTTCTTTGCCTTTTCCAGCATCTGGTGCATCCTTGGCTTCTGGCCACAAAACTCCGGTCTCTGTCTCCATCTTCACATCACCTTCTCCTCTTCTCTCTGGATGGGGAATCTCCCTGACTCCCTCCTGTAAGAGCACTTAGGATGGCATAATCTTCCCACCTCTAGATGTTCAATTCCATCACATCTGCAAAGTTCTTTTTTGCCATGCAAGGTAACATTCATGGGTTCCAAGGATTAGGATGGGATATGTTTGGGGGACCATTATTTGGCCTACCGTACTCTCTGTCAGAGTTCCCAGGAAATGGGGGCCACAGTGGAGAGAGGAGAATAAGAGGCAGTAAAGAGCTGGGATTTGGGCCTTAGGGGCAGCAGGTCCAGGGGAAGGATGGGCATCCCAGGCAGGGAAGGGCCCCACTCTGTAGGTCCTGGGTGTCAGGGGTGCTCTCCCAACCCAGCAGGAGCCCAGCTCAAGATGGAGCCACTTGTCAGGGAAGGGAGTGGCTGGGGGTGCAGTGGTTGCGTCAAGGTCACTGCCCAGCCTCCCAGACATGATGGGCACCCAAGCACACACAGTGTCACATGCTCTGAGGCAGAAAGGGAAGCAGGAAGTGACTCCGACCCCCCTCATGCCTGGCTTGGGCCTCGATGAGAGCACTCCAGGTCTGAAGAAGGACAAAGAGTCAAGTTTCGCTCCTACAGTGTGCCAAGCAGAGCCAGGCACTCTTCATACTTCATCTTAGCTAATCCCCACCCCAGCCCCAGAAGGGGGTCATATTAGCCCCTCTTCACATGTAAGGTACCTGCGGCTCACAGAGCAATGGGCAACCTGAAGCAATGGGCTCACAGTTACACTGTATGTCCATCTTCTGAGTCCCGCAAGTCCTGACGTGGGGAAGATCTCCCATGCGAGTTGGACAGAGCTGGGATGAATCATATCCTGGCCCTGCACTTACTGGCCATGTGACCCTGCACACCACCTTGCTACACTGGCTGCGTCTATCTCGTGGGTTAATTTTTGTAAGATAAGCACAGTGCTGAGCACAGCATTTGGCATGAAAACACTCAGATAACTCATACTAATGTCCCCAGCCCTGCCCAGGTGTGGAGAGCAGGGCCTGCCCCAGCACAGCTCCTCCCTCCCTTGCACGGTGGGGAGTACCCAAGCAAGGATGCTTACTGCTTTGCCACTATCATCTGCAGCTGGTTGGGCTGGCCTGGTTAGAAAGAGGTTTCTAGACAGAGGAGCTCCTGGGTTTGTAACAGCTGGACTCTCCTAGCCCATGCTCTTGGGCCTCCCAGCAAGTCCACTATGAACCCTCAGCAAAGCAGAGCGCAGGGAAGCCTCAGGATAATTCCCCGTTTGTCCTCCACCCCCATGGCCAACTTGAGTCTCGATGGGCTTCAAGGACTTTGTTGTTCCGCTGCTCAGAGCCTCTCGCAGGCCCAGCCTCACAGCCAGTGCCAGCTGCAGTCGCGGGGCTGGCAGCCAGACTGGGGAAAGCAAGGGGGGCCCCGTCCTTGCCCCCAGCCTTCTAGGGGGTTCTGCCTGGACAAGAAACCCTTTCAGAGTCATGAATCCAGTTGTGGGACAGGCCTGTGATTGTACATGTTGTTTTAAAGAGCTTTAACAAACACAACTGGCCTAACAATGGCCTGACTAACATTGACTCTGGAGGTCACCAAGCCCAGGGCACCCACAGGGAAACCATTGTGGCCCTGCCTGAGTGGCCCTAGGCACTCCAGGCCTGGCAGGATCTCCCATAACCCACACTCTAGGTGTACCTCACAATCATCCAGAAAGGAGGGAATCTACCCTTGTATGAGTGCCATTGTATGCCAACCTCTGCCCTCCCGTCATAGGTGAGGGGCCGATGTCCTATAAAAATGCACTATCCCTCTGCCCAAGGCCTCACTCAGTGAACTTGTCCCAAATGAACCTTCTCCCCTCAGTACCAAACCTACCGCTCTGACCTGCTCTCTCTAGTTCCGGCCCTGAATCCCATCACTGGCTTCTGCCTCTCTCCGGAGCCCCTCAGAGAAGGCAGTGTGACAAGATCCAAGCTCCCCAAGGAGCTCTGGCAGCTCCCTGGTGGCTCATAGCCAAGCACCTTTCTGTTTGTCACAGCCTTGCCCAAATGTAAACAACCAGTGCAGGCTGGCCCCAGGGCTCACATCAGCTCACGACAGTGTGCCCTCTCTTCATCGAAATTTGACAAGTCGCAATGTTCATCTTCTCAAATGAAAAGTACTGCAGGCATAGAGACGCGCCCCATGTGGACGGGGCCTGCCTATCTATGACCTCAGTAGCAAAACAAAACAAAAAGGCATCCCTGACAAGTGGGCAAATTTCCTTGGATTTTATAAAAACTTTACTTAGCATCTGCAGAGTGTGGAGCTGCAAAAAGCATTCAAGGTGTTGAGGTCCATCCCCTAGTTTTATTTATTTTATTTATTTTTTTAATTTTTATTGTGATAGCTTTTGGGGTACACGTGGGTTTTTGCTACACGGATGAATTACATAGTGGTGAATTCTGAGATTTTAGTGCACCCATCACCCAAGTGGTGTATTTATACGTTGTACCTATGGTGTCATTTTTTCTCCCTGGCCCCCCTTTCATTCTTCCCCTTCTGAGCCTCTAAAGTCCACTTTATGACTCATGCCTTTGTATACTCAGAGCTTAGCTCCCACTTACCAGTGAGAACATATGGTTTTTGGTTTTCCACTCTGGTGTTACTTCACTTAGAATAATGGGCTCCAGGCCGGGCGCAGTGGCTCACGCCTGTAATCCCAGCACTTTGGGAGGCCGAGGCAGGCAGATCACGAGGTCAAGAGATCGAGACCATCCTGGCTAACATGGTGAAACCCCGTCTCTACTAAAAACACAAAAAATTAGCCAGGCGTGTGGCGGGCGCCTGTAGTCCCAGCTACTCGGGAGGCTGAGGCAGGAGAATGGTGTGAACCCGGGAGGCGGAGCTTGCAGTGAGCCGAGACTGCGCCACTGCACTCCAGCCTGGACGACAGAGCGAGACTCCATCTCAAAAAAAAAACAAAAAAAAACAAAACAAACAAACAAACAAAAAAACCCAGAATAATGGCCTCCAGCTCCCTCCAAGTTGCTGCAAAAGACATTACTTCGTTTCTTTTAACGGCTGAGTAGTATTCTATGGTGTGTATATACCACTCATTGGTCAATGCAGCCCCTAGTTTTGTAAGTTAGGAAACTGGAGCAAGAATGGCCTCCAAGGCATGTAGCTGGGACTGGAGTTTTAAATCATGTGACAGTCCCCCACCCCTACACATTATCATTCCTTGACAACCTTGATGACAAGGTTAGAAACTGGAGTCTTATCATCAGTAGGACTTTCCTTAAATGAAGATCTCAACCTCTATCCTGGACAAGTGGGATCTTACAGAATGGACTCGGGGTCCTGGGGTTGGGCAAGGCTGATCCGTGAAAGAGAATCTAGAGGCAAAACTGAAGCTACAAACAGGCACAGACTGATCAAGATGTCTCAAAGATGCCTTCAAAAAGGTAAGATATGAAGAGGCAATCCAGGTATAAGACCTTGGGATGGCATCAGATTTGGCTTCGAGGCTGGGAGGGGGTTCTGAGAAGTGGGGTTCTGAGAGTGGCCTTCTGCTCCTGAAGGGCTGTGGTGGTCACAGTGATTAAGCAGTGCAATGGTTTTTTCTTCCCTGTTCTTACAAAACTGGTTACCTGTCTAAATTCTTAGCTCCACTGAGCTCAGAATCCACCTTTTTTTTCCCCTATCAATGTGGAGTAGAAACTTGTTATCTAGCTCAATATTAATCCATTTCAAAATCAGCATCAGCAGGTCTATTTTTGTAAGTGCTTAATACAATGAAAAACAACTGCCCCTCTCAACTCCCAGCCCAGGGTTCTTCCTACCAAACCAAGCAGGTTATTGCCCACACAGAGGCTCAGTTCATTGAAAAATATTTAGTTTTTACCTTTCTATTTTTTCCCTTCATGGCCTGTGAATGAAACCAGGAGCTGGGGATTTCGTGAGTGTTTCGAGTCCATCTAGCTTTGCAGTGAACTGCAGGTCCTGCAACAGAGAGGGCTGGGCAGCCGGCGCTTCTCAAGCTGACTCATGCTTGGCTCCATTACTCTGGGATTCAGTTTCTCCAGTTATAAAAATCATGATAGAAGATGGAAAGCAAATTTATTGAATGAAGGATAGTTTTCAAGAGCCCCCACTGTACTTGCACAAGCAACTTTCAAGACCTGCAAGTCGTATATCTATAGTTTTGTACTATTTTTCTTAAAGAAACTCCCCAAATTATAAATACATAAGCTTCTGTAAAACCTGATCCATCCCCAGAATGGCATCATCCAGCTAGTCAGGGGCACTAAGGATTCACATTTTGAAAGAAAGGCTAGACACCATGCCTCCTTTCCTCTGCTTTTGCCAATTCCTTTTTTTTTTTCTTTTTTCTTTTGCCAATACTAAAGAGTTGGAAATGTTGCTATCAACAGAAGCTAACACCAGATATTTATTAACATGATTCTATTGGAAGGGCCACAGAACATTGGGTTACAGTGATGTCTATTGTTGATGAAAAGATGAGGAGCTTCCACTGTGAAAAATAAAACTAAGCTCATATAAAATTCAACTTGGCTAATTTGACTTGAAGGTTGCAAAGCAGGAGGAAGCCAGAAAGAGGGGGAAAAAAGAACTAGGAAAGGCTATGCAGCAGAGAAAGTTTAGGAGACTGGTCTATAGAGCAGGAAGAAGTCATCCCCTTATCACTGGGCCCCTTTGCTCTATAGAGAAGACACTGCCCAGTACCTGTTGATGTTCTGTGTTGCAACTAAGAGAATACAGAAAAGACCCCTGTCTGTGCTGCAAGACTGCATGTTGTGGTATGAGGGGCTTCAATCAGTCATCATTCATTCAACAAATGTTTTCATTAGTGTTGGTAGATGCTGGAGACATTATGTCGAGCAAAACATATGTGGCCCTGGTGTTCCAGTTTGGAGAAGACACAGCCAAGCAAAGAAGCCATTGCAATTCAATGTGATGTGTGCTGCAATAGGGCAGTACAGGATATTAGGGGAGCACAAAGAGTGGCATCTGATCCAGCTTTGGGGAGTCAGGAAAGACTTCTCCACAGAAGCAAGGATCCATCTGAGACCTGCAAAATGAGCAGGCATTCACTAGAAGAAACGAGAAGCGTGTTTTAGGCAGAACGAAGAGGGAAGCAGTGTTTCTGAAGCATCGTGGACCAGGTGTGTGGTGGAGTCATGGGGGAAGGATAGAGGGGGCATTATTTAAGCAGACGCTGGCTCTTATGGGTTTTGAAAGCCTTAGCGAGGAGTGTAAACTTTATCTCAAATGTAATAAATTTATGATATCACCAGATGTTGTGGGGGAGTGGTCTAGAAGGAAGCAAGGCTGGGGATAAAGAGGCTAGTTAGGAGGCTGTGGCAATGGAGGCAAAATGTAGTGGGGCCCTGGATGGAAGTTACAACCATGGATGGAGAGATGAATAAAGATTCAAAAAATATTTAAGAGGCACAATAGACATGCTTTGATAGTTGGTTAGAAATGCAGTGTAATGTGTCCAAGGAATCTAGGATGACCTCAGACACATTTGACTTGAGCAGTTGGGCAGCCAGATGGTAGAGCCATTTGGAAAGACAGTGACTCCAGAAGGAACAGGTTTAGTGCTTCTGAACTGAATTGACCATTAGGTTAAAAGGAGGCTTCATATTCACAGCAGAAGGTCAAGTTGAAAGGCCCAAGAAAAACTGACTTATTAAAGTTATAGAGGTCAGGACAGAGGAGGAAAAGACAGGAGGTTGAGAAGTTCAACTGAAAAGGTGTCCAGATGAGAAAAGGAGGCTACAAAACCATATGTACAATAAAATACACATGCACATGATAGAAACAAGGAAAAGATGCTGGAGAAATCCACATGAACACGTTAGCAGGAATTATTGCCTCATAGTAAGATCACTGGTGATTTGTAGTTCCTTCTCTTTGCTTGGCTGTATTTGCAAAACTAAAGATTGCACAATAAATGTGTGTTCTTTTTGTAATAAAAACAAAAGGTGCTTTTGGAAAGTGGTTATGTAGGTGAGGGAAGAATACTGGAAGGGCTTTTTTTTTTTTTTTTTTCAGGCAGAGTCTTGCTCTGTTGCCTAGGCTGGAGTGCAGTGGCACCATCTCGGCTCACTGCAACCTCCACCTCCTGGGTTCAAGTGACTCTCCTGCCTCAGCCTCCCGAGTAGCTGGATTACAGGCAGCCACCACCATGCAGGGCTAATTTTTGTATTTTTGGTAGAGATGGGGTTGCCATGTTGGTCAGGCTGGTCACTGGTCTTGAACTCCTGACATCAGGTGATCTGCCCACCTTAGCCTCCCAAAGTGCTGGGTTTACAGGCATAAGCCACCCTGTCTGGCCTAATAATGAAGGGCTTTTCACTTAAAGTGAAAAACGTAATTGGAAAGTATATAAAAGCTTGTGGACAACTAAAGGAAGTAACCCGATTTACTGTCCCACAAACTTGGTTGCATATTGAAATCACCTGCACAATTTCAAAGACACTGTTCCTGGATCCCACGTCCACAGGTTCTGATTTAATTGACAGGAGGTGTGGTCTGAGCCCTGGAGAGGTCTGTAATGCTCCCCAGGTGATTCCAATGTTGGCAAAGATGGAAAACCACTAACGTAGTTAATGAAAAGGAAGAGGGAGAACTTTTTAGCCTAGCACTCTGAGTTATTTAAAGGAGTGAGACTCTTGAGGAGAAGGCTCTCAGTGAGGCCCTAAAGCGGGGTCAAGGCCCGGCAGTGAGATGGCACCCCAGGCTCAGGCATGAGGTCAGTCCCACAATATGCTCTTAAATGACAACATAGTGAAGCGAGCTGAGCTCAACCTTAAAAGGACGCTCCAAGAAACTCTGCAAAAAATAGGGACATTTTATACATGGGAAGGAAATCTGAGGTCCTGCCAGCTTTGCCGTAGTCAAGAGCACGTGGCAGCTGGTTCCGTATTCAAAGGCAAGCGACTCTCACATCCTAAGGTATTACCCAGCAAAAGGCAGTGTCAGGAGGCAGCCCACTGAAGACCTTCAAGTCCACGAAGACAATGTACGGATTATTCACTAAAACTGAGGAATGATTTTCAAATAATCTGTCACCAGAGGGCCAATCCAAGCTTCAGGCTCCAGTGCGTATGGCGGAGCTGCCACTGCAGAGACGCTGGCTTAGGGGGCTGGGGGATGCCTCCTTTGAATTCTGGGCCCACCACTGACAATCCTTCTCTTCTTGGGTGAGTTATTTCATTTCTCTGACCTCACTCTCTTTATTTGTGAAAAACAAGCTAGTACTACCTGTTCCACAGGTTTCTCAGGATTAAATGAGCTCAGGTTGAGCTCATTGTGAAAACAGCTATTCGGTTTTTTAAAATGTCATTGCCATTGTTTGAAATAGCAAGAGAGGATATATCGCTGTTAAAGTCCGTCTGGACGGCAGTCTTGCTGCGTCATTTTCACCTCTCGCCTGACACTTTTTCTCTTCTCATTTAGTTTTCTAAATTCTAAAGTAAGGTGGCTAGAGCAGACAAACTGTTCTTTTCTTAGTAGATTAATGGCATTGAGTATGTAGCCCTTAAAAACATAAAGTTTAAAAGCAAAAGCAATGGCCAGGCACGGTGGCTTACGCCTGTACTCCCAGCACTTTGGGAGGCTGAGGCTGGTGGATCACTTGAGGTCAGGAGTTCGAGACCAGCCTGGCCAACATGGTAAAATCCCATCTCTATTAAAAATACAAAAGTTAGCTGGGCACGGTGGCATGTGCCTGTAATTCCAGCTACTCGGGAGGCTGAGGCAGGAGAAGTGCTTGAACCCGGCAGGCGGAGGTTGCAGTAGGCCGAGATCACTCTACTGCACTCCAGCCTGGGTGACAAAGCGAGACTCCATCTCAAGGAAAGGGAGAGGAAAAAAAAAAAAAAAAAAAAAAAAAGCAAAAGCAACAGACTCAAAATTTTATTTTTTAAGTAAAATATCTTGATGTTAGTAATCATCAGAGCGAAGACAATGGTTACTGAAATTTCAACTCTAAAAGGCAAAACGCATTTATAGCAAAGTATGGGCAACTTCTGTATATATTTCATTAAATCTGAGATGCCTTTTATTGTAAGATATGTTCATTTTCTATGTGGTTAAGAAAAAAAATAGTTGCAAATTAAACTATGACACAATGCTTTCTTTCCTGATACAATGTTTTCCGTATGGAAAGAGCTCTTTCAGATTTATTTAAACATCTCCTGTTACCATGTAGCACTCCACATAGCTAAAAAGGAAAACACACGTGAAATGAATTGCTTAAGGTGGTCCACAAAACTTCACATTCTCACTCTTCTGAATCACTTTGCAGTCATCAATGCCCACGTTTTCCCCACACAATTAACATCCTCGGGGCTTTCACGTGAATTGGTGATACACTCTCTTATGCTCTCCTGTATTTTCTTCTCAGCTGCTGACATCTCTTTTCACAAGCTTAGTGTGTGATAGATGATCCTTTTGTGCATATCTTGGTAACAAACCTAACTCAGCTTTATCTACTTGTGGATATCTTCCTTTCATAAGTCCTATAAAGCTATGCTTCTCAAACTTTCCTGTTCATATAAATTACCTGGGGATCTTGTTAAACTGTAGATATACAACAGGTCTGGGCTAGAGCCTGAGATCCAGCAGTTCTCACAAGCTCCCTGCTGAGGCCAAAGCTGCCGGCCCCAGTGCTACAGTTTGAGCAGCAAAGCTATAAAGCAATTGATCCTATTGGTTGCTTCTTTGTAAGAAAATATGGAAGTGTGATTATTCCTCCAACAAATGGTTGTTTCACTAATATCAAATTTATGCCTTGCTGCTCTGTTTTCATGCTCTTCTGTATATGCAGTAATTTTCATTTCAATGCCAAATTGTCACATAATCTTTTCGAAAACACTTAAATGGCAGTGAAACTCAACATGGGTAGCGCCAGCATTGCACATAATTCACTGAAGTGTGATGGTGGAGAGTGGAGCTAGGATCAAGCTAGTTGTAGCATACCACTGATTGCAAGCTGTACTCTGATATCAGAGATGCTAAAAAGTGGAGAAGGTGCAGTTTGGGATTAAAGAAATATGGAGAATCTGTTGCAAACCTCTGTACTTCTAGCCTCCACATTTTGCCTTTTTTTTCTTTTTAAGAACATGCTGAAATCAGCATTTGGAATTATGAGAGATAACACTAATAACACCAGTGTGTTTTGCTGTGTCTCTGTTTTTAACCTTTTGGCTTCACCTTTGTATATGGAACACAAGGATGAAAGTTCCTTGGTGTGTGTGTGTTGGTGATATGTGCGTTTACAACTGACTCCACAGCGGTCAGTCACCTGAGCACTGACTTGTTGAAAATACCCGACTCTGAGCTCCACCCAACCTGCTGAAGCAGCATCTCTGGGGGCTGATCCCAGGAAACCCTTTTACCAAGTCCCCCAGGGGAGTCTTAGGCCACTCAAGCTTGAGAACCACTGGTTTAGTGCCTTCGTGCCTTCCTGAAAGATTTAGTCCATCAGTCTTCCAGTAGGGGACAACTACTGGGCATGTCCCAAACACTGTGTAGGTGCCAGAGGGAACACCAAGAGGCCTGGCACAGCACCTGTCCCCACCTCATGGAGCCTATACTCCAGATAGGTTGCCACAGAGAATACTGTGCTAGGGGCATTCAGAAGGGGCCTGGAAGAGAGGAAGAAGATCCTCATATGGGTGTGATTGGAAAAGGCTTTGTGGAGAAGACGAGAAATGTGCTGGGTCTTGAAAGATAGATGAAATTTGGAAGGGACAGGAGAGGAAAGGAGCATTTCCGGCAGGTAGTACAGCATAAGCCCAGGCAAGGAGGCAGGCAAGGACTAGTCACACGCCATAGACAGTCGACCAGGCATCTAAAGAGATGGTTCGTGCTCACAGGCAGAAAGTGTATGCTTGAAAGTTGAACAAGAGTAAGGCAATGCCCCAGGAGGATTTACCCTCTAATATCTGGTCCTTCCATGTGGAGTTTTTAATTTGTTTCTTTTCTTCTTTCCCTTCTCCTCTCTGTCAAGCCTTTGGCTTCTCATCAGTACCCCAGGCCATCCCTCTCCCTCCCCACCACTCAATGTGCTTCTGAACACCTCCTCTGTTCGAACCCCTCTGCTGGCAGGTGGTGCATGAGGAGAAATGCAAGCTCATTGCAATATTAATCTGAGCAAAACACAACTAGAGAGGAAATTTTGCTGCTCTGTTGCAAATAGCATATGGTACCTGCCCAAAAGCCAAAAGAAATGATTTTTTAATCATCTGCTGTTTGGGATTATCCACGCTCCCTTTCCTCAGTGTGGATAATTGAAGGTTGGCTGTATCTGGATTTCAAAGCGGTTTGGACTTTATTGAAATCCAAGGATCCCAGTCTGCTCCCCACCCCCCAGTGGGCATCCATGTCAGTAATTAAACTCATCTGACAAGGGAGGGCCAAGGGGGTATCTCTGATGTGAGTGGTTACCAGAGAAAGACAACTGGCATTTCTGTGGTGCACATGTGTCCCACGTGTGGAACGAGAACGACAGCAACTGCTCTCCTTCAAGAGAGAGCCCTTTGTGCTGTGGCTCTGGGGTGCTTACCCCTAGACATTTCAGATTTGCTCTCTAAACAAAGCCTTGCAGTGAATTTAACACGTTTTAAGGTGAGGAGGTCTCACAGTGATGTAAGCAAAGATATTAGGGTGATTTGTTTTTTAGGTGGGCAGAAATTGGTCAACACATAAACACAGACACACACACATTCTGGATGCTGAAATCCTGAGGAGAGAAAGCGCTGAGGAAAGCATGGTTAGAAAAATCCATCTGTCCCCCGCAGGTGTGTACAGTTTGTGTGTGAGAAGGAAGGTGGGCAGCCTCTTGGAGGACATGGGACGAGAAGCAGGGGGCGTCTTTCTTCAAACAGAGCCCTTCCTAGACGCAGGGGACAGGGGAGGAAAGAAGGTGTGAGTCAGCCCTTCACCTGGACTTGTTCTCCACGCGGCTATAGAGGCTCCACACAGTGCTGGGGTGAGGAGTGAGAGGCCGGGGGAAGCCCAGGAACCAGGTTGTCACTGGCTGGGCAGGGGCACTGGGCAGCTGGCTGAGCCTGGAGTAGCAGGAAACCTCTGCCCAGGACTGGCCCCTCCCAGCCGGCCCCCTGTGGAGGACACATTAGCTAAAGCCTCCTGAGCGCTCTCAGCCACTTGCCCATGCATGTTCTTTCTTGATGGCAAGGGAAATTTCCCATGGCCAGCGGCCACAGAAAGTGTTCCATTGAAGTCCGCAGCCTACGTGGACCCCCAGGAGCAACCCCCAAACCCCTGCTGAAGGTCAGTGGCAAGAGTATCAGTAGTGGGCGTTCATGTGGGCAGCCCCTTCACGTCTTCACCAAAGCCAGCACTGGGCAGTCATTAGTCAGGACCCCAGCGTCCCTCACTGGCCATCCCCCGAACATCAACCACCAGCAGCCTCTCCCTGGCTCTGCTTCCCCACGCGCCACGGGCTGCAGGGCCATCGCTGCCTCTGTTTGTTTGCTGTCATGCCTCAGCTGGCCCGAGAGAAAGAATGTCTCTGTTTAGTCCAGCGAGGTACAGCACGTGTGTCCTGCGGTCAGGGCTCCCTCTCTCTACTTCTCTGCCTGATGCCAGACATACCGCTCTTCTTGCCTTCACCATCTCAGAAGAGCTTCTGTCGAGATCCTCAGCTCTTGCATGGAGCTTATTAGTGAGTATTTACACCTCCCTGGCTGTCCCCTCAGCAGTGCACAGACACTGAGAGACGGCAGCCCTGCACAGCCAGCTGGCCCTCTACTGAAACGAGGATGAGCAAGGAAAGAAAGCCATCCAAGGTGTCATTTTGTGTCCTCCTCAGAGAGGACAGCCGGCCATTTTCATGATTAAACCCGCGAACCACTCCCACTGGCCTCTGTGACAGCATCTTCTGACCATAGTGGTTACTGATGAAAGAGAATCTGGATTATTTTTCTTAGTAGAAAATTAAAACCACATACACACAGATGGAGGGAGAGTGTATTCCACTGTAATGCTCTTAATAAGAACTCCAGATTGCTCAAGGCATGTCCCCCTCATGATACCAGACACCCCCATCACCCAGAAGATGGCCCAGAGGACTTGTGCTACAGCTCAGCAAGTGTGCATGTCACGGGGATCCAACCACTCTGGCCCTTTCTTCACCCAGCATATTGATTCCTCCAGAGTGTCAGGCACTGTGCTGGGCCCAAGGACAAAAGCTGTCCCCAGGCCTCTCTACCACAGGAGACTGGCCAAGGCACACTGAGCGTCTGCAGGAGAGTTTAGGCAGTCCCCTCCCAGGCTGCTCCATGCTGGCCCTTTCTGCTCCTGCAAAGCTGCCCATCCATCTTGCTTTATAGACTGCAGAACTGCAGCCCTGCTCAAAGGCAGACGCTTGCCCCTGTGGCTGAGGAGCAATGAACTGTCCACTGGCAGCTCTCCCAGCTGGAATAAAAAGACTGTACTTCAAATAAAGTTTCCTCTAAAAAAATAAAAATGATAAAAATAAGGCACTACCCCGGTGTTTCCCATATGTGAGCCTGCCTTTTACGGCCTAGATGCTTGACTCTCATTAGCATTGTTAAAGAAAAGCTGTTGACTGTACGTGGGGGCAGCTCCAGCACTTCTGTATCGCGGGATTTGGGGACGGGGTAGTGGTCAGCAGGAATGGGGTATCTGCTTATTGAGCACACTGGTTTTTGGGGAGATGCTGATGGAGAATGCAGAAGGGTAAGACCCTCTCCCAGCACCCCCACCAGTTCTTGGCAGCATCCCAAATTAAGCCTTTGTTCCATGAACGGAGCCAGCACCAGGAATCAGGAGCGCTGCATGCCAGTTCCAGCTCTGATTAGCTGAGGGACTTTGTGCAATTCCAAAATTTTCCTAAGCTTTAGGATTCTGCTCTGTAAAGAGGTGGAGTTGGACCACATTATCTCTAAAATCCCTTGAAATGATTCTAGGCCTTGGAGGAAGAAAAAGTAATTGGAGACACAGTTTCCATCCAAGGAAATGCTAATGATGGTGAAACTGTAGCACCACACGGAAACGTTGATGAAACTACAAATGGTGAAAGTCATGGAAAACTCTACCCCCATTACTTCTGGCAACAGCTCCCGATTTCCATTTGGGAAGGTCACAAGCTTCCGGTTCCAGGGATGGAACTCATGACCTACAACATGTCCTGAGTCCAGCCACTTCTCACCAGCTCTGTCACCACCCCCGTTCCAGCCACTATTGTCTGGCCCCTGTTTCCCCACCCCTCTCCACACAGCAGCAAGGCGGCTTTTCCGAGCATAACTCGTGTCATGCCTCTTCCCTTCTGAAAAGCCTGTAGACTCCACCATGGTCAGAATGAAGCTCTGTCTCTTCCCCATGCCAGCAGGGCCTGGCCTCCCATGGTGTCTGCCATTTCCCCACCTCTCCTCCCCTTGCTCTCTGTCAGTCCACTCTCCTCTGTCCATACTGGCCACTGTGGCTCTTCCTTTATAAACCTGGCTTGTTCTGCTTCAGAGCCTCTGCACTGGCCCCCTCTGCCTAGAATATTCTGTTCCTGGATCTTCTCGCAGCTTCTATTCTCATTGTATTCAGGTCTCTACTCAAATGTCACCTCCTAAGAGAGCCATCTTATTTAAGCAGCACTCCACCCCATACCCCACATCACTCTCTACCCTCTTAATCTGCTGTGGATGGTTTATTTTTTAATATCTGTTATCATTTCCTAATTTTGTATCATTCTGTTTGATGTACTTGTTTGTTTTCTGTCTCCTACTGGTAAGTAAGCCCCAACAGGGTAGGGGTCTAACCTGTCTTGTCAATATTATGCCTCCGGAATACACAATAGTAGCTGGTACATAATAGATGCTCAATAAACACTTGGTGAGTGAGTGAGTAAGTGAGTGAGGTCAATCTGAGCATTCAGTGTCCCAGCCATATTGGTTGGTTCTGGTTTGGGGGTCACATGACTTAACCTGGTCCAGGCAGAGTGAATCTCAGGACTTTACCGGAACACTGAGTCATGGGCACCTGCTTTGGTCTGCTGGGCTAAGTGTTGTTGTGGTGTGAGGCTGAGGCTGCCAGAGCTTCCAGATGGAGCCAGGAACAGGCCAACCCAGGGGAAGAAGGACCAAGGGGCAAAACCTGCTGGCATTCTTAGAACCTGAATAAAGTCATACCCAAAGCCAGAACTTTCTGACTTTTCTAACTAATGGGAGCCAGTTGATTTCATAAGCACTGTCTAGTTAATCTTCACACGACACCGAAAGAGTTCCGCTTACCTACATTTCCCAGATGACAGAATCAGGCTGAGGAAGAAAAGTTGAGTGACTTCGCCAAGGTCACAGAGTCAGTAAGGGTCACATTAGGGCTCAATTTAAGGTCTTCTCGCCCCAATGCTATGTTCAGTATTCTCCTCCCCAAGGCCTCTAATGGCCCGTTTCTGGGGAAGACAGCAGGCTTGCTGACATGACAGAGCTGAGCCAGGGTGGAGTCAGATCAGCCTCGCAGCAGAGCAACCTGTTTGTGTCATTTTTGTTTATATAGGGCTTTTCTTCAAAGCACTCCACCTGTTTTTGCAAATAACTATTACAAGCCTTTTCTGCAGCAAGTCAAGAAGAGACAAGGCAAACAATAGCAACAGATGTTTCCCAGCCTTAGAAACTGGTGAGTGGCCAGCCTTGTCAGCTGACGCAGCTGACAGAGCCCAGACTGACAGCACAGGCCTCTGTGATCCATCTTTGAGAAGTGACATGGTACCTCACACATGTTCAGTCCTCACTGTCCATTGGCTCCACCAGCAGGGTATGAGACAATGAAGCTCCTTATGTTTTAAAGAGTGGCCAGTGTCTGGCTTTTGTCCCTCCCAGGCTCCTCTCCCATGAGCGCCACTAAGGATGGCTTTGTTGGTCTGGACCGTGAAGTTCAGCTGCCTCCACTGGCCCTGCTCCAAGGATGAGCTTTGTTTCTCTGAGCTGGGCTCACACCATGTGAGTCCTGGGTCCAACTCCTAGGCCTGAGGTTTCCCAGCAGCCACCTTCGGACTGACTGCCCAGGTGACTGTTCTCAGGAACAAGCCTGCAGGGAAACATCTCAGCCACATGTTCTCACTTGTGCCCGAGGTGGCCAAACAGCATCTAAAGGACTCAGAGGAAGACCAAGGGGTGGCCCAGGCTCCCCTGCCAAGCCCCCAGGCTCTTAGTGAGGGGTGGGAGCCATGGGAGCTGTCTCCGTTCATCCATATAGCCTGCTCAACAGCCCTTTCCTTTCCTGGGCCTGGTTAAGAACTTGCAGTGCCTCTCACTTTGCCTCCCAGCCAGGCCATTGGGTTCCTTCCCAGTGCCTGCCTGCTCTGCAGCTGGACCAGGGCACAGCTCAACCTGAATCTCCTACCTGGGTGGTGGCACCCATGTCAGCATATGGCCCTGCAGAATGAGGCTGAAAAACCACCCAGTGAGCAGTCTGAATTCAACTAGTAAAGATCAGATGACAGTTTTCATGTGGACTCAAGTATTTACTTCTTTGGGCAGTTCTCAGAAAACCAGAGTCTAGACGGAGACTCACCAGTTTTTGTTTGCCTTTGCCTAGAACCCGCTAGGCTCTTACTAAATGACCATCTGACTCCACACACCTAAGCATCAGGTAATTCCTGTAAGTCCACAGTCTTCAAGCATGGAGGTGCATCAGATTCAGGGGGGAAGACTGGGAAGACTCTCCACCTGCAGAGATTTGGGTGCGATGAGTCTGAGATGAGCTCACAGTACACATCCCATGTTGCAGAGAAGAACAGAGCTAGTGAGCAGCACTTCTCCCTGGCTTCTCCATTCTCTCCTTCATGGGAGTGGACAGGAATCCCCTCATAATTTGTCCCTATGACAGCCGAGTTGTCCCCACTGGGGAGCAAGGCAACCCCTGATGTCATCAGGTGCAACACATAGCCAGATGAGCCCAGCGCTGGCCAGGCTGTGGTTATGCACTGCACACACCCAGCTCTTTGCATCCGGCTCACTCCTAGCCAGACTGCAGAGGCATGTGATAAGTGGCAGCCATTCAAAACCAGAGGGACTCTACCCTGTTAAAGGGGTGCCACTCTCAGTTCTGATGGAGACAGCAAAAGGGTGGATGTCTTTGGGACAGCCTCCCATAGCAAGAAGCAAGCTGTGCATTTGTTCCAGGATCACATTTCGCCCTTGGGTGAACTGGCTCGGAGCAAGCAGTATCATCTCTGCTCTGGAAGGTTGTTTGCCTAGGCTTTCTCCGCAGCTGTACTGGGCTACGCATGGCCATATTAGCGTCAGCAGTAAGAGCTGGCACTTTCCAGGTCCTCAGGAAACTTATTAATCCCCATTATGACTTTATCAGGTGGGCACTAAAATTACCTCCCGCCCTTTAGAGATAACTGAGGCGCAGGGAGGTTCATGACTTGTCTGAGAGCCCATGGCAAGGGAGTATCAGCTCTGGACAGTGAACCCAGGCAGTCTTGCCTCTGGAGTTCTCCACAGCTTGGACAGGAGAACAGGGCACCAAGTGAGTCTCAAGTCTGCCAGGCCAGTGCTCAGGGACCCATCCATTGGAAGGAGTGGTGATGTGGGCACCATTTGCCTCATGGGATGGAGGGGCTGGTGTAATCCGGGCACTTGAGGTCAAGGTTTTTGTGACTAATGCCATAGATATGTGACTGGGTGATTTGTTTTTCTCCTTTTTATTAAACTGATTGTAAGATTAGTGACTGGGGCATTCCATAAATGCACATCAGAGTGTTCCAGAGAGGTGCGGCTGGTAGGGCAGAGAGAGAAGGCAAACACCAGCCACCTGAAGGGCTGGGGGAACTCCAGCTTCTGTTTTCCAAAGACACAGCTTCCAAGAACAGCAAAGAGAAGCCAGACCAAGCTCCAAGGAGCATGCCCTGACAGCCCGCTGCGCATCCCACCCAGGGTGGCTGGGCTGTCGTGGTCCTAGAGGGTCTGTGGGTCCCTACCCTCTCTCCCTCAGCCAGGTGTCTGGATACCTGAGCAGCAGTCCCCCTCCAGGGTCCCTTCCCTGCCAGGCATCAGAGCCACAGGGGAGACCCACAAGGAGCCTGCCTGATGCAATTGTAGCTGGCATTGTCTCCATACCTCACAAGCGTGCTCTCACTGTGAGGAGAGCCACCTGCCCTCTCTTCCTGTTTGTGTCTGTCCAGAAGAGTGCTCCCTTGCAGACACCTGTAGGGGAGGGAATCAATGGGATGGGACTCGTTAGCAGTCACCGCCCCTGCTGGAGCCAGTGGGCCTATGGGAGATGTTGGATGGTTCTGTTCAAACAAAAGAGAACAAGCAGTGGGTGGAGGCAGAGGGCAGCTAGCAGGACAGAGGAGGCTGGCGGGTGAGAGGGTGTTCAGAGTGGGGACAGTGGCTAGCTCTCTCTTGAGGGTGGTGGTGGGGAGTGCAACTGCTCCCTCAGTGGCTGTGGAAAAGTTGGTTAACAAGCAGCTGGGCCAGGTGCAGTGGTTCATGTCTGTAATCCCAGAACTTTGGGAGGATGAGGCAGGAGGATTTCTTGAGGCCAGGAGTTCAAGACCCTGTCGCTACGAAAAAAAAAAAAAAAAAGCCAGACGTGGTGGCTAAAGCCTGTAGTCCCAGCTACTTGGGGGGCTGAGGCAGGAGGATCGCTTAAGCCCAGGAGGTCAAGGCTGCAGTGTGCAGTGATCGTGCCACTGCACTCCAGCCTGGGTGACAGAGCAAGACCTTGTCTCAAAAAAAAAAAAAAAAAAAAAAAAAGATGTAAAAGGCAGCCTGACCCCCTGACCCCGGGATGATGCAGGCTGGATGCAGGAAATAGGAACTGCTCTGGAAACCAGAACTGGAGGGGCCTGAGATGGAAATGGATGGACTCGGCTGGCTGAGCAAGGAATCTGGAATTTAAGGAAAGGCTCCCAGGAAGAGCTGCAGCCTCGGCTGGACAAAGCTGCAGTCCATGTCACCCTTTGGCTTTAGCTAATCTGCATGGGGACTGGCCCTGACAGAGACAAACACGCCTGAGGCACTTCCTGAGGAGGGGGTGAGGAAAAAATGGAAGGCAGCATCTCTGAGCCTCTGTCCCAGATGGAGGCTGTGATGGGGAGGCCCCAGTCTCAATCCAACACATACAGTGAGTGTCTACGGTAAGCAGCTGAGCATCTCTGTCTTCACACATCCCCCACAAACACATGCTATACAGGCACATCTGCAAACAAACTCGTGACACATATATACCTCCCACAAACACAACACAAAAGGACATCAAAACACACACACATGGTATCTTGTATGACCTCTCCCTTGGAGCCAGGTTCTGGAACTGTGCCACAGCCTTATCATGAGGAGTGTTAGATCTTCGGTGACTAAATCCCCTTGGATAAAGTCCAATGAGGTCTTCTTGTTCCAGATTCTCCAGCAAATGCTGTTGCAGCGAGGTTCCTACTGGGACAGAATCACAAAGCCAGATGCTAACTGAAGTGGTCATCTAGCACCTAAGGGAACGGGCAGGACACCCCCCAATCCTCCCCCGGGGATTATAGTTGCCTCATTTTAATTCATTCTTGGAGGAACACATGATCCAGTCTCAATCCCAGAAGTCAATAAAATCTTCTTAGTGTGGAAATGGTGCAGAGTTACCATGGTTTAGAACCAGGCTCACAATATGTTGCCCTCATAGTTTCTCTCTTATCATTACTTAAAGCATGACTTTTTGCCGGAATCCATCATCTTTTATCCAACACGAGTCCTCTTGTACATTCTCTCCCTCATGCACATAAGAATTGCTTTATAGTGGGAGACAGGGAGCCTTCTGGGATTGTGTTTGCAGGGTGGAACTCTCCTGGAGGCAGGGCAGGCACTTAAGAGAATGAAAAACACAGCAGTCCAATGGCATTGATCTGAAAATCTCTGGAAGGCACCAAGCCCAAAGGTGTCTATAGACAGCAGACCACGTCTCCTACTCAGCTAACCTTTCATCCTGTGGTTGGGAGGAGCCCGACACTTGGGTTGGCTAAAGTTTGAAGGCTCACCTACTTCAGGTCTTTAGGTACAATTCATCCTGTTCAGGGCTGCCCAGTGGCCCTGTTGCTAGTTAGGAAGTGGGTTGGTAACCCTTGGTCTTTTCTTTGGGGAAAAATCAAACCCATATGCTTCTTCAATAATCAGAAAAGGACAGCAAACACAGAGGACAGTGGGGATGAGAGAGGAAAGCTCTTTGCAGCTTTAAATGTCTAACAACTCAGCCACGAAGCCTAAGCATTGAAAGCAGCAGGTTTTGCAGGTGGTTAGTTCTCGAAGTGAACAGCTCCTGTTACAGTAGGTAGCTAGTCAGGCATGAGCCTAGCAGGAAAGGGCTCCCTGACACACATACCAGGAGTGTCAGGCAACCATCAGGTGATGGTCAGGCAGTTGTTAACTCTCTCAAATAGTAATTGGTCACAGCCAGTGCCAGGGAAAGGCAGGCTCCCAGTAAATAGAAAACACTTGAAACTGGTGATGAGCAGCTTCCCGATAAGATCTCAGGAGTTGGGCAAGGGCTCCAGCATGCGCATTAAGAGGCAAAATGGCAGAGTTTAACTGGTGTAGGACCTTCCTCTAGGAATGCTAGCCTAGGAAGGGAGGATGCCTCAGGTGAGCATGCGTACAACTCCAGTCAACACACTACACATGTTCCCTTCCCAAGCCCTGGCAGGCCACCCCGAGGAAAGAATCGGGAGAAGGAACACACAAGACCCCAGAAGTATGCCAACATATAAACCCCAAGTCAAAAGATCAAACAGGGCAGGTGGCCACTCAAGCCACTTGCCTGGCCCTCTTCCAAGTGTGCCTTCCTTTCATTCCTGCTCAAAAGCTTTTTTATTTTATTTTATTATTTTATTTTATTTTTTTGAGACGGAGTCTCGCTCTGCCGCCCAGGCTGGAGTGCAGTGGCGCAATCTCAGCTCACTGCAAGCTCCGCCTCCTGGATTCAAGCGATTCTCCTGCCTCAGCCTCCAGAGTAGCTAGGGTTACAGGCGCCCACCACCATGCCAGGCTAACTAAAGCTTTTTAAGAAACTTTCACTCCTGCTCTAAAACTCCCCTTGATCTCTCCTGCCTTATGCTCCTCAGTCAAATTCTTTCTTCTGAGGAGGCAAGAACTGAGGTTGCTGCAGCCCTGTGCAGATACGGATAAGTTCCACTGCTAGCATTTCCACCAGGGCCGAGACGAAAGTTCTTGAAGGCAGTGTTGTTTCAGCCAGTGCTCCCAGTTCGTGCAGCAGCAGGAGTGCAGCTGACGCTAATCCACAGACTCCTAAGGGCTTTCCTGTGTGGGCAACTTCTGCCTCCCCCAGGGCATCTCCTCCAGAGTAATTGCTAAGGGGAGCAAGGAAAGAGGATAATTTTCAGCTGTGACCTTTCTGCTAGGCAATCTCTCAGTTATCAGTGGCTGATATGTTTAAAATGATATTTGCAAGGGGGATGACCTTCATTAAATAAGGTCAAGGGCACCATTAGGGGAGGGAGCTGAGAGACACCAGAAGAGTGACAAAGAGACAAAGACAGAATCACAGCCCTCCCCGGGGTTGTTGACTGAATTCTGAAAGATTGAAAAGTCCCTAAGGCAGCAACCACAGCTTCCCAACATTGAAGGGAGTCGAGTCACCTGCTGGCTTACCAGCAAGCTCCCTGGATATGCAATAAATAAAAGCAAAGGGTAAAGGTGAGACCTGGCTGCCCGGGAGCTCAGTTGGCTGAATCCTTAAAAGAGCTCAGGTATTTAATTTAAATCACCTGGTGAAAGGCATTTCCCCCCACCCCAGCAGTTCTGTCTAGACGTTTCCCACCCACTCTTCCAAAAAAAAAAAGAAAAGCCCAAAAGAGTTCCCTAAGGGCCCTGGGAAAAAGCAAGAAATAAATAGGACCATCAACTGTAGCTGCCAGTGAATTGTTAAAGTCTGTATATGGTTTGCAATTACCTACAAAAATCAGACTATCAGAGCATTCTCAGGTACTATTCCAGGTAAAGGTATTCTTGGGGCCTCAAAGGTATGATTGCTTCAGCTTTGTCTTGGTTTCTCCTGTAAGTCCTTTGAAATACCAGCATGGTTCATGTAGAGAAGAAACAGTGTGATGAACAAAAGAGCATGTGTCTGGGGTCAAGGACATCTGTATTTCTAACCTGCTCTGCCTTTTCCCAGCTAGGTGATTCCAGGCAAGTTATCAAATTCTCTTAGCCTGAGTTTCATCATCTGCCAAAGGAGATGACCATTTGGTGTGTTTTGTGGGCTGCAATCCCAGAAAGCCTAAGGCTAAAAGCTGAAACAACCAAGGGGTTGACTGGCTGGCATCGCTGAGCCCGGAGCACCAGCCATAGCTCCGTCCAGGCCCTCCCACACCCTTTCTCTGCGAGTTTTTGGCTCTTCTCTCTGCTATGTGTTGAGCAGCACAGAAACGGATGCAGCAGGTCTAGGCCTTATATCCACACACTAGGAAGTCAGTGGCAAGAGACCTCTCTAGTAACCCTCTTTTAAGATGAAGCAAACTTCTTTCCCAGAAGCACTTAGCTAACTTTCTCTTGTTTCCTATTGGCCCAAAGAAGTCACACCTCATTTCTCAACTAATTGCTATGGCAAGGAGATCGGCCTTGAGCTGTGTTCCTCAGCCTATTGATCACAAAGGACTCCTCTTGGATCAGTGAAGCCCTCCCTTGGAGCTGGGAGTGCAGTCCTCTTACTGGGACAGCCAAGGGCTGGGGAGAGCAGGAGCTGTATTTGGGGAGAGGAAATGGATCTGCTGCTTAGATAGGCAGCAATTCCAATTCACAGAAGGTGGTGGGAATTAAATGAGATGTGTGAAAGCACTTAGCCCGGCCCCTGACACATAGTCAATACAATAAGAGGGAGTGAGAGAGAGTAAATACAGTAAGACAGAGGAAGGCAGAAGGTGGGGAAGAACACCATAGATGAAGTGAAACCAGAAATGAATCATTTACATATCTGGGGAGCTACAGCTTAGAGAGTGTGCTTCTAGTTACCCTAAAATCTATTCCAATAGCTAACCTACCATCACCACACTAGTGCTCAACCCCACTCCCCGCCCCAAACGCAAACATTTCATGTATTAGGGTCAAGACCATCCTCAGGATGCTTCTAAACTCTGGAGTAGAAATCAGAAGACCACTGGCTGGCTGGAAGACACAATTCTTCTGAGCCTTCATTTCCCCCCATTCATTTGCTCTTAATTTCCACCTTTGTAAGTGGCCTTATGTCGTTCCCATAGATGCCCAAAATGCCCCAATACTGTCCAACAGAACTTTCTGCAAGGATGGGAATGGTTTTGGTGCTGTCCAGTACGGTAGCCACTGGCCACATGTGGCTACCAAGCACTTGAAACATAGCTAGTTCAACCTAGGAGTTGAATTTTTTATTTTAGCTACTTTTAATTGAAATAGCCACATATGGCCAGTGGCTACCAGAACGGGTAGTGTAGCTCTAGACTGTACCTTCCTGAAGGCTGAGACAGAAGTTTCTGCTTCCTCTGTACCTCACCACTGCCTTGAGGCAAGTGTGGGGCCCTCGGAGGGCCTCCCGTAAATGCATGTCACCAACTAGCTAAGTGCTCCCAGTTTGCACGGAATCATGAATAGACCTGCTCAGCAAAGGTGAAGTGACTGAGCCCTTGTGGTTTAATGGAGAAAAACAGAACTAACCTGGGCACTGAGAGTGAGCAACGCCTGTTCCACTCTGCAGCAATGGATTGCCGCACTCTCCAGGCCGTGTCAGTCTGTCCTCACGGGTCTTTGCGCGTGTGTGTGTGTTGTGTGTTGCATGAGAATGGCCTTGGGAGGGTGAGAGGAGCTGCCTGCTCCTCCAGCCCTGCCTCCCCAGTGGCTGGCCTCCGTCCTGTCTCCTGCTCACTTGAGGCGCTTGCTGAGATGATACAGGCTTGAAAAGAGGAGGGGGGAAAACACACTCCGGGAGCTGAGGGTCTGAATGCATTCTATCCTGACGGCTGGGAGATCACCCCTTCCACCACGGCGTTCAGCCAGCGCCCCCGCTGACACCCTCCCGGGAGTAACAAGAGGCCTTTTCTTCTCAGAGCATCGAACGTTTCCATGGGCACACTTCACCTCTCTCCTCCCGGGAAAGTCCACAGCTGATGGCTCCGCGGCATCCTCGGGGAGCTGTGATGCCTTCCCCCCACTGCCATCAAGATGATCAAAGCTCTGCCATCTTTAAATCGAATCCAGGAGGTTCACATTTAGGGCTTGCCTTCAGCTGGGGCAGGGAGTAGTGTCCTCATAAAAATCCCCTGCTTCTGAACGGAGCCATGAAGCTTGATTCACTGATAAAATCTCATCCTCTTCTCAGGTATTTATCACGGTCTGTGCACCACCTAGAGGCCACTGTCTTAAACTCTTTCCAGTAAGCAACCTGTCTCCTTCCCTCACCAACAGAAAGACCCCAGAAAGCCTGTGTTTCCTGAGCAGGCTCCACTGTGCTTCCACTTTCTCGGAGTCGGCTTTCTGTGATCCCACGCAGCTCTCACGGAGTCCCCAGACTGAAGCAGACCCACTCAACCAGAACAGCTTTCTAACACTTTCTAGCCTCTGTCAAATGAAAAGAACTTTTTGGTTTGTCTTCAGAAGTAAGAAAGGTACCTAGGAAAGATGAGCTGAGCCTTCCAGCTGATGTCCAAACCTACACGAGCTCTCAGTGCTAGGAGATTCTTGCAGCCGTCTGACCCGCACTCCTGGCTGGGTCTTCCTGTATGGGGCCCATTCTCCCAGAACTGGAGCTCCTGTCCCCTTCACCCTCCCTCCCATGACCATGTCGCTGCCACACAACACAGACTAGGAGCTGTCCCCAGGAGATGACACCATCTTAGGGGAATTGATACCGAATATGTTATTGTTGTCGTTGTTTGCTCTCGTTTATTGTGGCAAAATATATATAACATTTACCCTTTAGCTTTTTGCAAGTGTACGATTCAATGCTGTGCAACTGTCACACCCATCCATTTCCAGTACATTTTCATCATTCCAGACAAAAACTCCATGCCCATTAAACTACAACTCCTCCTCCTTCCTTCCCCTCAGCTTCCGGTAACCTCTACCCTACTTTCTGTCTCTGTGACTTTGCCTATTCTGGGTACCCCCTATAAGTGGAATCGTACAATATTTGTACGGCTGTGCCTGTGGAAACTGCTGCAGTCTACAGGAAAGGCAGAGCCAAGTTCAAACTTCTCAAAACAAACAAGGAAGGGTCCGTTGTTTGGGAGCGTGGGCAAATCAAGCCTCAGCTGGTGTTTACTGTCTCCATTTTAAAGTGATCTGAAGAAAGCTCTACTGCAGAGCTGCAGGTAACTAGAGGATCTGACCCTGGAGGTTTGAGGTCAGGCAGGAGGCAGCTCTGAGTGTCTGGACGTGTTGGCGTGGGAGTTTCTGGGTTTGCGTGTCTGGATATAACCTCCGGATTCAAGGGGGGTGATGTCTACACTTCTTTCTTCCTGTACTTGACAGTGAACCGATGGTGTACTTTATAGTCATTTTCTTATTACACTAACAGAATGGACCCTCTTGTAATATAAATGACTATTACAATTTGTGTAGGTTTCAATTATTTTTATATTATGAAACTACAATTCTGTAAATGCTGCATCCCAGGGAGAAAGGGATTGGAGCACCAGAGTGAGTCATTGTAATAGTGACAATTAACATTTATACAGCATTTAGTGGTTGATAAAGCAGCTTTCATAACCATGAACTCATTTCTTATAATAAGCAGAGAACATAAAAAAGTAGGAAGAGTTTATAAGAGACAACCAGAAAAGATGCATCATGTATTGGTTTCAAGAAAATAATGATCATCTCAGATCTGCAAAAGGGATTTAAACCTTGGATATCTCCTTGACTGAAAAGACTGAAAAGAGGGACTCAGTAGGAGTTCCCTGCCCCCACCCACCCCCACCAGGAACAAGAAAACTACATATGAGAGAAAAGCATATTTGACTAGGAATTATAGGAAATTTGAGATGTTCAGGACACACCCTCCTAAAGCTGACCTCTAAGTCAAGCTTTCTCAGTCGGTAAGTGGGAAACATTGGGTTGATTAATAGGATTTCTTTGCAGGACTTCTCAGATCCTTTAATATGCTAATGTGCATTTTGACTTCCCAGAGTGAGACTACAGTATACAGTGTTTCCCACACATAGTTGATAATGGAATAGTGTTTGAGACTAATGTTCCTTAGGACACAGTTTGGGAAGTGCAGACTAAAATGGGTGGGTCCTTGAACCCAGGAGAAACCAGGACCACCAAAACGTGGAAACAAAGAGCTTTCCAGAGAGGTAAAGGAAGCTGATGATCTAAGCAGAATGGTCTGAAGCTCAGAAAAAATTGGAAACAGCAGGGGCTTACTCCTGGAGTGGGTACAGGGCAAGTCTGAGAGCAGAACGTCCAGCCGCAGAGCTTCCATGGTGGCCCGGCCCGCTTGTGTGGTCAGGGCAGCATCTTTCCTTCCATCTTCACCAGGTTGGCAGCAGTGGGGCCACGTCCCCCCAAGTTCATAGAGAGTCTCTCAAACTGGTCGCACCCCACCACACGGGAATGCAAGGAACCTCAAATCATTTAGTCCTATGGAAACCACACTTAAAAAGAGCCACCAATCCAGATTTGGGAACCCCTCCATCATACTTTTTGGATGACATATTTGTTTGAATGGGATTTAATTTTTATCACATGTTATAAAAGTTATTGAAACTTTGCTTCCCGAGCCCTTTAAATCAGAATCCTAGTAATAGCTGTCACCTTGAACTGCTTTCTGGGTGCCAAACAGTGTGCTAAGCCCTCCTCATCTACATCGTTATCAGACTCTCACAAGCCTTTGTGGGAGTTTTGATTACTTTCTTTATTTCACAGATGAGGAAACTATGTCTTAAAAATGTTAGGTGTCTTGTCATTGATCACACAGTTAGTAGGTGATAGAGCCCGGATGCTAACTCAAGTAATCTGGCATTAGAAGCTCCGTGCGTAACCATGAGGCTTTACTGCCTCATCATATGTGGAAAAGAAGACAGGCTGCCCCACCTACATGGCAACCCTTCTGAGAGAATCTCAGTTTATTCCAGGAAGCCAAGTCTGTATTCCTCAGCCTTCCTTTCAGCTAGGTGTGCTCAATGAAGCAGAAGTTGTCAGGAGTAGCTTCTGGGATGGCTACTTAAAAAGGCTACCCTGCTTCAAGACACACCTTGTCAAACTTTTTTCTGCATCCTTTTGCCTAACACCTGGATGTGATGGCTGGTGTGTCAGCAGCCAGCCTGAACCTAAAGCAGGTGATGTCCCTCACCTGCTTAGGATGACAAAGCAGGAAGGTAGAAGTCTGGGTTCCTAACAATCATGGAACCCACATGCCAGCTATGGACCGCATACCTCCAGAGAGAAATTAGCTTTATTATATTTAAACCACCTTTATTTGGGTTTTCTATTCTATGCAGATGAAGCTAATACTAACAGATACACCAGGCCATATTCCCAATTGTGCCTCCTGGTCTTTATTTGCCACTGCCTGCCCCATCAATGAAGAGTTTCCTCCATTAAGCTCTGTTTCCCTTCCACACCCCATTCCCCAGGGATGCATGTTCCCTGGCTGTGTGACTCAAGTCTGAAGTCCCGGTTTTCCACATCCGCCCAGCCTCTCCCTTTCTAGATCTTACAATTAATACTGCAACCAGAGAGCTGGGCCTTGTATTCGTTTCAGCATCATTCAAAATAGTAATCAGAATGTTTTATACCAACAGCTGTTGAGGGAGAAGCATGGTTTGTGTAAAAAGCACTTGACCTAGTAGAAAAATAAGGGGGTGACTCTATCCTTTGCAAGCTGCAATAATGTAAAGAATCAGTAGGCAATGTCTTCCTTGCCGTGGGTCTGAGACCCCCTGACTCAGCAGTAATGACTTTTCCATTTTATAGAGAGCAGATGGGATTTCAATGGACTGTGACTATTGTCTATTTTCTCTAAGAAACATACACCAAGATCTATGCACCTCTTACAGGTGATAGTATGCATAGCTGCAAAAAGAAAGGTAATATTTACAACTTCCTACTTAAACACTTTCCTTTAGAAATCAGACTTTGCTCTCCCCCACCCCCAAAAATAAGTAAATAAATAAATAAATAAATAAACAAATAAATAAAGGAGACATGGATCCTTCTGTTTTCTAGATGACATAAGAGAGTCATGATTGAAGAGCACCACAATGCCCCCTTTTTTGCCCTAAAGAAAACAATAAAATGGAGCACTTCTGGATATAATAAATATTCCTTCCACTCTTGGGGAAGGAAAAGGGGGTAGAGTTTGGAGAGAGCAATGGAGGACTCCTTGGGTGGCTGGCAAATTTCTGTCTTCCAACACATATTCGTTATAAGAATTTTGGCCTTATTTAGAATCCACTTGTTTTATGCCATATTCTGTATTTGTGTTTTATTTAACATAAATGGTTAAAAGGAGGGGAGATCACATCTTCCCATTGGAAATGTCTCTTAGTCATGTTCATTTGTAGATAGCAAAGGGATTTTTTCTAACATCCATCCCATCAGCAAGGAAGCAATGCTAGCTCCAGAAAATGGAAGAATTCCATTTCTGCAGGTGGAGATACAACAATAAGACAATATCAATTGCTCACATTTCCCTGAGTACCCATTCCAACTAGTTACAATCGAAGAAGCAGTGTGTGTGTGTGTGTGTGTGTGTGTGCGCGTGCGCGTGTGTGTGTTATTTTCTAATCTTTAAGCAATCTATTGAGGCAGGTACTTTCATCATCCTCATTTACAGATGGGGAGACTGAGGCACAGAGCGGTAGAGTAACTTGCAGTTAGTGAGTTCTGAGGTCAGAATTGAAATACAGGCAGTCTGGGTTTTGCTTCTAATCCATTTGACTGGGAGGGTGGGAGGGGAACCTGCCAGAGTGGCCAACTGTCTTGGTGTGCCCAGGACTTTGGGGTTTCCTGGGACATGGGACTTTCAGTGTGAAAACTGGGCAAGTCCCAGGTAAACTGTAACAGTTGATCACCCTAGATGGGCTCCTCCCTGCATGTCTCAGATGCAGGGACAATCTCCCTTAAAACAAAACTCAGGTGACAGCTGGGTCATTGCGATGCATCTGTGAGCCACAAATCCCCATCAGTGTGTACACCAAGAAAAAAAGAGGTCTGGTGGCTCAGAGCCTGGCTAGGCCAGAGGCCTCCCTGGGATTGAGTCAACTTCCTAATACAGAAAGCTGAATTCATCCTGACACTTAGAAAAAAAAAATCAACGGTAGCATAGGAATGATTTGAATGAGAACAAAATTTACATTTCTTTATACTGGGCCACAAATCCTCCTTGGACTTCCCATCAGTCTAGACCATGTTTCATTCTGTCAGTCACTCTGAGACAGTACCGAGGTCTTAGAGACAAGGATTTGTGCACATCGCTGTAATCCCTTGCTGTGGAACAGGGCTCAGGGCATCCACAAATGTCACACGTGCCTCTGCAGCTGACTCGGGGCTGTTAGTGTTCAGCTCATTGTTGGAGGGGATATGATTCAGCAGAGGCCACACAACTTGCCACCAGCATCTCTTTCCTCTGGTGTATAATGAATGGGAGAGGCATACATGTAATTGCAGAGTCACAGAGGTGGAAGGGACATAGGGGGAGGTGTGCAGCCAGCGCTCTGTGGGGAGGTGTTTGATTCTGCAGTCGGTAGCGCGGGGTGGGGAAGCAAGGACATAAAAAAATGACAACTGTCTGACTAAATTTCATTCACATTCCTCACTATATCACCTTCTACGTTCATTCAACAAATACTCATTAAGCACCTGCTCAGTGTTTATTCTAGGTGATCTGTGGTGCTCCTTGGCTTATATTATGGATGCACCACTCCAATCTCTGCCTCCAGCTTCACACAGCATTCTCCCTGTCTCTCTATCTTCACATGGCCATCTTCTTATAAGAGCACTGGTCATGGCCAGGCACAGTGGCTCATGCCTATGATCCCAGCACTTTGGGAGGCCAAGGCAGGAGGATTGCTTGAGCCCAGGATTTCGACACCAGCCTGGGCAATATAGTGAGACTCCATCTCTACAAAATACTTTTCTAAAAAATCAGCCAGGCATGATGGTGTATGCCTGTAGTCTCAGCTACTTGGGAGACTGATGTGGGAAGATCATCTGAGCCCAGGAAGTTGAGGCTGCAGTGAGCTGTGACTGTGCTACTGCACTCCAGCCTGGGCAAGAGTGACAGCCTGTCAAAAAAAAAAAAAAAAAGAGAGACTGGTTGCATTGGATTAGGGCCCCCCTATTCCAGTGTGACTTCATCTTAACAAATTCAATCTGCTAAATCCAAAATTCCTATTTCCAAATAAGACTACATTCTGAGGAGCTGAGGATTAGGGTTTCAACATACCTCTTTGAGGGGGACACAATTCAACCCTGAATTGTGACCCTGGATGACAGTGACCCTGGGCAAGCGCTTTAGTTCCCTCATCCACAGAATGGGGATGACAATAGTACCAACCTCTGAGGATCAATGAGTTAATAAATACACAAAACTCTCAAAGCAGTGCATTGAATGAAGTAAGTGCCATTTAGGAATTTACCATTATTTTATTTTTTATATGCCGGTTATGAACCACTATGTTGGTTTCACACCCCACATTTTAAAGAACATTGCTCACACAATATGATTCCAACATGGTTTCCAAGGCCTTCATGATTGGCCTCGGCTGACCACTTAGCCTCCTCTATCCCAGTCTCCCCTCCCACACGTAACTCGTTTTCAGTTACCTAAATATGTCATAATCACTTTTGTTCCCAGGGTTTCATTCAGTCTCTCATTCTACTTCTATACCCAATCATCTGGAAAATGCCTATTTTATCCTTCAGGTCTCAGGCAAACAGCACCCCCTCCAGAAAGTCTTTCCTCACCACCAGTTATGAGCCCTTTAGTTCTATCTGCATAGTTCTTAGATGCTAGAATATAAATACCAGTTTGCTTGTCTGGAACCTTCCGTACTGTAAGCTCTCCAGGATGCCATCTGACTTATTAACTACTATATGCCCAACACCAAATACAGTGTCTGGAAAACAGTCTTGGTTGCCTACCCAACAGCCATTTGTTCCCTTTTTCTTTACCTAATTGATTTCTTTTCTAGTACCAACAACTCCAGAAGACCAATAGAGATCTAAGGTTGATTCATGATTGGTCTGTTCCAATCATGGAAACCTATTCACCCTCCCAGAGGCTGACTTAGGGATGGGCAACGTGACCCACTCTGGTCAGTGAGACATGAGGAGAGATATGCTGGAATGACATCTGAGAAGCAGGTTCAGGAACACTTTGAAGAGTTTCAGGAGAGGAAAGAACCCATCGCTGTTTCCAGGTGAGTGGGAGGCAGCTGCTCTACAGCCATGATGAAAGGCACAGGGACAGATACTCACCTGCTGAGGATGGCAGAGCTAAAGTATGGGACGAACCCAAGTCTTGATGATTTTGCTAAGACTTCACATCAGCCAGCCCTGGAACCACCCTGCTGCTTGACTTCTTGTGATGCAATAATACCTTTTCACTATATTACCTATATCATAATATTGTGATTGTATCTCACTATAGAGATAATACTGTTTTCCTTGTTGTTTATTTAAGTAACATGTTCTGTCACTTGAAGTTGAACATAACCTGACAGGCACTCAGGAAATATTGTTGACTGCACAGGTGTTTAGATGTTAAACATGCTAGAGATGGAAAAGAGAGATGAGAACTAGAAGGCCAGCCATGTCCCAGGAGCCAGGCACCGGAGGCCTGTTTCATGTGCATCGTAGAATTCAACCTTCCCAGCAAGTTTGTGACCATACAAAGCTTATCCATTTTAGAGATGAGGAAACTGAAGCTCAGGAAAGTTTATCAACCTATCCAAGATCACGGAATTATTAAGTGCTGCAGCTGAGCAATATTTAGTTACTCTTATGAAGACTTAGTTCAGCATTTTAATTCAGACTTCTCATTCATAACACAGGATTTTAAAATTTTTTTTTTTTTTTTTTTTCCATTTCCACTTCCCATGGGTTTTTACCTACCAGTTTAAGTTAAGCATTCTAATTTTGATGTTATCCTGGTCACTCCCAATGTTTGACCATACTCATGCTTATTTTCCCACGTTACTTTATCGGTGCCATCGCGCTCTCTCTTTCCCTCCAGAGTATCTGAGCCCAAGGGACACTCCCGTATGATTTGGTCTCCCTAACCACTCCCCTACCTCCCTTCAAGTTAATGTTGGAGCGTCTCCAGGGCTGACTTGGGAGAGGAGCCGGCAGGACAAGCCGGCAGGCCGGGCCAGTGCACCCTCTTGGCAGGAAGCCTGGGTGTGGGAAATAAATCCCAGGTTTGTCTGCTTCCAAAACACATGCTTTTCACTACACCATGAGGCCTGAATAGATGCATGTGGCCTACAAGTATATTCTATTTAGCCGTCTGAGAAAGAACAAAACTCATTTGAGCAGCTTTCTGCAGCCCTTTTCTCCTCCCCTTAGTGGGAATGAGTGACGGGAACAGAGAATACGGTCCTTCCTCTACCCGCCAGAATGTCTGCTTCTTGCAGCCAGCATTTCACAGATGAATGCCGAAGAAAATGTCTTAGCTGCATCCAGGGAATTTCAAGTGCTTTCCTCCTGTTTCTGAGGGAAAACAAACAAACAAACAAACAAAAACTGTCTTTTTCTGCAGCAAAGCCCCGGGAATTGGCTGTGTAAAGGGCTTGTGAGCTGGGAATCATGTGCCCTCTAGTGGTCATCTCTAGGAAGTCCCAACCAGATGGTCTTTTCCACAGAAAACAGCAGGAGGAACCGGTACAGAGTGTGGGAGACAAGAAGAGAATGCCTCCGAACACCTACATAATAAGCTGTAATGGTGGAAAGCCATGTGCTTTTGGATTTTATTGAAAATGCCAAATCCAGGTCGTGAATATTGAAATGGACGTCTGAGCAGTGCACAAATCCTCTCTGGTCTTACCGAAGCTTCCCAGGATTAGCTTCCCAGCACAGAGCCCCTAAGGCTTGATTGGTTTTGCAAAGCAAGGATGCTGAGCTGGAGAAAATCCACCAGCCAGAATTCCTGTTGGGAAGGGAAAGTTATTTCTGATGGGAAAATATTTGGTAAGAAGCTGAGGCCTGTGTGGACAGAATGGTCTAGGGTTTGTTTTTGTTTGTGTGTTTTGTTTTGTTTTTTGTTTTTGAAACGGAGTCTCGCTCTATTGCCCAGGCTGGAGTGCAGTGGTGCAATCTCGGTTCACTGCAACCTCCACTTCCCAGGTTCAAGCCATTCCCCTGCCTCAGCCTCCTGAGTAGCTGGGATTACGGGCACGCACCACCACACCCGGCTAATTTTTGTATTGTTAGTAGAGAGGGAGTTTCACCATGTTGGCCAGGCTTGTCTCAAACTCCTGACCTCAGGTGATCCACCCACCTTGGCCTCCCAAAGTGCTAGGATTACAGGCGTGAGCCCCTGCACCCGTCCTAGGGTTTGTTTTTTAAATTGCTGCCTGAGAAAGGGAAGATGAAAATGAAAGAGAAAGTAAGAAAGCCAGATGAGGGAAGGATGCGCCCACTTTCCATGTGTGAGCTCTCCCAGTTCCGGCCCCACCATAACCCCTATCAAGTCTTCACATTCGTGTCTACTGCCCACCAGTGCATGAGGGATCCTTTTGAGCACCATGAAGAGGAGCTGAGCTCTGTGTCAGGGCTGATGCAAGGGTGAAAATAGCACATGAGCGCAGGAGTGGGGTGGCCTAGAGCAGTACAAAGAGGGAAGCCCCAGGTCACAGCTAGCATGCAAGGAATGAGACAATGACTGGGTGGGACCGTGGTGAACCAGATCTCTTTTGGGGAGGGGAACCCTAGCTACCAAGGTTACACAGCCATAAACATGGCTAAAATAGATGTTCAGGCTTGGGTTTTCAGGGACAACAAGCAAACTTAACAGCAACTCCAGTCTGAATGCCAACATTCGTGTAATAATAACAACAATAAGATAGCTTGATAAAGGTCCATACCAACTCAGAAATGAAGAATATGACTTTGGGGATCAGGGACAGAACCTGTGATCTTCAAACAGTGAAATAAGCTGCAGAAACTCCTTTGGGTTTAGTTATCTAAATTTTCCAAGAGATGGGAAGGGAGGACAAACAGAGAAGACAGACCCAGATGAGCAATCTGAGGTTCAGAGACTTGTCTGTTGGAACTCGACAAATGAGTAGCAGAGATAAGACTCAAACTCAGGTCTTTCACTGCAGATCCCATATTTGTCTCACATGTTATGCTGCCTCACCCATACAAAAAGCCTATTTTTATTGTGTTGTGGTTTTTTTTTTTTAAATGATGAAATATAGTAGTCTCCCCTTATCTGCAGCTTTGCTTTCCATGGTTTCAGTTACCCACAGTCAACTAGGGTCTGAAAATATTAAGTGGAACATTCCAGAAATAATTCATATGTTTTAAATTGTGTGCCATTCTGAGTAGTGTGATGAAATCTTGCTCAATCCTGCTCTGTCCTACCCAGGACATGAATCATCTCTTTGTCCACCATATCCATGCTGTTCACACTTCTAAGTTAGTCACTTAGTAGATTGGCTTCCTCTTAGTAGATTGGCTGTCCCACTATTGCACTGCATGTGTTCAAGGAAGCCTTATTTTACTCAATAATGGCCCCAAAGCACAAGGGTAGTGATGTTGGCATATTGTTGTAATTTTTCTTTTCTCTTTTTTTTTGAGACAGAGTTTCACTCTTGTTGCCCTTGCTGGAGTGCAGTGGCGCCATCTCGGCTCACTGCAACCTCTGCCTCCCAGGCTCAAGAGATTCTCCTGCCTCAGCCTCTCGAGTAGCTGGGACTACAGGAGCATGCCACCAGGCCTGGCTGATTTTTGTATTTTTAGTAGAGAGGTGATCCACCCACCTTGGCCTCCCAAAGTGCTGGGATTACAGGTGTGAGCCACCGTGCCTGGCCTGTTCTATTTTATTGTTAGTTATTATTGTTCATCTCTTACCATGCCTAGTTTATACATTAAACTTTATCATAGGTACATATATATAGCAAAAGACATAATATATATATGGTTCAGGCATCCACTGGGGGTCTTGAAATGTATCACCCACAGATAAAGGGAAACTACTGTAACTTCAGTTGAGAAAAGCTCATAGTCAAATGCTTCTCTCTGACTTAATGTACTGCCCATCTATTGGTACTAGAAAAGTCAATGTTATAACAGCCCTAAAACTGCCAACACATCTGAAAAATATTTAGCTTTTTGTCTAAGGATGGGACCCAACTGACCAAATAAAACCCAAATAAAGAAACTCTAACTGCTCTGCCCCATATCTTTCATGCGTGCCTGCGAGCAAATTTTATATTCCTTCCCACTGAGACTTCTTTCTTCCAAAATATTCCAGGTATGTGGCTTCAAAGCATGTGGCATCTGCCATGTGGACACATCGAGAGTAGGATGAGATTGTATTTATCTGTGCCTTGCTGGGGCTTAGCACCTTTGTGGTGTCTTTTGATAAACGGGAAGTGACAAATGTTCTCATGTGGGCAGCAGGAAGGATTCATATGCTCCTAGCGACAGACAACAAATGAAAAGGAAGGGCTTAGTCATGCAGGGGCACACTCTCACCTCATCACTAGATGACAGTGCAGCACCCCAGACTCACAGCTTGCCCATAAGTCTTGTATTTGTTGCATGAGAATTCCATTTGGATGCCACCGAATGCCATTTCCATGATCCAGACTGGTTTTTTTTGCAGGCACAATAAAGACAATTTGGAGTCATTTGCCTTGTTTCTTCGATAAAAGAAAGACTTGGACTTACACAACCTCTTTTCTCCAAAGAGCTCAGCATGCTTGCCCATCTGGTGTCTCATTTATCTTCGTTTCATCGCTGTAAAGTCAATAAAGTGTGTTATGCTAGTGTCAGGGCCAGCGAAGGTGAGAGAATGTGTAAGCTTATTCCTGCTTGCCACAAGGGGGCGCCCCTGTGCCCTCCTAGTAACACATTCCTGGACACCCGTTGCCCACCTGTGAGGTGGCCAGTCCACATTCTGCAGGTACCAGAGGCTCTCTGCCCACAAGTAATGCCAGTCTGCAACTGCCAAGTCTAACACAAAGAGACACATGAACAGAGAATCACAATATAGCATGATAAGAGGTAGACTGCAGGGATGGGTTAGGTTTGGGTGTGGAGAGAGTCAGAGTTGGGCACCAAAGGAAGTTACTGCAGGGTTTAAAAAGTAAAGCTTCAGTACAAATTGTAGTAAATGAAATAATTGGAAAAACAGTGTTAAATCCTTTTTAATTAGTTAAATTAATTAAATCAGACTTTCTGCTCACCAAAATGTATCCTGTATGTTTTCTAAGCTTGATTGACAAGTTTGGCTGAAAGGACCAAACTACTTTTTACTTAATAATTACAAAATAAGTAGAAAAAATGCACCCCCTCCAAAATGTAAAGCTTCAGATAACAAGGCTGTGGAGGAGTTGTAACCCTCATATATTGCCAGTGTGAGTGAAAAATGACTCAGATGCTATGGAAAGCAGTATGACGGTTCCTCAAAAAGTTAAATACAGAATTACCACATGACCCAGCACACATACCCAAAAGAATTGGAAACAGGTGCTCAGACAAATCCTTGTACACAAATATTCATAGCGGCATTATTCACAAGAGTCAAAAGGTAGAAACAGCCCAAATGTCTGTCAACGAATGAAGAGGTAAAGAAATTGTGTCTACACACATACAATGGAGTATTATACAGCCGTAAAAACAACTGAAGTACTCTCACACCTGTAATCCCAGCACTTTGGGAGGCTGAGGTGGGCGGATCACGAGGTCAGGAGATCGAGACCATCCTGGCTAACACAGTGAAACCCCATCTCTACTAAAAATACAAAAAATTAGCCGGGTATGGTGGCAGGCGCCTGTAGTCCCAGCTACTTGGGAGGCTGAGGCAGGAGAATGGTGTGAACCCAGGAGGCAGAGCTTGCAGTGAGCCGAGATTATGCCACCGCACTCCAGGCTGGGCGACAGAGTGAGACTCCGTCTCAAAAACAACAACAAAAAAAAACTGAAGTACTGATACACACTACAACTTGCATGAACCTGTGGACTGTTACGCTAAGTGAGAGAAGCTAGACTCAAAAGGTCACATATCGTGTAACCCCATGTATATGAATTATGCAGATTATGCAAATCCATAGAGACAGAATGTGGATTGATGGTTGCCAGGGACTGGGGAGAGTGTTGTGGGGGGTAACTCCTTAATGACTGTGGGGCTCTATTTTGGGATGATGGGAGTGTTTTGGAACTAAACAGAGGTGGTGGTTGCATAACACTGTGAATGTACTAAATGCCATGGCATTGTTCAACCTAGAGTGGTTAATTTTGTTAAGTGAATTTCACCTCAGTAACTTTTTTTTAAAGTAGAGCTTCACTCAAGAGGTATGTGGGAGCAGGAGGACAGCAGGATCTTGACAGATGGCCTAGGGGAGGGCATTTGAGTCAGAGACAGCATCGTGAGTAAGAGGAACACAGCCTGAATTGGGCAACTCGAGTTGCTGCAAGTAATCCCATGGGCTGGATGCGGGGGCACATGACGGACTTGGGGTTGGAGAGGGCTCTACCGAGGGGTAGAGAATTAGATGGCACATAGTTCACAGATATATCTTCATTAAGTCTGTATGTCCTGTGAAAGTCAGTTTCAATTGCTTGGATAACCAGCCGAGTGGGGAGAGGAGTTGCCAGCCAGGAGGCTACCCTAGAACCCCACAGAGCAGACCAGGCACCACCTGAGGCCAGGGCCAAGATTTTTCTCTGACACTCTCCATTCTAGGACCATCACTCCTTGAAAAACGAAGAATCAAAGCCCTGGCCTTCTCCACAGGGCAGGGTGCAGTCATCTGTGTTGGGGAACCTTCTCAGCCCTTTGAGGTACACTCCGTGCACAGGTTCTCAGCCTTTATTATTATCACACATTCTCAAAATGAAAGAAAGGCTATTATAAAATGAAACTTTCAAACCAACTTGAAAAATAACTGAACGACTGACTGGGCATGGTGGCTCACACCTGAAATCCCAGCACTTTGGGAGGCCAACGTGGGCAGATTACCTGAGGTTGGGAGTTCAAGACCAGCCTGGCCAAAATGGCGAAACCCCATATCTACTAAAAATACAAAAATTAGCTGGGCGTGGTGGTGGGCATCCCGAGTAGTGGGCATCCCAGCTACTCAGGAGACTGAGACAGGAGAATCGCTTGAACCTGAAAGGCGGAGGTTGCAGTGAGCCGAGATCACACCACTGCACTCCAGCCTGGGTAACAGAGTGAGACTCCATCTCAGAAAACAAAACAAAAAACTACTAGTCACCAAATTAAAGACACTTTTTGTCTTAATATTCAAAGAAGACCTACTCAGAGAACAGTACCCAGAGAATCTTAAGAGAGTCAACCACACTCCTTCCGGATCCTCAGAGTGTGGGGCCCTCAGCTCCGGCTGGTTCTTGCTGCCTCAAAGCTCTAGACCTGCCTCTAGCTCACTTTAGCACTGCTGGCCAGGCAGGTGGTGCTGATGTTGCAGTACACAGATTCAACTTTAAGCTTGGTTATGGAGTACATTGTGTTTCCCTGGTGTGACTGTATTTGGAGGTAGAGCCTTTAAGGTGATAATTAAGGTTAAATGAGGTCACAAGGATGAGGCCACAATCCAATAGGACAGGTGCCCTTATAAGAAAGGGAAGAGACATCAGAGAGCTCTCTTTTTTCCTTGAATATACAGAAGAAAGGACATGTGAGGACATAGTGGCCAACTGCAAGTCAGGAAGAGAGGCCAGAAAACAACCTTGATCTTAGACTTCCAGCCTCTAGAAATGTGAGAAAATAAGTTTCTGTTGTTTAAGCCACCCAGTCTGTGGTATTTTGTTCTGGCAGCCCAAGTAGATTAGTACAAGCTTGTAAGAAATGCAGAATTTTAGGTGCCACCCAACCTAATGAGAACCTGTACTTTAACAGGTGGATTTATGTGCACATAGTTTGAGAAGCATTGTCCTAGAATACTGCTGTGGTTAAATGTGTCCCCCAAATTTCATGCATTAGAAACTTTATTATATTTTATTTATTTTGAAATTTTATTATTTTATTTATTTCACTCTGTCACCCAGGCCGGAGTGCAGTGGTGCAACCATGGCTCACCGCAACCTTGACCTCTTGTGCTCAGGTGATCCTCCCACCTCAGCCTTCCAAGTAGTGGGGTCTATAGGTGTATGCAATCATGCCTGACTAATTTTTTGTATTTTGGATGGAGATGGGGTTTCACCATGTTTCCAGGCTGATCTCAAACTCCTGGGCTCCCAAATACTGGCATTGCAGGCCTAAGCCACCTCACCCAGCCTGTGTTGGAAGCATAAATTACAAATTCGTATGTTGATTGGAGTTGGAGCCTTTGAAAGGTAATGAAAATTAGATAAGGTCATCAGGGTGGGGGCCCCATGATGGACCTGGTGGCTTTAGAAGAAGAGAGATTGGCCTGAGTGAGCACACTTGCTCTATCTTACAATGTGATACCCTCTGCCTTGTTATGATGCAGCAAGAAGGTCCTCATAAGATGCCAGCACCATGATCTTAGACTTCCCAGCCTCTCGAACCATGAGCTAAATAAATTACCCCGTCTGTGGTATTCAGTTATAGCTACAGAAAGTGAACTAAGACAAATACCTACTGTCTTTAACCTCTATTATGCTTTCAGTGTGATAAAATGGGCCACTCACAAACTTCAGCTATACACTCATAAGAGCTAACAGGCAAACTGAATGATTTTTTTTTCTAATGACAAGTAAAGTGAACTACTATCCTAACACAAACATGCAACTGGAGTGGACATCTGATGCTTTGTCTGCCCAGCACTCCTCCTCCTGCTGGAGAACTGCCCCCATCCTATTTCATTCCTACAGGGATAGTCATTCACAATGCTGGATCAGTGTTGCACACCTACCTATCCACAGGGGTGGATGTGTGACCCCGAAGTTGACAAATCTGATACCCACCTATTTGAGTTTTATGTGCCAGGCATCAAGCTGAATGTGAGGGATACCGACATGAAGAAGATGCCCTCCCTTCCTTCTGGTTACTAACAGTCTGGAAACGGGCTACCGCAGAGTCCAAGATATTAACAAACCATGCAATACAGGGTGATAAGTACCTGCTGAAGCACTGAGCAAAGTGTTGTGAAAATACAGAGGGCAGGAAAAGGCCGAAGAAAGGAGTTAGTAGTTTGGGCAGAATCTTAAAAAGAAGTTCCATATGAGGAATCAGCATATGTAAAAACAAGGATTTGTGAAACAGTCAGGGCTTGTGGCCTGGCAGGGGCACTGGAACCCCACCAGAGGGTGAGATTAAGGGGAATGGTGGGGAGCAAGACTGCAGGACGGAGTGAATGACATGAAAAGATCGAGTCCAGCCAAGGAGTTGGATTGAATCCTAGGCAGCAAGGAGCTAATATAGCTTTCTGAGCAGAGAAGAGTTACAAGCAGGTTTGTAATTTAATACAATCCCTCTGGAGGTTAAATGGGATCATTAAATGATGAATCTTGGATGGTGGGAGTGTCTTTGGTATGTAGTAGTGTTGATAAACATTTATTGGGAAATGATTTCAGTCAACAGAGGCAGTAGCAGAGGGGATAGGAAAAAAAGGAGCAATTTTGAAAGGCATTTCTGAGCTAGAATCAATAGGACTTATCCAACAATTAGGAAGGAAAGGGAAGAACTAAGAATGTTTTAGCAGTTTCTCTCTTAGGTGATAAAATGGGTGGAAATAAGAACTAGGTGAAGATAATAGTCATACTTTTGAACATATTAGATTTGAAGGGACTTGGAATCCAGAAAACGAAGTAGGTCTGAGAGGTCAGGAATTTAAGAATGGCTGGGGCAAAAGATAGGAAGGTCTAGAAGTCACCATCACAGAGATGCAGTTTACAAGAGACGGTGTTAGTCAAGAGAATTAACCTCCGAAATACTAGAAATTGTTCAAATTATGACTTTCCAAAGGAATATGTCAGACTCAAGTTCCTTTACAATTGTTACATACCAGATCAAAGCTCCCCTACCTACCTCCACATTCCCTACACCCCTAAAATAGAATTGGCAAAATGCCTCCACACCACAGTGTAGGGTTAAAAAACAAAACAAAACAAAAAAACACTCCAGCTATTTGACCCCCTTAGCATGTCTGGGCCACCAACAAATCATAGGCTGTTGGAGATTCTGCCTGGCAACCAATGCTGGATCGTTCATACGGAGAAATGGCATCAGCATCCACTAAACCAGACAGCATTTGAAGTACTTCTGCCAAACCCAGGGTAACTACTGAGCCAGGAGGCCTTCCGGGCTTTTCATTTCCCTGCCAAACTGGCCACGTGCTGACTCTCCCTTGCCAGGAGTTCATGCCTGCACCTCCATGGGTACCTGATAAGATGCCACAGTCCTTGTTGTGGGCACATGCTTGGGGGCTGGGGTGTGAGGTGAGAGGAGGCAGCAGTGGCTGGGGAGCTGGCAGCCTGGGGTCAGTTGTACCAATGATTCTCAGCTAAACTTGGCTTAGTGGAGCCACAGAACCTCGTCTGAATATGTACCTATTAGAAAGCCGATGACTTTTCTTGTTATACTTTTTATTTAAAAATGAAACAAAACTGAATTAACATAGAAAGATCTAACTGATATGATACTTGATAAAGGCACATGGTATACCTGTATGCATAATATGATCTATTTGGGATTTTTTTCTAAGTGTATGTGAAGATGTGTGTGTGTACGCCTGTGCATACGTAGAACTTCTCTGAAAGGATACACACCCAGCACTGGGGAGCTGGTATGAGGAGGGGGAATGGGGAGCTTCTACATTTCACCTTTCTCTATTGTTTGCGTTTGCTTTTTTTTTTTTTTTTTTTTTTTTTTTTTTTTTTTTTTTACAAGAAACTTGTTCATTTTCAAGTAAATATTTTTCAAACGGCACCAGAGATTTTGATCAATCAGGGAAGGGCAGCCCAATAATAAATTTCTAAGGTCTGTGTGTGGACATGCATTGCTTAACAGCGTGGTTTGCAAGTAGATGCCTCCTAACCAAGTCAGCACAAGTTCTTGAAGACTGACTGAGCAAGAGTGCGGCCTCCTGAAGGCAGAGTCCCTCCCTCCCCCTTCCCTCCCTTCCAGCCATCCCAGGTCAGGTAAGAACCTGTCTGGAGAATGTGTGTAGGAGAAAGGAGGCTCCACAATGGTGAATAGGAGAGTCACTGGCTGCAAAGACGCTTGTGAAACAAGACCAGGCCTTGGATTACTACCTTCACGTTCATGGGGATGCGACACTCTTTGCCCAGACTAACCCAGTTTATCACACCCACACTAAGGTAGCGTGTAATCGGTAACTGGGTCAGTGATCAGCTCTAAAACTGGCTTGTCCCAGGGCTGAAGGCAGGTGGATCCCTGTGTTGAGCTGGCTTCTTTCCCTGGGTGAGAGGTGGGTTCCTGACTGGTTGAGGTGCCCTCTCTGCCAAGCTGGGAAATGCCATCAGGAGCATAAATCCTGAGAGCCTCCTCAGAAAAAAAAAAAAAAGCCAGGAAGATTCAGGAATAACTGGCTCAGAAAACATCTCCTAAAGGCAGAGGTAAAGGATTCCCATTTCGAAAATTTAAGCAAGAAATTAAGTAAAACAAACAAACATAAAATTCAGTTTGAAAAACAACATACTCCATGTTGGATTTTTGATGCTCTTTAAATAACAGCAAATTGAAAATGCGGACATCAGTGGCAGGCAGCCACATCCTGTGACTTCTCCAACAGCTGTGCCACAAGAGCCCTGCCTGCCCTGGGCAGGGGAGACTTATAGGGAGGAAGTAGGGGAAGCTTCCTCTCTCTGCCTACCCCCCATCACCACCACCTGCCACCACCCCATCGAAAGGCAAGTCTACCCTTCCCACACTGCCACTCTACATTGTCCTTGTCCTCCCACTTTTTTAAAGAAGATTTTATTTTTGTATACATATTTGCTTAAAATCCATGAGTTTCTGGCCAGGTCGTGGTAACAGAAGGCTTTTATGAGTAGTTTATGTTGCTTAGACCCAAGGTATGCTGCAAACAGTCTGGAGTGAAGTGGACAATAACATCTTTCTAAAGAGAGGTTAGAAATTTCTAATCCAGCAAGTTTTTAAAACATGTTTTCATTTTCCAGGAGCAAAGCTGAGTTATATTTGGCTACCAGGACACGATTCACAGGTATTACCAAGGAAACAGAGTATAGACCACCAAAAACAAGTTCAGCCCATCCATTCATGTTACAGTACAGCTATCACAATTCAAATCCCCCACACTCAAAGGCAAGCTTACAAAATCTTTGTAAGGTACATGTGCTGTCAAAAATGCCAGGTAAGGCCGTGCATGGTGGCTCATACCTGTAATCCCAGCACTTTGGAAGGCTGAGGCAGGAAGATTCCTTGAGCTCAAGAGTTTGAGACCAGCCTGGGCAACATAGTGAGAGCTTGTATCTGCTAAAAATAAACAAATTTAAAAATTAACTGGGCATAATGGTGCATGCCTGTAGTCCCAGCTACTTGGGAGGCTGAGACAGGAGGATTGCTTGAGCCCTGGAGGTTGAGGCTGCAGGGAGCTATGATCACACCACCACACTCCAGCCTGGGTGACAGAATAAAACCCTGTGTCAAAAAAATTAAAACAGGTAAGCATGTAAGCTAAATTAACCTGTGTCACATTTAAGGTACATCAATAAAGACTAACTGAGGATGTGAATAAATCAGAACCCTTGTGCACTGCTGGCGGGAATGTATAATGATGCAGTCACACAGGGAAAATAGTGTGGAATTCCTCAAAAATTTAAACATAGAATTGCCATATAATCCAGCAACTCCACTTGTGTATATACACCCAAAAGAAGTAAAAGCAGGACTCAAAGGGATATTTGCACACTCACAATATTGCAGCATTGTTCACAATTGCCAAAACGTGAAAACAACCCAAGTGTCCATCAACGGAAGAAAGAATAAAAAAAAAAAATGTGATCTATTCATGCAATGGAATATTAGCCTTGAAAAGAAAGGAAATTCTGACACATGCCACAACATGGGTGAATCTGAAGACGTTATGCTAAGTGAAATAAGCCAGTCACAAAGAGAAATATTTTATGACTCCACTTATGTGAGGTACCTGGCCATGTGCGGTCTAGAGTGGTCAAATCCATAGAAACATAGTAGAAGGGTCTAAACCTCCTAGCCCTGAGCAGCAGGGTCTAAACCCTGTAGGACTGAGACTCTGACAGGACCCGTGAAAGGAATCCAGAGACCCAAGACCCGCTGAAAAAGGACATGCTTATAGGAGTGGTCTGAATCCCTGTAGGCACTGGCTGAGTTGGTCTCAGTTAGTTCTTTTGTTTGGACATTTGCAGTTGGACCTTTTCCGTGATAGACCCCAACAGTGACTCACCTCCTCTTCCAAATCTTGCCACATGCTGAAATATGTTGACTACCCTGGCCTAGAGCCTCAGATATCCTTGCTAGGGATTCTGCTCGCATGGCCACACACCCAACCCTGCCATCCATAATTACCACTCTTCCTCTGAAACTCCTGCTAACTCTTTCCTGGAATATTGATGTCCCACTTGTCTCCGTAATTTAGAGAGTAAAATCTTTGAACAAAGACTATTCAAAACTACTTCAGCCAACAGGCATTTATTAAGTACCTAACAGATGCAAAACATGTATGAAGTTTGAGTTTGAGCAATCACTAGCCATCAACTGCATTAACAACTAACCAAACAGACATTGATATGTGTAATTTACCCTACTTGCAGGTGGAGTAGGTGGCCAGTGGAAACTTCCAAAGGCTTGCCCAAACTATCATCCTATCAGATTGTTTAATATGGAACTGGCAGGGAAACCTGGGAAGCCAGACACACCCAATTGCTACCATTAAGGAGGCTTTTATTGACTGAGCATTGTTGGAGCCATTAGCAGTATTGTGATAGTAGCTGAGGGAAGGTCTCAGAGGGACACTGCAATGGAACATTTTTACAGGAGCAGAGACAATGGAAAGTCTGAAGTAAGGCACTGGCCAATGAAAGCTGGCCTAAGGAGTGAACAATACTGAAAATGACCTTGGGCAATCAAAGTCTTCATGAGGACCAGCCTAGAAGGCTCATGCCTGTAATCCCAGCATTTTGGGAGGCCGAGGTGGGTGGATCACCTGAGGTCAGGAGTTCAAGACCAGCCTGGCCAACATGGTGAAGCCCCATCTCTACTAAAAATGCAAAAATTATCCAGGTGTGTCTGGTCAACATGGTGAATCTCCATCTCTACTAAAAATGCAAAAATTAGCCAGGTGCGGTGGTGTGCACCTGTACCCCCAGCTACTGGGGAGGCTGAGGCAGGAGAATTACCTGAACCCAGGAGGCGGGGGTTGCAGTGAGCTGAGATCATGCCACTGAACTCCAACCTGGGCAACAGAGTGAGAGTCCTGTGTCTCAAAACAAAAACAAAACAAAGTCTTCATGAGGACACCTAGCACCAGGAGAGTCACTGTCTAAAGGGCCAAAGAGAGTGGAAGGAGAGGCAGCAGAGAAGGCATTGTCATCCTCCTGCACGCGTTGGCCATGGGCCAGCCCTGCAGATGGCTCATGGAAGCTTTTGGAGGAAGAGACACAACCTCTTGATGTCTCCCAACCTAGTCAGAGCCTGGGAGGGGATGGATAAAGTATCAAGGTTGAAACAGTGGCATATACTTTTGAATATTATGTTAGTTTCCCAAAAAACCAGACTCAAGAGGCCTCTTCTCTGGCAGCTCTCCACCCAACGCTTCTCTGAGGCCTCTACTCTATAAAGAAGACACGGCTATCCACACTTGAGATTCCACAGCCTCCTGGAGTCTTCTGAGGAGAATAAGATCCTACTTGAGTTTTCTGATCCATCCAATTTGCTGGCCAAATTATTTTTTGCATAACATTGGGTCTGTGACCAGCCTTCCTTTGGGGGTCTGCCATACTGTTAATGTGCCAGAAAACAGCGGAGATTAAAGTGTAATGGAGCTAAGGGAAATAATCTGTAATGAGCATTAATAAGCACCAAGTGTGAAACCATTAGTAAAATTGTTACTGGGATAAATCGCCTTTGTAAATGGCGTGGGACACTTTATGGTCCACAGAGTATAGCCCTCTGTTCTTAATACTCTGTCAAACTCAGGAAAGCATTCAATATTTCAACTAATTCTCCTGGACAGTTTTCCCCTCTACCTACTAGAAACCAAAACTGTATCTATAATGGGAATTTTAAGGGCAAGATTTTACAGCAATTTCATATTTATAAAATATAAACCTTGTACAATTTTTTGCAACAGGCAAATTTTCTATGAGTTTTTCATTTTCGTACATGTGAATATAAGAATCAGGTGAACTGGGGCTCATTAATATTGGAATTTTCCTTAAAATGTACAAACAATGATTTTCCTTTCTTTGGCTATTTTACTATGGGAATGTGTACTGTGTCAACTGGGTCAATCTAGAACTACATTTCCCAGAACTCCCATATGGTTCTGAGAGAGTTGCCCAAAAGAAGAATTTGTGCAAGATTCGTAAGGCAGGAGTAAAGCAATAGCCATTATTCTCTGAAGGTGACAGATAGATGGAGAGTAGGCGGCAGCTTGTAGCTTCTCCTTGCTCTCTCCTGCTCTGTGTTCAGCTTTTGCTGACTGCCAACACTGCTGACCAACCGCATCTGACAGCCCACCGCCAGATTCCTGGCTACAGACCCTCAGAAGCAATTGCTATGCAGAGATCACACCTTTCAACCAGCTTTCCCTCAGGGTCCAACTCTGACAACTGACTATATCTGGCTTCCCAGATTCCCTGACAAGTTCCAAATTGCCCGTCTTGGGGGCAGATTAGCAACTTTTCTCTGATCTTCCAATTCCTCCTTTCAGGCCTTACTTCCCCAGCTTCTCCCACAATTGTGTAATGAATCCTTTCCTCTATAATACGCCTAGTAATTCCACTTCCCTGATTACACCCAAGCTGATTCCTTTGCCTCATCATGCTGGGAGCAGTCAATCAGCCAAAGAGATTTCACACCAGAATCGAGAGTTGGCTCCACAGTTCCTGTTTCTGAAGAAAGGCATACAAAGCTAAACTTCACCTATATCCACATCTATCCAATTATAGCTATGCATTCATTCTTTTGCTGTGATCAAAAATGAGAGTCTGGCCTTGTAAAAGGGCTAAAAAGTTATTAGTTTTATATATACATATTTTAATTTCAAAGGTGAGATAGAGTTGGCCAAAAGAAGAATTTGTGCAAGATTTGGAAGTTAAGATACAGTGTTGAGTAGGATGTGTCAAATTTCTGCAAATGTTGATACCCCACTTTTACTTGTTACTTCAAAATAGTGCACAAAGGAAAAAGAAATTGAAAGCCATGGTTATTATGCCCTGTTCAAATGATAAAACTCCCATATTTAGTGTTGAGCTGTGTACAGCAACAACATAGTCAAAAATCATAAATATTTTTTCACCTTCTGAAAGTATATTACACAAGAGACCACCCAAGCACTAAAACTTTCTTTGTTATTCATATATTTCGCCCTCTTACATACCCTCAAGGGTCTCATCTCAGTCTCTGCCAAAGGCAGCTTCCCCTGATTATCTCGAGAATTACTCCATGAGCTGCAACCAATTCTTGTTTGCTCCTTGCTTTCTCTGCACTTTCTTAGGTGCCTCAAATATCTCATCTATGGTGACTTGAGAGTATTATGCTATGTGGGATTAAGTGTGGCAAGAAGACTCATACACAGCATCACATATATTAAATATTACCAGAATGTCACACACACACACAAGGGAAATGATTTAAGAAAGCTAGAGAGGCATCTACCCATGGTAAAGATATGTACGCTATTCAGTGGACAAGATAAGGAGTGAGAATAAAAATGTTATGGGACAGAAGGCAGCCGGAAATCTAGAAGAACTAGCTTCTATCTAGTCCCAACCCTGGACTAAATTGCCATGTGGCTGTAGGCAAATGACACATATCTATTGGGGCAGAAAATGCTAGTTACCCCTAATAATCCTGCTAAATTTCAAAATAAGCACATTCTAAATTTTCTCTTCTTCAGTGCCCACAATTTATCTGTGCACATGACAGCCAGGAATAAAGACTCCATTTCCCAGCCTCCCTTGCAGCTAGATGTAAGGTATGACTAAGCCCTGGCCAATGGGATGTAACAGGAAACAGATAACATAGAAATTTCCAGAAATTTCCTTAAGAGACAACTGAGATGTGTGCCCTTGGCTCCTTCTCTTCCTCTTTCCTTCACCCTACTTCTCGAGATGTGGAAATGTTAGATAGACTTCTATCTTGGATAGTGATGACAAGAGCCACACTCTAGTGACTATGCAGTCAAAAGCTGGAAGTAGCCTGGGTTGCCAGTGATTGTGGAGCGTTACACCACATTTCATGTGATAGAGAAATAAATTCTACATTGTTTAAGCCACTGTTTTTCAGATCTCTGTTACAGTTAGTCTAATCCTAACAAATACACGTATATTTTCAACTGTTTATAGATGCTGTTAAAATTAATAAGATAAATATTCCATTGAAATGTTATTGCATTTGCAATATTTTTGACTATATGTATTTTTTTAATCAGTAGAAATAAATGCTCTTACAATTTTCCTGGATTTTTTTTTTTATATTTTTTAGACAGTGTCACGCTCTGTCACCTAGGCTGGAGTGCAATGGTGCAATCTTGGCTCACTGCAACCTCCACCTCCCAGGTTTAAGCAATTCTCATGCCTCAGCCTCCCAAGTCAAGTAGTTGGGACTGTAGGTGTTCACCACCACACCCAGCTGATTTTTATATTTTTAGTAGGATGGGGTTTTGCCATGTTGGTCAGGCTGGTCTTGAACTCCTGACCTCAAGTGATCCACTCACCTCAGCCTCCCAAAGTCCTGGGATTATAGGCATGAGCCACGATGCTTGGCCTGGATATTTCTGATATGCAACAATCTTCATGATTAAAAAAATGTTTGCACTCTGCTCTGGAGGAGGGACAGAAATTGGAAGTGAATAGAGGAAGGAGTAGGAGAAAAGTCACAAGTGTGCCCTCTTCCACCATGTACAGCCACCTGCTTAATCTACCAGGCATAATTGGAGAAATAATAGGCAATATTTGGAGAAAGAAAAACAAAGGCAGATGGGTGAACAAAGCCCACGGCTTCACCAAAGCTCAGTAGGGTTATCTTCACCAACATTGCTTAAACTTGTCCCCAGGCATTCCAAGTGTTTTGCCTAGCTGAGCCTCTTAACCATGTTTCTCTACAACTTGTGGTGCGAGCTATTTAAGCCTCAGTGATACAAGGATGTCTGCATCACCTGTCCTTCTTCTCACCATGCTGTCACTCCATGTCTGTACTTGAGCTAAAATCTTGACAGAGCTCCCTTCTCAAATTCCCTCTGGAATTCTAACCCTTTTTATCTTTCTCCGTATTGTTCCTCATCTCATCAATGTCAGCTCTCCCAGAGTTATGGTCTCCTTAGTCCCCTGATGTTTCTTTCCTCCCTCCCTCTCCTGACTCCTTGCCAAGTTTCAAAATAAGCACATTTAAAATTTTTTAAACATTTTTATTTATATATGTATTTATTTTTAATCAACAATAATTGTACATATTCATGGGGTACATCGTGATGTTTCAATATGTGTAATGTACAGTCATCTCATCAGGGTACTTAGCATATCCACCATTGCAAACATTTATCCAACATTGTTTCAATGTTGGCAACATTCAATATCCTCCTTCCAGCTACTTGCTTCTATGTATTATCATTAACTATAGTAATTCTACAGTGGTATGAAACACTGGAAATTATTATTCCTCTTAACTAGCCATAATTTTGTATCCTGTAAAAAAATAAGCACATTTTTATAAAGGAAGATGCCCACTGGGTCAGCCACCCCTTCACCCCAGTGCGTTAACTACATCCTGGTCCCACGCCAACTTGAAGGCAGAACGCTGACTCTCACAAGAAACTCATTACTCCTAGCATTTGGATTTCATTTTTCTGGTTTTTACTGAAGCTCTGTGGATAACAAAGAGAGGTCAAATCAGGCAGCACATTAGATACTTCTCTTCTCTTAAAGGCCCCCGCTAGTCTTGCTCCCAACAGAATTGATGTAGGAAAGCTTTTTTCTCCAAGACTTCTCCATATGGTTCCCAGTCCCTCTGGCTTCTCCCTCTCTTATTCTCCTTCTGTAATTCCTACTCCCTGATCTGTACAGAGCCTTTAAGCTCTGCTCCAGCTTCAAGCCCATTTTTGCATAGCCCATGCCTGCATATCCAAACTCTTTAAGATGCTTGGGGCCTATCAATTGACAGAAACCCTCTTTGGAAGGCAGTTTACCCATTCTCTTTTGTGGCCTGACTGTCCTTTGGGGCCTCACTCTTTTCTGCAGCTTCTCATATGTATTTCTTTCAAACAAACGGAAGACCCTGCTCAAAGGAAAAGCTGAAAGAATAAAACATCTCTGTATGCTTCTGCCCTATGGATTTCCATGGAACCACTAACCTTATCTCAGGTATATCCTCAATTACCAGTTCATTTCATGGTTTGTTAATTTCATGGACTCCTTAAAAATAATGCAGTTCTTTCCTTTTTGCTTCATTTTTTTCTTAAACTTACTGTCCCTGGTGAGCATTATCTAGAATACTTTTGCATATTCACTTAAAGGCAGGTAGGTATTATCCTTCTAGAAAAGTCTACTCTTTAGGATTTCCATATTTGCTGGTAAAGAAATTAAACAGACATTTAGCAGAATAGACAGTACTGACTTTATCTTGGTGTATTAGTCATAGTTCTCTAGAGAAATGGAACCAATAGGATAAATATATATATGGATAAGGGATTTATTATAGAAATTGGCTTATGCAGTTATGGAAACAGAGAAGTCCCAAGATCTGCCACCTAGAGCTGAGGAACAGAAAAGCCAGTGATGTAATTCAGTCCAAATATAAAGGCCTGAGAACTGGCAAGAAGGGAGGAAGAACTTATATAAGGCCCCAAAGGCCCACGAACCAGAATCTCCAATGACTGAGGCCGGAGAAGAGAAGCATCCCAGCTCCAGAAGAGAGCAACTTCATTCTTCCTCCACCTCTTCATTCTAGTCAGGCCCTCAACAGATGGGTGAGGCCAACACACGTTGATAAGGGGCCGATCTTTTCTCAGTCCACCAATTCAAATGCTCATCTCTCCCAGGGCACCCTCACAAACACACCCAGAAATGTTTTACCAGCTATCTGGACATCCCTTAACCCAGCCAAGTTGACACATAAAATTAACCACTGCAGTTGGAGAATTGAAATAGAGTTGAGTCTGGCCCTTTGCTCTGGGCCCTAAACTATACATATAATTTTCAGCAGATCCCATTAACCTCTACAGCATAAGGAAAAAGCCGTAATTCCTCAGTAGGACATGCAGGTAGGAAGCTCAGAACAGTCCCGGCATAATTATAAAGGGAATCCTTTTTCATTCACAAAAGTGTTCCATTTTGGACAATCATCTGTATGGTTCCCCTCAGCAAGGCCCTGGGCCTGGTGCCTGGCACAGTGACTGGCCCATGGTAGAAGTGGCTCCTGCAGGGCTTAGGAGTGTGGGCTCTGTAGTCCACCTGCCTAGCTGCAAGTTCTGGCTTCCCTAACAGAATATTCAAATCAGTTAGGGTCTTAGCTGCAAGTGACAGACACTGACTCTGGTTAATTTAGGCAGAAAAGGGATTTATTAAGAGGATTGAGAGAGGCTCATCCAAAATTGCCAAGAGAGCTGGAGAACCATGCTCGGAGGCTGGCATTTGGGACAACACTCAGGAACCACAGGGCAGAAGTGATATGGCAGTGGGGACTGCTGCTGTGCCCTTGAGAACTACAGCATCTCACCCATCCCTTTCCCCTGCCCCCACCATACTGCTCCCACCTCTATCTCCCTACCTGCAACAAATGCCTCCCCATTCCCTCACCCTCCCACCCCTATCCCAGTGGCCAACGCTGCAAGTCCTAAACCTGGTCTCTGCCTGGGGGACCTCTACTGCCCTGAGGCCCTGACTCTGCTGCAGCCAGCACCGGCCCTGAGAGGCTTTTCACAGCCCCTGCTTCTTTTTGTTACAGGACAACTACAAAGTGGACCTCCCGGGATATCCCTTCCCAAGGTCATTTTCACAGGTCTCTTAGACATTCACTCTCATTTTGCTTCTAAGAAGCCCTATCTACCATTCACATTGGAGCTCCTCGGTCTCTGATTTAACCCCCTGGGAATATTTTATTATAATATTTGTATGAACATATGAGTTAATGAGCAAAACTCAGGCTCTTCTGCACAGCAGTAAACCATCACTATAGATAAAGAAGAAAAAGGAATGTAAAAATCCTTTATTTTATCTAAAAGTATTAGGGGACATGCTCAGACTTTACTTAGAAAAGCAGATATATGCTGACAAAAATTATTAATCTACTCCTAAATCTATCCCCACAGTAGATTCAGATACACTATAGCTTTCTTTATGGCTTATACTGAGCAATTAGGTCATTATCTCAGAGTCCTGTACCTGCGCGCTCTCTAGAGAGGTTGTAGGCAAGGAAACATGGTCCCCATTCAGATGTACCCGACTCGTTTGGCAAAGATGCCCAGGCAAATAAATCCATGGGAAGGCTGAGCACAGCGTCAGCACTAAATGGAGAGACAGATGCTGTTCAGGCTGGTCTCTCCAAAGCTGGCACTCCCATCCCCAGTGAACAACCGAGATCCTGTCCATGTTTGCCAAACTCCAGAATTAGAAAGCTGAGCCTGGGCTACTGTGGTCCAACGAATTGAATGGACAATGACTAGATTTAAAAGTGATTCAGATGTTTCAGTGCTCAATCATGCTGCTGCGAGAGGAGGTTTGCACTGTGGTGGATGGTATTTTCTGTTTTAATTACAAACTACTAGCGAAATATGTCTGGAATTTTGCAAATAATAAGCAAGTCCAGATCTCCATTTTCATTCTACAGTTGGCTGCTGTGAGAAAATAGCGATCATTGTTTCTTCCAGCTTTTCATATGCTGAGTCTGTGAAGCACACGTGAAGGCCGAATGGAGGGGAGGCAGGAAGCCAGGCTGCCTCACCTGTGTGGATCCTAGTTCATCCAACACACAACATAGGCTTGTTATGCTGCCTTCTTCTGAACCTTGACAGTTTTTACAGAAAAACAAATTTTGGACTGATGATAAAAATTCTAATTGTTATGCTGTTTCTGCTAAAGAAGGCTAAACTCATTTTTAAAGCAAGACAAACTATAGAGCTTATACAGGATCACAAGCCTAAATTGGAAAAAAAAAATCTGTGTTCAGCATAGCAGATATCCATGAATAAACCAGATGTTCACCTTATGAGACTTCAGCCAGCTTGTAGAGCACCTTGGTGCAAATTAGAAAACAAAAAAGACAATAAAAACAAAAACAAAAAATTCATTTTGGGTGGTTGAAGCCTCATGGGATGTGTCATACATTGTGGTTGAAGGCTCAGGGGGCTTGGCTTGGAGGGGGGCCTAGTTGGAGTTTAGCCTTCACTGCCCCTGAGCCAACTGCCTGGGCTCACACCATGGCCTGAGTCTCAGATCAGTTTCATGATGGGCTCTTTTCTGGTCCTTCACTGAAAGCAGAGTGAAAGCAATGGGACTGTTCTGGGTTGGATTGTGTTGCCCCAAAAGATATTGAAGTCCTAACCTCTAGTACCTATGAACACGACTTTATTTGGAAATAGGGTTTGTTGATTGATGATTATTCCTGTCTTTCTTTCCTTTTTTTTTTTTTTTTTTCTGAGACGAGGTCTTGCTCTGTTGCCCAGGCGTAGTGCAGTGGTGTGATCTCGGCTCACTGCAACCTCCACCTCCCAGGTTCAAGCGATTCTCATGCCTTAGCCTCCTGAGTACCTGGGACTGCAGGTGTGCCTCACCATGCCCAGCTAATTTTTATATTTTTAGTAGAGATGGGTTTTTGCCATGTTGACCAGGCTGGTCTCGAACTACTGGCCTCAAGCCATCCACCCACCTTAGCCTCCCAAAGTGCTGAGATTACAGGCGTGAGCCACCATGCCCGGCCAAATTTCTGTCATTTAAACCACCCAGTTTGTGGTACTTTATTATAGCAGCTCGAAAAAAGGAATATAGGGACCAACAGCAAGGCTGCAGCAGAAGGCAAAGCCACAGAGCATGACCTGGGCCAAAGGCCAGAGTTCAGCAGAGGTCACCACTCATCCAAAGCTGTCTCCCAAGGCCGTGGAAAGCACTCAGCTGAGGCAAAAGCTATATAAAAATAAAAATAAATAAACAAACCTAGGGCAGAATTGCAGAACTGCAACCCTGTTGGGGAGAGATGGAGGCCTGTCCTGAAGGAAGGGTGGAGGGTAAATGAAAGCCTGATGGAGTCATGGGGCAGTAGGCTATAGGACTGCCAAGAGAGCTGCCAACAGACATCTCGTTAATAGCACAGGAGTAAGACAAGCCATAGAGCCTTGGGCCTACAGAATAAAGGGGACACTGTCTAAAGATAAGACTTTGGGGTGAAGAAAGGTATGTTCAGAGATTGAGCCTTTAGGAGATGGAGAAAGGAGTTCCTGGCTCAGGGCAGAGCCACTGGATTCGAAAGGAAAATGGGAACAAACAGTTCTTCAAATATAAAAATGTGCTTATAGTATGTCAATTTTACCTCCATCATAAAAAATAAATAAGATAAAAAAATCAAAATGTACATTAGTGGCCATTAATGATGGGTCTAGTTTCCTTACAGAAATTAATAGAACACTTGAGGCTGTTGGAGGATTTCCAGCCTTGGTCAGAGAGGGATGCCCATGTTCATATGGTTACATCACACCAAGAATTGGCTCCTTTAGGCAACGTTTCTGATTGTTTTCTATTTCCTACAAACAAACATCAAGCCATAAATCCTCATGTTTGATCCAAGGAAACTACCAAGGCAGTTGCCAGTGCAGAAAAGATAAAGTCAGATGGCCTCGGAGTGAATTTACTGAGTTTCATGTTACATTTGCAAAACAACCAGAAGTGAACTGAGCCTGCGAGTGAAATGGAAATCAGTAGTTGAGAACAGAAATAGAATAGTGTGTGAACTCTACCCAGTCTTTACGACATCTGAGTAGAGGCAGAGGTCCTGGGTTTTCATTTCTGTTTGTCGCTCTTGTCTTGCACATGAAATGAACTGGTTAAGGTATAATCATAGTGTCCCAAATGGGATACATTTTCCTAGACGGTTTCAAATCATCCCATAACCACATTCAGTTTAAATATGCTTTTTTGGTAACCATGAAAGGAATGTTATATTCCTTTGTCACACAAAATATGAGCATTATCCATGTCTCCAAATGAGCAAAAGACTGCCCAGATGTTTGTTATTCTGAATCCTCCAAATCAAGAAAAACTGGGATTCTTTTTCTTCTGAAGAAAATTGTCGGCTGGGTGCAGTAGCTCAAGCCTATAATCCCAGCACTTTGGGAAGCTGAGGTGGGAGGATCACTTGAGGCCAGGAGTTGGAAGCCAGCCTGGGCAACATATTGAGACCCCATCTCCACAAAGAAAAACAAGAATAAGCCAGCCATGGTAACATGCACCTGCAGTCCCAGCTACTCAGGAGGCTGAGGTGGGAGGATCTCTTGAGCCCAGGAGTTCGAGGTTACAGTGAATCATGATCGTGCCACTACACTCTAGCCTGGGCAACAGAGAAAGACTCTGTATATAAAAAGAAAAAAGAAAATTGTCTCTGACTGTTAGAAAAAAGAGCCATAAATATATCACATATCAACAACAACAAAAATATAGAAAATCTTTGGAAATACGAAGAAAAACGGGAATGCTATTTTCCAACTTTGTGTGCCATGGCAGCTGAGATGAACGAATATGTATATGACATTTATTTTATACGATCAAAGCAAAATGCTTCCATATTACTCCATGCAGATAATCTCTCAAGAGTGTTACCTGGAACTTGATTTCCTGGAGATCTTTAAGGAAGGGGGTCAAAGGTCATTCATTAAACACCATTAGACATTGTTTTTACCAGATTACAAAGAGCTTTACAAAAAGTGCATCAGCTATATAAGGTTACTGAATCATCCAGTTGAAGGACATTTTAATCAGTAACTAGACTCAGCTATGAATCACTCTGATCTTGGTAATAAAAATGATTAAAAATAATTGGGCATTTAAAATCTGACACATTCCATTATGTAAAGACACGGAGAAGAAGATACAAATATACAAATATACAAACCACACCCAACCCAACCAGTTAGATGATTGAATTAGAACAATTATATCTAATAAGAATTATAGTTACAAACTGTCAATATCTGTTGAAGACTTATGTCCTGGGCAGAGGACTCTGAAAAACTCGTACATTTCTTTTCTTTTGTTTTTCTCTTTTTTTTTTTTTTTTTTTTTTTTTTGTGAGATGGAGTCTCCCTCTGTCGCCCAGGCTTGAATGCAGTGGCGCGATCTCTGCTTACTGCAAGCTCCGCCTCCAGGGTTCATGCCATTCTCCTGCCTCAGCCTCCTGAGTAGCTGGGACTACAGGCGCCCGCCACCATGCCCGGCTAATTTTTTGTATTTTTTTTTCTTTTTAAGTAGAGACGGGGTTTCACTGTTTTAGCCAGGATGGTCTCAATCTCCTGACCTCGTGATCTGCCTGCCTCGGCCTCCCAAAGTGCTGGGATTCCAGGCGTGAGCCATCGCGCCCGGCCAGTACATTTCTTACAACTCTCTGAGGTGGATGTTGACATCTGCATTTTACAGTAAAGAAAATGGAGGCTTAGGGAAGGACTTGCCAAACATCTCTCACTATCAAGAACTGTGAGGTGTCTGAGACTTTACCCTACTTGCAAACTAATGAGTTAGGCTGCCAGTTTCATGTGTGCTCACAAAAGACATATGATTCCTGGCTCAGAGACAAAGGACTTCATTTTCATGACATAGCAGACAGCTGTGTAAGCATCAGGTACTCATCGGTTTCCCATCTAAAGTGATCATTTTGCCCAGGACTGTTTCAACTTAACATTGAAAGTCCCGTGCAAACTGGGACGGTTAGTCACTCAAGTTCCCCTTACCTTCCAAGTCCTGCGAAGTTGTGGGGATCAGTCCAGGTGGATGACACACACGCAGTGGACCTGAGAGCTAAGGAACTCCAAGCTTAGGAAACTTCCAGTCTTGCAAGAGGGCTGCTAGTAAACTCACCCAACTTTTTTCCCCAAAGATGCCATTAATTTTATGATCTAGAATGGCAAACACATCTGCTCACTGACCTGGAAGGAGACACTGTATCTTCGAAGACTATTCACTATAAAAACATCCTTGAATAGATTCACTGATACAAAAGCTGACACAAGACGTGCAGAAATGTGAGAAACCGACGGAGAATCATCTCACAACAATTACAACTAGCTAAGAACAGGTGAAGACAGTATTCAAATCCAGCTCCCTCAGACATCAAAACCTATGTGCAATCCTGTCTCTTAAATTATTATGCTCAGGTTTACAGAGTTAAGCCCCAACAAGAATGGGCTTTTCTTGTAATTGAAGCTTTGAACTTTTAGTTATATTTTTAGAACAGATGGTACAGAAGTCCCCTCCTTATCCATGGTTTCACTTTCTATGGTTTCAGTTACTCTCAGTCAACTGCAGTCTGAAAATATTAAATGGAAAATTCCAGAAATAAACAATTCATACATGTTAAATTGTGCCCCATTCTGAGTAGCGTGATGAAATCTCTCGCCATCCCACTTCATCCCACTTGGGACATGCAACCTCCCTTTGTCCAGCATCTCCACGCTGTATTCAAGTGGCCAGTTGTCTGTCAGTCACTTCGTAGCCCTCTTGGTTGTCATGTTATCACAGTGCTTGTGTTCAAGGAACCCTTATTTTACTTAGTAATGGCCCAAAACACAAAAGTGGTGATGCTGGTGCAATATTATAATTGTTCTATTTTATTATTAGTTATTGTTGTTCATCTCTTACTGTACCTAATTTATAAATTAAACTTTATTGTAAGTATGTATGTATTTTTTTAAACATAGTAGATATAGGTAGGGTTCAGTACTATCCAAGGTTTCAGACATCTACTCGGGACCTTGGAGCATATTCCCCCAGGATAATGGGGACTATTGAATTGTGTCCATCTTGTATGCACTTATGGAAAAGAAATGTGGAGGTACTGTGTTGCAGAATAATACTGTCGTCCAAAACACAGTTAAAGGAGTCAGATGGCCTAATTGACCTCTACTTGGCTCTTCTTGCCCTGAGGGTCCATCATTCTACTTCCATATTGTTACTATTATTACTACTCACTATTTTCCTTCCTCTTGTTGTGATCAATGCCTTACCCAAAATGCTATTCTTCTGCCTCATTTTTTAATTCTGGCAGGATTTCAGCAATGAGCAGTGTACTTTCAAAGCACTGTACCTTTCAACAAAGGTGCAGTGTATATTTAATACTAGAGTAATTTTAAAAACATGTCTCATTATAAAAAGAAAAGCAACTAAGATTATTGCATAGGGACTCACTTTTTATAAATTTTCATTCTTTTGCACGATGTTGACCGCAGCATCAAATTGGTGTGACATTTTTTAGGCAGAGTTTAAAGTCTATTTTTTCCTGTAATATTCAGATCAAATTTCCTTTTCCTTTTTTGCTTAACCCAAGGTGAGAACAGGAGCGGATATTACAGTATGTTTTTAAAAGATTATTTTGATTTCCTTTCTGGGTAGAGCTGGTTATTATCTCTATTGCTCTCTAAAGATCAGAAGATGAAAAGAAGAAACAAGCAAATAGAGAACAAAAGGCATGTGATAAGAGAGTTTCTCTATTGCCTAAGTGATAGTTTGCCATAGTACATTGTAGCCAAAAGGTTGCACAAAAGTTATAAGCAAAGTATGAAAAAGTTAATAGAAACAGCCTATCCTTTGAAGAGATAGTTGGTGATTAAGATGCCATGGGGTGGAAAACAGTTTGGCAGCTTCTTTAAAAAGTAAACATGTAACCCCGTCTCTACTAAAAAATACAAAAAACTAGCCGGGCGAGGTGGCCGGCGCCTGTAGTCCCAGCTGCTCGGGAGGCTGAGGCAGGAGAATGGTGTAAACCCGGGAGGCGGAGCTTGCAGTGAGCTGAGATCCGGCCACTGCACTCTAGCCTGGGCGACAGAGCAAGACTCCACCTCAAAAAAAAAAAAGTAAACATGTAACTACCGGACAGCCCAGCAATCACATTCCTGGGTACTTATCCCAGGGAAATGAAGACTTATGTTCACACCAAAACCTATATACAAATGTTTATAGTACACACTATAAAGTATATAGTATAGCTTTATTTGTAATAGCTAAAAACTAGAAATAGTTCCTAAACAAACTATAGAATATCTATACCAGAGTAATAAAAAGAAATGAACTATTAATACATGCAACCACCTGTATGAATTTCCAGAAAAACATGCTGAGTGAAAAAAGTCAATCCCAAAAAGTTACAGACTGTATGCTTCCATTTATAGAACATTCTTGAAATGACAAAAATTACAGAAATGGAGAACAGATTAGTTATTGCTGGGGATTAGGAAAGAGGTTGGCAGGAGGGAAGTGTGTGAAGCCAAAAGGGTAAGAGATTGTAGTGGTGAAGGAATGTTCTGTATCTTGACTGTATCAGTGTCAGTATCCTATAGTGATAGCATATTATAGTTTTGCAAGATGTTACCATTGGGTGAAACTGGATAAAATGTGCATGGGGTCTGTCTGAGTTATTTCTTACAACTGCATGTGAATCTACAGTTACCTCAAAACAGAAATTTTAATCATAAAAAAAGATGGCCTTGGAACATGATCACACCAGACAGAAACTACATAGGTTACCTGAAATGTCCAGTTATGGTCTCTATTCTGGGTCTCCAGGATGCTCAGAGACTTAGAAATCAGGATCCAGAGCTATTTTCCATTCATTCAGAAGGTTTGTGGAAGTTCTACCTTCTCCTGGCAGGAGCCCTCAGGAGCCAGACCTTCCATTGTAATGCATGAAGCCGAAGTAACACCAAAGGAAAACTAGACAGCATTTGTCCCACCTCAAGGTGTTCAAATTCAGTTTTGGCAAAACTGCCCAAAAAGAGTCAGCTATGTTGGCAGTCAGAGGGTCAGATTGCAAGTCCTGCCTCCCAGACTATCTCAGACACGAAGTTGTTTGCTGAAATTCTATCAGCAGTAAAGAAATACCCATCCAAACAAAGCTTTGGTCTATACATTTGATTTAAGAAAAGTGGAAATATAAATTGCTCATGAAATGCAGTTTGGCTGACAAAATCTTTCAAAACATGGCGTCCATGGGATAGAAAACGATGAAAAGAGTGCTTACAATGGAGCTGTTTTTCTCTCCTAATGAATCAGGATCTGGCATGCTAGGAAGAAAACCAGAATGCATGTGGATTGTGCAAGAATATGTAATAAAAGTTGATTTTCAGTAGGCTTATTTTCAGAAGAAATACTCTTTGCAGACCTAAGAGCTCTGTTTTTTACTGCCCAACACAAAGCATGGAGATCCCTCTGGCTTGGGAGGCACAGGCACACAAGTCTTACTGACATTTCCACTTTGAAACTCAATGGGCTTCAGCAAAGGATATTGCTACTCTTCTAAAGCATTTCCTGCTGGCTTGAAAACACAGAACGCTGGCATTTTAAAAGGCCCAGTTATCTATGTGAGTTTGCTCTTGAAATCAGCTCCTCTCCCTCTCCCAGCCCTGTATTCCCCTACCCAATTTCTATTTTATACAAGGTATTTTTTTAACTTTTAAGTGCATGTGCAGGATGTGCAGGTTTGTTATGTTACATGGGTAAACGTGTGTCATGAGAGTTTGTTGCATAGATTATTATTTCATCACTCAGGTATTAAGCCAAGTATTCATTAGTTATTTTTCCTGATTCTCTCCCTCCTCCCATCCTCCACCCTCCAATAGGCCCCAGTGTGTGCTGTTCCCCTCTATGTGTCCATGTGTTCTGATCATTTAGCTCCCACTTATAAATGAGAACATGTGGTGTTTGGTTTTCTGTTATACAAGGTATTCTTTGCATCTGCTTTTTTTTTTTTTTACCTCCTCCTTTCTCTTTTCTGCCCAATTTTTGGCATTTCTAGTTTTTGCCTGCTACCATAGCTATTTTCTGACCCTTTCCATGGTTCACAGGCTTAAGATTCCTCTTTTGGCATGTCTATTTTCATGGAATACACACTGGTAGCAGAGGAGAAACCCTGAAATGACTATTGATCACACTGTTTGTCATATTGCCTTCGAGGTGCACCCATAAGATTCTCTGGTGATCTGAATCAGTGGCGCTCCCTTCCTTAAGTGGAATTCTGAAAGTCAGAGCTGCCAACTCTCCTGCTGACTGCTCTTCATGCCACACAATTAGGAGTGAAACACCTCCCACAGCTGTCCATCCTGGTATTCTCAGCATCATCAATAACATGCATCTATTTCCTGCCAACCGCATGCCATGTGATCTGAATAACAAACAGAGCCTACTCTCAGAGAGGTCCTAATCCTGCCCCGAAGGTAGAAGTGCACGCAGAGTGAAATGCTGATGTTGCAAGTTATCCTTTGCTAAAATCCACAAAGGGGCTGAAGAGACAGTCCAGAGCCAAAGTTCCTTTCCTGATTGTTCTGCATCTTAAAACCCCTGACTTACTATTTCCACCCACACCCAGCCTCAGGATTTCAAACAGCACACTAACTCAACATTCCAAAGCAAAGGGAGTGAAATTAAGGGATTGTTTTGTAAAAATTCTACATTAAGTTGTGGTCATATAGGAAAGGAAGAATTGTATTATAAGTAGCTACCTTAGAAAGTTTTTTTATTCAGAAATTAAATTCTTGGGTAAGATAATCCATTAAATCTATTACTATACAAATTTAAATATGTGTGCATAAATGTGTATAAATGTGTGTGCATAACCATTTTGAAAATCTCGAACCAGTGCTATTAAAGAGAAGATTACTTTCAGAAAGTGGGTGTTTTCTCACAACTTCTCTTCAAGTAACAGTTGAAATGAAATTCTACGTGATCTGTCAGTGTCTTCGGATTCTCATTTATTTTTCAATTTCTAAAGCACATCAGCCGTTTGTGAGACCAGAAACACATGCATCCACAGCAAAATACCCAAGAGAGAACAGGGCACGCGCACCTCTTTTCCAAGCCCGTGTGCTCCCAAACCACGCAAGCACAAATCTTTCACATGACTGCAGTTGCTTTTATACCCACAGGGAAGGGCGAAGGAAAGGAGGGCCATCTGCGGAAACCTTTCAAACAAGCCACTTCACTTGTCGAAACATCCGTTTATCTCTTTAGATATCACTTAGGATCATCATAAGATGGGTTTAGGAAAGTCATTTTTGTGGTTAAAATAAGGTTAACTAATCGGATTGGCAGAATTTTAAGGCAATTGCAGATACTGCAGAATGGCTTTGGGAAAGTAACTTTCCATTGAGAAACCACTCAGGCTACTTGTCTTTGAAGAAATGCAGTTTTTAAAGTAACACGAAACAAAGAAATTTGATTCCCTTTTAAAAAGTACTTACTGAAGATCTACAGGTTGATTTAAATTCAGGATACTACGAGATTTAATTCATCAGTCCCATAAAGTATTATGAATGAGAAGAGTGGAATGATTGCAGGAGCAACTCAGGGACGGATGGGATTATGGAAGGCATGGGAGTTGACCAAGAGTAGAGGATTATAGCATACAGAGGAAAATGACAGCTCAGAGGCAGGGAAAGAAGAGCGGGCGCCCGTCATTTAGACACCGAAAGTTCAGTGTGACTGCAGCCGAGACCCCAGCCACCAAGGCTTCCTGGAAAGACGTCTTCCAAACCCCCTAAATTATCACTCACGTTTTTGAGGTAGCTATTTTAAAAGTGAAACATAATAAGCAAGATGAAAATATTCTGAGTCAAATGAAAAAGAAAAGATGGTAGAAAATGCCTGAAATCTAAATACATTCTGACACAGTAAGCCAGCAAATAAATCACACAAATTTTTTTTTTTTTTTTTTTTTTAGATGGATTCTCGCCCTATCGCACAGGCTGGAGTGCAGTGACACCGTCTCTTCTCACTGCAACCTCCACTTCCCGGGTTCAAACGATTCTGCTGTCTCAGCCTCCCGAGTAGCTGAGATTACAGGCACCTACCACCATGGCCAGCTAATTTTTGCATTTTTGGTAGAGATGGGGTTTCACCGTGTTGGCAAGGTTGGTCTCGAACTCCTGACCTCAAGTGATCTGCCCGTCTTGGCCTCCCAAAGTGCTGGGATTACAGGCATAAGCCACCGTGCCCGGCCAAATCACACAAATATCTGATGCTGAACTGAGGACTAAAGGGAACTTGAACCAGAAGGGCACAGTTTTTTCTGTGAGTCTTTCACTGTGTTAAATATAAAAGCAAGCTACCCACATTGTGTATTCTCTCCTCTCGAAAATGAAGTTGTGGGTTTCTCCTTTGGCACTTCATTTTCCATAGAGAAGCAAATTTTGTTTTCTCTATCTAACAGCATTCTTTAAGAACAGAATGTCAGCTAAAATGACAGATCAACCTCAACATTGATTACACAAAGACAACCAGACTTTACATGCCTGTAGATGTGCCTCAACAGGAAGTACACAGTAACACCCTTGGCTATACTTGCCCAAAATCAATCAAGCAAGAGTCTGATCACGCCTCTAGATCTAACCACCAGTTTGCAGGAAATACAAAGAACAGGACATGTCCATGCAATACGACAAATCCAACCAAATCCAGAACGTAGCAAATTCTACAGGACTAAAGACCCAGCGTCTTCAACAAATAATTGCAAAAATAAATAAATTAAGGAAGGGGCCAGTTTGGATTCTGGTGTGAACAAACCATCTGTAAAAATAAATAAATAAATAAATAAACATATGAGACAATCAGACAAATTTGAATACTTTCTAAGTATTTAGTGATATTAAAGAACGTCTGTTAATTTTGCTAAGGATACGTAATAGTAATACTTCAGTATAACAGCAATCATTACCGTGAAATTATATAACACCCAGGATTTCTACATCTGAATAGTCAAAGGGTCAAGGGAAAATTTGTGCAGAAGTGGGGTGGGTCAGGGAGAAGGTTATGGATAATAAGATGGCCACGTGCTGATAATTGCTGAAGCTGAGTAATGAGTGCATGGGGGTTTGTTATGTCATTCTCTCTACTTCTGTACATGTTTAAAAGTGTCAATAATAAAAAGTTTTGGCCGGGTGCGGTGGCTCACGCCTGTAATCCCAGCACTTTGGAAGGCCGAGGCGGGCGGATCATGAGGTCAGGAGATTGAGACCATCCTGGCTAACATGGTGAAACCCTGTCTCTACTAAAAATACAAAAAATTAGCCGGGCGTGGTGGCGAGCACCTGTAGTCCCAGCTACTCGGGAGGCTGAGGCAGGAGAATGGCGTGACCCTGGGAGGCGGAGCTTGCAGTGAGCGGAGATCGCACCACTGCAGGGCGGCAGAGTGAGACTCCATCTCAAAAAAAAAAAAAAAAAAAAAAGTTTTAAGACCAAGGCAGGAGCATTGCCTGAGCCAAGGAGTTTGAGACCAGCCTGGGCAACACAGTGATACCCAGACTCTGTAAAAAAAAAAAAAAAAAAAAAAATTAAATTAGCCCAACCATGGTGGCTCACACCTATAATCCCAACACTTTGGGAGGCTGAGGCTGGAGGTTCACTTCAGCCGAGGAGTTTGAGGCCAGCCTGAGGTCCCATCTCTTAAAAAAAAAAATTTAAAAATTAGCTGGGTGTAGTGGTGTGCAACTGTAGTCCCAGCTACTCAGGAGGCTGAGCGGGGATGTCCGCATGGGCCCAGGGGGTTGAGGTTGCCGTGAGTCATGATCATGTCACTGTACTCTAGCCTGACAGAGCAAGACCCTGTCTCAAAAAAAAAACAAAAAAAGTTTTTGTTTCATGAATGTGTAAAAGCATTAAAAAATAACCAAATTTCCTCTAGAATCTTTTAATATGTACATCAATAAGTTATATCTCTTTTGATTTACACAAGAAAATTATAAAAGGGTTGCTTGTTACACTGATTACAGTATATAAAGAGCTTCTAAAAAGTAATAACAAAAATGACCAAAATACCATCAAACTCCTACAAGAATCAACATGGTGGATAATAATTCACAGCAAAGAAACTTCAAATAAGTCTGAAGCATTAAAAGATATTCACTGTCTCAAAAAAATAAGAATTTTAAAAAATAAACTAGCCAGGCATGGTGGTGTGTGCTGATAGTCCCAGTTACTCAGGAGGCTGCAGTGAGAGGATCAACTGAGCCCTGGAGGTTGAGGCTGCAGTGAGCCATGACCATGCCTCTGCACTCTAGCCTGGGTGGCAGAGTGAGACCCTGTCTCAAACAAACAAACAAACAAACAAATAAAAGATACTCCACTGGCCAAGCACTGGTTCATGTCTCTAATCACTGCACTTTGGGAAGCCGAGACTGGAGGATTGCCCGAGGCCAGAAGTTCAAGACCAACCTGGGCAACATAGCAAGGCCTCATCTCTACCAAAAAAAAAAAAAAAATTTAAATTAAAAAATTACTTGGGTGTGATGGCATTCATCTGTAGTACTAGCTACAGGGGAGGCTGAGGCAGGAGTATTCCTTGAACCCAGGAGTTCAAGATGGCTGTGAGCTATGATCACACCACTGCTCTAGCCTAAGTGACAGAGTGAGACCCACCTCTAAAAAGATGTTCAGACTCACTTATACTCAGAAAAATGTAGACAAAAACAAAATTGAATACTATTTTTCACCTATCAATTTGACAAAGAGCAAGTTGGTAAGACTTGGCAAATTGGTAAGACTTGGGGGACAAAGACACTCATTTATTTCTGGCAGGAATTGCCCTCCAACATCAATAGAGAGCAATTTGACAGTATCAGTATTATAAATGCACATGCCTTTTGACACAGCATTCTATTTCTAGGAATTTATCTTATAGATAAAATGGCATACACAGGCAAAGTTGCATTTGTCCAAGATTATTCACTGCAAATTATTTAGGGGAGTAAATGGTTAGAAACAACTTAAATCTTCATCAGAAAGGCACTGATGAAATAAATTCTGATCCATCCTTAACGTGGAAGGTTACAGTCACTAAGTAATTTCAGAGCTTTTATGTCTAATGAAGGAAGTATCTTCAAGATATTCTGTAAGTGAAAAAAGTTAGGTACATAATAATATATGTATATATTACCATGTGTGTTATAAAAATTTAAAAACATATGTATGAATTTCTCCTAAATGTATGAAACATCTTAGGACAACTTATAACTTTCATTGTCCCCAAAGAGTGGACCTGGAGTCGTTGGAGAGGGAAAAAAATCAATTTTCACTATATTCCTTTTTGTATCTTTTGAGTTTTGAATCATATGAATGTATTACTGAAACAGGATATTTCCCTGACCCCTTCAAGGGACTCACGACAGGGGTGCCTGGTTTACTCAGCCTGCCACTCTCAACTCCTCACAGGAGGGAACACGTGAGTGAACAAGATGGGAACTGGAGTGCATGAGCACTGGAACCAGCCTACCGCTTCAGCACTGGTAGGAGCAAACTCTGTGTAGGCCCCACGGCAGCATCCAAGTGGAGTGCCTGCGACCCCTGAAGCCCCAGAGGGCATGTTACATTGCTCTTTCAGCACTGCCATCCACAGACTGCTTACGTGTCAACAGTTCAGTGGGCTCTTTACCTTTTCACGTGAGGCAGCTGCCCCTCACCATAGCAGGAAAAGAGCCAGTATGACAGCCTTTTGTGTCCACACTCATGGTTCCCAAGCTCTTGTCCAGCATCCAGGAACAATGAGGTCACATGAACAAATTGAAGGATGGTAAACGTTGGGAATTTTATTACTGAAGAAAGTGGTTCTCAGTGGGAAGGGGAGCTGAAAAGGGGATGGGATGGGGTAGGTAATCTTCCCCTGAAGTCCTGCTGTCTCCGGTAAGATTCTTCTCTGAAGTTACGCCATCAAGCTGTCCCTCTGAAGTCGACGACATCCAGCCGTAGTCTCTGATGTCCAGCTGCTTCTCCTGTCTGCTGGCTGAGTCTGGGGTCTTTATAGGCACAGGATGGGGTGGGGCAGGGCCCTGGGTGGTTTAGGAAAGGGTAATATTCCAGCGGGAAGCCAGGGATATATGTTCTCACTTCCGGCCACCGTTTCAGGCTTTTCAGCTTGAGGGTGAGGTTTTCCCTAGGGACATGCCTTTTCTGCCTGAAACTTCTCTGCCTCCTGTCTCCATCATTACACATTCAATAAATAAAAATGTAAAAATCTTTGGAGAAATTAAATTCATTTGTGGGAGACTTAACACAGGGCTTTGCCAATGAAGAGATAAACAATAGTTTTTGATGACTGAATTGGAGGGTTTTCCCAACAGTAGGATGGGACTTACAGAGGAAAGAAGGGTCATCATATCATGACTACAAGGGCCCAGATTCATGAAAAGGGAACTCCAGGGTCCGAAATTCACCACTGAAACCTGAGTGACACCAAGAGATGGTGCTCACAGGCAAGAATGTCTTGGTCTTTTAAGCCCAAGGACCAAGGGAATGTTTTCTTCATAATCACTCCCATGATCCCACCACACACACCCCACCTAGAACACATATAATGGAGAAACAACAAAGAAAATACTGAATGAAATCTAAAGAGAAAGCAAAGCACTTAAACAAACGGATATAGACTAAAGGAAAAAACTAGAGTGCAAACGTCTATAAAGACTGCATTTTATATAAATTTCCAGCTCTAGTTTTTCCTTTAACAGGAAAGGCAGGGAGGGTCCTTGGCAGAGAGAAGAGGGAAGCAGTCAGTGCAGTAAACACTTGTCCAAAAAAGTCAAATTCTGGCCCACAAAAGGCTGGCCGTCTTTCCAGGTATGTCTTTCTCATGGCCTAGTCTGGCTATGGTTGGAAGTCATTTCAGAATCTTTGGTACCTGAAACAGCTTGACCCATGGAAGGGGTACACAACCCTGTAACAGATAACCTATTAGCATCCGCTGCTCAGAGAGTGTGCTGTGCTTTGGCTGCTTTACTAGTGGTGCATTATGTAGATTCCTGGCATGACTTTTCAGATGCCTAATGCGGGTTTCAAGCTGCTTGACAATAATAAAGATTGGGCCAACAATGGATCAGTAGCAGCTTCTGATCATTCCACTGCCATCCTGTTATGTTTTACAACTAATTTACCTCTCTTTGTTTCCTTTTATGGCCTTTTCCCACCTGTAAAATGGGGTAAGTAAATTTTGGCTTTATAGAAGGTGTGGAAGGTAGGGAATTGCAGAAATTTGTGCTTTAACTAATCTCAAGTTTATTTCAAAAAGCAAAGTGAACTATTATTATCTTCTAATTAATATTATTTGCCTTTTGGCTCCAACACTCACCACTAAAACTTCAAGACCCCAAGGCAGGAAAAAAATGTATTCTTCATTGTTTACCTTATTATCAAGATTGGCTAACTTCAAAACTATGTTTCTATATTCCTGCACACAGAATTGTGATTGTTTTGTTGCTGGGGGAATCCCCTCTATGTAAAAGTGTCTATCTGTGGGATAACTCAGAGTTTCCTCTGATCCTTACACATCTCCAAATTATGAACGGATTCTTTGTTTCAGGTCCAGCAAACGGAGAGAGAAGACAGTGAGCACTTTCTGCTAAAGAATACTAGGAATTAAAAATGTCCTCGGACGAAAGGAAAATCCCAATGTTTTGGAGAGGGGGAAGAGAAAGACACACTATACCTTAAAAACAGACCAAAAAAGCTGGTAAGCACAGTTTTCTCCATTATGTAGTTCCCATAATACGCCCCCCTGCCCTGCCCGCGACACACCCCACCTAGAACACATATAATGGAGAGACAACAGAGAAAATACAGAATGAAATCTAAAGAGAAAGCAAAGCACCTAAACACACGGATATAGACTACAGGGAGAAACTGGAGTGAAAATGTCTAGACAGGCACTGGAAGCTCAGAGGCATCTTACAAAACAGGGGGCAAGATATTTTGGAGAGGGCGTTCTCTAAACCGCCTGCTATGGTTTGAATGTCTCCTGCAAAACTCGTATTGAAACTGAATCGCCAATATGTCAGTTTGGAGAGGTGAAGACTTTAAGAGGTGACCATAGGGCTCTGCTCTCATGAACAGATTGATTCATTCATGGATTGATAGGTTAAGAGGCCAGGTGGAGCCTGTAATCTTAACACTTTGGGAGTATGAGGAGGGATGATCACTTGAACTCAGGCGTTCAAGACCAGCCTGGCCAACATAGAGAGACCTCATCTCTACTAAAAATGTTTTAAAGATTATCTGGGCATGGCGGCACATACCTGTAGTCCCCGCTACTTGAAAGACTAAGGCAGGTGGATGGCTTGAGCCCAGGAGTTCAAGACCAAACTGACCAACATGGTGAAGCTCCATCTCTACAAAAATGATAAAAATTAGCTGAGTGTGGTTGTGCACACCTGTGATCCCAGCTGCTCGGGAGGCTGAGGCAGGAAGATCACTTGAGCCCACGAGTTTGAGGCTGCAGTGAGCCATAATAGAGCCACTGCACTCCAGCCTGGGGAATAGAGTGAGACCCTATTTCAAGAAAAGGTTAATGGTTATCCTGGGAGGGGAGCTGGTGGCTTTATAAGAAGTGGAAGAGAGGCTGAGCATGGTGGCTCACACCTGTAATCCCAGCACTTTGGGAGGGCCAAAGTGGGCAGATCGCCTGAGGTCAGGAGTTTGAGACCAGCCTGGCCAACACAGTAAAACCCCATCTTTACTAAAAATACAAAAGTTAGCTGGGCATGGTGGCGCATGCCTGTAGTCTCAGCTACTTGGGAGTCTGAGCCAGGAGAAACTGCTTGAACCTAGGAGGCAGAGGTTGCAGTGCCACTGCACTCCGGCCTGGGTGATAGAGTGAGACTCTAAAAAGAAGTGGAGGAGAAACCCCGAGTGAGCAGGTTAGCATACTCAGCACCCTCGTGAAGTGATGCTCTGTGCCACCTGAGTCTTGGGACTCAGCAGAGAGTGGGACCCCACCAGCAGTAAGGCTCTCAGCAGATGCATGCCCTCCACCTTGGACTTCTTAGCCTCCATAACTGAATAGTGTTTTTTGTTTGTCTGTTCTTGTTTTGATACAGGGTCTCGCTCTATCCCTCATGCAGTGGTGCGATCTTGGCTCACTACAACCTCTGCCTGGTGATCCTCCTGCCTCAGCCTCCTGAGTACCTGGGGCTACAGGCATGCGCCACCACACCTGGTTAAATTTTCACATGTTTTGTAGAGAAAGGGTTTTGCCATGTTGTACAGGCTAGTCTCAAACTCCTAGACTCAAGCAATCCTCCAGCCTTGACCTCCCAAAGTACTGGGATTACAGGCATGAGCCACTGTGCCCAGCCCCTTATTTTCATAAATTACCAAGTTTCAGGTATTCTTTTATAAGCAACAGAAAACAAATTAAGATACCACCCCACCACCTGAGAGTCACCACCCTCCCAGTTAGCTTTCTTGCCCCTGATTTCTAACACAGATTTCTCATACTTTCAGAACTTAGCATTAGATGCAGCATGTAACTAATGTTAAGAGAAAAGAGAAAATATAAAAATTAGATGCACCCTGCAAATATACAGGTGCATGAGGAAGGTAATGTCTCCCACATACAAATTAAAAGAAGAAAGTGCAATACTATGATGAAAGTGTTGTATGATTTTAAAATATGATTAATGTCTTTAACGTTATAGCATCCTTTCATTTTATGACAGAAAGCTCTCTGGCAACCTCAACATCGTGAGAATCCATTTTACTAGGCTTTTCACATTACAAAGCACAATTTCAAATACTTTGGTCCTAGCATGAACTGCTCTCCTGTTGCAGTTAACTAGACTAATGCCATTTTTAAAGTGAGCTTTATAAGCCCATTTAAAGAGTAATAACATGTTGCCTTCCTTCCACGAGACTTTTACCCTGATGGAAGCTCCAGTATGTCCCCAGAGTAAATCACTCGGGCTCCACTTACCTCACAGTGTACAAAACAGGCCTGGGCTTTTGATGATGAACATAAAGACAAGGCAAGGGAAGACCCCACCCGGCTTTGGGGCTGCCCTGTGTGCCTAAGCATGCACAGAAGGAGACAGAGTTGGGACCCTGGGTCTCCTCCAGTGGAAGCAGAAAGAGTGGCAGGGCAGGAAGGATGTGCTGGGCAGGGCCCCCAGGAGGCCACACTGGCCTCGTTTTCGCTCTTGCCCCTTACCTGTTACTATCACCCCCTGAATACCACCACTCCCATTACCTCAGATCAGTATTTTCCAACTTGGATTTCAAGAGCACAAATTTCTCTCTCTCTTTCTTTCTTTCTTTCTTTCTTTCTTTCTTTCTTTCTCTCTCTCTCTCTCTCTCTCTTTCTTTCCTTCCCTCCCTCCCTCCTTCCTCTTTCATTTATTTATTTATTTATTTATTTAGAGATAGGCCTTGCTATGTTGCCATTGAATTCCTGGGCTCAAGCAATCCTCCCACCTCAGCTTCTCCAAGTAGCTGGGACTCAGGTGCACAACACCCCACCAAGCCAAGAACACAAATTCTAGGGGTTGTTCGTTGGTTTTTGTTTTGAGACAGGGTCTCAGTCTATCGCCCAGGCTGGAATGCAGAGGCATGATCTTGGCTCACTGCAGGCTTGACCTCCTGGGCTCAAGTGATCTTCCCACCCCAGCCTCCCAAGTAGCTGGGACCAGAAGTGTGCGCCACCACTCCTGGCTAATTTTTGTATTATATTTTTTGTAGAGATGGGATTTCTCCATGTTGCCCAGGAGTCTGGTCTCTTAACTTCTGGGCTCAAGCAATAGGCTGGCCTCAGCTGCCCACAGTGCTGTCCAATACCAGAGTCACATGCCACATGTAGCTATTCCTATTTCTATTAATTAAAACTATTTAACTGTAAATACAATTAAAAATTCAGTTTTTCAGTTGCACCAGCCACATTTCAAGTGCTCAAATGAATGTGTGTCTTGTGGCTACCACACTGGTCAGAGCAGATACAAATATTTCCATCGTCTCAGAAATTTCTGAGGAATAATGCCACAATAAACCTTGTCAATCATAGAAGGAATTCTCTTAGCCTTCTCGTGTTGTCCATATCCCCATGAGAATATGAGATCACTGAAAGCAAGAATGAGGTTTTCTCATCTCTGAACCCCAGCTCCTAGCCCAGGGACCTGCAGGAAAGGCCACTCACAAAATATCTGCTAGATGATACGAATGTTTCTTCTTTGCTCCCAAAGAGGTACCCACCTTTGTCACAACACTTTAGCATACTTTTCCCTCAAAAAAAAACCTTTTATTAGTTTTTATTTATTTAACAAGTAATACAGAATACTGAAAGAAGATTTAAAAATCCACAAGTGATACTCCCACCTACAGAATGCCACTCTTAACATTTTGGAGTATTTACATTCATTTATTTACAAACAGATTTTTTTGTCATTTGTCGAGGCATATTTTGCATACAGTAAAATTCACCATTTTAAGGTGATGTGTGTATGATGTATGATGAACGTAACAATCAGTACAATCAAGATACAAAATATTTCCATCACCCTCGAAAAGTCCCCTTCTCACCTTTGTAATTAAACCACTCTCCCCAACTGCTCTCTAGCCACTGCTCCAATTTCTGCTCCTAGGGTTTCAACTGTTTAAGAGTGTCGTGTACATGACATTATACAGGAAGTAGCTTTTTTTAGTCTGGCTTCTTTCATTTAGCGTGATGCTTTTGAGATTCATCCATGTTTCCCTTTTTATTGCTGAGTTATATTCTATGATATGGATACACCACAATCTGTTTACCCATTCTACAGTTGAACTTTGGAGTTGTTTCTAACTTTTGGCAATCCTGATAGGGCTGTTATAAACATTTGCACATAGGGTTTTGTGTGTACATATGTTTTCATTACTCTTGGGAAAATTCCTAGTAATTGGATTGTTAGTCATATATAGTATGTGTATGTTGAATTTTATAAGAAACTGTCAAACTGACTTCCAAAACGCCTTCGCTCTTTTGTGTTTCCCCCAGCAATGCATGAGAGTTTCAGTTGCTCTGCATCTTCACCAGCATTTCGTATTTTCCTTTTTTTTTTTTATCTTGAGCCATCCTAATACATATGTAGAGGTATTTTATTGTGACTTTGATGTGCATTTCCCTAATGACTAATGATGTCGAGCATCTTTTTATGTGATGATGTGTTGTCAATATCCTTATTTTGTAAAGTTTTGTTTGAATCTTTTGCCCATTTTTAATTGGGTTGCCTGCTTTCTTATTATTGAGTTGTAAGAATTCTTTATATATTCTAAATGTCAGCACTTCATCAGAAATGTATTTTACAGATATTTTCTCCCAGTTTGTAGCTCGTTTTTATTTTCTTAACAGGGTTTTTTGAAGAGAAGACAACAGATCTTTAAGTTGTTTTTTAACTGTACTGAAGAACAAAGAAATTTTTATAAGTGTCTGCCACATGCTCAACTTTTATTGGCACTAGAATTACAATAATGTCTAAGCTTAAAGTTGTATTTTTCCTTTTTAACAAAATTGGCATTGATTGGTTTCTTGTCTACTTTTTCACTATCATATCATTAATATTTCTACATCATTAACTATTCTTTGAAAACATGATTGTAAGGTATACTCTCACAGCGAGGTCTTGATTCATCTTAACTATCCCTCTGTATTCGGAAATGTTTATGTTGATTCCCATCAATATTTTAAAAAGAAAAGAAGCATATGATTACCATCCTTGCACGGATATCTCTGTATACATTTCCAATTACTTTCTTAGTATAAATGCTTGTAACTGCAAAAACTGGGACAGAGGCACAAGACTTTGCTCTATACCTGTCTCTTTAGAAAAACTGCAGATGTCCTGAAGCAAAGAACTTGTCTTGCCCTCCTTGCCATGCTGGAATATGACAAAAGCCTGTTACATTGCAGGTGCACTATACACACTTGAGGGATCAACAGTTGGAGAGAAAAAGAATTCCACTGAACTCCATCCTCTCCCTTTCCTCCTGTGGAAAAAAAAAAAAAAAAAGAATATCCTGTCTCCTGTAGACATCTATCTTGCCTTCCCAGATGAAGGGAAGAAGAAAGTCTTCTTCTAAGAGAAAACTTGCCAAGGAGATGCAGGTTTCCCAGAGAGCTGGATGACAAGCCCTGTTGCTGCTCAGCAATGCCCTTAAGGGGCCCTGCCCCCTGCCTGTATAAAGCTGGGTGCGGTGGTGGGACAGCCACAGCTGGCATTCGGCCTCCAGAGCACCAGCACTGGCACTGGCACTGGCACGCGCTATGGCAAATGAAGTGCAAGACCTGCTCTCCCCCCGGAAAGGGGGACATCCTCCCGCAGGTAGGCTGCCACCTGCCCTCAGTCCTGCAGGCTGTTGCTGCACCCCTCTTACACCAGTGCCTTCCACGGAGCACCCCAACAGACCGAAGCTTCTCTGCCTACCTAGTATTACCTTAGCTCCATACAGCCCGACTTCCTCCTATGCCTTTGATCCTTCTTGGCTTGTGTGTAAAGCCACCTGGGGATTTGTCAGACCCCCCAGTGGGTTAAAACCTAATTACCTATGGGAGTGTATGGATTTGGCGCTTGTGGAAAGGCATAGGTAGAGAGGCTGTACCTTTCCTCCCTTGAGGCAGCGTTCCTTTCCTGGGGCGCTGGCTGTAGGTTAGCAGTGACACATCCACACCAGGAAGATGATTTGCTACCATGGAAACCTTTCTCTTTAGAGGTTCCAGCTGTAAGACTCAGTCTCCCCAAGATGCCTGTACATCATCTGACTTCCTACCCAGGCGAAGCGGCTTCTGCACAGAGGACAACAATCATGTTTCTTTCTCCCTCCTCAGGCTTTGGGGATGTAGCTTACCTGTCAACAAGCTGAGAAGTACTTTTAAATAAAGACACAGGTCTTGAGGAGGCTGACTGGAAAAGGTAGCTGTCAAGGTGTTTGCAAAGCATCCAGAGTTGTCTCTTTTTTTTTTTTAATTTATGCTATCTATATTGACTCTCTGGAATATGGAAATTAGTTGTATTGTACTTAACCATATGTTCATATAGGTTGGCTGAGGTGTACAGGCCTATTTTTAGTCAGTTTTATATTCTTCCAACTGCCTTCTTTCTTTTTTACTGAAGAAAGACCTCAAAAGCTTGATTGCTTTGTTCTTGCCTTTCTCCATTTACAAAACATATTTACTATCTAATTCTCTGGCACCTCTAGGCCATGGTTATTTTAATAATCTTTGCTGCAGAGGGTGATGGCAGTATCGTCTTCACAGAGAGTCAAAATGTAACATTGTTTTGGTGGCTTTCTGGCAGGTAGCCTAGCCAAAAAGAGTCCAGAATTTTACTACTCATTCTGAGTTTCCAATTCCAGACATCTTGCTCTGATCTCCTCTAGCAGATTACTGACATTTTATATTTGTAATCAAACGTAGCAGTATTTAACATTACCTATATTTAAAGTTAATGATGTTAGCTATTAGTCTGGAAGTATATATGCAAGTCATTGAAGAGAGGCTCCTTGCATAGACAAAGACAAAAGAAAAAAGAACTCCATTCTCGTTATGTCATTTCCACTCCAATCCTTCATAAAATGTCTAAGCTGAAACCTGTTTTGCTAAGCAACATTTACACACAAAGAACACAGACATAAACTTAACCAAATGAAAGTTTGAATGGAACCACTGGGAACTTTCTGTCCCCACCACTAATGATTGCTAATTACTCTGTGTACATAGCACACCATGACTCCATCAAGCATGCCACGATGCCTCTGGCATGACAATTAATTATTATGAACTGTGACACTACAGATAAGAGGTTTTGGATAATTAGAACGGAGATGAAGGCAGACTTTCGCCTCCCCACTGAGCACAAGGGAACAAAGAAGTGTCATCCTTCAGCCTGTCTTGCCACTAATTTTAAGTCTGAATCTGTTTGTGGTGGTGCAAAATTTTATTTATGGAACAAAAACAAGAGCCAAAATTCTATTAATTTTTCACTTGATTTTTATAAGCAAAATACAGATCCCTAAAAGTGGGAAGACGAGGTGACTCGGTGGGGAGGGTGGGACATACATAGCCTTTGGAATCAGACAGACCTGGGTTTGGACCTTGATTTCATTTCCCATCTTCGAGCCTGAGTTTCCTCATCTCTGAAACAGGATGCAATGAATAACATCTATCTAGTAAGTTTGTTGTAATGATTAAAAGAGATCACCTCTGTAAAGTACCTGGCACCTGAATGTTAGCCTCCTTAAAATGCAGGCTGGTAGAACACATTACTATCAAAAGAAATTATCCTCCCCAATTTCAAGACATCCTGATGCTGGAGCGGCATTAGACACTACTGCAGTAGTCGGAACAGAAGAAAACTGCAATGGAAAAAATGTGTGCCTATCCCATCCCAGTTAAAAATGAAATCACTCAGCTGGCACAGTAGCTCACACCTGTAATCCCAGCACTTTGGGAGGCCGAGGCGGGTAGATCACCTGAGGTCAGGAGTTCAAGACCAGCTTGGCCAATATGGTGAAACCCCGTCTTTACTAAAAATACAAAAATTAGCCAGGTATGGTGGCATGAGCCTGTAATCCCAGCTACTTGGGAGGCTGAGGCAGGAGAATCACTTGAATCCGGGAGGCAGAGGTTGTGGTGAGCCAATATCACGCCACTGCACTCCAGCCTGGGCAACAAGAGCAAGACTCTGTCAAAAAAAAAAAAAAAAGACTCAGAAGTCAGCTAGCTGCATCTCTTTCCTACCTATATATGGAGCACTCAGTGGTTTTGTTTTAATGTATATTAATATAATATATTGCACCTCTGTTAGCCCTGGCTATATATTTATGCTATGAAACGAGACTACATAAAACACAAGGTGGCCTGGGCTCTAGTAAGCAGAGCATGGAATTTTCTGCTTTCTTGATTTGTCTCGCTCTCACTTTCGGAAGAACCCCATTATATGAACAGCAGCACCAAAAATGTGTGAGTAGAAGGTGATCCCAGGAAGCCAGATATGTGATGAATAGAAAGAGCAGTGGTTCACGACTTTTTCTACATTTCCTGCACTTTTTAATTGGGGCTAAGCCAAATGAATCAGAGCCATGAGAGGGGTGTCTCATGCTTGTAATCCCAGCACTTTGGGAAGCTGAAGTGGGTGGATCACCTGAGGTCAGGAGTTTGATCACCTGGCTAACATGGTGAAACCCCGTTTCTACTAAAAATACAAAAAATTAGCCAGGCATGATGGCACATGCCTGTAATCCCAGCTACTTGGGAGGCTGAGGCAGGAGTAGAGTTGTCCAACCCTACATAACATTTCCTCATCAGTAAATTGCTCCTCTGCCCTCATGACAGCCCTTCAGATATTTGAAGATGATTCACTAAGCTATCTTGAGTCTTTGCTTCTTCAGGAGTTATCTTACCAGATTCCCTGCTTCCTCATGTAGCATGCCTGCCTTCACTCTGGTCACTCTCCTCTGAAAATTCCCAGATTATCAATGTCCTTCTAAACGAGTGGTACAGAACTCAATATTCCAAAGGTCTTCTTTTTAAAATAAAAAATAAAAAATAAAATAAAATAAAAGAGGAATCTCACTCTGTCACCCAGGCCTGTGTGCAGTGGTGTGAGTGGTGTGACCTCAGCTCACTGCAACCTCCGCCTCCCAGGTTCAAGCAATTCTCCTGTCTCAGCCTCCCAAATAGTGGCTGGGCCTACAGGCAACCGCCATCACACCTGGCCAATTTCTGTATTTTTAGTAGAGACAGGGTTTTGCCCTTCTGGTCAGACTGGTCTCGAACTCCTCACCTCAGGTGATCCACCTGCCTCGGCCTCCCAAAGTGCTGGGATTACAGGTGTGAGCCATCGTGCCCAGCCAGGTCTTCTCATCTTTAACTAAAACAATTTTGCTTCTATAGTTGGTGATAATAATTAGTCCAGGCAGAAGAAAATGTGTAGGAATAATAGCATCAGGGAAAGCAAAAGGAACACTAACAAGAAAATAATTACAGCACACCATATATAAAAGGCACTTGTCATAAGGAGAATGAAAAATACTGTTCGGAGGTGTATCAAAGCCCCTAGAGCTCTTATTTGATTCTTCTTATCATCAAACAACAGAGCTATGAGCAGACACCAGCTCCCATACAGAGGCACACACTCCTCAAACATTCTTTGGGAAAAAGCCCATCCCTTGATTTATTTCACCTGTGTTCCACGGCTATTCAGAAATGTTTCCATATAATTTCATTTTTGTTGCTGATTACTTTGTATGCCATATGTGTATATAAATAATTTATATATATAAAGAATGTATATATATATAAATTAAAGCAGATAATATATAAAGATAGCATTTTCTGAGGCTTATATATATAAATCAATATTGTTTTAAACTTGGTAATTCAAATGACCAAATGGAGTTTATTCCATGAATGCAGGAATGGTTAAATAGTAAAACATCAGATCTCCTTAGTGATACAAAACCCATAAGAGATTGACAAGGTCACATAAAAACATCAAATTTCTGACTGGCAAAAACATTATCAATAAAGCCAAAAAGCAGTAACTGGTAACTGGTACAATATCATATTTTATATTTGCAATGTATTTCATGGAAAAAGAGCTCCTATAAATCAATAAGAAAAAGATAGGAAAAAGACTAACAATCCAATTGTAAAGGACAAAAGATTTGAACAGCTTACAGAAAAGAAAATGCAAATGTCTTCTAAAACACAGAACCAAGCTCAACCTTTAATAAAAAATGAGAAATGAGAATTAAAACAGTGAGATACCCTTACCTATTTTGTAACTTATTGGCTGATAAAACCAAACACTTTGTAGCTCTCATTGTTAACAGGGCTATGGAGGAACAATCATTGTCATCGTGGCTGGTGAGATTCTAAACTGGTACAACCTCCGCTAAGGGCAATTTGGCAAGATTTAACTAAATTCCAGACACGCATACTCTTAAGAACTAACAAGATCACTTTTAGGAATTCCCCCACAGGTATACTTGTATTTGTGCAAAATTATATATCTAAAACTGTTAGGAGAGCAAGAATCCAAAAGAGCCGGAGTGACACCACTTTAAAATCACCTCCATCTTAGAATGAGCGAGGCACATTCCTTGCCAGTCACAACCCCATGGTGCTAAGATGTTTACAGCTGAGGAAACAGCTTGGTAATGCCTGCAAGAACAAACTCTTAAACCACAGAAAGTCCAGATGTGCCAATACCCATAACAATAATGCTTTCAAGATAATAACAGTTACGCTTTGATGTACTCACACACCAACCAAATGTCAAGGATGGTTTTCTTTACATCAGTAGAATAATAAATCTTGTCATGTTGTCTGCTCACCTGCATGTCGTCACAGTTTAGTCTTTACATAGACAAGGCCCCTATATAAGAAAAACTGAAAAACATTGTTTGTGCACTCGCTTTCTGAGGACACCCTACTCTGTAATGTTTCTAATAAACTTACTTCACTGAGCTCTGTGATTCGCCTTGACTTTCTTCCTGTGCAAGATCCAAGAACCCTTTTTTGGAGTCTGGATCAAGACACCTCTTTCTGAAAACAAAAGGATATTCATTGCAGCATTGTTTGTGATAGCAGTAGATTAGAAACACATGAAATGTCCAACATTAGGGAACTGGTTAAGTAAACACAGGGTGTTCATATAATAAAATGCTAAAGCAGGTGTTAAAGAAGAAAATCACATAAATGATATATAGAGATGTAGATGTAAATATAGATATGGAACTTTCTCTAAAATATGTGATTAAGTGAAGAAAATAAGATGTAGAGCAATGTGTACCTTATGCTACCATTTTTATAAAAAATAAAACCTAAGTGTATGTGTAGAATAACTGTGGATGAAGACACAGGAAGCTCATAACATTAGCAGTATCTTGGGAGATAATCTAGGAAGTTGGAAAATAATGGTAGGAGGGAGACTGCAGAACTTTTTATGGCTTTTGAATTTTGTGCCTTATGCAGATAACATAACCAAGATGATAAATTAAGTAATAATTGTAAAGAACAATGATGAAGTCAGTTCACAAGGGCACAGAGAAATACAATAGATTTTCTTTATTTTTCACTTTATTGGACCACAGTTTTAGAAAATCGCCAATCTGGCATTTTCATAAAAAGAATTAACAGGCTCAAACAAATCAATGTCCATTTAGCTTTTCCTCATTTGAGCTTGTCAGATTTTAGATGTGCAAATTTCCTGGGAACAGAAAAAAAGCATTTGCTTTGACTTGCTATCTGAAATGGGTTGTTCCTTTTCAAAAGTTGATTTCATCTGACATTGTTAAACACTTGAATTGCTGTTAGGTCATCTGTAGCCTAATTAACATTAATTGATCATTTGAATGGCAGGATTATTAATGCAGTTTAATTACTCATTAGAACATCTGAGCTTGGCCCACACTGGAGGTTTGGGGTCTGGATGGAAGGTGGGTATCTGGTAGACTCGGAACCACCTCTGTTGAGTTAAATGCCTTTTATCGCTGTGTGCCCTGACTTTTGGCTCATTTCTCAGAATCTGGCTTTTGAAAGCTTCAGTTAGAAAAAGAAAAATGCAAGCCACGCACAACTTTAATCTGGTGGGAAAACAGAGGGTCACATTGTAATTGTCGGTTGCTATTGTGGGGAATGTAATTGGTTTGATAATAAGAAAAAATGTTTTTCAGTGAAATGCCTGAGGGAGTATGTTGTTATTCTCTTCCCTAAATCTAAGGTGTAACCTTCTGCTTTTTCAGCCTTGGTTCCACTTCTCTGAGCATAAACAAGTAGCTCTCAGCCCTTCCTCCACCCACACCTGGTTTGCCAATAAAATATATATATTTTTCTTTTATTGTGTTGTTTTATACAAAAGTTTAGATCTTTAAAAAATAAGTTCAAAAATTATTTTCAAATCTAAAGTCATACCTTTAATAACAAAGCAAGCCTTCTCTCACTATTCTAACTTCCTTGCTGATTTTTATCTGTTTGTAGTAAAAGCTGGAGGAATGAGAATTTCCAAAAAACAAGAAATTGGTGCCTTGGAGAGACATACCAAAAAAACAGGATTCGAGAAAACAAGGTAGGGACTCTTAATTCTTCTCCATCACCTTGAGTTTTGAACGACTCTGCCTCCAGGAGTTATTTTAGGACAAACCAAGGCTTCCTGTGCCTTTGGAAGGCCGCCAGAGAAGGGGGTGGGGTTGGAGGGTGTGATCTGTGGTGACTTAGGGTGAGGGGTGGGGAAGTTAGGTGGCTACCCTCTGGAGGGCTCCCATCACCACCCCCACCCATTCTCCTCCTCTCTGTGTCCAGCCCAGCGGCTTTGCACTTAATAGGCACGGTCCTAAATGCATCCAAACCTGACACCAATCCTTTTATCCTATTTTCAGATCAGCCTTTAAAATATTGTTCCTAGGTTGGCCCTGTTTTCATAATACGCTTTCTGCTGAAGTAAATGTCCTGAATTAAAAATAAATGTCTTTTTTGTTTTAAATCCATCACTGAATTATTTAGAAAGTAATGGCCACTATATTTGGCACAGCTGGAAGGCACATAGGTACTGAGCAGCCTCCCCCCTGCTCCTTCCGCCGTAACCTTGACGCCTGCGCTGTTCTCAGAACTCAGCCGAGAGCTGTGGGCTGGATCAGGAACGCATATGGCCCAACCACTCTAGGCATTGGGTAAGGAAAGCCAGAGCATTTCAAAAACCAAGAAACACGCAGAACTGGTTCTTTCTAAGGAGTGTTTCAAAGACTATTAATTTTGAAATGGTTTCCACAGATCAGTTGATGAGTAATTCAAAAGGAGCTGAGTAGAGGATGCTCCAGGCACCTCCATGAGAGTTAAACCATCTCAGAAAGAGAATGGAAATAGACTATGGCACGTCTTTGACTCTTTTCTATAAAATTATTTTTAAGTCACTTTTAAAGATTTCTTCCTAATTTCTGGGAAGACATTTTTTTGAGGATTTGCCTCCCTCCACTTTAGAATGAAATGCTGATTTGCCGCATTAGCAGCCAGTCATTTGTTACTGCCATATCAGAAACTAACCATCACATGACAAGAGGGAAGCTGTATGTTGTCAAGGGTGGAGGTCACACGTTATTTATCTTCTGACCCAGCATCTAGGACAGTTCCTAGAATAGTGAGTGCATTCTGTAAATGATATCAGACTGCGATTGAATTGCAAGCTGATTAATTTTGAGAACTATTCATTCTGTATCCAAAACCTGACTCAAGCATGTGCCCTGCTGATTGTGACATTGGTTAACCTGCCTGAGCCAGGGGCTCAGGAACTAAAGCGTCTTGTCTTGGAAACGACTTACTAGTGGGCAGCCAAAGGACAGGTCATTCATTTCTCTGCATCTCAGAAAAATGGGGCTTACTATTAATTCTAACGTCCACTGAACAATGCAGGTAGGAGAGTTGGCTAGAGAGTAATAAGGTGGTGATTGGAATCTTCTTTAAAAACTCAATTGTTTTCTAATAGTCGTTAAATGACAGAAATTGGACTTTTACAGAACTTAAAACAGCAAAAGATGGCTCTTGCCCTAAGTACCAGGGACAGAAACAGGTTATGTGGAGCTTGAAACTTATAGACTTTCAGGGCCATTTTAAAAGAAAAATAACCAAAAATGACCAATATGGAATGGGTAGGGCCCTTCCCAGGGCCTTGGGAGGAGCCATTGTGGTAGGAGACCCTGGAATTAAGTATCATCTCCACATGTATCCCCCTCTGCTATTTACATCTCCTAGCGGGGCATGTGCACAGGATAGGAAAGCCTTGTTTTCATGGACAAACACTCCTTTTTATGTCATCTTAGAGAATAGCTTTTTAAAAATATGCCGTAGACCAGAATTTTCCAAACATCATCAATCCATATCCACTTCCTAATAGCTTCTACAAACCAACACAAACCATCCAGAAAAAAATATATGCCAAGTGCAGAGTTTCTTCAAGACATTGATATTGTACTGTAGATTCAGCCCTGATTGAAACTCTCCTACAAAATAACTTGGCCTGAGAGAAAGAAGCCAGATGCAAAAGAGTACGAGCTGTAGACGGTTTATTTTATGAAGCACAAAAACAGTCAAAACCAGTCTTTGAGGCTATAAATCAGGGTAGCAGTTATCCTTAGGGACAGCTGGTTTGACTAGTAGTTTCAATTTTATTCAATCTATATGCTTATAGTATGTACATGTTTCTGTGTGTATATCATATTTCAATAAAAAGTTAAAAAAAATAATAATAATAGGCAGCCATGGTGTCTCATGCTTGTAATCCCAGCACTTTGGGAAGCTGAAGTGGGTGGATCACCTGAGGTCAGGAGTTTGAGACCAGCCTGGCTAACATGGTGAAACCCCGTTTCTACTAAAAATACAAAAAATTAGCCAGGCATGGTGGCACATGCCTGTAATCCCAGCGACTTGGGAGGCTGAGGCAGGAGAATCGCTTGAACCCAGGAGGCGGAGGTTGCAGTGAGCCGAGATTGCACCATTGCACTCCAGCCTGGGCAACAAGAGCGAAACTCCGTCTCAAAAAAACAAAAACAAAAACAAAAACAAAACAAAAAACCAATAATAATAACTTGGCCTGCAAAACTTGTTGTGTGTAGCACATAGGTACACAGAGGCAAAATCTGTGTCTTCTAGATGTTCCCAAGCAGAGTGAAAGCAAAAAAGGCCGGAGAGACAGTCCTCTGTATAAATCATGTGGCCTTTTCAGTGGGAAAATTTTTTAAGTCCTGTTCAAAGTTTCTTTTCATCTTCACAGCGCCATTGCAAATGTTGCCAAAATACAGACACTGGATGCCCTGAACGACGCGCTGGAGAAGGTGAGCCGTGGGCAAATCACATAACGCTCCAAGTCAGTCCGCCCAGCAGATCCGGCTGCATGGGTGAATGCGCGGATGACCACTGAAGTTTTTTCCAACCCAGGGGTTTTATGTCCTTGTGAAAGAATTTGTTCTCGGTCAGAGGAACACAAAGTGATTTGAGTGGGAGAAGCTGCGTCTCTCAAATTCCTAAAGTGTCCATTTAATAAACCCTTTCCAAAATAAGATAAGAAAGCAGAAATTGTGATGCTGAATTTGCAGAATGGTACTTTGCTATCCCAAATATTTCTTGGAAACATTGGCATGTTTTTATAAAAGGCAGCCTGTGGAGTGGGGCTTCAGCAGTTTTTGACCTTCTTCCCTGCCCCTGTGTTCCTATAAGGAGATATTTGATTTGAGGAGAGGGTGGGTGGTAGAGGGCTGCATGGTCTAGGGTTGGAGGAAGGCTGGGCACCAGCTGGGTTTATCCAGTAAAGTCTGCTTATAAAGGTAGTTGACCAGGACTATTTTTATTTCTATATTCTGAATTCCTTCTTTTCTTTTTTTCCTTTTTTTTTTTTTTTTTTTTTTTTTTTGATACAAACTTTGCTCTTTTTGCCCAGACTGGAGTACAATTACGCGATCTCGGCTTTCACTGCAACCTCCACCTCCTGAGTTGAAGTGATTCTCCTGCCTCAGCCTCCCGAATAGCTGGGATTACAGGCATGCACCACTACCTTCAGTTAATTTTGTATTTTTAATAGAGACAGGGTTTCACCATGTTGGCCAGGCTGGTCTCAAACTACTGACCTCAGGTGATCCACCCACCTCGACCTCCCAAAGTGCTGGGATTACAGGTGTGAGTCACTGCGCCCGGCCATATATCCTGAATTCCTGTTAGGTAGTTCTAGAAACTCAGAAAACTCTTACCAAGTAGACAGTGGTTTGATTTTCTGGATTCAAAAGTTTGTTTTCAAATTTTGTAGGTGAGCTGAGCGAGGGCCCTTATTCTATGTCTAGTAGGCAGGTATGTCACAGTCAAGGTAATATAGAGCCACTCTTTCTGCTACTGCCCTGTTTATGGAAGGGGTGGGATAAAGCATCCTCTGTAGAAGGAAGACTTGCTGTTGCAACCAAAATCAGATGCCTGAGGACCACCAGCTCAGCCTTTGAAAAAGATGAGTGCAGCTAGCCCCCAGGCCTCCCATTTGGCACTGGCTTCATCACCGTCTGTATGGCCTTGAGCAAGTTACTTATCCTGTGGTTCAGTTCCATGTGTGTACAATGGAGGTAAGGAAGAGTGCGCGGCTTATAGGGTTGTTATGCGGAGACAGTGAGCTCACAGACAGGAAGGTCTTGGAAGAGTCTCAGCACAGAGTAACCTCTTTGCACTGTGTTAGGGTTAGCAGCATTGGTTTTTATGACAGTGAAATAAGACAGCATATCTAAAGTCCATGTTGTACAAAGGTTAGATCTTGATGATGAGCCGCAGCTACCGAGCCTCCTCACATGGGAGCCTTGGTTCTGCACTCAGGTCAATTTAGGGTGAAGTCAGAAGTGACTCTCTGCCTTCTTGGCTTCAGAGGCAGGGCTGGTGCATGATACCCTGCCAGGGTAACACAAGCTGTCTGCTCCCACATCTTACATTCTCTTGCTCCTGCCCACTAAACACCTCTTCCTTGGGGCAAGAGAGTGCTCACAGTTGTAAGTGGAACTAGATAGAACAGACATGTTCCCCTAAAATATTTGTTAACTCAAAATAAAGTATTGAAAAGGAATGGTCAATAAAGGTTGGTCATGCTGTGTATTAGGTACGATGCCAGAGTTTACACTGTGTTCTTATAGACAGATGATATGCTTATGTCATTGACATATCACTTCTTTATTTCAAAGGTAAAAAGAATAATCTCTTCCCTAAGTAACAATACTTAACAATAATAATCAGTTGTATTTGGAAACCATAAGAGAACATTGAGATGATGTGCTGTTAGAAATATTTTTAACAGGCCAGGCACAGTGGCTCACACCTGTAATCCCAGCACTTTGGGAGGCTGAGGCAGGTGGATCACAAGGTCAGGAGTTCAAGACCAGCCTGGCCAATATGGTAAAACCCCGTCTCTACTAAAAATACAAAAATTAGCTGGGCATGGTGGTCCGTGCCTATAGTCCCAGCTAGTCGGGAGGCTGAGGCAGGAGAATTGCTTGAACCCGGGAGATGGAAGTTGCAGTGAGCCGAGATCACGCCACTGCACTCCAGCCTGGGCAACAGAGTGAGACTCCATCTCAAAAAAAAAAGAAAAGAAAAGAAAAAGAAATATTTTTAACAGAAACTATACCTATTTTTAAAAATATACCTCTGTGCTCAGCTCAGTGTTTAGTGGAGTAGGACTGTGGCTAAGATTGTACAGGTTACTGGTTAGGAGAGCAGGTCCTGGCATCAGCCATAGGCTGCCCAGTTCCTGTGCTGGCTGTGTCTCTCACTAGCGTGTGCCCTGGGGCAGGTTTCTTCACTTTTTTGTGCTCTTCTTTCCTTATCTGTAAATGGGAATGTGAGTATTAGTATCTACTTCACAGGGACATGTTGAGAGTAAAACATAATACATGCACAGTGCTAGGACACTTAGCCCTCAGCAAGTGATATCTTCTGTTCCCAGGCCTGCATCCCATTATCACTTGGGAACTCAGGTAAAGTGTAAGGCACCAGCAACAAAAATAAGCTCCAAGAGTACCGTAAGAGACTACCTCAAAAACAAACATTGGTAGGATCCATGTGTTTCCCTATAGCTAAGAAAAATCCCACGGAATCCATCATTCAACCTGAAACCTAGTAAGATTTCACAATAAAGGTCAACCTGGGGTTGAGATCTGCTGACCACTAGATCTACTGAGATCACCAGTTGTGTGGGGCTGAGTAGGAGGGGTTGATTACAAATGACCAGAGGGAATTTGGGGGAATGATGGGACGGTTATTTATCCTGATTGTGGTTGTAGTCACAAACTGTATGTCCTTGTCAAGACTCATAAAGCAGCACACTAAAAAGGGTAAATTTTACTTTAGGTAAATACTTTGATTTTAAAAACTGAATAGCCATGCTGCTATAAACTATACAGGGTGATTCAAAAAATATAAGAAATGATATATAAAAGATACAGAGATACAGGTATCTTTTAATACATTTGTCCTGCATTACAATGATTCTCCTCACAGTATGTATTGCCACAGAGACCTAACAATATACAGTTGGTCAGAATAAATGCAGTGGCAGAATTGAGAGTCACATCCTCTGCATTTATTAACGTGTTCATGCCCTCAGTTACAATCGTGTCTAGTCCCAAGAACCCATGTTATTTCTCATACTTATTTTAAGAAATTAAGTCTCTAAAGCAACCCCTCTCTATAGGAACTCATCAACCATTCAACCATGGCAGGAAAATTCTCTCTGTATGCTATTCATCTCTGAATTCCTACTTTAAAATCAACATGGGGTTTAAGATTTTGGAGATTGAAAAATGATCTCCAAAGGGCTGGAATTGTGTAAATCAAAATGGGAAGCAGCCTAGAATCTACCCCAGTATTTCCCCACCTCTCCCCTCCACACAGACTGCTTTATCCCACCCTACCTCATTTCTCCTTTCCTCCCCGCTCTCCAGCCAGCCTTCCCCACCTCTTGAAGCCCTCAATATTAAGAGAATTCATGTTGCCCAGTGGCAGAACACATGACATGGTATTCCTGCAGAAAACAGGTTATGTAACCCAAAAGCTCTCTGGGCTAGAGATCTGGGAGACCTGGTCTTAGATCAAGTTCCACCCACTACTTAGAAGTTATTTGACCTTTTAGATGTCACGTAACTCCTCTGGGATTTGTGCTCATTCATTTACTTTTAAAAAATTATTTTAAGGTAGGGAGTGAACAAGAATGATTCTGCCAAATATATTAATCCTCTGGACAGCCATGGCAATTAAATTTGGCAATAGTTGTGAAACTTCTCAGACCATAAAAGTATCCAGTTAAAACATCCATAACGGGGTTGCGTTATGGTGTGGAGGGGGAATGCTGAAGCCTGGTTAAAGGTGGGGCTACTTTTTTCAAGCTGCCAGACTATGGGTCACCACTGCCAAAGCCAGTGAGATGTATGTGAAATGGGATCCTGGGGGAGAGAAAACTATCAAAGGCTCTGCAGATTTTAAAAGGCTTCTCTTGTTCTGTAGATTACTATCACTGTAGGAGTATCCTTGAATTTCATTGACGAGAGCTGAATGTTTTGTTTTAAGCAGTTTGCTTAACAGGGTGTGGAAATTTAAGTGCCAACATTCGAGTTGGAAGTTAACACCCTGGAAAGATGAATGAAAGCACTGCCAGTCTGCTAACACCACCCAACTTCAGGCTCTAAAACAAAACCTGCAGCTGATTTGCTTGCATCTAGAATTTCAGGGCTCTAGTCATGAAGACCTCCATTACACTTCTTTTGCTTTTTCTCCTAAATGAAAAATATAGGTTCTGAGGTCACAGCTACCCAAGATGAAGGTAAATTCTCAATGTAGAAGTTTCTACTGATCCACTTTCTAAGTTCAATGTGTTGCCCCTGTAATGGAGCCACAGCAAGGCAGGATCCTTGTACATACATGGCTTTAAATTCTTTCTCTCGTGGAGTTACCCTGCATTCTCTTACCCTGATGAATGACACAAGAAACACCTTTCATTCTACAAATACTATCATTTTACAGAGGCTAATGATGAAAATTCCACAGCTTCCCCAAAGTTAAAATGTCAGACTAAAACACAGCTGGTTGTAGCTTATACTCTGGAAAGCTGTTTCTACTCATTTGTAGTTTAGACTTGAAAATAACCTTTTCCTATCTCCATTGATATAAAATCTACAACAAAGAATTAGTACATTGAGGAGCTGACCATTTTATTGACAGTTTCATCCATTCTGACGGAAGATTCTTTATAGACTCTTCACCCATAGCCCCAAGTCCTACATCAGGATGCCCCTGACTGAGGCAGGAAGGGAGATGAGAAGGAGAACTTTCCTTTTATCGTATTTTCATGTTGCTATGGAAACCCTGGTCCTGGAACCCCAAAACCTGTACACTTGTAGCTTAACAATTATGGGCAATTTGTCTATTAGCTTTGCCAGAATTATTCCTACTTTTTTCTCAATCCTGTCGATTTTCTTTTCTTCTCTCGAACTTTCCCAGATCAGTTCAAATGGCCAATGGGCCACAGGAGCTGACTTTGTTTCCCAAATATTCTAATCTGTGAAATTCGTCGTCTGGGAAGTAGTTGAGCAGTGCTTTTAGAGCTCTGGTTGAATGCCTCAGTTAAAATGTAACCCTTAACACTTCTGTATTGCTGGTGGGAATGTAAAATGGTCCAGTTGCTGTGGAAAACAATATGGTGGTTCCTCAAAAGATAAATATAGAATTGCCATGTCAGGCTGGACGCAGTGGCTCACAACTTGAATCCTAGCACTTTGGGAGGCTGAGGCAGGAGAATCACTTGAGCCCAGTTCAAGACCAGCCTGGGCAACATAGAAAGACCTTGTCTCTACTAAAAATATAAAAAATTAGCCCAGCATGGTGGCACATGCCTGAGGTCCCAGTCACTCGGGAGGCTGAGGCAAGAGGACCACTTGAGCCAGGAGTTCAATGTTACAGGGAGCAGAGATCACACCCCTGCACTCCAGTCTGGGTGACAGAGCAAAACCTCAAAAAAAAAAAAAAAAAAAAGAGAGAGAGAGAATTGCCATATGATCCAGCAATTCCACTTCTTCCAATATAATCTTCCCATATATTGGAAGAATTGAAAGTAGGGACTCAGAACAGATATTCCTACACCACTGTTCATAGCCACATCATTCACAATAGCCAAAAGGTGAAGAGATCCTAACCAAGTATTCATCAATGGATGAATGGATAGACAAAACGTGGTGAATATATATATACACACACACACAATGGAATTTTATTTAACCTTAGAAAAGAAGGAAATCCCAACACATCTGTAACATGGATGGACCTTGAAGACATTATGCTAAGTGAAATAAGCCAGACACAAAAGGACAAATATTGAATGATTCTACTTATGGGAGGTACCCAGAGTAGTCAGATTCATAGATATAGAAAGTAGAATGGTGGTTGCCAGGGGCTTGGAGGAGGAGGGAATGGAGAGTGATTGTTTAATTGGTTCCAAGTTTCAGTTTAGGATGATGAAAAGGTTCTGGAGGTGGATGGTGTTGATAGCTGTGCAATAATGTGAATGTATTTAGTGCCACTGGACTAACTGTACACACACTTTAAAATGGTTAAAATGACAAGTTTTGTATATCTTAGCACAATTTTCTTTACATGCCCAAACAATGTAGCCCCTAAATTGTGGAGATCATCCTGGAGGTGATCAAATAACAAATTAGTGCCAAATTAAGCAGAAAATATCTTCGATCACTTATTGTAACACTACTCTCCTTTCCTTTTTCTTTTCCTACCTCCACCCATCATCTCTTACTTAAGAACAACAATCAGCATGTGGCTTTCTTTGTTCCAGTCCCAACTTGTCTTCTTACCCTACCTCACCTTGGCTAATTGCCCACATTTCTATTATATCAGAGTTTTTTTTGTTTGTTTCCCTTCTCACCCCCTTTTACCTTCACTAACTTGTCAAATTTATTCCTACCTGCAATCTCTCAAATGTGATGTAAAACTAACCTGAAATAATTCATCTATTTTAGTTGAGACTAAAGACACCGACTCTGGAAGTAAACTACTGAAGTCAATGCCCTCTTAAATTTCCTTCTGGATCTAATGCTGAAAAAAAACCAAAGCAAAACAAAACATTCTGCCCTTAACACATTGTAAAATGAACATCATATGGTCTGATGATAACTGATCTGACCAAAAAAAAAAAGTCATCAGGTCTTTTTTAGACTCTAATGCAACATTTATGATCAATATCTCAACTATGTTTTGTTTCCAACTGCTAGAATGTTGGCAGAGATAATCCTTGGGCTTAATTTTTGTATAACTTGTACCTGCTCATTATAAAAGAAAAAAAAAAAGTACTGATAAATAAAGCAAAGAAAAAGACCAGGCATTGCCTGTAATTCTATCCCCCAGAGGTAACCATTGCTAACACTTCAGTGTATATTCTGCCAGTGTGTTTAATTTTTTAAAACCAAGAAGAAAGGACTTTTTGGAATCACATTTCAAATGAAAGGGACTGCTTTGTGCCTAGGGCCTGGGCAGAGACATTTGAGAAGAGATGTAACGCACATATGTTTTCCCTGGCTTAGAAGAGCGCAAACAAACCATAAACAGTGTGATGACTGGGGTCATGAACAGTTTTATCTCCCGTTTTATTTAGAGTGTCAAGGCAAGGGCATCTAAGTTCAATAGTGATAAGTTAAATTCCTACTGAGTTGAGGCATCCCTTCCTTGCTGGCCAAGGGAGGTTTCTTTAGGTACTTTTATAAATTGATGGGCTTGGAAACCAAGAACTAGTATGGACCCAAAAGGTCACTGGGTCCAAATTCTCCTCCTAGGAAAACCGTGTCTGAAGTGGTCAGCACCATTGGGCATGCTTTCTATCTTAAGTTATCATTAATGTAAATTCCACAAGGTCTCTGGGTTCCATATGAAATGTCTCTCATTGTCAAAAAGTCTCAGCCTGTGTTAATAAGTCTATTTAAGCTTATTTACTCACAGATGTCTTCTGTGGAGAAGACTAATCAGAACTTTTGTTCCCTGAGGCTAGTAAGCCATCCCTCAGCCTTCTCTTCACTGGGCTATTTAGATTGAACCATATGGAATGGCCAATATCACACCATTTTTGACCTTAAAAATAGCAAATGTACATACTTAGACCTAATAAATAACCCTAACTCTTCTTAACTTATTTCAGAGGTTCTTTATTTCTTTTGACAATTGAGGAGTTTTTCGTCCCCCCTCTGGACCTTCTCCAATGTCTCTGTAGCCTTCTTAGAATTCAGTGATTCATAGATGCATACTAGTGCCAGAATAATTGCTAACACCACAGAGAACTGTTGCAGACATACTTAACCATTCCCACTTTTTAAAATGTCAATTGGAATTTTTTAAAGTTAAAGACAGTAAATGAGAGAAGACCCAGGTTAAAACATACTCCCATCGGTTTAGGGCTAGAAATAGTACGGGGAAAAAAAAGAGATATTATCAAATAAATAAACAAAATTATGAGATTCCCTTGACCAACGATATCACTTTCTACTAGTTTAATATTTCATGACCAAGAAGATCCAATATGCCTATTTTTTCTTCTCTTCTCACCTTTAGCTCAACCATAAATTTCCAGCAACAGTGCACATGGCGCATCAAAAACCCGCACCTGCTCTGGAAAAGGTTGTTCCACTGAAAAGGATCTACATTATTCAGCAGCCTCGAAAATGTTAAGCCTGGATTTAAAACACAGCCGTCTGGCCAGCTGCCTCAAACATCTGACAGCTTAGCAAAAAGGGCCAAAGCTTTCCATAGGCATGCTGCACTTGCTTGGTAAATTAAACAGCTTTTGTATCTTCCCCTTTGACTTTAGGTAATAAAGCATCCAAACTTGTAAATCTAACACATCCCTGTGCCTCTTTTTGGTCCAGGTCAGAATCCCATTGATGTTTGCATGTGTAATTCTGTAGACTAAGTGAAGCATCCAGAATACCTGACTGTTCCATCCACCTCCCTGCATAAGCACTCTTCTTGACACTGACCCTGAATTGTTCCACCCTCATTGAGTTCTCCTTGAAGGCAGAGGTTGGAGAGGAGTAGACTGGGCTTGGAAAAGGCCAATATCCAATGCAAACATAAGAAGTGACTCTTCTCAGTTGTTTGTCTAAGGATGTTCAAGTTTTCACTTGAGGTGAAATGTCTTTTCCAGTTTCCCACATAAGTACATAGTTTGTTTTCAAGGCTTAATGTGGGAAAATGAAAAATTAAATTGATTACAAACATATTATTTTCTGCCAAGCAATCAAGGACAGAAGGTGGAATTATAGCTTCAGTGGGAGAGTTGCTCAGGGCCTCCCAGAAAGCTTCAGAATAGGACATCGTGGTTGGGCTACAGAAGTTATTTTCACTGGAGGTGGGGTGGGAAAGAGAGTATTGCCATAACTAAGCTTGCACTAGCTCTTCTCCCCTCTACCACACACACACATACACACACACACACACACACACACACACACACACTTTTCATGAATTCACACGTAAACAGTCAAGGGCATCCTCAGGTGACAGGTGGGGACCTCCATATCCTTTCCTCACAGAGGTTGGCTGTCGCTCACTGCTTCACCATTCTGCACCTCCAGTTGAGAATGCTATTGGAGCACTAGCCCTTCTCTTTACCCAGGGAAGGGTGCCAGCACTTCAGTCCTTGATTGAACAGGTTGACAACTCTTGGAGTATGACCTGGTACTGAACCTGTCTCTGATTCTTGGAAACAAGAGGCACTGGCTAATGCCCACTTGGATGTGGGGATGCATCCACCTCCTCCCCTCCATTTTTTGGCTCTTTTTCGGGAATAAGAGAATTGCTAGAGACAATAGCAGGCCTTCAGGCAATGCCAGCATGAATCAGTAAGACAGTTATTACCACCTCATTTTGGCTTAGCTCAGTTTCCAGTCCTCTGGGACTGTTGTTAGATATATCCCAGGAAGATAACTGTTGTGAGGAAAATGGATGAAGTTCAAGGTCAGCCACTGTTTTCCAAGGGGACAGTAACACAGAGCAGATGGTGGGTACGGGTTGGAACATTAGACTAACATTCAGGAGACGGAGATGCTACTACTGACCCTTACTGGTTCTGCAACCTTAAGCAAGCCACTCAACCTTTCCAATCCTTGCCAAATGGGCACAATAACACCTGACTCCCCAACTGAACCCTTTCAGTGTTGCATACTGCAAAGAAGATAAAATGACTACTGAGATTGGTAAAAGCTAATTAAAGAGTAGTGGTGAGAGCAAAATGGTGCTGGGATGCCTATCCTAGAAGCTGCCAGAACTACAGTAATAGTAGAACTCTATTAAGCTGAGACTAGAACAGGAAATTCAGAGAAAAGCTGAAGATTTGGGACTGGATGGAGGCAGGAAGGAAACATGGGGAGGGGATAATAAGAGAAATGAGAAACACAGATGGTGGCACTGCTAGATTTGCCTTTCTTTAGGGTGATATGAGGGCCAGCCACCCAAAGGAAGTGAGACGGGAGGAAGGGTACCATTTTCTCTGTCTGGAGACGAGGGATGTACTGTGGGGGAAGGGAGGCTGCTCAAAGGGAGCCTATGCAGTGAGGACTCACGCATGAACTTAAATTATAGTCATTTAAATCACCAAGTCACAGGAAGTCAGAAGTTTGGTACGAGCTTCAGATCTGAAAGGAAATTGGAATTCCCTTAGCTAATGTAGCAGCAGAAGAAGGTTCAGGAGAGAATTCTGTGGTGATATGGAGGCATGTGCAAGAGCTGCCCACTGTCCCTCCTGAGGAAGACAGCCCAGCGTGGATGTCCTGTGGCTCCGCTCAGAGGCCCTCAGCCATGGGTCATGGGCCCAGCAAAGGCCATGACAAGGAGGAGGGGCTGCCGTGGGCTGGGAATCCACTGGCAGATAACTTTCTTCAGCTCATTTGAGTTCCATTCACCAGATTCTATGCTAGGCACTGGGACATGAAGATGAATAAGACACAGCCCCTGTCCACCAGGATCTCTCAGACCAAAGGGAAATGGACACCCAACAAATCAATAACAAGAGAGAGTATAGATGCAGCTTGGTGGGGGCCGGGGTCATGCTGTGGATGAGGCTCAAGAACTCACCCGAAGGTCACGTGCAGGCCAAAAAAATCCATGGTGGCTGTGGAGACCAATAACTCATGTGTGGATCTTTAATAAACAGACATTCCCTAAGCTTATTACGAAATCTTCAAACATACACAAAAGTTGAGTGAATATTATATTGAACCCTCACGTACCCATCACAGGGCTTCAACAACATGGGCCATCTTGGTTTGGCCACAGCATCCGGCCGCCTACTTCTTTGCTCTTTTCCCTCTCTCCTTCTGGGTTACTTTAGAGTGAGGCCTAAACCTCTTATCATTTCATCTAGAGATACTTCAGTACGTTATCTCCAAAAGACAAGCCCTCATGTGCTTGCGCTCTCTCTCTCTCTCTCATCTCTTTCTCCTTCTGTAAACTGAATTTTCACCAAGATTGAGGAGAATCTTTCCCCACAGAAGGGAGATCGGCATTGCTAGCTATGCTAGGCACAAGAGCCAACACAAACAGAAGACCCCCGCTGAGCCAGGAACGCTGAGAGAGCAGGTAGAGTTCGGACAGTAGATGATGAAGCTGGCCTTCAGGTCCAAGGAGGGAACCAGGAAACACAAAGTTACTGAGGGCAAACAACAGGAAGAAAATGACAGGCAAAACTAGGTCTTGCCAAGGAAAAAGATGTAGAGAACACTTAGAAATAGCTATTTCTGAGATCACTCAAAAAAACATACAGTAAGAGAGGAACAAAGGATGATAAATTATTGGCAGGAAAAACTAAAATCAATTTATCCAACAAACACTTGCCAGGTTTCTCCTGTGTGACAGGCTTCGTTTAGATAGATGCCAAGTCAAGCAATATATGCCTGGCATTTGACATGTCGTGTTTTATCTGTTTTATTTTATTCATTCATTCATTCATTTTGAGACAGAGTCTTACTCGATCGTCCAGGCTGGTGTGCAGTGGCGCAATCATGGCTCACTGTAGCCTCAATCTCCCTGCTTCAGATGATTCTCCCAAGCTGCTGGGACCACAGGTGTACGCCACCACACCCATGCCTGGCTAATTTTTTATTTCCTGTAGAGACAGCGTTTCCCTGTATTGTGCAGGCTGGTCTCAAACTCCTAGGCTCAAGCGATCCTCCCACCTCGGCCTCCAAAAGTGCTGGATTACAGGCATGAGCCACTGCACCTGACCTGAGCTATGTTTTGTTTTAAAGAACATCTAGATGTCAGCTGGTGTCACCACCCCTTTCAGAATAAGATTGGCTCAAATTCCCATATTGTCCCCAGTGGATATTTAAAGCCCTCTCCAAGATGTGTGTAAATTCCCAGGAGGGTTACACTGGTATGGTTACCTCTGATTTTCAGTGAATTCGTTCATTGCTTGCTGTCCCTGTGCCTTCACTACCCTGATCCGGACCCAGCTCTTTTCCGTGATTTCCCTAAAAGTCTTCTTCAGTGGGTGGCAACATTTACTAAGGACTTGGTAGAGCATTTACATCGTGGTAACCAGACGACATCCAGTAGAACGTCTGCTACCCTCATTCTGTTTGTGGGTCCTTCCACCCACTTCCCACTGCCACCCCCACTGCACCCCACCCCAGGACTTCGTTCACTGCTCATGTCACCTGGGGCAGCCTCCATCTTGTTGGAAGTGTTCCCCTCTCCCACTCTCCCTTCCCTCACTTTTCTTCCCTTACCCTGTTCAGTTTCAAATCAGCAATTCAGCTACTTCTCTGGTTGTTGGACTCCTGGAAAATCATGTCACCTTACCCCAAAATAGTCTCCTCACACTCAAACAGCTCTGACACCAACGGTCAGGATGTCAACATTTTTGTCCAAATATGATAGAACAGATGAACAATGAATTCATTAGAACAAATGAAGTGATGGAGAACCAGAGGCAAGAGAAATGAGAAGCGAAAGGAAAAGGAAGAGAAGTTTCAAATAAAATCTTGAAGGCCTGAAAGAAATACCCACACAAAATTAGGGCAAGCAGAGCTTCCACTAAAAAATATATAAGACAGAATTTTAAGCATGGTTCTCCATACAGTATTTCATGGAATTGTCACAAGAATTCTGAAAGATGATAGCTATTATTATCCTATTATACCGATGGGGAAAATGAGCCTCTGGGAAATTAAGAGATTCCTTAATGTCTTGTAGTTTGTTAAGTAGAGAAATTTATCTGGGGCTCTCTTAATCCCAAATCTAGAGCTGTCTCTGCTACCCCATAAGAAAATAGGTTGGAGCTGAAGCTTAGAAGTCTCCAAACAGAGAGGATCGAGATGTACTTTTGGCTTAGGAAATAGAGATGAATTTGAAGAGAGAATTCTGTGTGTGAAAGAACTGATGTGGGATTCACCGAATACCTCAATAGGGCAAGAGCCACACAAACACAGCTTCTCAGATTTTTCTTTGAAAGGTGCTATGGTTTGAATGTCTGTTTCCTCCAAAGCTCATGTGGAAATGTAACCTCCAATGTGGCAGCGTTGAGAGGTGGGGCCTTTGAGAGGTGATTGGGTCAAGAGGGCTCTGCCCTCCTGCATGGATTAATGTGTTCAGGGATTAATGGATTAATCGGTTACCACGGGAGTGGGCCTGGTGGCTTTATAAGGAGAAGAAGGGAGGCCTGGCTTAGCATGCTCAGCCCCCTCCCCATGTGTGATGCTCTGCACCACCTCGGGACTCTTCAGAGAACCTCCACCAAAAAGAAAGGGCTCCCAGATGTGGCTTCTCAACCTTGGATTTCTCAGCCTCCATAACTGTAAGATATACATTTCTTCTCTTTACAAATTACCCAGTTTCTGGTATTCTGTTGTAAGCAATAGAAAACAGACTAAGACAGATATAATGTGAAAGCTTGAAAGATCATGGAAGTGAACTGGGTTTGGAGAAAAGATCAAATGTACAGGATGAGCCTTCAAAAGACAAATGAAAGATAAAAGGAAACTTTGCACAGGACACCTCGCCTGTGTACAGCAAAAGATATGAGGCCGGGGAACATGTCACGTGAGGCTTGGGAAAAGAGCTAGGGTAGGGGAAAGATGACCTTGCACTGAAGTATTCATTATCAGACTGTAAGATGTAGCAACAGACATCTGAATGTTTTCTACAATGGCTTTGCAAATAAGTCTAAATCATTGCAGAAGCATGTTTTGAATGACCTGGATGCCTACTTTATGAGCAAGTGTATTACAGCACCTCTGGCCCAAGTTCACACTGGGATTTTTAACCCATCAACAGTGCCAGTACTCTATCTCAGAGACCTATGAGAAAAGAAGGGAGGAGGACTTACAGAAATGTTCCTCATGAGCAAAATTTCATGGTAGTGTGAAAACAGACAAATGAGAGAACTGAGTCATTGTAAGCTTGCTAAAGTTATGAAACTAGCCAGAATCATATCTATATTAGAACAGCCATTGGTCATAAATAAAATAATTTAGGTCAACACTGTGGATGCAGAGGAATTTTTTTTTCTTTTTTAAAAGATCTATCAGTTATTCAAGTTAAAGAACCATTCAAGTGGAGACAGGAATATTCATTTAGCTGCCCATGCTAGCCATTTGAATATGGCAGGATTGAAAGGATCATAAGCAAAAACGCTAGAGGTCATAAAACGTAAAGTGCAGGATTTTGTCATCTCTGTGTACACGATGAAGAGATTGAAATTAATTTCTAAAAACATAGGAAATTGGGTAGAGGTGAAGAAGAACAGAAGTCCTGCTCCCCTTTAAAGATTTCAGAAAAATGAAACATTTTCTTTAACAAATAAAGAGAGTTTTCCAAAGGGGTATAGCCAGAGGCTTTTAAGGATAAAATAGATATTGCTGCAGAAGTGTTTAAGAGACAGCACAGTTAAATAAAATGGAGGTGAAGACACTGGAGCAGAAATAGCGAAATTGAAGACCAGATGAAACAGAATGGGGAGGATGAGAGCAGAAAAGGTCAGGCAAGAACAAAAACACTCTCGCCAGAAACCTGAGGTCTGGGAGACGAGTGAGGACTGTCACAAGATTAAAATGGACAGAATAAGAAGGCACCAGAAGAGAACCTTGAGATAATGGAAAGGTTTAACCAAACGTATCAAGTGCAAAGAAAGATTGAGTGGCCAGCTCGGCTGTGGGCTGACGAAGAAACAAGCAATCTGACAGCGGACATCATGGGTCAAGTGGCTCTAAGTGAGCAGGTTTTGAAGGAAGGAAGCACCCCGGGTCTGGCAGGCGCCCTGCGTAGTTCTATCAGGCGTTTAAGAACTGAGCAAAGCACTGTTTCCCATGACAGACACTTGAGAGGAAGGTGGAGTGTCCTGTATAGTAAAAACAAGGAGCTGGTGATATTTCCAAAAAAAAACAGAAGGTGGATGCTGGGAACTAGAGGTCAGTATCTTTACAAACTTGTAGTAGGAGACTTTGTAGCAGAATGCTAGACAAAGTTTTTTTTAAAAAAGTTGTCTGGACTGGTGTGAAATGACAAACATGTCAGGGGCTTAGCAGGGATAATCAACAGTGGGGGTGGGAGAGGGGGATGGTCCCTGACCACACAAGCATTTGTAAAAAAAAAAAAAAAAAAAAAAAAGGAAAGAAAAAAGCCTTTTTGCTGTGTCTCCAAGGACTAGTCATTTGGCCTCCCTTTTCCAATTCCTGAAACACACCAAAGGGGCTGAAGTAGCACAAATCAGTCTATTTTTATCAGGCAAGAAGGAAGGCCCAATACTGCCATATCTTTTTGTTCTTTTCCAAAGCAATCTGAAATATAGGTTTTGTGTGAAATCTTCTGAATTTGATACGTTGGCTCAACTTTCTTATGTTTATTTATTTATTTATCATTTATTCTTTTTTTTTTTTTGAGACAGAGTCTCACCCTGTTGCCCAGGCTGGAATGCAGTGGTGCGATCTCACTGCAAGCTCCGCCTCCCGGGTTCAAGCGATTCTCCTGCCTCAGCCTCCTGAGTACCTGGGACTACAGGCACGTGCTACCACGCCTGGCTAATTTTTTGTATTTTTAGTAGAGACAGCGTTTCACCGTGTTTTCCTGACCTTGCAATCCGCCCGCCTCAGCCTCCCAAAGTGCTGGGATTACAGGCGTGAGCCACCGCACCCGGTCTTTTACGTTTATTTTTACCATACACTGTGCAGAGAAACAGTTGAGTTTACATGTTCAATTTGGCCAATGGGCCACCGTTTCGTGTATGCCGGGATTTTCACACCCAGCCTTCACAACCATCCTATGTTCCTGATGACCTGAGGGATGCAAGGGCAGGGCTTGCCTCTCTTGCAGGGGGAATGCAAGGAAATAGTTGATAACCTTAGAGTTTGGCAAGAAGTAGGATGTGAAGATGAAAAGGAAATGGCCCACTTTAAGCAGAGCCCGGTTTTAGTTTCCGCAGGTGGTAGCATTCAGGCAGTTACTGAAGGTTTACATCAGCACTGACAAAATAATACACAAGGTCATAAAAATAAAAATAAAAAACAGAGAAATCTGATAATACAGATGGTATGGATGGATGAAGAGGCTAGGCCCATGAAGATTTCTGCTTCAAGGTTTGGAGGGTGTAGAATAATAGCTATCATTTACTGAGAATTTACTGTGTGCCAGAGGCTGTCCATTATATTTAATCTCTAATATTTACAACAACCCCTTTTACAAATGCTGAAGGATTATTCAGAGGAGTTAAGGCATACAACACCCAGGTCTCTGGGCCTTCATGCTTTCTTCTTTAACTGGAAATCTTTCCATTACTTTTTTTTGGCCAAAATATTCATCGCAACACTATTCATGTGTTTAAAAAGCCAACAAATGGTCAAATAATTCCACTCCTAGATATAGAACCAGGAAATAAAAGACATATCCACACAAAAATTTGTACACAAATGTCACAGCAGCTTTATTCATAATAGCCAAAAATTAAAAACAACTCAGATGTCCATCAACTGACAAACAGGTAAAAAAGATGCAGTATCTCTATACCCTGGCATATTACTTGACAATAAAAAGGAATGAAGTGCTGATTCATGCTACAACATAAATCAATCTTGAAAACATTACGCTAAGTGAAAGAAGCCAGTCACAAAAGACCGCTAAGTGAAAGAAGCCAGTCACAAAAGACCACATATTGTTCCGTTTACATAAAATGTCCAGAATAGGCAAAACTATACAAGTAGTGAGTAGAAGTGGTTGCCTAAGACCGAGGGACAGGGAGAGTTGGAGGTTGCATTTTTAACCCTAAATATTAATAGTATAGGGTTTCTTTGAAGGATACTGAAGATGTTCTCAGATTGATTATACCGATGGTGGCACAACTCTGAAAATACTAAAAACCATTGAATTATACACTTAAATAAGTGAAATTATATGATACATCAATTATCTCAATAGAATTGTTACAAAAAAAAAAGATATAAAGAGAATATTGGTTTTGAAATATCTGTTCCATGTCAGGAAACACAAATTATTACCTAATAAAGGTTGGCACCAATTTTATATTCTAACTTCTTCACCAACCCAAACTGTAGTCCAATCCCCAGGCTTGTGGCCCTCAATATTGGGGCTTGGCTACACCTCGGGCCTTAGACTATCCAGGGCATAAGCATTTTGTGTGTGTGTGAAACAGGGTCTCACTCTGTCATCCAGGCTGGAGTGCAGTGGTGCAATCACAGCTCACTGCAGCCTCCACCTCCTGGGCTCAAGTGATCCTCCCACCTCAGCCTCCAAAATAGCTGGGGACTACAGGTGTGAGCCATCGCACCCAGCTAATTTTTTAATTTTTTGTAGAGACAAGGTCTCCCCATGTTGTCCAGGCTGACCTTGAATTCCTGGGCTCAAGTGCTCCTCCTGTCTCAGCCTCCCAAATTGCTGGCATTACAGGCATGAACCACTGTGCCTGGCCCTCACATAAGAATTTCACATACAGTATCTCATTTACTTCCATGACAGCCCCACAAGAAGGGTATTATTATCATTCCCATGGGAAGGATGAGGAAATGCTTAGTGAGACTGCATCATTTACTAAGCAATGAGGTTGGTATGTGGCAGAGTCAGGGTGCAAAACCAGACAGCTGGATGTCACAGCCTGGACTTTCCACGCAAAACCCCACATGCTCATACGCTGTTGGTGGGATTATAAATTGGTACATATTAACTTTCTGGAGGGTAATTTGACAGGGTGTGTCAAAAGTTATTTGAAAACCCATACTTTTTAACCCAGCTACTCTACTTCTAAAAATTTTCTATAAAAATTATTGGACAAGTAAATAAAGATATATATGCAAATATAAGGATGTTCATCAAGGTATTGTGTATATATATAGCAATAGCCAATTTTAAAAACTTTTTAAAAGAAAAATTTGTATTTCTGTCCACAAAGGAATGGCTAAATTATAGCCCAGCACATCCCTCTGGCAGTGTAGCTGAGCTCAGGAAAGGTATGTTCTGTGCATTAGCATCTGGGGGAGCAAGAGGGGTCAGGAGAATAGGAAGGAAGAACCCTTCACCAAACCAGGTCACAAGGCCCAGCCTGGGCTGATGTGTGTGTCACACTCTTGGAAAGGTCACCTCCTCACCACCATCCCAGTCTCCACCAGGATTGTACAGCAGTGTCTATTAATGACAGAACCATTCTTCAATGTCATTTACCCAAAACATATCATTTAGCATTAATCTATTCATAGAATGTTTCTGAAATATTTTTAAGCTAGTTTTAGGGGCCGGGTGAGGTGACTCATGCCTGTAATCCTAGCACTTTGGGAGGCCAAGGAGGGTGGATTGCCTGAGTTCAGGAGTTTGAGACCAGCCTGAGCAACACGGTGAAACCCCGTCTCTACTAATATACAAAAAAGAAATTAGCTGGGTATGGCGGCATGTGCCTGTAGTCCCAGCTACTTGGGAGTCTGAGGCGGGAGAATTGCTTGAACCCGGGAGATGGAGGTTGCAATGAGCCAAGAATGCACCACTGCACTCCAGCCTGAGCAACAGAGCAAGACTCCATCTCCAAAAATAAAAATAAAAATAAACTGGTTTGGGGGCTGCAAAATACTATCTCATAGTAGTTAAAGCAGCCACGTAAGACTCTGGGTCTTCGCCAGAGCCACAGGGACTCTGTGGAAAGGAAAGCCCCCTTTCCTTCCTTAGACCTTCCATGCTTACCTCCACCTCCATATTTCTCCTCTTTCTCCAACAGGAACAAGCTCAGCTGGGAGTGAGCAATGAAAGGCAGGTCCAGCCCTTTCACCATGGCTGCAGTTGGAAGCAAACAAGTGAATTTGACACAAGGTGATATATATATATATAGAGAGAGAGAGAGAGAGAGAGAGAGAGTTTTGTTTTGTTTTGTTTTGTTTTGTTTTGTTGTTTTGAGACACAGTCTTGCTCTGTCACCCAGGCTGGAGTGCAGTGGCACAATCTCAGCTCACTGCAACCTCCAACTCCCGTGTTCAAGCGATTCTTCTGCCTCAGCCTCCCAAGTAGCTGGGACTACAGGCATGCACCACCATGCCTGGCTAATTTTTGTATTTTTAGTAGAGATGGGGTTTCACCATGTTGGCCAGGCTGATCTCAAACTCCTGACCTCAAACGATTTACCCGCCTTGGCCTCCCAAAGTGCTGGGATTACAAGCATGAGCCACTGCGCCCAGCCTATATATTTTTAATTACTTTTAAACAAGGTGTAGTTGAGGAATCTTCTTCCAACTTCATGACTGAACTATAATGGGAGACTGTGCAACCTTTTTATTAGGACTTAAGGGAAGCTGCAGACTTTTTGAAATTAATGGCTTGATTTTACCAAAAGGAAGATGAAAAAACTCTCTAGAGACTGATGAATGGATGCCATTAAGAGTGTTTGATGAGCTCCACAGTGATACACCCAATTCACTTCCTCACCTATAACAGTAGATTGCCCAATGGCCATTTTGTACAATATAAAAGTTCAGATTGATCTTCTGTTTAGGAAACATTTGTTTCCACAAAAAAACTCTTGTTCCTATTGCATCACCATAAATTCATGAAGTGGGTAACTGTGCAATGGTTACATTTTTAGAAAATACATACTGAAACATTTAGATGTAGAGGATCCAGAACCTCAGATGGTTCAGATACAGTATGAGAGAGAGAGAGAGAGAGAGAGAGAGAGAGAGAGAGAGAGAGAGAGAGAGAGAGGAAGCGCATGTGGGATAAAATGTTGATGACAGGGAATCTGATTAAGGGCATATAAATCTTTTTTTTTTTTTTTTGGAGACAGGGTCTCACTCTCATTGCGCAGGCTGGCAGCTCACTGCAGCCTTGACCTGCCAGGCTCAAGCAGTCCTCCCACCTCAGCCTCCAGAGTAGCTGGGAACACCAGTGTGCATCACCACATCAAGCTAATTTTTATATTTTTCATAGAAATGGGATCTTGCCATGTTGGCCAGGCTGGTCTTGAGCTCCTGGGCTCAAGTGAGCCATCTGTCTAGGCTCCCAAAGTGCTGGGATTACAGTTGTAAGCCATTGCACCCAGAGGGCATAGAGATCTTTATGCTATTTTTATTTTTGTAATATTTTTAAAATTTTGAAATCATGTTTACTATTTGGGTGACAGAATGGACTATTTGGGCTTTCAACAGAAGCCCAAACCTCAACATTACGCAATATATCCATGTAATAAACCTGCGCATGTACCCCAAATCTAAAATTTATATATTTATTTGTTTAATTTATGTGTTTATTTTGAGATGGAGTCTCGCTCTATTGCCCAGGCTGGAGTGCAGTGGCATGAACACAGCTCACTGTAACCTCGAACTCCTGGGCTCAAGTGATCCTCCCACCTCAGCCTCCCAAAGTGCTGGGATTACAGGCATGAGCCACCATGTTCAACTTAAATTTTTTTTTTTTTAAGGAAAAAAATAAAATAAAACTTGCCATCATTTCTAAATCAAGTGCTAAACATTAAAAAAGATTCTCTAAGCCAAAAGCTAAGAATATATTGATGCTTCTCAAATGGTAACAAGGCACCCTGAGGATATTAATGTAATGCCTACATCTGACATTTTTTTATAGTTATTTTAAATAAAAAATACACTTAGATGAGTGAAAACTCTGAACACTATGAAAAGGTAGGTACTGAGAACTGTCATTCCTTCCTATCCCCATCAACTCCGTTGCTCTCACACTCTACAGGTAACCATATTTATTCATTTCTGGTTTCTCTTTCCAGTGACTACTTACGCAAATACAAACAAATATGAATATATATTATTCCCCTCCCTCCTTTATACGCAAAATGAGGCATGCTGTACACACCCTTCTGTGCTTTGGTTTGGTCACCTAGCAGTATATCCCTTTAGGATGTCATCCCTGCCTGTAGAAAGGTGAACATAATCGCTGCTTCTATTTATTCACACAGAGAGTATGCCCAAGCCTGATACCTGGCTCTGGATTAAATGAACTGTGCTTTGCATTTGCACTTCACAGCTGGCTAGAAAAGTCAACTCCTACAGTTGTCAAAGGTCAAGTTCAGAATGTCTAGACACTTTCTTAAATATTCTGACTCGTTTTGAACTTCAAGGAAAAATGATACTTCAAATATTTTTCTTGAAAGAACACGGAGAAGATGGGCTGGCCACAGAGTTTACTTACATTTTCATGATTCCTTTTTTAAATGCCTCACTCGGGGAATTTTCAGACAATCTTTGTTTTGTATTCCTGCCCTTTGTTATACATGGCTGCAACCCAGAACTGTCAGAGGAGATTAAGTTTATAAGAGAAGAGTTTCTAAATTTTTGAAATATTATGACTAAGTGAAATCATTTTTTTTTTCTATCTGCAATGCAGTTTAGCTCAGCTCAACAGACATTCACTGGGCCTTGTGCAAACCACTGAGCTTTAATAGATGAATGAGACATTGCTCCTGGCCTCAGATGAACACAAATAATTTCTCTTTAATGTGGAAACTGCTATGGTACACAAGCAGGCACAGGCTGCTACAGGAGGACAAAAGAAGAGTGCTGAGCCCTGCCTCATTAGAGAAAATGAGCTAAGTCATGAAGACCAGTAAAAGCTGAACAGAAAAAGAAGGGCAGGAGCAGCAGAAGCAAAGGTCGTGAAATTTCATGAACACGCAAAGGTAACTACTATAGGTGGGAAAGTAACAAACCATTTGAGCATCATTAGAGTCCACAGCAGGAGACATGACTGCAAAAGGGAGAGCCTTGTATGGCCTGCCAGGGAGCTTGGACTTGAATCTAAGCAGTGGTTAAAAAAAGGACCTTGGTCAGGTTTCCTTTCAGAAGGCTCATCTTGGCTTTGATATGGAGGATGAATGTGGGAAGGGATAAATCTATAGGCAGAGAGACATAGAGGCCAAAAGGAGGAAGCGTATTTGAGAAAGGTTTGGGCAGCAGACACTGCAGGGCTTGATGATTGCTGGTCTGTGTGTGGGAGGAGTCCAGGAAGATCGTTGGTCCTGACTCATGTGACTCAGAGAATGATGGGGCCATTTATTTATTTATTTATTTAAGATGGAGTCTTGCTTTGTCACCCAGGCTGGAGTGCAATGGTGCAATCTCGGCTCACTGCAACCCCTGCCTCCCAGGTTCAAGCGATTCTCCTGCCTCAGCCACCCGAGTAGCTGGGATTACAGGCGCGCGCCACCACGCCCAGCTAATTTTTGTATTTTCAGTAGAGGCGGGGTTTCACCATTTGACCAGGCTGGTCTCGAATTCCTGACCTCAGGTGATCCACCCACCTCAGCCTCCCAATATTCTGGGATTACAGGCGTGAGCCACCACACCCGGCTGATGGGGCCATTAAAGGAATCAGGGAAACACAGCAAGAGGGAAAGGATGATGGGTTCTGTTTGAGTCCTGTTGACTGTGAGCGTAGCAGGCAGATGCAGCTATGAATCCAATGATCAGAGGAGAGTTCTGGTATGAAAAATACATATTCAAGCATTATATTAGTTTCCTGAGACTGCTGTAACAAATTACCACAAATTTAGTAGCTTAAAACAACATAAATTTATTCTCTTATGATTCTGGAGGTGAGAAGTCTAAAATTAGTCTCACTGAGCTAAAGTCAGGGTGTCAGCAGGGCTGGTTCCTTCTGGAGGCTCTAGGGGAGAATCCTTTTCCTTGCCTTTGCTCCGAGAAACTGCCTGCATTCCTCAGTTTCTGGTCCTTAATCCATCTTCAAAGCCAAGAGTGCAGGGTCTTGCTTCTGTTGCCGCATAGCTTTCTTCTGTAGTCAGGCCTCCCTCTGCCTCCCTTCTATCAGGACACGTGTGATTACATTGCACAGATAATCCAGGATAATATTCCCATCTCAAGATCACAACTGCGCATTTTGCTCGATAAGGTATTATTCACAGGTTCCAGAGATTAAGAACTGGGCATCTTTGGAAGCCATTATTCAACCTACTATGTGTTGATAGCATAAAGTTACTGAGAGTAGATACAACTGATAAGGTGAACATGTATGGAGAGAAAAGCATGAGATCAAGACCAGAATACTGGAAATACCAAAGTTAGAAGAGTGAGCACTGGACTAGGCATGGTGGCTCATGCCCGTAACCCCAGCACTTTGGGAGGCCGAGGTGGTGGATCTCTTGAGCCCAGGAGTTTGAGAGCAGCCTGGGCAACACAGTGATACCCTGTGCCTACAAAGAAAATTAGATGGGCATGGTGGCATGTGCCTGTAGTCCCAGCTACTTGGAAGGCTGAGGTGGGAGGATCACTTAAACCCAAGTGGTTGAAGCTGCAGTGAGCCAAGATCATGCCACTATCCTCCAGTCAGGGAAACAGAACAAGACCCTGTCTCAAAAACTAATAATAATTGACTGGGTGTGGCGGCTTACGCCTGTAGTCCCAGCACTTTGGGACACCAAGGTGGGTGGATCACTTGAGTTCAGGAGTTCAAAACCAGCCTGGCCAACATGGTAAAACCCCATCTCTACTAAAAATACAAAAAATTAGCCAGGCCTGGTGGCACATGCTTGTAATCCCAGCTACTTGGGAGGCTGAGGCAGGAGAATTGCTTGGACCTGGGAGGCAGAGATTGCAGTGAGTTGAGATGGCGCCATTGCACTCCAGCCTAGGTGACAAAAGCGAAACTCCATCTCAAATAATAATACTAATTTTTTTTAAGGCGTGACCATTGGAAGAAGAAACCCAAAGAAGATGGAGAAGGAAGGTTGACCAAGGGGAGCACCAGGAAAGAACTGGTGTCATGGAGGCGAAGAATGGAGAGTTACAGGGAATGGCGGCAGGTGACATTGAGTAAACCACCTAGAGGTTCCTGGGCATCTTTTCCATGGTTGTTTCAGTGAAATGCAAGGGGTAGAAATCAGATGGTAGTGCTGGGTGCGGTGACTCACGCCTGTCATCCCAGCACTTTGGGAGGTTGAGCCGGGCAGATCACAAGATCAGGCAATTGAGACCATCCTGACTAACACGGTGAAACCCCGTCTCTACTAAAAATACAAAAAAAATTAGCTGGGCGTGGTGGCAGGCACCTGTAGTCCCAGCTACTTGGGAGGCCAAGGCAGGAGAGTGGCATGAGCCCAGGAGGCGGAGCTTGCAGTGAGCCTAGATCACACCACTGCACTCCATCCTGGGCGGCAGAGCAAGACTCCGTCTCAAAAAAAAAAAAAAAAAAAAAAAAGACATCAGATGGCAGCAAATAGCAGTCATGGGCAATGAGGACAGATGGACCACCTTTTCAACAAGCTGGCTAAGAAGAAAAGAAAAGAGGCATGATGGCAACTACAAAGAAATGCAGACTCAACAAAGGAAGCAATTTTGTGTTGTTCTGCTTTCTTTCTAAGAAGACCTGAGTTTGGAGCATACTTGTAGGCTGAAAACAAAGAGCTCATGGACTGGGAGAGGCTAAAGATTTATGCGGAAAAGAGTCACTGAGAGAACAAGGTTCCGAAAGAGGCTGATGGGTAGGAATTCAAAAGCTCAGATCACTGAAATTTAAAATATGCCTATCCTTTGATGCCGTTTCTCAGAATTTATCTTTCAAGAAAAAATTTTTTAAAAGAACTTATAAAAATGTTCACATAAGGAGGAAAAATTGTACAATATTGTTCAAAGGCAAAGAGATAGATGTATGTACAGGAGTATTCAATGCAGTATCACTAGTAATAGGGAAAATTTGAAACAATTCACATATCTATCAGAAAAGATTAGTTAAGCTATGGATTACAGAACTGCTTTAAAGTCTTGCAGTGGAAAGGTCTCCCTCATAGTATATGATTTCTAGACATAATAAAAGGAAGCTGTTACAGAATTGATAACAAAAGTATACAGCCTCTATAGACTCCACAAATAAGTCTGGAAAAAAACAGTTCTAGTCCACCTAATATATAAAAAAACTCCTTCAAATTCTTTCTTTATTATTATTTTTTATTTTTGGAGACAGAGTCTCCCTCCATCCCCCAGGCTGGAGTGCAGTGGCATGATCTCAGCTTACTGCAACTTCTGCCTCCCAGGTTCAAGTGATTCTCCTACCTCAGCCTCTCAAGTAGCTGGGATTGCAGGCACCTGCCACCACACCCGGCTAAGTTTTTGATTTTTAGTAGAGACAGGGTTTCGCCATGTTGGCCAGGATGGTCTCGAACTCCTGACCTCAGGTGATCCACCAGCCTTGGCCTCCCAAAGTGCTGGAATTACAGGCATGAGCCACCACACCAGCCCAAATTCATTTTTTAAAATAACAGCCTAATAGAAAATATGGGCAAAAGCTAGAAACTGGCATTTCATAGATAACAAACTAGAACAACTAATATATATATTTATATTTTAATAATCAACCTCATTAAGAATGAAAGCTATGTAAATGAGATCCTTCACTTTGTCAATAAGATTGAGAAAAATTAGAAAGATTAATATGTGTTGTTGGTAAGAAAAACACTCCCATAAAGATTGATGGAGCTTAAACATATACATTTGTAGAGAGCAATTTGGAAGTGCTTATCAAATTCTTTTTATTTGTGTAAAAATAAAAATATTTATGGGGTGCAAGTATAATTTTGTTACATACAGAGATTGTGTAGTGGTGAAGTCAGGGCTTTTAGGGTATCCATCACCCAAATTCACAGTTTTAAATGTACCTTTTCACTCAGCAGTTCTACTGCGAAGAATCTATCTATACATTAACGAGAAATTATGAACCAGTATGTATTTTACCTGTTCATACTTTTTACATGCTGGAACAGTGAAAAATTGGACATGACCTGATTGTTCATTAAGAGAAGAACAGTTAAATACATTATATAGAAAGTATGTAACGGAATACTGGGCAGCTATTAAAAAGAAAGAGTTAGATCTAGACGTAGTAAGTTACAAAGAAATGGATTTACCTAAGGTCAGGAGTTCGAGACCAGTCTGACCAACATGGAGAAACCCCATCTCTACTAAAAATACAAAATTAGCCGGGTGTGGTGGCGCATGCCTGTAATCCCAGCTACTCAGGAGGCTGAGGCAGGAGAATCACTTGAACCCGGGGGGAGGAGGTTGCAGTGAGCCGAGATCGCACCATTGCACTCCAGTCTGGGCAACAAGAGCAAAACTCTGACTCAAAAAAGAAAAAAGAAAAAGAAATGGATTTCTAATATTTAAGTAAACAACAAGAAAAGAAATAGCTACATTCCAGGATTCCAGGTATAGCATGATTCCATTTCCAGGAACAAAAACCATTTCTATATACTAGACAAAATAAGGATTTAATAACACACACATCAACATGGATGACTCTCCAATGGATTATGCTAGGGGAAAAAAGCCATGGCTCTGTGGTGGCTCAGGCCTGTAATCCCAGCACTTTGAGAGGCTAAGTGGATCACTTGAAGTCAGGAGTTCGAGACCAGCCTGGCCAACATGGTGAAACCCCATCTCTACTAAAAATACAAAAATTAGCTGAGTATAGTGGCACATGCCTGTAATCCCAGCTACTCAGGAGGCTGAGGCGGGAGAATCGCTTGAACCTGGGAGATGGAGGTTGCAGTGAGCCAAGATCGTGCCCCTGCACTCCAGCCTGGGCAACAGAGTGAGACTCGGCTGAAAAGGCTAGACGTTGTATGATTCCATTCATATGGCCCTCCAAAAAAAGCAAAACTATAGGAACAGAAAACAGATCAATGGTTGCCAGGGCTGGGAGTCAGGGAGCGGGTGACTGTAAAGGGACACAAAAAAAGTTTCTCATTGTTATGGAAATGTTTCATAACTCAATTATAGCTTTGGTTGCACAATTATATGCAATTTTTTTTTTTTTTTTTTTTTGAGACGGAGTCTCGCTCTGTCGCCCGGGCTGGAGTGCAGTGGCCGGATCTCAGCTCACTGCAAGCTCCACCTCCCGGGTTTACGCCATTCTCCCGCCTCAGCCTCCCGAGTAGCTGGGACTACAGGTGCCCGCCACCTCGCCCGGCTAGTTTTTTGTATTTTTTAGTAGAGACGGGGTTTCACCGTGTTAGCCAGGATGGTCTTGATCTCCTGACCTCGTGATCCACCCGTCTCGGCCTCCCAAAGTGCTGGGATTACAGGCTTGAGCCACCGCGCCCGGCCCAATTATATGTATTTTCACAAATTCATAGAACCGTACACTACAAATGGTGAGTTTTACTGTATGTAAATTACACATCAATTAACCAGACTTTTAAAAAAGTTTGTAGAGATTCCCAGTAAGCTGTTAATAATAGTTAGCCCTTGGAGAATGGGAGTGGGAGTATAAGAACAAAAAACATCTTTCATATTTTACACTTCTGCATAATCTGTATTACTTTTAGTAAGTACATACTACTTTTTGGCAATTTTTTAAAAGGTTTTAATAAGTATGACATACTCAATGCATGCAACACTGAATAGCCCTAGAAGACAGTAGATTTACATGTGCTAATACATAAAGGCATTCACAATCACTGTTAAGTAGAAAAAGACAACTTGTACAAAAATATACAATCACTGTTTTGGGAAAATACAATAAAATTATATGTACACATATGTTTAGTTGTGTGTGTGTGTGTGTAGAACTGGAGGATGGCTACCAAATATTTAACAGTAATTTTACAGTATTTACTTTTGGGCAGTGATATCATTGTGGGCTTGTGGAGGGGTGACTTATTTTTAATTTTGGTTTTAGGGTTCTGAGGCTATATCATTTTCACAATTATAAAAAACACTATGTTTTTAAAATAGCATAACTGAAGAAATTTCTTTGACCAAAAGCAGGACTATCCCATCCTCTGAGAGTGAGGCAAGATTTGTACAGATATAGAAAAGTTTGTAGGTTGGACAGCAGATAGAAGATTCTGTACTTTGGGCCTCAATTTTCTCAACAAAATTAGTCATCTGGTGAGAGTGTAGGGAATGGGTGTTGGGGAAATAGGGACTTTCAGAAAGGTGCAAAGGTCTGAAAGCATTTGTAAGAGGAAAGACAGAGAAAAGTTTTTGAGGCTAAGTGAGAAACCCTGCCTAAGATCAAGGTTAGAAATGCCCTCAGAGGGGCCGGCACGGTGGCTCACGTCTGTAACCCCAGTGCTTTGGGAGGCCAAGGTGGGCGAATCACAAGGTCAAGGGTTCAAGACCAGCGTGGCCAACTTGGTGAAACACTGTCTCTACTAAAAATACAAAAAATTAGCCAGGCATGGTGGTGGGCACCTGTAATCCCAGTTACTCGGGACGCTGAGGCAGGAGAATTGCTTGAACTAAGAGGTGGAGGTTGCAGTGAGCCAAGACCATGCCACAGGACTCCAACCTGGGCAACAGCGCAAGACTCCATCTCAAAAAGAAAGAAGGAAAGAAAGAAAGAAAGAAAGAAAGAAAGAAAGAAAGAAAGAAAGAAAGAAAGAAAGAAAGAAAGAAAGAAAGAAAGAAAGAAAGAAAGAAAGAAAGAAGGAAGGAAGGAAGGAAGGAAGGAAGGAAGGAAGGAAGGAAGGAAGGAAGGAAGGAAGGAAGGAAGGAAGGAAGGAAGGAAGGAAGGAAGGAAGGAAGGAAGGAAGGAAGGAAGGAAGGGAAAGAAAGAAAGAAAGAAAGAAAGAAAGAAAGAAAGAAAGAAAGAAAGAAAGAAAGAAAGAAAGAAAGAAAGAAAGAAAGAAAGAAAAGAAAAGAAAGAAATGCCCTCAGAGGCCAATGTGTGAGGCGGCCAGGAGGGGTTTCCAGCAAACTGAAGAGGGCAGGATTAATCAAGGTGGGCCCTAGAGCCTCCACCACAGCCCGGTGTTGCCATGATCCAAGAGAAGGCAGAAATACAGCTTTGTAGATGAAATTATCCAATTGGAAACATTGACAATTAGTTAAATGTTATTTCAAACACTATACAGGTCAAACCAAACTTGGGAGCCCATAGCTGCAAGTAGGAGTGGGAAGTAACGTGTAGTGTGCATGCTTTTTTAATAGAACCCTAGGTCTTTTTTATTCCCCTACTTTTTTACAGCCTAACATCTTTTAACCCACTGATGCTTGTTTGGGGCAGAGGGTGAGATATAGTTCAGAACAACAAAAAAAATCATTGAGGTTAGGCATAGTGGCTCACGCCTGAAATCCTAGCACTTTTGGAGGCTGAGGTGAGAGGATCATTTTAGCCCAGGAGTTCAAGACCAGCCTGGGCAACATAGTGAGACCCCATCTCTGTTATTTTATTGTATTTATTTATTTTGAGATGGAGTCTCACTGTGTTGCCCAGGCTGGAGTGTAATGGTACGATCTCGGCTCACTGCAACATCCACCTCCTGTTCAATTGATTCTCCTACCTCAACCTCCCAAGTAGCTGGGATTACAGGTGCACACCACCACACCCAGCTAATTTTTGTATTTTTTTGTAGAGACAGGGTTTCACCATGTTGGTCAGGCTGGTCTTGAACTCCTGACCTTAAGTGATCCACCCACCTTGGCCTCCCAAAGTGCTGGGATTGCAGGTGTGAGCCACTGCACACAGCCTATTATTTTAAAAAAGAATTTTATATAACATAAAAAAGAAGAAGAAAAAAGTCATTGATCAATTATGATGCTCAAAATACACCTTTCTTAAAAGAACATAGCAGAAACATTAGGTTTGAATTCAAGCTTTCAATGGCAAAAGTCAGGTTTGCCTTTTTGTTTGTTTGTTTGTTTGTTGTGTTGTGTTGTGAGACGGAGTTTCACTCTTGCTGCCCAGGCTGGAGTGCAATGGCACGATCTCCGCTCACCGCAACCTCCGCCTACCAGGTTCAAGTGATCCTTCTGCCTCAGCCTGCTGGGTAGCTGGAATTACAGGCATGCGCCACCATGCTCAGCTAATTTTGTATTTTTAGTAGAGACGGGGTTTCTCCATGTTGGTCAGATGGGTCTCCAACTCCAGACCTCAGGTGATCCACCAGCCTCAGCCTCCCAAAGTGCTGGGATTATAGGCGTGAGCCTGGCCAAGAGTCAGGTTTTTAAGAGAAAAGAGTTTCCTGCATTCTAAAAATTTCTTCTTAAATATCTAGAACAGGAACCTGGCTCTTTCAGAGCCCATAGGAGAACAAGTTCTGCAAAATATAGATGCAATTTTCCATCAAGGGAAGAATTTGACCAGTGGGATGGAAGGGGCACTCAGAGAGGAGGAAGGGGTATTACACAGGAGAGTGAGGCTGGGCTCAGTGGCTCGCGCCTGTAATCTCAGCACTTCAGGAGGTGGAGGAAGAAGGACCATCACCTGAGGCCAGGCGTTCAAGACCAGCCTGAAGAACACAGTGAGAACCTATCTCTACAAAAAAGAATTTTTAAAGATAGGAGAGTGACTCCTAAATCCCTTAGCTAGGTCTGACGGCATGCAGGGAGGGGAGGGGCTTATGATCTCCTTCCCTCTTGAATCCCTGGAAGGAAGCGGTCTCCTCCAGGCTCCTGGCCAGCCGTGGGCAGCTGCACTCAAGTAGCAAGCTCAGCAGGACGGGTCCAGACAGAGAGCGGGCCTGAGCTAGCCTCTCCTTTCATAAGCCTCTCTGTCTCAAGAGACCCAGAGGGTACTGAATTTCAAGCCTTGGAAGAGGTGGAGAAGAGGAGCTAAGAGGGCTGGCCTGCAAGCCAAGGGTCACCATGGTGAGGGATGAGAGGACCTTGTGGCTGAGGACTTTAGGGTGGACTGTCTGGGTGGTGGCGGACCTCAGGGAAGTGTGTGTGGCCGGTGTGAGCTGAGGTGGGCTGCAATCCCACCACATTTGGAACAAGCAATAGAAACAAGCATTTCAGGTGATCCTGAGGCGTGCTAAGGTGGGGCACGACTTGCCTGGCTGGGCAGCGGGAAACAAGTGTGCAGCTGAGATGTGGATATTTGTAAAAGAATGCTTCCAGTTACCCAGTGAACAGACTAAACCCACACTTGGGGTACCAACGAGGGGGCACTCAAAACTGAAAAAAAAATGTAAGAACACTATATTCTCCCCACTCCTCCTCCCTCCCCTCCCTCTGAAGAACACTAGTCACCGTGAGAACCAAATCAGAAACTGGACTTACTTATACTTTTGGAATTACCTTTACAGACAAGGGATCCATAATTTTTTCAACACCTAGGGCATCTAGCCCTGATTTCTTTTGACTTTTTAGAGACAGGGTTGCCCAGGTTGCTCACTCTGTTGCCCAGGCTGGAGTGCAGTGGCATGATCATAGTTTACTGCAACTTCCAACTTCTGGGCTCAAACAGTCCTCCCACCTCAGCCTTCTTATGTAGCTAGGACTACAGGTGCACGCCAACACGACTATCTGATTTATTTATTTATTTATTTATTTATAGAGATGGGGTGTCCCTATGTTGTCCGAGCTGGTCTTGAGCTCCTGGCTCCTGGCCTCAAGAGATCCTCCTGCCTCAGCCTCCCAAAGTATCTGGATTACAGGTGTGAGCCACTGCACGCAGCCTCCCTGATTTTCAAGTGAGTAACTACGTAGTCTCCTCTGGATGAGGTACTCTTATCAGGGATGGGAAATAAAAGGAGGGGGTCAACCTGTTACAGTAGGTAGCTAGTTGGGTATGAGCAGGGCAGGAGAGGGCTCCCCCAACACACCAGGAGTGTTGGGTGACCATCAGGTGATGGTCAGGCTGTTGTTAACTCTCTCACTAAAGTAATAATTGGTCACACCCGGCACCAGGGAAAGGCAGTCTCCTAATAGATAGAAAACACCTGAAACTAGTGATCAGCAGCTTCCCAATAAGATCTCAGGAGCTGGGCGAGTGGTGAGAAGTAACACAAGACACCAGGATTTTGCCAACATATAAAACCCCAAGTGAAAACGTCAAGCTGTGCACTTGTCTTTCAAGTTGCCGGCATGGCCCTCTTCCAAGTGTACTTTCTTTCCTTTCATTCCTTCTCTAAAGCATTTTAATGAACTTTCACTCCTGCTCTGAAACTTGCTTTGGTCTCTGTCTCTACCTTATGCTCCTCAGTCCCATTCTTTCTTCTGAGGAGGCAAGAATTGAGGTTGCTGCAGCCCCGTACGGATATGAATATGTTCTTCCAGTAACAAAGTATTGGAGGTCTCCGTGGGCTCCAAGAGCCCTCATGGCCACTGGGAGGATATAAGAGAGGATGTGGCCAGAACCTCTCTGAGGACAGGCTCTGGGCTGTGGCCATGGAGGTAGGTGGCTATGTGGAGCAAGAGAAGGAGACAAGGTTGTTGAAAAGGTCATCAAGAATAAAGCAAGTCATAGGATGGAAAATAGAACCATGAGTCAGGTGCCAAAGTCTCCAGTGAAAGCCAGAGAACTTTCCAGTGCCGAACAGATGCTGGAAGTGTTCAGTTTACTGAGCCTAACTTTGGACCTCCTACTATTGGACTTTCTCATCCAGTGTAGCCCATAGGCACGTTACATGAAGTAGTAAGTTTATACCAGGGACTAACATAACACATCCTAACATGGCAAAACTCTGTAAAGTGCGCTAAGCATGAAACATTAGTTATTTTCTCACATCGGTCAGATTTTAACAAAATTGGGATTCACGTGTGCGATATTAACTCGGTGCTCTACTGTTTCCTGTTAAACACACATAAAAATTTCTCCTTTCCCATTTTTCAGTTAACAAAAGGCAACATGTTACTTTAGAAAAAAGAAAACTTTTATTATACTTTAAGTTCTGGGATACCTGTGCAGAACGTGCAGTTTTGTTATATAGATATACACGTGCCATGCAGGTTTGCTGCACCCATCAACCCGTCACCTATATTAGGTATTTATCCTAATGCTATCCCTCCCCTAGCGCCCCACCCCCACAACAGGCCCCAGTGTGTGATGTTCCCCTCCCTGTGTCCATGTGTTCTCATTGCTCAACTCCCACTTATGAGTGGGAACATGTGGTGTTCGGTTTTCTGTTCCTGTGTTAGTTTGCTGGGAATGATGGTTTCCAGCTTCATCCATGTCCCTGCAAAGAACATGAACTCATCCTTTTTTATGGCTGCATAGTATTCCATGGTATATATGTGCCACATTTTCTTTATCCAGTCTATCATTGATGGACATTTGGGTTGCTTCCAAGTCTTTGCTATTGTGAATAGTGCTGCAATAAACATACATGTGCATGTGTCTTTATAATAGAATGATTTATAATCCTTTGGGTATATATCCAGTAATGGGATTGCTGGGTCAAATGGTATTTCTAGTTCTAGGTCCTTGAAGAATCGCCACACTGTCTTCCACAGTGGTTGATCTAATTTACACTCCCACCAACAGTGTAAAAGCGTTCCTATTTCTCCACATCCTCTCCAGCACCTGTTGTTTCCTGACTCTTTAATGATTGCCATTCTAACTGGCATGAGATGGTATCTCATTGTGGTTTTGATTTGCATTTCTCTAATGACCACTGATGATGAGCTTTTTCTTCATGTTTGTTAGCTGCATAAATGTCTTCTTGTGAGAAGTGTCTGTTCATATCCTTCACCCACTTTTTGATGGGTTTTTTTTTTCTTTTTCTTGAGATTTGTTTAAGTTCTTTGTAATTCTGGATATTAGCCCTTTGTCAGTTGGCTAGATTGTAAAAATATTCTCCCATTCTGTAGGTTGCCTATTCACTCTGATGATAGTTTCTTTTGCTATGCAGAAACTCTTTATTGTAATTAGATCCCATTTGTCAATTTTGGCTTTTGTTGTCATTACTTTTGGTATTTTAGACATGAATTTGAAGGGGCCATTCACGGTGGCTCACACCTGTAATCCCAGCACTTTGGGAGGCCAAGGTGGGTGGATCACCTGAAGTCAGAAGTTCAAGATCAGCCTGGCTGATGTGGTGAAACCCCTTCCCTACTAAAAATATTTAAAAATTAGTCAGGTATGGTGGCACGTGCCCGTAGTCCCAGCTACTTGGGAAGCTGAGGCAGGAGAATCGCTTGAACCCAGGAGGTAGAGGTTGTAATGAGCTGAGATCATGCCACTGCACTCCAGCCTGGGTGACAGAGTGAGACTGTCTCAAAAAACAAAACAAAACAAAACAAAAAAGTTGAAGGTAGGCACAAGCTTCCAGGGGAGCCAGTTCTGTGCATTTTTATTTGACATTGCAGTAGAAGCTTGCAGGGAAAGCTTTTTGCTCAACATCAGTGTCTTTTTTCTTTTAAGTCTCCAGAGAAAATGACTACCCAGGAACGATTTTTTTTAAATTTGTTTTCATTTTCCCTGTGCCAAACTAAGTATTCCTGAGAGAAAACAAACCTTCCCAAGGAATCCAGACTTGGCTCAGGATATCTCATACTGAGTGAATTAACATTTTCTTACCAAGGGGAGTAGAAAACAGACTATAAGAGAATTCATGTTGACTCCTGGTTAATCTTTAGCTTTACACTGAGTTAAACTGTCTTTTCTCCTTAATGATTTAAGTATCCCATACTAAGCTTTCCTGTCAAATAAACTGAAAGTCTGGTTTTATTCTGTTTGGAAGTTTGTAGCTAAATATTTATCTATGGTCTGAAGACAGAGGGAAAAGTCAAGTCGGTTGTGATGGAAAGTGTTTCCGCACACCCGTCATCAGAAAGTGTTGAAAATGGTGATATAGTTACTGCTCTATTAAACGCTCAAGTCTGCCAATAAAGGAGGATTTATTTGTTTTTCCAACGATGTCCACTTAATTTTCTCTAATTTTTATTTTGCTTTGCTAATCAAGGCTTCTGCATGATCGCAGACTGCATTGAACCTGATCTAGGAATCTGTGGGGTGAGGAAAGCCCTTGAAAGCAATCAGTGGCTGTCCTTGAACGAATGGAGTGAGTCCTCAATTATGTATGTAGACAGAAAGGGAAAGGTTAGTGAAGAAAACCGCAGATAATACAGAATTCCTTTTGATTTCTTTCGGTTTCTCGTCCACACACACATGCGTTTATATCACACAGCAATGTGCGTGGCTGCAGGTCGTTGACTGGGTCCGGAGGAGGATTTTGCCAGACTGCTTTCCTTTCTCCTTGGAATCTTCAGAGAGGGGAGAGAGGGTTGTGTTGGGGTTTGGGGGTTCTTCGGGAGAACTTGGGAGAACTACTAAGGTCTCTTGAGTAGAAAGGTTTATATTACACTTTAAACCAGGTACATTATTTTCCTATTGTTGCTGTAACCAATTGCCACAAATGTAATGGCTTTTAAAAACACACACATATTGGATATCTTACAGTTCTGGAGATTAGATGCCCAAAATTGGCTAAAATCAAGGTATTGGCAGGTCTGTGTTCCTTTCTGGAGGCTCTAGAGGAGGATCTATCTTCTTCCCTTTTCCAGCTTCTAGTGCCACATGCACGCCCATTTTCTTTTCTTTTCTCTTTTTTTCTTTTTTTTTTGAGACAGAGTCTTGCTCTGTCTCCCAGGCTGGAGTGCAGTAGCATAGTCTCGGCTCACTACAACCTCCACCTCCCAGGTTCAAGCAATTCTCCCGCCTCAGCCTCCTGAGTAGCTGGGATTACAGGCACACATCACCATGCCCAGCTAATTTTTGTATTTTTAGTAGAGATGGGGTTTCACCATGTTGGCCAGGCTGATCTCAAGCTCCTGATCTCAGGTGATCTGCCTGCCTCAGCCTCCCAAAGTGCAGGGATGACAGGGGTGAGCCACCGCCCTGGCCTCATGCCCTCATTTCCAACAAGCATCACTCCAACTCCTGTTTCTGTTGTCATGTGTCCTTTTTCTGACTTTGATCCCCTTGTCCCTCTTCAAAAGACACCCGTGCATAAAGCAGGCCTACTGGATGATCTGTATAATCTTGCCATCTCAACATCTTAATTTAATCATGTTAGCAAAGCTTCTTTTGCCATGGAAGGTAACATAGTCACAGATTTCAGGGCCAAGAACGTAGACATTGTTCAGGCGACCACACCAAGACCAGCCATGTTTTCTCAAACCTGGGGCTGATCCTGATCTTCAGTCACCAGAGCAAGTTTAACCTGGGCTAGGGTTTTAGGGGTTCAGGCTACCACAGCATGCCATAGCACCTTCTGCTAGGTCCTTCACCCACTTCACGGCCTGCTTCTGGCTCTAATGCATCCAAGTAGCTGGGATGTAATTGAGCAGCTGTGGGGAAGAGCTCTCAAGTCACTGCAAAATACTTGTAACCTCCCTGTAATCGATGTGGTGAATAAGCATGAAGGGCAACATAATCAAAATCTATTTCTATTTTTGTCTCCCACTGTCTTTTTTTTTTTTTTTTTTTTTTTTTTTTTTGTATTTTTGTATTTTTTTTTTCTCAGATATTTACTGTGAGAACCTGGCTGAGCTCCAGCAGGTAAAATTCATGAAAGTAACTGGGTCCCCTTGGAGTTTTCTTCTCAGACTTGTCCACATTGAGCCTCCAGCAGGTTGTCAATTATAGTTCTGGTTTCCCTGCCTGGCATAGGTTCCACTGTCTTTTTAAAACTTGTTTAGGAAGGGGTGATCCTGCACCTGCCTCAATGAGTGTAGGCCTCAATTGGGAGCACTGTTAGTATTTCAAGCAGGACAGTTCATGCATTACTAGGATATCAAGTGTCTCAGGCCCTTGCCCTCTAAATGCCAATAGTATCCTCCCTGCCAATCATTGTGACAATCAAAACACACTCCAACATATTTCTGAATGATCTCTAGGGAGGTGGTACTGCCAACAAACCCAGGCAGCCCCATGACTTCCTTCATTCTCAGGTCCTCAGGGAGTCATTGTTTCGTAGTCCCAGCAGGTCTCTATTCAGCCATTAGAATACCTGATCCAGTGTGAAAACCAAAACTCCCAGGGGTTTAGGGCTGCTGTTGGGGAATCTGCGGGAGGGAAGGGAACTGTCAAAGTCTCTCTTAGCCCATTCCCTCATCCCTGCTTACTCACCTGAGTGGGCAGGAGCTGGGGAAAGGGAATCAGAGAAGTTTCTGAGTTTCTTATTGATGGCTTGATCACAACTCACTTTTTCTTTTGTGGGAGCTTTTGTGGGTTTTTAGAGAGTCCCATCACTGAGAATGCATTCCACCCTCAAGGCCATACCCGCTTGACCCCTGGTTCCGTGGTACCCCACCCCATCCCACACACAGGCCTCACCTCCCTCTCGGGTAGGGAGGTCAGAAGTCAGGACACTGCTTCTTCATTCTGCATATGGCAGCCCAGAGGCTCACTTTGGAATATCACATCTATCGCAGCTTGGTACCTAGTGGAAACTTCCATTTTAACATTCTATTGTAGTCAAGAATTAAGACAATAATTTCAAAACAAATCGTTTATAGCTGATTCTTCATGACTGGGGACCTCTGGGTCTCTGAGTTTCCACAGCATTGTCAAGTACATACAACTGACTTTTATAAGCTAATACCTTTCCAAACGGAATGTTGAAGACAATACTTGAAATGTCCTTTTGTCTGGAAGAATGTGTAAGACATTTTTTCCTCCCATTATGACTCCGTTCTCATTGTGATGACTTCTGAAAGCTTTCTTAACCTTGCTGCTTTATTTTCCAGTCCCCTCAAAATGGAGGTTTGGGGGACCTACAGATAACTTGTCATTCATGTTGTTTTCTGACTTTAAAAAAGGCATTTTAAAATGTCTGGAACATAGAAGAGTGAGTGACTCAAATCTGATGAAAATATAATGAACTGTTTTGCTGCTACATGTAGCATTTCACAGCTTACAACACATCCACACATAGATTTTCTTTTTTGATCTTTATGAGGCAAAGAGGAGGCAAGTCCTGTTTTATAGATGAAGTGTTCACAGTGGACAAATAAGTAGGTATTATTATCATCCCTAAGAAACTAAGGCTCAGAAAAGTGATTCACCCAAAGTCACACAGCCAGTAAGTGTGCCCTCAAGATACATGCTGTTCTTGCTGTGCCATACATCTAGCCTTCTCTCTTGAACTAGAACTTGATCAGTTGCTCATGAAATGCTTTAATATTCACCCTATACCAGAAAAGAAAGTGGGTCCGTCTGTTTTATTGGATGTTAATGCCAGCAGAAAGCCAGATGGCCAAAAGGAGTAGACTTCTATGGTTCTCAATTTTGGCATTTAAGGGTGAGTGAAAAGGAACATGAATTTGAGGAAATAGCAGTACAAGGCGTCCCACGAGGCATCACACGTCTTTGTAAAATGAGTACTTTGGGACCAATCAAGCCAAGATAAACACTGAATCATTTCAAGTGAGACAAGCACAATCTCTGTGTCTCTATTTTGCTCATTAGGAGCCCAGAGCACAAAGCTCACAGGACTGGTGGTGTCAGGTTAAATTCTGGAGCATTCCTGTAAACATTTCCAGAGACCTCCCCTGCCCTTTGTCAACTGCACATTAAACAGCTTTCTCAGCTCGAGGGGCCCCTGCCTTTGCAGACCTCCTGCTGGGCGAGACCTTCTACCCAGGATTTCTCTCTTTACCTTTAATTTTAGGAAAGCCCTTAGCTCCCTTTGTTGCAGTTATGTTCTGCCTGAGTACTCAGGCTTCCCCTAGTCCTTTGTACCTGAAGTTTTATAGCTCTTGTTCACTCTTCTACCCTGTCTAGCACTTCATAATGCTGTGTTCTTTGTTGCCTTTATGTACATTCAAGTAATACTACTATCCAGGCTTTATAAATCACTGAGTTGTGGAAACGAACCGTGTAAGGCACATTCAGATGATGATGTTTTACTGGTCACAGGAGATTCTTAAGGGCTAAGTATTTAGCAGTAGCACCCAAAGTGGCAGAGACCGGTTAATACTATTCAGAGGACCCTATCTGAGAGGTTGAGGTGGTTGTTATAATGGGGAAGAAGTAAGAAAAAGACAAGGTAAGCTTCAAATCTGCACAACTCCCCAGAAGGAAGCCTCTCTTCTCTGAGCTCTATAACATCACTTCAAAGCAATTTTACAGCATGAATTATTCTGGTCAGTATGATCATAATAACTTCATGCCCTTCAGAGCAATTGATGATGGAGTTTTTACCCTGGGATCATGGTAAAAACTCATCCCCAGTGACTGTTTACCATCAAAGTGGGTAACACACTGACTTCAGGTTTACAGAAGCAGGTCTGCACTATCCAGGGAGGGAGATCACCCCAACCTGAGTAGGGGCTCTTTCAGATTGTCGGGGAAAGAAGCTTAAATGTCCTACTTTCAACAATGGGTTCTGATGATTAAAAAGAAAACCTCAGGCCGAAACAGCTGACTGAATCAAATGTTGATGCTCCCATCCCTGAGCTAGGTGCAAATTATATAATTAAAATGAAGCCTTTGGGCTTCATTTTGTTATCTGTAATATCCAACTTTTAATTTTAAGTGAGATTAAATGAAATAATGCTGGTAAAGCACTTAATGTTTTAAATGGCTGGTACTTAAAACAATGTTAGTTCTTTCATCAAAAAACACCATTAAGAGCCAGGCATGGTGGCTCACGCCTGTAATCCCAGCACTTTGGGAGGCCGAGGCAGATCACCTGAGGTCAGGAGTTCAAGACCAGCTTGGCTAACATGGTAAAACCCCGTTTCTACTAAAAATACAAAAAATTAGCCAGGCGTGGCGGCATGCGCCTGTAATCCCAGTTACTCCGAGGCAGGAGAATTGCTTGAACCCGGGAGGCAGAGGTTGCAGTGAGCTGAGCAGCGCCATTGCACTACAACTTGGGCAATAAGAGCGAAACTCCGGAAAAAAAAAAAAGCACCATTAAGAATAGGCACACCACAGATTGGGAAAAAACAAACAAACAAAAAAAAACCAGCATATTCATCTATAATCTTAGCATAGCAAGACCTCGCCTCATCTCTACTGGAAAAAAAAAAAAAAAAAAACTAGCCAGGCACAGTGGCTTGTGACTATAGTCCCAGCTACTGGGGAGGCCGAAGCAGGAGGATCACTTGAGCAAAGGAGGTTGAGACTGCAGTGAGCTATAATTACACCATTGCACTCTAGCCTGAATGAACAGAGCAAGACTCTGTCTCAAAAAAAAAGTTGGAGGGAATCTGTATCCTCATATATAAAGAATTGTCACAAGTCAACAATAAAAACATGAACCACCTCATTTTAAAAATGGGCAGAAAACTTGGACAGACTCTTCAGAAAAGAAGATATACAAATGGTTAAAGGCATATGAAAAGGTGCTCAACATCATTATTCATCCAGGAAATGCATATAAAGCAACAGTGAGATACCATTTCACACTCAATAGGATAACTAAAATCAAGAAAGACTGATAACACTAAACATCGGCAATGAGACAGAGCAACTGGAACTCTCAGACCTGGCTGGCAGGAATATAAAGAGGTGCAATTGCTTTGAAAAGCAGCCTGGCATTTCCATCAGTTTAAACACACATTAAGCCTACAAACCAGAAATTATACTCCTTATATTTATCCAAGAAAATTAAAAGCTATAATCTAAAGAACACTTGCCCGTGAATGTTTGTAGCAGCCTTATTTTTAGTAGCCCCAAAGTAGAAACAACCCAAATGCCCTTCAACAGAGAAAAGATGAACAAATAGCATGTTCCTACAATGGAATACTACTTAGCCATAATAAGAAAACAACTATCGATACTTGCAACACAATAACTCTCCAAACTATTATGTTGAGTGAAAGAAACTAGACACAAAAAGGACATTGCATATGAAGCACAAGAAAGGCCACGTAAACCTATGGTGCTTTTGGTGCAAGAAGGATTGATTGGAAAGAGGCACAAGAGAACTTTCTGGGATCAGGAAAATATTCTATCCTGTTTTTGTTGGTGGTTACATGGGTGTATATAATTTCCAAAATTCGTAGAACTGAGCATTTAAGATCTGTGCATATTGTTGTGTTAAATTATATATTGACGGCCGGGCACAGTGGCTCATGCCTGTAATCCCAGCACTTTGGGAGGCCAAGGTGAGTGGATCACCTGAGGTCCAGAGGTCAAGACCAGCCTGACCAACATGGAGAAACCCCATCTCTACTAAAAATACAAAATTAGCTGGGCGTGGTGGCACATGCCTGTAATCCCAGCTACTCGGAAGGCTGAGGCAGGAGAATCACTTGAACCTGGGAGGCAGAGGTTGCAGTGAGCTGAGATCGCGCCATTGCACTCCAGCCTGGGCAACAAGAGAAACTCCATCTGGAAAAAAAAAATATATATATATATATATATACACACACACACACACACACACACACACACACACCCCAATATAAAATAACTTATGTTACTTATTATTTTATCATGATTACAACAAATCAGCAGCAGCACCACAGGCCTTATGGAGAACGGGAACAGGACCTGCAGCTGTTCAGGATACACCAGTAGCTCTGTGACTCCAATATTTTGTGGTCCCATCAGAACTGAGCATCTGCCATTCCCTTATATAGTGGCTTTGCTCTCATGACTCAGATTCTCTCTCGACTCTCCAATTATTTCTCCTGCTGCCTCTCTCATTACTTCTCTTGGTTCCCATTGTAATTTTTCCTATGCTTCTCTCTCACCCCCAATCTTTCCTATGCTAAGATTGGGTGAGTTAATTAGCATTCCCTGACTATTGGTCTGATCTCTCATATCCTGCCATCTCAAAAGCCTCCACTGTCCTTGCTTGTAACATCTAGAGGTGCCTTTATTAGAACTCCATTTCTGGTCCAGTCTGTACAACCAGGGTGGCAGGGTCTCATGACACACTTCATAGCAATTTGGATGAAGGCAGGAACTCCAGGGGCTGTGTGGGTGGTTGAGCACTTGAAGATTCCTGAGTCATTGTGATGACTATGTTTAATCACAGGGAAACAGTCCCCCTCGGCTCCCCAGTGTCTGAGTCTCAAACCCTGGTTTTGGGGCACACATCACTGTAGCAGGAAGGATCCAAACACGTGCTTTACACCCATTACTGCTTTAATACCTGGTCCTGATAAAGTCGCAATGTTACCAGGGCTGTCTTGTCAAATACATGCTTAACGTCAACTCTTGTCAAAGAAACCCGGAAAAACCTGTTGATCAAGAAAAGCTAAGGGGGAACATCACCTTGACAAAGTGTCTCATCACGGGAAAGTAGAGAGAGATGTTTTCAGGTTTTCAGGACCAGGGCTGAGGATTTTCAGGCAGGTCTTGCAAAGTGGGGAACTGGTTGGAATGAGGTAGAGTTTGTGACGTAATAGCTTTGCGTGGTGGCTCCATGAGGTGAGGGGCCTGAGGATGTCTTAATGGGCAAGCTGCTAGTTGGTTCATATGTCTGCCTTCCAGGGCTATTAGTTTCCTGGAGCAAGCAACTCACATATTTTTGCCTGATCCCAGCACTGTTTAATACAGGGAGAGGCAACTATGTTTTCAGCTTTTATTGATCTCCTTGTGAAATGTTAAAGCTATTTCTCACATATTCTACTTGACTCTCCCACCTTCAAATCCATCAGTTAAAACAAGGTTTCGGTGTGCATCACAGTCATGGGAGACCTTAGGTAGAGAGCAGGTTGTGATAGGGTGGCTATGGTTTTTAAATTCCTACGAGACAGTTAGGGGGCTTATGTTTTACCCATAGTTTTTCTTTAATTACTTTATGATCCAGAGCACTCTTCAATTTTCCTCCTCCGTAAAATAAGGAAAATTAATGTGTCGATTTCACGGAATTGTAGTGAGGATTAAATGACTTACCTAAGTGTAGAGAACCTGGAAAGTATTTATATTATTAGTATTTCCCAATTTCTCCAGCCTGGACACTGCAGCAGTCTGTCTGCCATGAAGCTGTCTCGGTAAATCCTACTGTGCACTTGCCCGGGTCTTTTCCTGCCCCCTCAGCTTTTGCCCTCAGTAACCACGTGCACCAGTATGGCCATAGTGGTTGTTTAAAATATTGAGAAACTTCTCTTCAGGTGTGCAAGCCCCTCAAGTGTCCTCTACCACTGTCACCACCACTGCTCCTGGAACATTCCATTTTCTCTGTCAGGCAACTGAAGGTTAAACATCTCTTCTGCGTTTACACAAGGGTCTCAAGCCCCTGCTCAGCACCGTTCTCTCTCTGCTCCCTGCCTCTGTTCATGTTTCCTGCCCCCCACATGCTTTTTGCACCTCCTTCTCTCAATATTCACCTGTCCAGATAATAATGTGCAGCATTGTTGTTGTTGTTGTTGTTGTTGTTGTTGTTGTTGTTGTTGAGACAGAGTCTCGCTCTGTCACCCAGGCTGCAGTGCAGTGGCACGATCATAGCTCACTGCAGCCTCTACTTCCTGGGCTCAATTGACCCTCCCACCTCAGCCTTCTGAGTAGCTGGGACTACAGGCACACGCCACCATGCTTGGCTAATTTTGGTATTTTTTGTAGAGATGGGGTTTCACCATGTTGCCCAGGCTGGTCTCCAACTCCTACACTTAAGCGATCCACCCGCCTCAGGCTCCCAAAGTGCTGGGATTGCAGGCTTGAGCCACTGTGTGTGGCCAATGTGCAGCTTTTTAAAAACATGTTGCTACAAGCCATGGGGCTATATACAGGTGTGTACAGTTACAAGTGAAGACTCTCAGTAGGTTCCTCACTTGAGTTTGATTCCATTTAGGAATCATTTACTGAACCCGGCATTGTGCTAAGCTGGGGGTTACCAAATAAGGAACTCTCCTCAAACCCTCAGCTAGAAAATGTCCTCAGCTGGTTCAGGCTAAGGCTACATTAACCCAAAGGCTGAGGGTCTAATACGTCACCTCAGCCTCTGGAGTTGAGCTGACTCTCTGGCCACGGACCCTCTGCCTGTTCCTACAGAAATTGGTGACAACCTTAGGGTTGCTGTAATGTAGTTTTCCTGGTACCAGCCACTACCAGACTAAAGCCCTTTTCTCTCCCACTAGCAATCTCCTCTGCTTTACACCCAGATGCTCAGTTTCTCCTGCTGGGCTCAGAATTAGAGGCAGTTTGTTTCCATTGGAAGGAATAAAGTAACATTCCTTGTTCACCTCCTGACTGCTGGAGGAATGTGCCACACATGGAACCACATACGTCATATCCTGCATTCAGACCAAGCCCAGGGAGGGATGGGGTGCGGGGCATTCGCCACAGGCCTCCCTCTTTCTGTGCCTCCCCCACTGTTTCAAATGTCAGTGGCAGAAGTTCTGTCGGCTCAGGAGTGGGAGGAGGCACAGTGTGCGTGTGGAGGAACAGATGGCTGCAGGGGGTTGGGGCTGAGCCACTCTCCACCCCCCTGCCCGGCTTGTCCTGGCAAGTTTGTTCACTGGTGGAGCACAGCCTGAGTGTTCACAGCCCCCGCTCAGTCTCCCCACCTCTGCTCTCTCACTGCCGTTCATCCTCCTCGGAAGCCAGAGTCCTTCTCTCCTTCCACAGGGAATCCGATCAGGCTCTGCTTCACAGCCTTTGTTGACTTGCTTGGCTACAGGATAAAATGCCAACTCGGTACCTTGGCACAGGTCACGTCCCATGTGCTACTAAAACACAGAGTGCTCCTGCCATTCCTAAAGGGATCACACTCTCTAGACCCTGCCCCAGGGCACAGGCTATTATTTCCACCTGGAATTCCTAGAACCTTCCCTCACACCCTTCCCACCTACTAAACTCCTATTCACCCTTCAAAACCCACTCCAATATTGCTTCCTCTGGAAAGCTTTCCCCAAGGCCTCTGTGGAAAAAGAGCTGTTCCTTCCTCAGAGTCCCCTCAGTACTAGGTTCATACATCTAAATCAGCATATTACAGGTCTTACTGTAATTTACCTGTTCTTGTGTCTCTCTCCCCAACTAGTTCCCAAGATCCTCAGATACATAATCCCTGCCTTAAGTTGATGCTCAATGTATTTACTGAATAAATGAATGAAAAGTTAAATACACACTACTGATAGATTCTTCTTAAGCCTTAACACACTTCTCAGGGTTATCAATGTTCTTGAGCCTCTGCCTTTCCTTCCCCATTCACCCTTCCTAGGGCTTAGGGGTTATGGGAAAAGGGAAATTGTAATGACTGTGAAGTGGAGCACCCCTGACTCTAGAACCACGTCCCTGCCCTTTTTGATGTTCTCTCCTCTCTTGGAGAACCCTCTTCCCCGCCAGGTACTCAGGTGGAGAGCAAAGCAAAATACCGACTAGTGTGTGCCTGTGGCTGAGTCATTTTACATCTCTAGACTGCAGTGTCTCATCTGAGAGACTGGAGATTAGAACCAGGTGACGTCAAAGGCTCTTGTAGTTCTGACAAGCTGTAAGTCATGAAGAAAGTCATTGGAATTTTAGGCATCCCCGAAACTAGAGAATAGAAATGTGCACAGGGCCTCTTCCATGTTCGCATAATATAAAACTGTTTATCTATGAATAAGGCCGACCCCGGCAGTGGCTTCTTTCTTTCCTGACACATCACTCCTACCACTTCTGATTCAAAGCCACCTCCTGAGTTGTCAGCTGGGCACCTTGGGAGACTGTTTTTGGCTTATTAATGTTGATGGAACAGCATTTTCAACTGCTACAACCAGTATAATCCAAACTCTCCATATTAAAAAAAAAAAATTATTTTTTTCCTGCCACCACTCACCCCTGGACTATTTGCAGAGCCTCCCAGAGGTAGAGAGGCCTGGGCACTTGTGTTTTGTTGGGGACTCTTTGAACAACTGTGCAGGTAGTATACTGTACAACTCTAGGAGGCTCCCTTCGTGCTGAAGTCACTGTAAGACTTGCACATGCATTAGGATACGTTTTTTGCAGATGGCAGCCAAGCATCTGAGGAGAAGTTGTTTTTTCTCACCTGCACAAAGGTACTTAGGAGGTTAGCTCCAGTGCTAACTCTTTTCAAAAGGAACCTACGCCAGGCCAGTCGCGGTGGCTCAAACCTGTAATCCCAGCACTTTGGGAAGCCAAGGCGGGTGGATCACTTGAGGTCAAGAGTTGGAGACAAATACAAAATCTAAAATATTAGCCAAGCGTGGAGGCATGTGCTTCTCGGGAGGCTGAGGCAGGAGAATTGCTTGAACTCGGGAGGTGGAGGTTGCAGTGAGCTGAGATTATCCCAGCACTTTGGGAGGCCAAGATGGGCGGATCACGAGGTCAGGAGATCGAGACCATCCTGGCTAACACGGTGAAACCCCGTCTCTACTAAAAACACAAAAAATGAGCCGGGCGTGGTGGCGGACGCCTGTAGTCCCAGCTACTCGGGAGGCTGAGGGAGGAGAATGGCGTGAACCCGGGAGGCGGAGCTTGCAGTGAGCTGAGATCCGGCCACTGCACTCCAGCCTGGGCGACACAGCAAGATTCCGTCTCAAAAAAAAAAAAAAGAAAAGAAGAAAGAAAACTATGCCAAAATAGCATTATGCAAATTGTGGTAGACATCAATGTTTCCATGTTAAAAATCAATATTTTTTAAATTGTGGTAAAAAGGTATACATATCTCACATAAAATTTACTCTTTTTTTTGAGACTAAATTTTACTCTTGTTGCCCAGGCTGGAGTGCAATGTCACGATCTTGGCTTACTGCAACCTCTGCCTCCCAGGATCAAGCGATTCTCCTGCCTCTGCCTCCTGAGTAGCAGGGATTACAGGCATGCACGGCCATGCCCGGCTAATTTTATATTTTTTGCAGAGACAGGGTTTCACCATGTTGGTCAGGCTGATTTTGAACTCCTGACCTCAGGCGATACGCTGTCTCGGCCTCCCAAAGTGCTGGGATTACAGGCGTGAGCCACTGCACCCAGCCTTCTTTTAGCCATTTTTAAGTGTATAGTCTAGAAATGTTAAATACATTTACATTGTTGTGCAACCTATCTTTAGAACCCTTTTCATCTTTCCAAGCTGAAACTCTATACCCATTAAGTCATTACACTCCATTTTCCCTTCTACCCAGTCCCTGACAACCACCATTCTACTTTCCGTCTCTATGAATATGACTCCTGTAGGTAGCTCAGATAGGTGAAATCGTACAGTATTTGTCTTTGTGTGACTGGCTTATTTCACTTAGCAATGACCTCAAGGTTCACCTATGTTGCATTATGTGTCAGAATTTCCTTCCCTTTTAAGAATTTCCATTGTGTGCATAGACCATATTTTGTTTATCCATTCATCTGCCGATGAACACTTGAGTTGCTTCTACCTTTTGGTTACTGTGAATAATGTTGGTGTGAATGTGGGCGTACAAAGAAACATTTTTAACATCAAAAATATTTCATGATGAATTATTTCTCTGGCCCTTTCAGAGTATCTCTGGGATGGCTCCTATAACTTTATTTTCTTTTGAGGGTATGAGGCCAGAGCAACGTGGGCCTGCTGCTCCCACCCCAGACTGCCGTAGGCTCTTTTTATATGATTCTTCTAACAGGCCTTCCTAGCATAATTGGCAACCAGATAGATTTTAAGAGCCCTCCTCTGTGCAACAAAATTATTTTTAGAAATTATCATGAAATGGGCCGGGTGCAGTGGCTCATGCCTGTAATCCCAGCACTTTGGGAGGCTGAGGTGGGTCGATCACCTGAAGTCAGGAGTTCGAGACCAGCCTAGCCAACATGGCAAAACCCCATCTCTATTAAAAATATAAAAATTAGGCATGTTGGAAGGTGCCTGTAATCCCAGCTATGTGGTAAACTGAGGCATGAGAATCACTTCAACCCGGAAAGCAGAGGTTACAGTGAGCTGAGATTACACCATTGCATTCCAGCTTGGGCAACAAGAGCAAAACTCTGTCTCAAAAAAAAAAAAGAAAGAAAAGAAATGATCATGAAATGAAGTGCATAATAATGATAGTCTAAAAAGAAATGCAGGCAGTGATCATTTTATTGAACTTTGTCTATATTGAGAACTAAAACTCTCTACAGTCATACAGCTTACTGTCTGCATTAACATCACTTTACTCATCCAGAATATTCTTGATCAGGAAGATAAAGTTGAATTTCCTGAAATAGCAATTTCTCTAAATAGGCTATCAATTTGCTCTCCACGGGATGTCTTAGTCTGTTCTGGCTGCTATAACAAAATACCATAGACTGGGTGGCTTAAACAACAGATTTTCTTCTTCTCACAGCTCTGGATGATGATAAGTTCAAGATCAAGGTGCTAGCAGATTTGGTTCTCTGCTGCCTTTTCATTGTGTCTTCACATGGCCTTTCTGCAGTGCGTGTACATGGAGAGAAAGCTCTGGTGTGTAGTACTCTTCTTATAAGGACACTATCCATGATGGGGGCTCCACCCACATCACCTCATCTAAACCTAATTACATCCAAGGCCCCCAACTCCAGATACACTTGACCCTTGAACAACATAGGTTTGAACTGTACAGGTCCACATATACACAGATTTACCTCCACCTTTACCTGAAACAGCAAGACCAACCACCCCCTTTTTCCTTCTCCTGAGCTTACTTAATGTGAAGACCGCAAAAATAAGACCTTTATGATGATCCATTTCCATTTATTTATTTATTTAGAAGCAGAGTCTCGCTTTGTTGCCCAGGCTGGAGTGCAGCGGCACCATCTCGGCTCACTGCAAACTCTGCCTCCCGGGTTCAAGCCATTCTCCTGCCTCAGCCTCCTGAGTAGCTGAGATTACAGGTGCATGCCACCACACCCGGATAATTTTTATATTTTTAGTAGAGACGGGGTTTCACCACATTGGTCAGGCTGGCCTCCAATTCCTGACTTCGTGATCTGCCTGCCTCAGCCTCCCAAAGTGCTGGGATTACAGGTGTGAGCCACTGCACCTGGCCCCACTTCCATTTAATGAATGGTAAATATTTTTCTCTTCATTACGATTTTCTTCTTTTTTTTAATGTTTTATAGAGACAAAATCTCACTGTGTTGCCCAGGCTGGTCTTGAACTCTTGAGCTCAAGTGATCCTCCCATCTCGGCCTCCCAAAGTGTTGGGATTACAGGCATGACCCACTACACCTGGCCCCTTATGATTTTCTTAATAGCATTTTATTTTCTCTAGGTTACTTTATTATAAGAATACAGGATATGATACACATAACACAAAAAGTATGTGTTAATTGACTATGTTATCAGTAAAACTTCTGGTTAACAGTAGGCTATCAGTAGTTAAGTTTTCGGGGAATCAAAAGTTATACACAGATTTTTTTTTTTACTTTGTGGGGGATCAGTGCCCCTAACTCTTGCATTGTTCAAGGGTCAACTGTACCATGACATTGAGGACTAGGATTCTAACATATGAATTTGGGGGACATAAACATTCAGCCCATAACACAGGTAAACAGCATCTTCTCAAAGCAATAGCAAGCTCAGTTGAAATTATCAAATGATTGTTTACTGTTTGAAGATTCATTTCAAAAGCCCATCTTCTCTGTGTTCACCAATACTAAACTATTATGAACTTTGTCCCATCTCAGCCAAGCCTGACATTGAAAGACCCACCTTAAACCAGACCCCAGAAACCTCATAAATATCCCCACCTCTGGCTTCCTTGCTATTAAGATTTCTTCAAGCTAGTGACCTCCACAGCAGCCAACAATATAATCGAGTCAATTGTTAAAATTTTTAATAAAAAATAAAGTATACAGGACAAAAAAGGAAACGTGTAATGGACTGATACCTTTAAAACATATTAGTGTAAAAAAAAGAAGAAGGTAAGCCAGGCATGGTGGTTCGCAGAGGTAATCCCATCACTTTAGGAGGCCGAGATGGAAGAATCACTTGAGCCCAGGAGTTGGAGACCAACCTGGGCAACATAGTGAGACCCCCATCTCTTAAAAAAAAAAAAATAGCTGGGTATGGTGGTATGCATCTGTAGTCCCAGCTACTCAGGAGGCTGAGATGAAAGGATCACTTGAGCCCAAGAGGTCAAGGCTTCAGTGAGCAGTGATTACATCATTGCCTCCAGCCTGGGCAAGAAAGCAAGACTCTGTCTCAAAAATGAAAAAAAAAGAAGGCAAACGTATGTACATTTGGTCTGTTGCACTAATGAATAGGATTATGGTTTCTATTTTCAAGCCTTCTATAAATTTGTCAAGAACTGTGAAAATCAAACTTCTTCCTCATATTAAACAAATAATATTTTAATTAGTTTAATGTTGAAAAGCTGCTTTCAAATGTGTCAGTACAAACACAAATAGTTAAGAAAAAACTTGGCCGGGCGCGGTGGCTCAAGCCTGTAATCCCAGCACTTTGGGAGGCCGAGACGGGCGGATCACGAGGTCAGGAGATCGAAACCATCCTGGCTAACACAGTGAAACCCCGTCTCTACTAAAAAATACAAAAAACTAGCCGGGCGAGGTGGCGGGCGCCTGTAGTCCCAGCTACTCCGGAGGCTGAGGCAGGAGAATGGCGTAGACCCGGGAGGCGGAGCTTGCAGTGAGCTGAGATCCGGCCACTGCACTCCAGCCTGGGCGACAGAGCGAGACTCCGTCTCCAAAAAAATAAATAAATAAATAAATAAGAAAAAACTTAAGCATCAGGATGAGATTGATTCATAAAAATTCCATGTCAAAGTCAACCTGAGATTGTAATGCAGTCCATGTAGTTTCTTGAGGATGAATTATAGCAGTTTTCAAACATCTCTGCAGTGAAAAAAAAAAAAACTCCCCTCAAGTATTCTCACCAGGAAATTCATGATAAATTTCTTCTGCGTTTAGTTAAAACTTCTCAAGTTATTCTTTTGCAAAAATCAGAGAAAGTGGCTGAGTGATAGTAAGTGTTCATCATATTTGATCCTTTTAGAATGAATGCCCAGTTCTTGCTGAAAAGAATTCAGGCATTCAAAATTGTCTTTTTGATTGCTTCTGGCCATGTAAGACCTGCATCTTTTGTTGTTTCTCCTGACATTTTTCTTTGAAATGTCCATTTCCTTATATTTTGTTTTTGCAGAGTTAATGGTCTTCTTGAAGTCTATGTTCCCATCTGCAGTAAACAATTTCACTGTACACTGTTCTAGGTTGATTCTGGCTGTTTGTTAATATGTTTGTGAGGTCACATAGAATGACAGAATTAAAGTTACTCAAGCTGTTTCTTTGTCTTTACAATCACTGTATTATCACTGATCATTTCAAATCTGCAGTTTAGACTCAGAAATACATGGTACAGCTCTGTCCAATATGAGGTCTAACAATTACAATTTAACATGAACTTACTCCTGAAACAAATGCTTGTAGCTGCAAATGTCATAGGCCAACTGTGTAACTGGAAATTCTCCAAATTGACTTCCATGACATAGAACAGAATGTTTGTGAGAGGATATATAATGAAAACATGCTAATTGGAAGCATACAGAATTAAAACTGGAAAGAAAGCAAAGTCCTTGTTTAGAACTTAAATGAGAAATGTTCAGGGAGAATGAGTTGATCACTGTTTAGAATCAAAGTCTGATGGTGATCATAAAGAGCAGGCCACCTTTTAGTTAGTTTTACTATTGTTTTTCAGTTTTCTTCAGGTAATGCCCACCTTAGTGCCTGCACAGGGAGGATGCTCCCATGGGCCTGCCCCCACGCCCCCACCTCCTGAGGTCGCCCAGGAGGGAGACTCAGGTAAGCCTGTAGCCACCCCTGCAGCAGGACTTCTTCCTTGTCAAGACAATCCCGGCTGGGTACCGTGGCTCGTGCCTGTAATCCCAGCACTTTGGGAAGCCGAGGTGGGCAGATCACTTGAGGTCAGGAGTTTGAGACCAGCCTGGCCTGGCCAACATGGTGAAACTGAAATACAAAAATTAGCCAGAAGTGATGGTAACTTTTAAGCACCAGCCTGTAAACCTCCTCAGGAGGTTGAGGCACAAAACTTGCTTGAACCCAGGAAGCAGAGGTTGCAGTGAGCCGAGATCGCGCCACCGCACTGCAGCCTGGGCCACACAGTGAGACTCCATCTCAAAAAAAAGAAAAAAAGAGACAATCCCAATTATCTTCACATCTCCACCTCTCAGGCCAGGGGACTCTATGCCCAATTCAGGAGAATATACTGATTAATCTAAAATTTTGAGTTAGTTTATCCTTGCCTGTAATGGTTTAGGAGTGGGTATTTGTTGAAAATCTAGCCAAAGAACGTTGATGGAAGTCTAATATGGGGACTTCCAAATCCATCAATGCACTCCAGGCATTGTCTATAGCTAAACAAATAAGGTGTGTGTTATATACATACATACATATATATGTATAAAACACATATATTGTAAAACGCATGTATATAACACATATGTATTTATAAATACATGTATGTGTATATATACACACACAAAGATATATATCACCTTGTTTCCTATGTATGTGTATACTATTGAGATTAATAAAAATAAAAATACATGTTCACATAAATGAGGTGCTAAATTCATAGAAGCTTTTAGTCTTTATGTATTTTTCTCAGTCAAAAGATGCAAAAAGTACAAATACTATTACATGCAGGTTCATGTCTTACCTTTATGCTTAAAAGAGTCCTCATTAGTGGATAACATTCTATTTCTCTGTCATTAAATAGCCTATCATCGAATTTTCCTACCAACCACTAGAGGGTAGTATAGACCAGAAAAAAAGCCCAAGCATCCAGTTGGCTGCAGCACATTCCTGAGACTAAGTGCTGTAGTGATAAACAGCCATTTGGTTAGAATGACCAGTGTAGGCAAAGCACTTCAGGCCCCACTTTACAAAAACTCAAAATAAAAATACTGTTACCAAATTCCACGAGAAATATGTATATTTAACTGGTTAGACAACTTAGACATTAAGTGCTCAGAGTCTAGGGTTGGAGTGACTAGGTTTGAATCTCACCTCCACTCTCAACAGCCATGTGACCGTGGCAAACTGTTTAACCTCTGTTTCTGTATCTGTAAAATAATAATAATAACAGTATCTGTGATCATTCATTTAAAACAGTGACTGTCTAGCACATAGTGAGCATGCTCCAAATTTGGGCAAATTGATTTTTCTTGGCCTCAGTTTTTTCATCTGTAAAGTGGAGCTAACAATATTAGTCCCATGGTTGAAGAGTAAATGTACATAAGCAATTAGCACAGTGCTTGACCCTTGGTAAAATGTAATATATGCTTTTGTTAGTACTATTTTAATATTTTTTTTATAATTACTAATGATATTATTGTTAGACTTGTAATAAAAACTTAGCACTGGTATTGTGTCATTCATTGTTTACCTTAAGGCACATTTGAGAAATAGCAGCCCTTTGGGGTGGCTCATGCCTGTAATGTCAGCACTTTGGGAGGCCAAGGCAGTTGGATTACTTGAGGTCAGGGGTTCGAGACCAGCCTGGCTAACTTAGCAAAACCCTATCTCTACTAAAAATACAAAAATTAGCCAGGTGTGTTGGTGCATGTCTATAATCCCAGCTAGTTGGTAGACTGAAGCAGGAGAATCGCTTAAACCTGGGAGGCGGAGGTTGTAATGAGTTGAGATCACACCACTGCACTCCAGACTGGGCGACAGAGTAAGACTGTGTCTTAAAAAAAAAAAAAAAGAGAGAGAGAGAGAGAAATAGCAACATGGAATTGCATTTTCTGGTTCTTCCCAAAGCTGGCAAGGCTTCTGGCCACATACTGCTCACCACAGTTCTAAAGCTTTGTCTCTACCTGAAAACCAAACTGGATATGCAGTTAAGTGGAGAATTTTATCTTCCTTGACAGACAATTCAAACAATTTGTGCCCCTTTAAAGCTTCCTTTCTTGTTGGAAGTAAATCTTTCATTTGGATCATTCAAAAACTTTGAGTTTCTGCTGTGATTGTGTACAAGGTGTCATCCCTTGTTTATTTCTGGATAGACTTCCACAGATTAAAGCTAGCATCTGTATTCTCCCTAAGCTGGTCTCTGCTGCCAGAGCCTGCCTTGTTGTTGAGCAAGGATGGTTTGGCACTGACGGGTCGATTTACATCCTCCTATCTCCATGAAGAAGCTTATCCTAGCCTGGGCAATATAGTGAGGCCTCGTCTATACTCAAAATAAAATAAAATAAATTTAACTGGACATGGTGGCTCATGCCTGTAGTCCCAGCTATTTGGGAGGCTGAGGCAGAAGGATTGCTTGAGCCCAGGAGGTTGAGGCTGCAGTGAGCCATGATAGAACCACTGCACTCCAGCCTGGGTAACAGAATGAGACTCTGTCTCTAAAACAACCACCAAAAAAAAACCGTACCTTTAAAAAATCATACCTACTTCAAAATGATGTAAAAACATCATCAGTCATTTTATGTGTTTTGCTATACCTGCCAAGAAGAGTTTGATGGTGTTGAATGATTGCTTAGCATTTAGTCTCTTTTAGTAATAAAAAAATTAATATTGGCAACAAAACAAATTGATTTCATGAGCTTATTGACAGCACTGGGGAATTTAGAGTTTGCCATAGTGAGCCAAGAGGGCCGAGCTGCTTTTGCTTGACCTACAAATCCTACAGTTGCCAGCCAATCTGGTCAATTCTTGGCTATGGATTGATTTCCCCATCAGTTTTCCTCAATCTCGTCTCAGACCTCAGAATTTCCTATTCCACTGGACACCATTGCCGCTCAAATACATCCCATTATAGACAGCCCCAGTGTGTCATATCACCAAAAGACAGAGCAAATGGCTGGTTGGACTGCTGTAAGCTCTGGATCACTTCCAGAATACAAGTTCCGCCATGCCAACCAATGAATCTGTTTTCCCAGTCATCTGTTTTCACCAAGTCAAGAGTTCAGAAGACTTGTTCAATAAGTCAGAACTTCTGTAGCTGAATGACTGGTGTTCCACTGTGATCATGATATTTGCCCTTTAAATGTAAAAACTGAAGCACTTTGTGAAACCTGAAAACAGTTTAAGACATTAAAAAGACCTCCCCCCACCACCTAAAAGAAAAAGGAATTTTCATGCACTGTAGAAACCATTCAGAGGCAAAACATCACGTCCTAGTGAATATAATAGGGTCTTGCAGCCCCCTCTTATTTGAACACAACTCTCATTGACTTAAAAGTGACATTTCCAAACTGGCTGCAAGAATGATTTGTCCCCCAAACAAAGCAGGCTGCATTTGTTCTGCTAGAATGGCTGCTCTTCTTTGTCTCTGGGTAATTTGATACAGCATGCATTCATTCATTCAAGGGTGACTCTTATTTGAAAAATTTCTCAATGAGACCATTTAAAAAATGGTTTTTAATCCAGAGCTTTCATGACTAACTCTAAGGCTTCTTTCAGCTTTCAGACTTGTCCCTGTTAGTTTCATAGAACTGACAAAAATTGATCTTTTGAAATAAAAATTTTTACAGTAAATATCAACCTAAAAGTGATCATTTTTTTCTGAAAACTTTGTTTGGACTAAGAATGTGCAGCTTATCTGCAATTTTTAACTGGAAATTCTCTAATCTCGTCAAGATTTTTTTTTTTTTTTCTAGTTAAAATGGCAGGTTAAGGGAAGGGAAAGTGACTTAAATGAAGTCTGTTGCCTTCCACATGCCTGGGGCCATTTCAAGAGGAGTAACAAATCTTGAAGTGTTTAAAAACAGTGCAGTGGAAACCAGAGCTCCAGGTAATATTTTCTCTTCCAGGAAAAGCTCTCCATCACAGGCCATACTCCTTGCTACCCACCTTCTCCAGTCCCATGCACTTCCTGGCCCCTTAGGTCAGAATTCCTATAAATTTCAGGGCCTGCCATTTTCCCAGGGCAGAGGTGAGGACTGGGGGAAGAGATGCCTCCAAAATCACAACTTCATTAACTAAAACAAAGCAGACATGCAAGGTTGACATTTGGGGCATATGAATCTTCTTCATGATGGTTTCCATGTCTCTTTAAATAAACAATGTGGAAAGAAAAATATGACAGTCTGTATTTGCAGCAGTTCTAAAAATAACTTGTGCAGGAGAGGTGAACCAGTGGCATGCGCCCGAGCAGAGTCCCCTGGCTTCACTTTCGCAGTCACCTCTTCCTAAAAAAAAACAAAAACAAAAACAAAAAAAAATGAGCAACTCACAGGATACTGCAATACATGTGTGTACATTATAAAAGCCAAAATGAAAAGGTCTCTTTAATGCTAAAGGTAAGATGCAAGTTACATTTAGAACTGACCAGAAGGCAGTCTGATTAGTGGTTGTTTTTTACCTCCAACTTCTGTTTTTAGTATATAAATAGGGTTTAAAAGAATAATCAGTACTTAAAGTCAGTGTAGCCCTTTAAGACATAAATAACTGAGAAATAATGAGATTGTTAAATATCAAAGAGGTTACTACTGCACCCTAAATTTCCCCTTGAGTGAGAAGTGAATGATCAAATTCAGAAACACTTCATTAGATAGAACTAAATGCTGCCTTTCTCCTTGCTAATCTCCTCCTGAGATTTTGCTCTTCACTTGAGCAAATTAACTGAGGGTGAACAATGATCAAAAGAAAAACTTATGAAGAGCAAACTCCATAAATTGCTAGTGAGACTGAAGCACAGATCAGAAAAATCTCTCTTTAGTTAGCTAAAGATGAGAAATAAAAGGCACAGATATACGCATGAGATATCTGCTATAAAACAAATTGAAGGCAAACAGAAACAGGAAGGTTTGGAGAGGGGTTAAGAATATCACAAAAAGCAGAGGGCTTTGCAGGGCTCCACAGCTTCTTACAGCCCTCTTTGTGTTCCTTTCTTGGCAGGTAGATCCTGAATTATGAAGAGCTCCTGATTTGGAGGCTTCCATACCCACCCCTCCCCCTATACACACTCCACACCACACACACACCAGTTTGTAATATATATAAATAGAATCTGCACAAGCCCCTTGAGTGGAGTTGAAATAAACAGAGGAAGTTGACATAGGAGTTCAGAAAGGCCATGGTTCCATGGTTTAAGAAACAGTCATCTGAACTGGGCTTGTGGCCCGTGCCTGTAGTCCTAGATAGTCGAGAGGCTGAGGTGGGAGGATCTCTTGAGCCCAGGAGGTTGAGGCTAGTGAACCAGGATCACACCACTGCACTCAAGCCTGGGCAACAGAGCAAGACCCTGTCTCAAAAAAAAAAAAAAAAAGGAAAACATTGCACACTTCGCCAAAGAAAAGATATGAACAACAAATAAGCACATGAAAAGATTCTCAACATCATTAGTCGCTGGGAAACTGCAAATTAAAATTAGAATGGCTCAAATTTAAAAACCTGATAGTACCAAGTGCTCAAGAGGATGCAGGGCAACTGGAATTGGTCCATTGCTGGTGGGAATGCAAATGGTACAGCCACTTTGGCAACAGAAACAGTTTATTATAAAGTTTAACATCCATTTACCATATCACCCAGCAATCCCAGGCCTATGTAGTTAGCCAAGAGAAATGAACACATATGTCAACTCCACCCCCAACAAACAAGTAAGCTTGGATGCTTATAGCAGCTTTAATCATGGTTGCCAAAAACTGATGACTTGGGTAAATAAACAGTTTATTGCTGGAATACTACTTAGCAATAAAGAGGAATGAACTACCGATACCGGCAACAACATGATAAATTTCAAATGCATTCTGCTAAGTGAAAAAAACAGACTACATAGTATGCGATTCCATTTATGTGACATTGTGAATAGGATAATACTATAGGGACAAAAGTAGATCCATGTGGGTAGAGAAAGGTTTGCCTATACAGGGACTCACACACAATGATGTGCCGTTTGTTAAATATTATAGCGTTGTACTCCTTCAAAGGGTGAATTTTACTGTATATAAATTGTACCTCAACAAAGTGACTTTGAAAAAATTATAATATGAGCTGGGTGCGGTGGATCACACCTGTAATGCCAGCACTATGGGAGGCCAAGGACAGCGGATCACCTGAGGTCAGGAGTTCAAGACCAGCCTGGCCAACATGGTGAAACCCCATCTCTACCAAAAATATAAAAATTATCCAGTGTGGTGGCACATGTCTGTAGTCCCAGCTAGCTACTCAGGAGGCTGAGGCAGAAGAATTGCTTGAACCCAGGAGGCGGAGGTTGCAGTGAGTCGAGATCATGTCACTGCACTCCAGCCTGGGTGACACAGCGAGTCTCCATTCCAAAAATAAAAATAAAAATTATAATATGCTGAGCTCAGTGGTGTAGTCTCAGCTACTCAGGAAGCTGAGGCAAGAGGATTGCTTGAGCCTCATGTGTTAAGGTTCAGCCTGGGCAAAATAGTGGGACCTCGTCCCTTAAAAAAAAAAAAAAAAAAAATTGTAATAATAACAAGGAGGGAAACATGGTCAAACTACTGTGTTGGAAAGTCACTCTGGTTGCTGTGTGGCAAAAGGACTGGAGCAGCAAAAGCAGGAATGGTCTTGAAGCTGTTTCAGTGGTCTTGGTCGGATGGTCGGACATCTTTCCTGAGAGCCAGTCCCAGGGTAGTAGGGGTAAAAGATGAGGAAAAACAGGCCACTGGAGGCATATTTTGGACGGATAACTGGAAGATTTGCTAATGGACTGGAGTTGAGTCAGAAAAGACCTAGAGTTGTCAAAAGACCCCAGGGATTTTCTTTTAATTTCCTGTGCCATTTGAGGCAGGTGTAGGGCAAAGAGCCTCAAAGGTTCTATTCCTAACTCCCCCGTGAATTACCTGCAGAACCCTCCTAACCTGCAGAATTACATGTATATATTAGCAGCATCTCTAAATGTGTGCTAAGGACTGGAATAGTAATATAAACACGGAGAACATGAGACAGAGAATTATCTTCTTGCTTGTACTAGAAACCGAAGAAGAAAGAACTAATCTAGTCAAGATCTCAAGCGAGAAGAGCTACTCTGAAAGAAGATACTGCTTGTCAGAAGGACATGTGAAACTCTGTTATTTGTATATTCTGGTTAACATAAAAAGCCCTGACAAACAAGAGGGAAAAAAAATGGCTAAAATATATCCAATGTATTAATTGAAAATAAATAACTAGAATTTCTTTGTGTTTTTTAAAATCTATAAAGTCCATTTCCTACGCTCATTCATGCCTTATATACCATGGTTGATTGTGGACTGAGAAGTGATTTCCTATTGGCCTAGCTTGGATGCTCGTAGCTCCGCCATTAACATGCTTCCCCCACCTAAGATCTAACCATCTAGAACAGGACAGTTACCTTTGGTCATTTCAGTTCAAGGTCATTTGGTCAAAGTGACAAAACCCAATCTTGGAATGACTTGTGAAGTCTGACAGGCAATTCTTCCAGGCTTGTGCCTGTGAAATTCTCTAGTGATGGAGCTGAAGCAGGGCTGGGTGCGGTGGCTCACACCTGTCATCCCAGCACTTTGGGAGGCCAAGGTGGGCAGATTGCTTGAGCCCAGGAGTTTGAGACCAGTGTGGGCAACATAGCTAAACCCTGTCTCTACAAAAAACCACAAAAATTAGCCAGGCACAGTGGCACATGCCTGTAGTCCCAACTACTCAGGAGCCTGAGGTGGGAGGATTGCTTGAGCTTGAGCCAGTGGATCAAGACTGCAGTGAGCAATGATCACGCCACTGCACTCTAGCCTGTAACATAGCAACACCCTGTCTCAATCAATCAATCAATCAATGCAATGATAGATCCCAAACCTACTATGTGCAACTCTTTCTTTTATTTTACATATATACAAATATATTCAGATTATAAAAATAACACTCAAAGGGTATAAAACACTTTTTAAAAATACCTCCCCAATTCCATTTCCCAAATATCCAGTTAGCTTTTTGTCATATATTCCCACAGATTGTTTTCTGCATAACTACATGTTTAAGAGTGTTATTTATATCAAGATAATTTAGAGAAATTCAAACTAAGATATATACACTGGGTATTAATAATTCAACCCTGATTAGGAAGAGAAAGTTATCAAAGAAGATATATCTCTAAAGGATATGTCTAAATAATTCATTAACTTTTAAAGTATTAACCTAGGATTTTTTTCCTTGATGGCTATTAAGACAGTGTAATAGGCCGGGCGCAGTGGCTCATGCCTGTAATCCTAGCACTTTGGGAGGCCGAGGCGGGCAGATCACTTGAGGTCAGGAGTTCGAGACCAGCCTGGCCAATAGGGTGAAACCTTGTCTCTACTAAAAATACAACAAGTTAGCCAAGTATGGTGGCATGTACCTCTAATCCCAGCTACTTGGGAGGCTGAGGCAGGAGAATTGCTTGAACTCAGGAGGTAGAGGTTGCAGTGAGCCAAGATTGTGCCACTGCACTCCAACCTGGGCGACAAACAGAGAGACTCTGTCTCCAAAAAAAAAGACAGTGTAATAGAAAAGTCATATAAAAGAGTAAAACAAAATTACAGAATTATCTGATTCTATATAAACATTCTTAGCAACAATATTTCAGAAACAGTTAATACATTTAAAACATTTAGAAATGTTTTGATCTGATAGAAATGCTTTCTAAATAATATAATAAAACATATGCCTTAATGTAATTAGGCATTTTAATTGTTGGAGTATTTGAATTAAGGGAAAATCTCGATTAATAACTAGTAGGTGGGCTGGGCGCAGTGGCTCACACTTGTAATACCAGCACTTTGCGAGGTCAAGGCAGGAGGATCACTTGAACCCAAAAGTTTGAGACCAGCCTGGGCAACAAAGCAATACCTCATCACTAAAAAAAAATTTTAAATTAGTCCGGTATGGCAGCATGCATGCACCCGTAGTCCTAGCTACTTGGGAGGCTGAGCTGGGAGGATCACTTGAGCCCAGGATTTTGAGGCTGCAGTAAGCTATGATTGTGCCACTGCACTCTAACCTGGGCAACACTGTCTAAATAATATATAAATAAAACTAGTAGGCAATTCACGCCCAGGCATGGTGGCTCATGCCTGTAATCCCAGCACTTTGGAAGGCCGAAGTGGGCAGATCACCTGAGGTCAGGAGTTCGAGACCAGCCTGACTCACATGGAGAAACCTGTTTCTACTAAAAATACAAAATTAGCCAGGTGTGGTGGTGCGTGCTTGTAATCCCAGATACTCGAGAGGCTGAGGCAGGAGAATTGCTTGAATCCAGGAGGTGGAGGTTGCAGTGAGCTGAGATTGCGCCATTGCACTCCAGTCTGGGCAACAAGAGTGAAACTCCGTCTCAAAACAAACAAACAAACAAAAACTAGTAGGCAATTAACATCAAGATATCTAGTTTGTTTAGGTCCAACCTTATTCAAGAAAGATTAAGGAAACCCTCAACCTAAAAAACATAAGGAGACCCTGTCTCTACAAATAATTTAAAAATTGGCCAGGTGTGGTGGCATGTGCCTGTGGTCCCAGCTACTCATGAGGCTGAGGCAGGAGGATCACCTGAGCTCCAGAGGTTGAGGCTTCAGTGAGCCATGATCACGCCACTGTACTCCAGCCTGGGTGACGGTGAGATCCTGTCTCAAGAAAAAAGAGAAGAAAAGAAACCATTACCCTGAAGGTATTTTATATCACCTTATACACAACTTCTTCTGGTCATAAAAATATTTTGGGCAGTCAAAAAATACCCAGACATGGTTTGAAAGATTAATTAATACTACAACACTTACAATAGACAAGTAACAACAGCAATAAAGAAAAAATAGCAATATTTGGCCCCAGAATTAGACTCCCCAAAGGTAGAGACAACTTTTACCTCAGCTGTTTTTCCCTTTACATTTGACTCCTCATTTTTAGTATTACGTTTATGCTACTATTTATTGTATTTATTGATTGTAGACATTGCAGTGGACTGACTGTGTGTGTCCCCGCAAAGTTTATATGTTGAAAACCTAACCCTCAATGTGATGGTAAATAGGTCACAAGAGTAAACCCTCATGAATAAAATTATGGCCCTTGTAAAAGGGACCCCAGAGAGGTCTTAACCCACTTTCACCATGAGAAGACACAAGAAACTGCCAGTCTGCAACCCGGAAGAGGACCTTCACCAGAACCCAAGCATGCTGGCACGCTAATCTCAGACTTCCAGCCTCCAGAACTGTGAGAAATAAATGTTAGTTGTTTAAGTCATCATTTTTTTGTTTTTGTTTTTGTTTTTTGGTGTGGGGGGACAGCCTCACTCTGTCACCCAGGAGTCTGGAGTGCAATGGCGTGATCACGGCTCACTGTATCCTTGACCTCCCAGGTTCAAGCGATCCTCCTGCCTCAGCCTCTTAAGCAGCTGGGACCACAGCTCTGCACCACCATACCCGGCTAATTTTTAAAAATGTTTTTTAGAGACCTTGCCCAAGCCAGTCTCGAAATCGTGGGCTCAAGCAATCCTCCCACCTTGGCCTCCCAAAGGGCTAGGATTACAAGCCTAAACCACTGTACCCGTCCCACTCTGTCTATGGTATTCTATTGCTTTTTCATTGTCCTCTAGAACAGCCACATGGTATTCTATTACAGCAGCCTGAACAACAGATTCAGACATTATCAACTTACTTCCTACTAAGGAAGATAAGGATTTAGCACTCTCTCACTACCGCTCCTCCTACCCACCCCTCCACACATATTTCTCCCACCTTGTGTGTTTTAATCACAATTTTGTATTAATTGAATATCCAAAGTTTATAATATAATGATGCTGCAAATATTGCTCATAAAAAAGCAATATCATTTTTACATTTTCTTTTCTAGACACATTTTTTTGTTTGTTTTTCCTAGGGTTAAATACTGCTTCCTTATTCATCTTGTTTTGGTTTTTTGTATGTGTGAGTAGACTTTCGAAAATATGTATACATTTCTTATGCTTTCCCAGTTCTCTTCCAGACAACATGGTCAAGCACCTAAGTATTCTAGCAGGTTCTGGTTTTTTGTTTCTTCTTTTTGATGGAGACATCTCTCCTAGATTCTTCTAAACTTCTGTTGCTGTTTGTAGTGACTGATCTCTAGAATTGCAACATTTTGTTGTCATAGGATATCTCTTCACCATCACTACAGAAATTTAACTTGACTCTTTCTTTTGTTTTAATTCCTGTTTCCAAACTCAGAGCTTCCTCTTTCTTAATTTATTCCCCTCTTTTAGTGATACACATGCCCGAAGTTTCGTGGGGAAAAAAAAAAAAAAAAAAAAGATGCAAAGCAAAGTTTTTGAGATTTTACCTGTCTGAAAACAACTTTTTCGTAATGCTCATATTTGGTAGTTTGGCTGGCAAAGAATTGGATTGGAAAGATTTTTTCTCAGAACTTTTTTTTTTTTTTTTTTTTTTTGAGACAGAGTCTCACTCTAACTCAGGCTGGAGGGCAGTGGCACAATTTTGGCTCACTGCAACCTCTGCCTCCTGGGTTCAAGCTGTTCTCATGCCTCAGCCACCTGAGTAGCTGGGATTACAGGCATGCACCAGCAAGACCAGATACATTTTGTATTTTTAATAGAGACTGGGTTTTACCATGTTGGCCGGGCTGGTCTTGAACTCCTGGCCTCAAGTGATCCACCCACCTTGGCCTCCCAAAGTGCTGAAATTACAGCTGTGAGCCGCCGGGCCTGGCCTTTTTCTCAGAAGTTTGAAGGCATTGCAATATTTTGTCTTAGCTCCCCACGTTGTTGTTGAGAGTCCTGTGCCATTCTATTCCCTGGTAACCTCTGTTTTCTCTCTGGACGCTTTTGAATTCTTTTTATCCCCAGTGGAAATTTTATAGTGATGTGCCCTGGTATAGGTCATTTTTATTTCTTGTTCTTACTGGGGCCCTTCACCAGGGACCCACATCCTTCATTCTGGAACATGTTCCTATTTCATATCTGTGATAGTTAATTTTATTTGTCAACTTGGCTGGGCCATGGGGGCCATGGGGTGCCCAAATATTTGGTTAAACATTATTGTGGCTTTGTCTGTAAGGGTGTTTCTGGATGAGATTAACATTGGAATTGGCAGGCTAGGTAAAGTAGATTGCCCTCCCCAATGTGGGTGGCCCTCATCTAATCCATTTCAAGCTTCACCAGAACAAAAAAGACTGAGAAAGAATTCACTCTTTCAGCCAGGTGTGGTGGCTCACATATGTAATCCTAGCACTTTGGGAGGCCAAGGCAGGTGGATCGCTTGAGCTCAGGAGTTCAAGACCAGCCTGAGCAAATGGTGAAACTGTCTCTACCAAAAAATACAAAAATTAGCCAGGATGCCTGTAGTCTCAGCTACTTGGGGGACTGAGGCAGGAAGGTCGCTCAAACCTCAGAGGTCAAGGGTACAGCGTGCAGAGATCACGCCGCCGCACTCCAGCCTGGGTGACAAAGTGAGACCCTGTCTCAAAAAAAAAAAAAAATCATTCTTTCTCTTTGACTGTCTAGGAGCTGGGACGTAGGTCTTCAGACTGGGACTCAGATTGGAACTTACGATGTCATCTGTCTGGCTTCTCAGGCCCCTTTGTACTCAGACTGGAACTACACCATCAGCTCTCCTTGGTCACCAGCTTATTGACTGCAGATCCTGGGGCTTCTCAGCTTCTCTATTCGCATGAACCAATGCCTTATAACATGTATCTGTTCCTATTGGTTCTCTTTCTTTGGAGAACTCAAACTAACACAGTATTTTTGACAATGTCTGCCCCTCTTTTTTGCCTTCTGTCTGAAATCCTTGTTAATTAGAAGTTGACCCTCTTGAACTACCCTAATTTTCCTGTCTTTCCTCTTTCTTTTTTCTAGTTTTTTGTTCTATTTTTGAGAAATTCTTCGACTTTGCCTTTCAACCCCTCTACTGAATTTTTTGCTGAAAATATTTTTAATTTCTAAAACTCTTTCTTTTCCTTGGTTATTCTATTGTCTTAGCATTCTATTATTTTATGGATGCAATATCATCACTTATCTTTCTGAGGTTTTTCTGGTTTTTTTTTTTTTTTGAGCTGGAGTCTCACTCTGTTGCCCAGGCTGGAGTGCAGTGGCGCGATCTCGGCTCACTGCAAGCTCTGCCTCCCAGGTTCATGCCATTCTTCTGCCTCAGCCTCCTAAGTAGCTGGGACTACAGGCTCCCGCCACCATGCCCAGCTAATTTTTTGTATTTTTAGTAGAGATGGGGTTTCATCGTGTTAGCCAGGTTGGTGTCGATCTCCTAACCTGGTGATCCGCCTGCCTCAGCCTCCCAAAGTACTGAGATTACAGGCATGAGCCACTATTCCCGGTCTTTCTGAGGTTATTAATAGTTTGTTTGAAGTTTTCTTCTGCTCTTTGCACTGTCTTTGATTCTTCTGAATTTCTTTTTTTCTTTTTGTTTCTGTTTCTATTTTTGCATATCGGAGGTTTTCCTCAAAAATCTGCCAATTCATATTTTAAAGGGACGCACTAGATTGGAAGTTCTGAGTACATGAATGGGGCTTATCAACTGGTGAGTTTCATTGCAGGGTGATCAAGTGTGACCTTGATGGTTTGTTGGATGATCTTAAAGGCGAATAGGTCTGCTGGGGAGAACTTTTCCAAAACAGAATTATCCAGCCTGCTGACCGAGGGGTCTGGGCCTTCCTGCCAGCATTCTTGTGGCTGAGAAGGGGAGAAGGCCTGGGGTGTCACCATAGGGTGTACAGCCTTTCACTCAGTCCAACTGTTTCCTGTCCAGCGCTTCAAGGTCTCACTTGATCACCACGTGCCTTCAGTTGTTTCTGCCATCCCTGAATTCAGGGTCTCTAGCATAGTGTTTTCAGGGATCAAACCTCCCATTTCCTGATGGTATTGGGAGAGTGTAATTACTGGACTTTTGGGAGTGGGGTAGAAGTTCAAGGAATGGAATTCCTTCTAATAAAAGCTCTCAATTAATTTTCCTGTTTTTATCCCCCTCCTTATCCTTCCTTTGAAGGCACATGGTGTCTCTAACTTCTGAGTTTCTCGAGTGTTCTAGGCCATGAGTCAATTTGATTCCCATTGGCAACCACCTTTGCAGAACTATAGGCTTCAGTTTTTGTTATTTTGTGAATCCAGTTATCACTTATCCTCTGCCCTTAATTTTCCTAAATTCTGTTGGTGTCTCTAAGCCACAGTTGTCACCTCTCAGTTCTGCTTGTCCTTTGTTGTCTCTTCACTGTCATTTTGGTGAGGTTTTAGGAGAAAGCATAGATGAACACAAAACGTGTTGTAAAAGATATGTAAGAATCCCTTACAATACGTAAGCATAGAGAGCAAAATGTGAGAGCATGTTTCACACCCTTTCACTCCATTCCCCCAAGGAGAATCACTGTCAGTGATCTGGAACTCTCCCCAGTTCACTCTTGATGATGATACATACACAAATTATTTGATTCTATGTTTTTTCCTTCTGGCCTTGGTTAAGTGACACATTGTCTTGGAGTGATTTCCATATTGACACATATAGGGCCATCTCATTCTTTTTTATTTTATTGTATTTATTTATTTTTTAGATGGAGTCTCATTCTATTGCCCAGGCTGGAATACAACGGTATAATCTTGGCTCACTGCAACCTCTGCTTCCTGAGTTCAAGTTATTCTCCTGCCTCAGCCTCCCAGGTAGCTGGGATTACAGGCAAGCACCACCATGCCCAGCTACTTTCTGTATTTTTAGTAGAGACAGAGTTTCACTATGTTGGCCAGGCTGGTCTCGAACTCCTGACCTCAGGTGATCCTCCTGCCTCGGCCTCCCAAAGTGCTGGGATTACAGGCATGAGCCACAGTGCCCAGCCAATTTTATTTTATTTTAAGTTCCAGGGTACATGTGCAGGATGTGCAGATTTGTTACATAGGTAAACATGTGCCATGGTGGTTTGCTGTACCTATCAACCCATCACCTAAGTATTAAGCCCAGCATGCATTCGCTACTAATCCTAATGCTCTCCCTCCTCTTGTCCCACTGACAGGCCCCAGTGTGTGCCATTTCCCTCTCTGTGTGCATGTGTTCTCATTCTTTTTAATACCTCTATAGTATTCAGTAGTATGAATTTATCATGACTGATTTAATTATTTAATCTTTCTTTTTTAAAAATTTTACACACATATGCACACCTATACATACATACACTTTCATATACACACATATATCTTTTTGAAAGGTCAGTAAATTAACTGACTTGAATTTTAGAAATATCAAACAATTGTATACGTGCAAAGAAGAAAGTAAAAGCAGGACCATGTTATATGCATGGACATCTTCATTGTAGAGTGTGTCTAATAGTGAATGGGGAGAACCATTTCCAAGGCCTCCAAAACCAGAGCTATTAGGATTCACCTCCTGTTGAAGATGTGTCATAAATTAAGCTAAAGCACACTTGGAATGATGGAAACCCATCACCATAGATTTATGTAAGTCAATGGCTCTATGGTTTAATCTGCAATTCATATTTTTACAAAATGTGTTGTGCTCTTCACCAGTCAGAACCACTTTGTGTCAGACTCCTGACAGGTGAAACTTTCAAATGGGGTACTGAGGAGAAAGTAACAGTGGGACCATTTTCAGTGGTGTGACAAGGTTAAAGGAAACCAGAAAAGAACGGTGAAGCACCTTGGGAGGAGCAGGAGGGAGAGACATTATCACCCCAAGACCTGAGAGTCAACAGAACAAAGCAGTTACTGGGCACGGAGAGTAACGCTAACTGTGTAAGAGGGCACCTGCATGGTCCTCATTCAGCAAGGAAAGGAGCGGGAGGTGGTGGGTGACCTCACTCTTGATCTCATATTTTTATTTGCTAAATCTGGCAACCCTAGGTGGGCAAGGGTAGACAGCCAATCTGAAGGGGTACGTCAGTGTACTTCTTTGCTCATTAATAGCAATGCATGTGGACCTCAGGCCAAAGCCATCACCAAGAACCACAGACAACACATTTATCCAATTATGGTAGTAAATTGGTTATATCTGCTCTGAAAATTGTTCAACTATTTAGGAATAGCTGTAGACAACTTGGCTTATAATTCCAATTATGTATATATTTAACAAGAGGCTGTACATTAAAAGAGACAATAAAAAGGTAAACTTTAGAGGGAAAAATGTCCCCTACTTGCCTCTGCCCATTAGTGTTTACTTTCTTCATCATTCCCAGTATGGGAATCTGTAAGATGTGCCACAGGAGCTGAATGGAATATCTTTATCCAGGCCTTGGGAGAAAAATTCCATCATGAGTGGAGGCTAAGCTGACCAGAGAATGCAAGAGGAATAACTTGAGCAAAGACTGGAAACTACTATCCTCATGCTTACAATAAACGTTAACCTAAGACAGAAACAATGTACAAAGAAGAATGTGGATGGGGTCGATAAGAAGTCAGAGTTCTCCACAAATCAATATGATTAAACAATATTCTGGTAATTCCAAAACAGCAATCTGCTTTAAGAATAAAGTTTATTTTAATTTATAAGCAAATAGACAAAAATTGGAGACAACATATCTACAGCTGTTCTTAGATTAAAATGATAAATCTGATTGGTTGGCAAAAGAAGAGCCCAGAGGAAGCACTGGGATTGTATAGGTTTGGAAAGTACTTTTCCCTAAAAAAGCTTTCTTAATTTACAAATAAATGTCATTTATCCCATTTCCACAGTTCATCTATTTATTACCAAAACATTACGTTTTTAGAGGTTTAGCATGCCATACGTTCACTATAAAATGTGTATTTTTAAAAAGCACTGAAGAGGAAAAATGATTAAAGTTCTGCCATTTGGCTCAACAGCTGTAAGAGAGTTTGAATTTGTTTTAAGTGGTGGGCTACTGTTCACTCTTTGATGTCTGGTGAAGTCCAAGCATCTGGTTTCCAAATAGTGGTCTACATAGCTCATCTGACACCTGGAATAGATCATTTTTTAACACACCCCTTTATGTATGACAAAATTATCTTCAGTAATAATCATGAAATTTAATAATAATGTAGCCAAAAGTATAATTTTTCTTTTATAGAACTTTCTACATATAATCATCTCAGTAAAAAAAATAAATATTACAGTACCAAAAAAGTAATGGTTTGATTCTGTTTAATTACATTAAAGTAGCTTTTTTTTTTTAGGGGGTGGTAAAACACATGAAGAAAGGCTTCCAAAAAATTTAGCTTCACGAGATGTGACTATAAAAGGGCAGCACAAGGATTTTTGCAGTGATAGAACAGTCTGTATCTTAATTGTGGTGATGATTACATGAATTCACACATGTCATAAATTGTATAGAACTGACTAGGTGTGGTGGCTCATGCCTATAATCCCAGCACTTTAGGAGGTAGAGACAGGAGGATCACTTGAGCCCAGCACTTCGAGACCAGCCTGGGCAACATAGGGAGACGCTGTCTCTCAATAAATAAATAAATATTAGCTGGGTATGCTGGCATATGCTTGTGTTCCCAGGTACTCAGGAGGCTGAGGTGGGAGGATCACTTAAGCCCCAGGGGTTGAAGCTTCGGTGAGCCATAATCCTGCCACTGCACTCCAGCCCAGGCAACAGCGTGAGACCCTGTCTCAAAAAAGTAAAATAAAAATTGTATAGAACCACACACACATCCACAAATGAGTGCATATAAAACTGATGAAATCTGAATGAGGTATTTGAATTGTACTCATGTCAATTTCCTGGTTTTGTTACTGTATTATAGTTATGTCACATGTCATCACTGGGGGTAATGGTGAAGAGTACCAGGATCTCTCTGTACTATTTTTGCAACTTTCTGTGAATCTATAATTATTTCTAGGTAATATGTTTTTGTTAAAATTTATGTGCTGTGTGATTTCATGTATTTGAGATTCTTGAAAACACCAAAATACAGCAACATTTGCCAGGGATGGGAGAAGGTATGACTGCTGAAGCTGAGGGAAACCTATCAAGGCTTGTTAAACTTTAACCCACTTTGCTTGCTTTTGGCTGTTTTTTTTTTCTTTCAAAAGAAACTCCCTTCAGCCATCCTATAGATAACATCTCTGACATATAGGTCACAATGGTAAAACAACTGCCTAAGTTGTTCTTCAGGAACTTAAAGTCAGCTCTCATCCAGTCCAAACTGGGTTAGACCACACTGACCCTTTAATTGGGCCTGAGTGAATGTCCGAATGTCCAATGGGTGACCTTTTGATGTCAGAGGCCGTGAGCTTCACCCTCTGATCATGCTAACGCTACCATTTTTGGAACATGTGTCCCACAAAGAGCCATAAAGCTTAGCTATGCTTGCACAGAACACGAATTACTTCACTTTTTGTTATCCCCAATCACTTTCCTTGTACCTCAGACCACCCTGCTCCCCTACCCCATAAATATCTCTAAACTCCATCTTTGGGGAGATGAATTTGAGACCTGTTCTCTCATCTTCTCACTTAGCTGCCATGTGACTAAATCCCTTCTTTGCTGCAAAGCTCATTGTCTCAGTGATTGGCATACTGTGTGGCAGGCAAAATGGGCTTGGCTCCATAACACGACAAAGGAGCCACACAAGGAGAGTTGTTGGGTGATGGAATAGTTCTGTATCCAGATTGTGATTGTGGTTACAAAAATGTACACATGCATTAAAGTTCATGGAATAAAAATGTCAAATGTACTGTATGTTAAATTTTTAGAAAATTTGTCATTATCTTATTTTTAAGACATTAAAAGCTTCGGAATCAGTCAGACTTGTATTTAAATATTGGAATAATAGGCAAGTCAATCTGTTTTCTTATCTATAAAATAGTAATAATGCCATCCATCTAATGATAATGTATGTAAAGGCCTTAGCACATTGCCCAGTGCTAAGAAAGCACTGAGCAAATAGTCTTATTTATTTGTTTCTATTTTTTATTTAGAGGATTCACTCTGTAAATAAATTTAGAATAAGCAAAGAGATTACTAGGTATCTCCAGTGAAAAACTGTGTTGTCTAGAACACACTCTTTATCTGATTGTTGCCTTTTGTTGACTTCCAGTTATTTTATGACTATAATTTGTAGGTAATTGATAGCAATCCAAAATAATTCTTATCTATTGTAATGCAAATACAATCTGCAGTGGAATTGTGGTGTGGTGGTTTCATTTTGCTCCTCCTGAAGTCCACAAACTCCCCACTCCAGTCAAAAAAGCCAGTTTTGTTTCCCTTTGTAAATTCATTTTAATGTTCCCTTACTCCATATAAAATTGTGGTTCTTTTGACTTTTCCTTTGAATCAGTTGTAATATGTCTACAGTTTATTCATTAAATAATGAATTGAGTAAAATCTTTGATGGGTGTTTATTTTATAGTTGCATGAAAATCATGATTTTATCTCTTTTTGAAAACTATCCTTTAACAATTTTATTTTTCTTTTTTGAGACAGATTCTTGCTCTGTCACTCGGGCTGGAGTGCAGTGGTGCACTCCAGTGACTCACTGCAACCTCTGCCTCCCAGGTTCAAGCAGTTCACCATACTGGTCAGGCTGGTCTTGAACTCCTGACCTCAGGTGATCTGCCCACCTCAGCCTCCCAAAGTGATGGGATCGCAGGCATGAGCCACCGTGCTCAGCCCCCTTTTACAATTTTATGGTTGAAAAATTGTCGGACACAACGTAAAATTGGGAATAAAGCACACTGTACAGCATCTTAGATATCTAGTCATTTTGGCTGTTTTGAACTATCTGGAATTTTGGTGTTTTATTTAAAAAATAGTAAAATAGTATTACCATTTAAATACAGTTTTGGGTCTGTTTTGTTATTTTTTTGTTGTGTTTTCAAGATGGAGTCTTGCTCTGTCGCCCAGGCTGGAGTGCAGTAGTGTGATCTCAGCTTATTGCAACCTCTGCCTCCCAGATTCAAGCAATTCTTCTGCCTCAGGCTCCCAAGTAGCTGAGATTACAGGTACCCACCACCATACCCAGCTAATTTTTGTATTTTTAGTAGAGACGGGATTTCACCATGTTGGCCAGACTCATCTCGAACTCTTGACTTCAGGTGATCCGCCCACCTTGGCCTCCCAAAGTGCTGAGATTACAGGCGTGAGCCCCACTGCACCTAGCCAAATATAGTTGTTTTTTTTTTTTCACCTTTCATGTAGTGCTTTGTACACAGAAGCTCCTCAGTAGATACTTGCTAAGTGAATAAATTGAATTGCTATTTCATCTGAGATTGCTCAATCAGATGTAAAGGCAGACTTTAATTTTTGTACTCGCGGGCTGAGACAAACATCCAGTGATGCTCTTCAATATTTATTTGTGATTTTTCTGGAATTTTATCAGTCAGGAAGGGCTAGATAGTAACAAATATCTCCCAAACCTCAGCAGCTTAACACGACAAAAGTAATTTTTCACTGTCCATTGCAGATTGGAAGGGAGCTCTTGTAGTCACTGTCACTCTAGGATGCAGGCCACGGAGACTCTATCTCAACATTTACTCCTACAACCACTGCAACACTGGGAGGCAGACCTGAGGAATCACAGGATTTGAAATTTTCACCTACACATGACACATATCACTTTTCATATTCCACTGGCCAAAGCAAATCACATGGTCTCACTTCTAAAGGAACAATGAAGTACAGACCTACTATGTGCCAGGAAAAATGACCAAAACAGCATTAAGGATTTCCATATCAATACAGTCAGTGATAAAATGAGCACAGAAGGATGAGATGCCCAGCAATGGACTTATTGTACATACATGATTATATGTTTTGTATATTATACATTATAAATATTTACAACTAATATGTATATATAATTTCAATTTTTATTTTGATTCATGGGGTATATATGTGCAGGTCTGTTACATGGGTATATTGCGTAGCACTGAGGTTTGGGGTACCAATGGTCCTATCACTGAGGTAGTAAGCATAGTACCCAATAGGAAGTTTTCCAGTCCTTACCCCACTCCCTCTGTTTGCCCTCTTGTAGTCCTCCGTGTCTATTGTTCCCATCTTTATGGAAACCCAATGTGTACCCAATGCTTAGCTCCAACTTATAAGTGAGAACACCAGCAATGGACTTCTAATGAAATTGTTACTAAAAACTGTAGGGCTGTTAGAAATTTACTATACGCCTTCTTCCCTCATAAATGTTCCCTGTAGAAATGATGCAGGATTTTTTGGTACCGGTTTGCCAGTGGGAGACCTCCACAGCTGGTGACACCCTTGCCCAGGGCCTCACTCAGCTCCAGACTTGCTGCTGGAGGTACCCGGCGTACTTGGCCTGGCAGGCTGTGCTTGGCTTGTGCCCTGGCCAGGATCCCATGACCACCGCAACTGCATACTCGGCCTGCAGCGAGAAGGGGCTCATGAGCAAGCGAGCACAGGGCCTGGCCACAGTGCATAGTCAGGTGTGTCAGCTGCTGCAGGGGGTGGGCTGCTGCTGTGGCGGGTGGGCTGCTTCAAGCAGCCCACAGGCTCTGCACGGGGTTTGCATCTGAACCAGGTGTGTCACAAGTGACTCCCTCAGTGGATTCCAGTGACCAGACAAGAGGGATGTGGTGGTACTTGAAAACTTGGAGATGACAAAAAACACAGAGCCCCAAGGGGTGTCATTCCCACCATCTGTAGCTTGGGGTGGATGGGGGCACATTAATGGCTCTTTCAGTCCCTCTGCCCTGCTCTGGCCCATGCCCTCTGGCTGGCCTGGCCCCATCACTGCTTCCCATCACATAGAGCAGCCACTTGGCACTGGCAGAGTGCAGAGGGCTACAGTGTTACAGTGTTACTTGGGACCTGCGTTTGGCAGGTCCCAAGTTCTTGTTCTACACCCAAGAAGAATAAGGTTATACTAACAACTGAAGAGTGAGTGGGGTGGAGAGTTTTACTGAGCATAGAACAGTTCTCTGTGGAGAGGGGACCGAAAAGGGGCAGCCCCTTACCCAAAGTCATGTAGTCCCAAAATGTGGCTAAGTCCGGGGCTTTTATGGGCTCAAAATGGGGTAGTGTGTGCTGATTGGTGAGTATGCAAAAAAGCCTTAAAAAAGGTACCACTCAGAGATGGGCATGACAGTGTACAAAACCAATTAGGGAAGGGTAGGTATATGAAAAATAGGTGAAGGGTGGGGATCAATCAGAGGAAAGTACACCAAACAGAAAGAGAGGTTCTCAATCCAGTACATGGATTTACCCAAGATTTGTAGCTTGGTTTTCAGGCTTTAAACTGTCTTTGATTTGAAGGTGAGGTTTCACCAGGGACTCATCCCTGTCTGCCTAGGATTTGCCTGCCTCCTACTGCTATCACCACTGCCCCCCAAGTAGAAAACATCCTCCGCATATTTTTCTTTTTAGTTAGCGTTTACAGAAAGAGAAGGAAACTCTTTCCTTGTCATTATCATCATCATCAAACCATTAAGGCACCCTAGTAGAGGTGAGGAGAGCCTGTGGGCACTAATCTAAAATAAGGAATAACCTGAATGTCTAAGGGAAAATGAATACTTAGGAACAATCAAAACAAAACGTCCAGCGAGGAAAAATAGGAGGAATGAAAAATAGTTCTAATTGGATAAAGACAAAAGAGTCTTCCAAAAGTAGATGGATAGGTCTAATAGAGTGTTTATCTGATTATCTACCACAGACCCCCAGCTGATTTTTGTGTACTCCTTGGTGAAGACAGAATGTTATGCCCTGGCACCGTCTCAAAACAGGAAGAATGAAGGTTTTTAAATCACTGTTTTATTGAAGGGAAACACCAGTCTGCACCAGAGGACTCAAAAAACCCAGGAAGTGAAGTGTAGCCAACTCCTGCCTGGGGCTATGGGGGAGTGGGGAGTCTGTATCTGGATCCAGACCAAGTCTGTTTCAAATTTATGTGATTGAGAATTTCACTTTGAAAAGAGTACTTCATGGGACCTTTGGGAGCTGTCAAACTCTGCCCGGGGGCAGAAGATTAACTGCTCTGTGGACCAGCAGGGAGAACCTACTAAATCAGAAGCCCCTTGTTTGTGGGTCTGTGGACTTACAGGTGGCAATATAACAGGCAGTGCCTCTCTGCAGGCGACTGGGGGACTTCAGAGTTTGCAACTCAGAAGTAGCCATGTGAATGGAAAGGAGCATTTGAATCCATTCTCCAAACTGCTTATTGAAAAACCCACTTGAATGAACCTGCAAAAGAAGTTTCCTTGAATTATCTATCTTCTGGAAGAATCCTCACGAAATGGTGTCTTCAGGGGAGGAGAACATTCTTTTGTTTCTTATTGAGGGGGTGGTCAAGTTAAGAGCATGACTTTGGAAACAGCTCTGCTGCCCTTTAGTGGTTGTGTGTGTTTGTGACCCTAAATTGTCTCAGTGGTAAAATGAGGATTATAATGAGGATTAAATGAGCCAATTACATGGAAAGCAGAACAATGAACATAGTGTGTGCTATTGGCTTTTATTATTCCATATATTCGGGTGTATTACCTATTAAAAATATTTTAAATGTTTTTACAAAATATTGAACTATTTCTATAAAGCAAGTAATTGTCTGATAATCTCTCTCTTTTCTGGAGTTTAATTTTTATAAAGTTTGGTTACAGTTAGACTCCACTATTATGCCCCTTCCTCCCTCCTTCATATTTCTTTTGTGATCCTGCTCTGCCAAGTGCAGAGCTCCCTGTAGCTACATGGTAGCCCAGGAACATGAAAGGTTATTTGCATCAGAAGCCTTCCATACGCCATTCTCCACTTGTCACCTCACTGCTCCCCAGAGAGCTTATCAATAGAAATGAAATTACTACTATTCCTCAGACAGTCCCTACATTGTAGGTGCACCCCAAAAGAGAAGAGGGTGATCTCTTCCTTCGTTTCAACTTGTAATTAGTAAAGGCAAGAAATTACCTTCTCAAATGTAGGCTTAAGGATATGGATGTTAAATTGGAACTTCCACTTTTTTTTTTTTTTGTAATTAATAAGCTTTATTTTTTTAAAGCCGTTTTAGTTTCACAGCGAAAGTTAAGCAGGAAGAACAGAGTTTTCATATAACCCTTGTTCCGACACAAGCACAACCTCCCCAACTATGAACATCCCCCACAAGAGTGGTGCATTTGTTACAATTCATGAACCTACATTAGCACATTGCAGACTCAAACTCCCCAAGCTCAAGTGACCTTCCCACCTCAGCCTCCTGAGTAGCTGGGAACTACAGGCGCATGCCACCATGCCCATCTAAATTTTTTATTTTTTGTAGAGAAAGTTTCTTACATTGGTCCCCAAGCTGGTCTTGAATTTCCTGAGCTCAAGTCATCCCCCCGTGTCTGGAATTGGTGAGTTCTTCAAGAATGAAGCTGCGGACCCTCGCAGTGAGCCTTACAGTTCTTAAAGATGGTTTGTCTGGAATTTGTTCCTTCAGATGTTCAGATGGGTCTGGAGCTTCTTCCTTCTGGTAGGTTCGTGGTCTTGCTGGCTTCAGGAGTGAAGCTGCAGACCTTCGTGGTGAGTGTTAGAGCTAATAAACGCAGATTTAAGCAGCAGCAAGATTTACTGCAAAGAGCGAAAGAACAAAGCTTCCACATAACTGAAGCACACACCACCTGGTTGCCACTGCTGGCTCGAGCAACCTGCTTTTATTCCCTTATCTGACCCCACCCACATCCTGCTGATTGGTCCATTTTACAGAGAGCTGATTGGTACGTTTTGACAGGGTGGTGATTGGTTTGTTTACAAACCTTTAGCTAGACACAGAGTGCTGATTGGTGCATTTACAAACCTTTAGCTAGACACAGAGTACTGATTGGTGCATTTACAGACCTTTAGCTGACACAGAGTGCTGATTGGTGCGTTTGCAATCCTTTAGCTAGACACAGAGTGCTAGACAGAAAAGTTCTCCAACTCCCCACTAGATTAGCTAGACACAGAGTACTGATTGGTACCTTTACAAACCTTGAACTAGACACAGGGTGCTGATTGGTGCTTTTACAAACCTTTGGCTAGACATAAAAGTTCTCCAAGTCCCCACCCAACTCAGGAGCCCAGCTGGCTTCACCTAGTGGATCCCCTGCCGGGGTTGCGGGTGGAGCTGCCTGCCAATCCCATGCTGCATGCCTGCACTCCTCAGCCCTTGGGCGGTGGATGGGACCGTGGAGCAGGGGGCAGCGCCCTTCAGGGGGGCTCCGGCCCTGCCGGAGCCCACTGGCGGTGGGGCTTGGGCATGGCGGGCTGCAGGTCCTGAGCCCTGCCCTGCAGGGAGGTGGCTGAGGCCTTGCGAGAATTTGAGTGTGGCACAAATGGGCCAGCAGTGCTGGGGGACCCGGCGCACCCTCCGCAGCTGTTGGCCCAGGTGCTAGGCCCCTCACTGCCCGGGGCAGGCAGCACCGGGGTAGCCCGTGCCTACCTGGAACTCGTGCTGGCTGGCAAGCACCACATGCAGCCCCAGTTCCCACCCGTCCCTCTCCCTCCACACCTCCCCGCAAGCAGAGGGAGCCAGCTCCAGCCTCAGCCAGCCCAGAGAGGGGCTCCCACAGTGCAGTGGCGGGCTGAAGAGCTCCTCAAGTGCGGCCAGAGTGGACCCGAGGTTGAGGAGGTGCCGAGAGCGAGTGAGGGCTGCTAGCACATTGTCACCTCTCACCCCCACCTCAGCCTCCAAAAGTGTTGGAATTACAGATGTGAGCCACCATACCTGGCCTGGATTTTTCTGTAGATATAAGTTTTCAATTTATATAGACAAGTATCAAATATTTTAATTGTTTAAAAAACTGCCAAACTGTCTTCAAAAGTGGCTGTACCATTTTGAAATCCCACCAGCAATGAATGAGAATTCTTGTTATTCCACATCAGCATCAGCATCTGGCATTGTCAGTGTTCTGAATTTTGGCTATTCTGATAGGTGTATAGTGGTATCTCACTGTTGTTTTAATTTGCAATTTTCTAATGACATACATTGAACATCTTTTCACATGCTTACTTACCATCTGTATATGTTCTTTGGTGATGTGTCTGTTCAGATCTTGTCTATTTTGTTTTGTGTTGCTATAACAATACTTGAGACTGGGTAAGTTATAAAGAAAAGAGATTTAACTCACTGGTCTGCAGACTGGGAAGTTCAAAATTGGGTGGTCACATATGGTGGCTTCTGGTGAAGCCTCATGCTGCATCAAAACATGGCAGAGAAATGAAAGGGGAACTAGGCTCGTGTGACAAAGGGCAAAATACAAGAGGCAACCTCCCTATGACGACCAGCTCTGCAAGGAACTAATCCATTCCTGGGAGAACTAACACAGTCTCTCGAGAAAGACATTAATCTATCTTAATGATGTAATTACCTCTAAAATTCACCATCTCCCAATACCATCCCATTGAGGTCTAAGCCTCAACGTGAGTTTTGGTGGGGACAAACTGTACTCTAACCATAACAGATCTTTTGTCCATTTTTAAATCAAGTTATTAATTTTCTTCTGGTTTAGTTTTAAGAATTCTTTGTATATTGGGGATAATAGTCCCTTATCAGATGTGTCCATTGCAAATATTTTCTCCAAATCTGTGGTTTGTCTTTTCTTTTCCCTTGACATTGTCTTTTGCAGAGAAAAAAACAAAACAGAAAAAAAAAAAAAAAGTTTTTCATTTTAATGAAGTCCAGCTTAAAAATTATTTCTTTTGTGAATTGTGCCTTTGGTGTTTTACCTAAAAAGTCACCACTATATTCAAGGTCATCTAGTTTTCTTCCTAAGTTATCTTCTAGGAGTTTTGTAGTTTTGTACTTTATGTCTACATTCATGATCCATCCATTTTGAGTTAATTTTTCTGAAGGTTTAAGGTGTGTGTCTAGATTCTTTTTTTTTTTTTTTTTTTTTTTGGCTGGTGGATGTCCTGTCATTCCAGTACTGTTTGTTGAAAAGATTATCATTGCTCCATTGTGTTGTCTTTGCTCTTTTGTCAAAGATCAGCTGACTATTTTTATGTGGATCTATTTCTGGGCTTTCTATTCCATTCCATTGATCTCTTTGTCTATTCTTTCATCAGTCCTGCACTATCTTAATTACTGTAGCTTTGTAGTAAGTCTTGAAGTTAGGGAATGTCAGTTCTCGTCTTCTTCCTCTTCTTTTTTTTTTTTTTTTGAGATGGAGTTTCACTATTGTTGCACAGGCTATAGTGCAGTGGCGTTAATTCGCCTCACTGCAACTTCCACCTCCCAGGTTCAAGGAATTGTCCTGCCTCAGCCTCCTAAGTAGCTGGAATTACAGGCATGTGCCACCACGCCTGGCTAATTTTTGTACTTTTAGTAGAGACGAGGTTTCACTCTGTTGACCAGGCTGGTTTTGAACTCCTGACCTCAGGTGATCCACCCCCCCCTCGATCTCCCAAAGTGTTGGGATTACAGGTATGAACCACTGTACCCAGCCTGTTCTTCTCTTTTAATATTACATTTGCTATTCTGGTTTAGTTTTTTGTTTTGTTTTTTTGCCTCTCTATGTAAACTTTAGAATTAATTTGCCAATATCCACAAAATAACTTGCTATGATTTTTATTGGAATTGTATTGAATCTATAAAGTTGAGAAGAACTGACATCCTGAAAATATTTAATCCATCTTAATTCTTAATTTCATGACCGTGATTAATCTTACTAAGTTAAGACTAAGATGATCATGGAATATCTCTCCATTTATTTAGTTTTTCTATTTACTTATTCTTTGATATCTTTCAGTATAATTTTATAGTTTTTCTTATATAGATCTTGCACATATTTTATTAGATATATACCTAAGTGTTTCATTTTGGGGGGTGCTAATGTAAATGATAATATATTTTAGTTCCACAGTATAAATTTGATATACAGGAAAGTGGTTAGCTTTTGCATATTAACCTTGTATCCTGTAACCTTGCTATAATTGCTTACTAGTTCCAGGAGATTTTGTTGCTATTGTTGTCAATTCTTTTGGATTTTCTACACAGACAATTATGTCATCTGCAAACAAAGACAGTTTTATTTATTTTTTCTAATCTATATTTCTTTTACTGCCTTTTCTTGTCTCACTGAATTAGCTAGAACTTCCATTAAAAAGCAGTGGATAGAAGGGACATCCTTGTCTTGTTCCTGATCTTAGTGGGAACGCGTCAAGTTTCTCACCATTAAATATATTAGTTTCAGGTTTTTTGTAGATGTTATTTATTAAGTTGAGAAAGTTCCTCTCTATTCTTAATATGCTGAGAGTTTTTATTATAAATTAGTGTTGGGTTTTTGCCAAATGCTTCTCCACATCTATTGATATGATCATGTGATACTTTTCTTCTTTAGCCATTGATGTAATGGGCAATATTATTTTCAAACGTTGAACAAACTACACACCTGGGATAAATCCGACTTGGTCATAGTATATAATTCCTTTTATACATTGTTGAATTTGACTTGCTAATATTTTGTTGAGGATTTTTGCATGTATGTTTATGAGAAGTACTGGTCTGTAGTTTCTTTTATTGTAACATATTTGTCTGGTTTTGCTGCCTCATAGAATGAGTTAGAAACTATTCCCTCTGCATCTATTTTCTGGAACAGATTGTGAATAACTGGTACAATTTCTTCCTTAAATGTTTGGTAGAATCCACCAGTGAACACATCAAGTCCTGATGCTTTTTGTTTTGAAAGGTTGTTAATTATTGATTCAATTTCTTTAATAGACATAGACCTATTCAGACGGCCTATTTCCTCTTGTGTGCATTTTGGCAGATTGTATCTTTAAGGGAATTGGTCTGTTTTATCTAGATTATCAATTTTGTGGGGATACAGTTGTTCATAATTTTTTTTAATTATCCTTTTAATGTCGATGGGATCTGTAGTGATGTCCCCCTTTCATTTTTGATATTAGTAATTTATGTCTTCTCTCTTTCTTCTCTGTTTTTTCTTAGTTAGCTTGGGTAGAAGCTTATCCATTGCTTTTTCTTCTGTTGATTTTCACTATTGACTTCTTATTTTTAATTCATTGGTTTTTGCCCTAGTTTTTATTATTTATTTTTTCTGCTTACTTAAGATTTAATTTGCTCTTCTTTTACTAGATTCCTAAGGTGGAAGCTTAGATTATTGATTTTAGATCTTTCTCCCTTTCTAATATATGCATTCAATGCTATAAATTTCTCTGTAAACATTGATTTTACTGCACCCACAAAATTTGATGGTGTCCAAGTCTCCGGGGGCTTACAGAGTGTAAATGCGTATGAACAGGTGAGTCATGGGCCCCTGGATTTCCAGAGAGCCTGCGTTTCCTGCTTTCTGTAGCATGTGGTCCAGAGACCCTACTGAGAAACCTGCTGCAGACACACCCTTTCCAGCAACCAGCTAATCAGCCAAAAAAATCCCCAAAAAACTAGGAAATCCTAACCAGTATTTCCTAATCATCAGATTTCTGAGGGGTAGGGTCTGAGTATCTGTACTTTTTAAGCCCTCTGTGTGATTCTGATGAACTGGTGCCTTAACTACAACCACACTCTTCCATTTGCATTTCCCTGAATGTGATTCACTGTCAAGCTTCAGCATATGACTTTCCTTTGGTCTGCATTTCCCTTCCTCCTCCTGCTCATCCTTAAAGTCCAGCTCAGAGGTGATGTCCTCTATAAAACCTTCACAGAGGCTCTCTTCTACCCCCTCCCCCTATCTTCCTACCCCACCCACAAATTAGAATTAGTTATTTAAATGTCTACGTCTGCACACTGGGCAATGAGCTACTTGAAAGCAAATGTAGTGGTTATATTCATTATCTATTCCTGAGTAACAAATTACCCCCCAAAACCTACTGGCTGAAACAAAAATAAACATTTATTAACTCACAGCGGCTTTGGTTCAATAACCTAGAAGCAGCTTAGTTGGGTGTTTTAGGGCATAAGTCTCTCATGAAGTTGCAGCCAATACATAGGCCAGGGGTGCAGTCATCTGAAGGTTTGCCTAGGGCTAGAAAATCCACTTTCAAGATGGCTCTCTCAAATTTCTAGCAACTTTGTACAAGAGGTTAGCGGAAGTTCTCAGTTCCTTTTTGATACAGTGTGGATGATTGTGGCCTGTAAATCTCGTGTTGAAATGTGATTCCCAATGCTGGAGGTGGAGCCTGGCAGGAGGCTCCTAGGTGTGGATCCTTCATGAATGACTTGGTGCCCTCCCCACAGTAATGAGCTCATGTGAGATCTGCTTGTTTAAAAAGGAGCCTAGCACCTCCTTCTCTCTTGTTCCCTCTCTCGCCATGTGACACACTGGCTCCTATGCCTTTTGCCATGATTGTAAGTTTCCTGAGGCCCTCTCCAGAAGCAAACGCCAGCATCACACTTCCTGTACAGTCTGCAGAACTATGAGCCAAAATAAACCTCTTTTCTTCATAAATTACCCAGTCTTGGGTACTCCTTTGTAGCAAGGCAGATGAACTAATACATTCTTCACATGGATCTCTTCACAGGGCTGCTTTGGTGTCCTCACAACATGGTGGCTGACTTCCTTCAGAGCCAGTAATATAAGAGAGAACACAATGAAAGCATCACTATGTTTTATAACCTAGCCATGAAGGTCACACACCACCACTTCTGCATTTTCTATTGGTCATGCAGACCAGCCATGATTCCATATAGCAGAAGATTATGCAAGAATGTAAATATGGTCATGTACCGCATAACAATATTTCTGTTAGCAACAGGCCACAAATAAGATGGTAGTCCCATAAGATCATAATACCATGGTTGTACTGTACCTTTTCTATGTTTTGATATGTTTAGATACATAAACATTCACCATTGTGTTACAATTGCCTACAATACAGTAACATGCTGTACAGATTTGTAGTCTAGGAGCAATAGGTTACACCATAAAGCCTTGGTGTGTAGTAAGCTATACCATCTAGCTTTGTGTAAGTATACTCTATGATGTTCACACAATGACAAAATCATCTATGGACACATTTCTCAGAATGTATCCCTGTTGTTAAGTGACACATGACTGTATGAAAAGGTGGAGATCATTTGGGGCCATCTTGGAGGCTGACTATCACAGTGAATATCTGTTCTTTTTGTCCATCGTTTGCCCCTTTCCCTGTGTGGAAAACATATTTCATGTTGTACAACTGCTAGTAAACCCTCCTCATCTGAAGAGGAAGCAGGTAATCAAAGTGTGGCCAATCTGAGGACTTCATTTCCCTAACCAGATTGGTCAGTCAGATGGGCATGTTATCAAGTAGAGCCAATCAATATCTTTCTTGATTTTTGATAAGTGGATTCTTATTGAGAGATGATCTCTCTTCCTGTACTTCTTTGAAATCCAAAAATGATCTAAGCTGGAGCTTCTTATAGCCATTCATTCGGTTTATATTGGAGGAAGCTATGTTTGGTAAGAGAAAATGAGGCCAGCACACAAACAGAGGCAAAGATGAGCAGAGATGAAAAGAGAAAAAGGAGTCCTAATGAGATCATTTGAGTCCTCTTGATCCAGTCATGCCTGAAATTTACATCTAGACTTTTCGGTTACATGAGTCAATACATTTCCTTTTCTTTTTTAAGCTATTTTAAGTTGAGTTACTATCACCTGCAACCAAAACAGCCCAACAGATCGGCAGGGTCTATATCTTTTACCTCTTAAATTTCTGGCATTGGGATTAATTCCTAATACTCAATTCAAATTGGATGAATACATTATTTAACTATTATACTTTTACATAAAAACAATCTGGTATGTGCAAACAATGGGGATTTTTTAAAAAAGATTTGACAACTTTCTAAGTAACATTTACAAGAACCCTAAATGTCTTAGAACCTCTAAAAGTTTTGGAATCTGTCAGCCCCCAAAACCATTGTTAGCCTGCTATGCTCAGGGTCAGTTTTCTGTAGCTCTGTGTAATGTGGTTGAATGAGTCATTCACCAGGATCCTGAGTATACACAGAGCTAGCTAAGGAGACAGGGCTGCTGCTGATGAGTACCACGTTGCCTTAGTGACAGGAAAATGGGAAGGGGCCCTGAGTGGACCTCCAAACACTCGCTTATCCAATATGTGGATAAAATTCTGTTGCAGGAATTAAGATGAATAAATGGGTAAAAAAACATCCATAGAATGATGGTTGTGGCTGGTGGTTTATGTCCCCTCTAAGAGCCATGGCCAGAGAAGAACTTGCAAAGGAAAGATGCAAGATCAGGTTTACAGCTGCCGGTGAAGGGTCCACCAAATAACCGTGCCAGTAATCAGATTATCCCAAGTCTTGCTCTCACTGAGAGGCTGAAAGGAACATAGAAAAACATGAATGTTTTGCTGTGACTTAGATCAGTAGCTTCACGTGTAAATGGTTGTTCTGATATAAGACATTATAGGGAGATATAAAAAGAGAGGAAGTCAAATATGGAAAAGAGAGAAGCAAGTTGTCTGCCTTTCTCTTCAAAGCCTTCTAAAATTCCACAGTTTTGTTGCGTCTAGGAAAACTGTTATACACATCATCAACCAAGTGACAGATCTTTATTTTTAATTCATCACAGAAGTCTGCTGCTGAAATGATGCTTGACAGAAAAAAAATCTCTTGTTGGTAAGAGCCTTTTCTGAAGTCAAGGAAAACCTCAGAATTCCTTAGTTTTCCCCTGGGCTTTTATAGCAAGTCCAGTTTTCTTTAACCCTATAAGTTCCTATTGTGGCTTCTAGTCACATACCAACTGTTATTCTTCAGAAAGGAAACTATGTTATCTAAAGCAGGTGCAAGCCTGGATTCCAGAGTCAGACTGCCTGAATTCAAATCATTGCTTCCCCACTTACCTGATCTGTAGAACCTAGGATAAGTCACATTTTGTGCCTCAGCTTCCTCATCAGTAAGATGGGAATAATAATGTGATGAGCTGGGCATGGCGGTGTACACCTGTAGTCCCTTGGTTTCTGAGTACAAGAAGCTGAGACAGAAGGATCATTTGAGCCCTGGAGTTCGAGGCCAGCCTGGGCAACATGGAAAACTCTGTCTCTAAAATAATAATAGTACTAAGATAATAGTATGTCTTTACCAAGGTATGGCTTAGAATAGTTACTGGCACATAGTAGGCCCCATATAATTCTATTGTTATTATATAGACAAAACCACATGTTTTTCTATAAATCTTCCTTGAATTTTGATCATCACATGTAGATTTTTTTTTCCTATTTGGCCCTCTTTTTTAAAATTATTATTAAATACATCTCATGGTAACTACTTGTGGATAGTTAAATGTTGTTAACTTGTTCAAATCAATTTGGTGGCACACAGTTGTTAGTGCCTTGCTGGGGCCTCCGCCCCTTTGAGTCGTGGGAGCTTGGATCTTCTGCCCCTGCACAGGGTCACTGGGTGATGAGGTCCATAAAAGTGAGTCTTGGGCCTATCAGCAAACAAGCCTGAGTCAGGCAAATCAGCCTCATAAGCTTGGTAAGCTCCAGACTCTCTGGCCATAGTCTTCCATGAAGACTATGAACCAGACGCCACACTTGAACCAGACGCCACAACGTCGCAGAGCAGAATCCAGTGGATCAAATGACTGGACACTGCCTTCAGTTCAGGCGCAAGACTAAACAAACACCCAAGCCTGGAGCAGCATTCTGGGCTCACCCAAAACTGAGTGTCTGGGACTGCAGGGACACACTACCACACTGTACTAACTTCTTCTACTGTTTGTAGAGATGGGGTTCCACTATGTTGCCCAGGCTGGTCTCAAACACCTGGCCTCAAGTGATCCTCCTGCCTCGGCCTCCCAAAGTGCTGGGATTATAGGCATGAGCCACCATGCCCAGCCTCAAAAGTTATTTCTAACATCTCTTATGCTAAATAATAAATTCGCTAGTGTAGATTCAGAAAGGAATAGTTGAAGGAGCTGTAGTAGCTATAGATTCCAAGTCCAGGGTCCTGATTAGGGCCCTTAAATGCTAACAAACCACCCCCTGGAGTGTTATTCTCCATTAGACTACTTCAAATGTTAATTAGCAACTGCTAGGGTGAATATTAGAACTCACTTTGGAAGCACACACATGTATCTTGCTAAGCTGAAGTATTTAAATTATTACAATAATTGTCTAATGTCGGTAAAACCCTCAAACCACAACGTGACTTTTTTTTTAAGGAGACAGCCTACCTTTGACTCTGATTTTTAAAGATATTCATAGGTGCCTCATTAAAAGTGAATGATTAAAATAACATCAGCTGATACAATGCTCTATTTGCAAGGAAGCTTCACAGCTCTTGATTTTATAATTGCTGAAAAATGTGTTTTCACATATGTGGGTAGATTGGAAGTGATTCTACATGTGACTTGGGCACATCAGAGGTAGCACTAACTAGAGCTCTTTAAGACCAGAATTATCAGTGGGAAACGGTCCTCAAATAAATAGATTTTTGAGGAAGCAAGTGAAATTTTATAATTTAAATATCAACGTATCAACACAGGAAATCTTCTTAATTTTTGCTCTCTATAGAAAACAAGTATTTGGTTATGGTACAAAAACTATGCAGCCAACGCTACAGCAGAGTTCATAGGCATGTTTATTTAGGGCACATCTCACCCATTTGCTTTTGAAATTTAACTGAAAGTAGGTCACAGTAGGCAAAATATTAGAAGAAAATATAGATACTTATTTTTAGTGTCCTTGATGGTACATAAGTTTGGCTCTTGTTAATTGCAAGGAGGGTTGCAGGAGGGCATGGATTTATTGCAGGATGAGGGAGAGAAGGCAGAAGGAAAGAAAGATTCAGAGGGCAATTGTCAAAGACAGGCTTTGTCTAGTTTGAAGTGAATCTTCACCAAAGTTTTTGTTTTTGTTTTTTGTTGTACTGATAGGGGAAGTGAAGAAACCCTATAATCATTGAGGAGCGGCAACTCATTGGGATGTAAGCATGAAACCATTTGACTCCTCCCAGCTCCTTCTTGTGAAATCCGTGCTTTACTCTGAGCATTAGGCTCCCTTGATGTCTTAATGATGTCTCCGTTCAATTCCATCACTTCCCAGTCCCGTTTCTATATGTTGTGTTGCATACTTTTTTTTTTTTTTTTGAGACAGCGCTATCCCCCAGACTGGTGTGCAGTGGCACTTTCTTGACTCACTGCAACCTCTGCCTCCCTGTTCAAGCAATTCTCATGCCTCAGCCTCCCGAGTAGCTGGGATTACAGGCATGCACCACAACGCCTAGCTAATTCTTTGTATTTTAATAGTGACAGGGTTTCACCATGTTGCCCAGGCTGGTCTCAAACCCCTGAGCTCAGGTCTTCCACCCGCCTTGGCCTCCCAAAGTGCTAGGATTACAGGCGTGAGGCACCGCACCTGGCATCCCATTCATTTTGAAAATTCAGTCACAAAAACAAAATGTCAAAAGCAGGGAATTCCAAGCTCTCTGCTCTCCTGCCCCGTCCCAGTACCCGCCAGTCCAGCAAGGGCGAGGATGGGAGCTATATCTGCTCTCACATACCCATCTTCTCCTCCTTTCTCAGAAAGGACCCCCCTAGGTTTGGAAGACAGAATGAGAGGCAGGGTCGTTTTACTCGACTCCTCTAGATGAGGGGTGGAGGGGTTGGGCACTGGGTGCTCTCACCAGGGTTGCTGCTGCCTCTGTAACTCCAAGAGAACTTCTTCCACCTCTGTCGCTGCCCATGTTGTTGCTCCCTGGGGACACATGTCCTAGCACACAGTCCCTTGACATGGGATTTCTAGCTCAGCCTGTTCTCCTGCTCAGCCCAGTCTGCCCCTCGCTCAAGTGATCTTCTTGTCCAACACTCTCTTGGATGTGGTACTGGCAAGATAGCTCAAGCCCACTGCTTTGTCGACTTCACTTATGGGAGACTATTTTTGCAGCACAAATGGTGGAAATGCAGTCTGGAACCTCGTTAACAGTGAATTAGAGTACTTTGTAGAACACTAGGGGAACAAAAGAAAACAATCTATCATTAACTCAAAAGGAATGCATTACTCCTGAAAGCATTGCAATTACATGCTGAGGCATGGAGAGGATAGAGCAAGCTCCCAAACCATTTCCGAATTCCAAATATTAATTTAATTCCCTGAACATAGATAGAGATCACATTCGATGCTTTAACTGATAGGAACAGATATTACATTTGTTTTTAGCCAATAGGCGGAGAATGCGTCTACTTACGCCACACCTCTCCTATTTCTCAGTTGAGGTGGAGGCTGACACCACAGATCCCTATAGCTCTCCAGTGCTCTGAAACTTTCCCTGATATTGCTCTGACCTGACGTAATGCTCCCAAGGAAACATCTTTCACCCTGAAAATAATCAGTCTCAGTATCTTATTCCCTGAGGGCTGACCCAAACATCTCTTTTGTGTACTCACACTTATAAAGCTAAGTGGTCACCTCCATCCTCCCAGCTCCCATATTTTCTGAACCCCTTTGGGAGTCAAGGGACAGTTCTGGGAATCATGTCAACAAACTCTTTCTTTTAAACATTTTATTATGGACTGCACGCAGTGGCTCATGCCTGTAATCCCAGCACTTTGGGAGGCCAAAGTGGGTGGATCATTTGAGGTTAGGAGTTCAAGACCAGCCTGGTCAACATGGCAAACCCCCATCTCTACTAAAAATACAAAAATTAGTCAGGCATGTTGGCAGACGCCTGTAATCCCAACTACTCAGGAGGCTGAGGCAGGAGAATCGCTTGAACCCGGGAGACAGAGGTTGCAGTGAGCTAAGATCGCGCCACTGCACTCAACCTAGGCGACAGAGCAAGAGTCTGCCTCAAAAAAAAAAAAAAAAACAAAAACCACAAAGTTTGTATTATGGAAATTTCTGAACATCCACAAAAGTAGGGAGAATAGTATGAAAAACTGACATGTATCTACCACACAGCCCAACAGGTGTCAACTCATGGCCAACCTTGCTTCAAATATTCCCTCACCTACTCTCCCTTTCCTCTGAAACATGTATCCAAAATATAGGAATTCTTTTTGTTCTTCTATTTTTTAAATAGAGATGGGGGTCTCACTATATTGTCCAGGGTGTACTCAAACTCCTGGACTCAAACAATCCTCTTGCCTCGGCCTCCCAAAGTACTGGGATTATAGGCATGAGTGGCCTCTTTTTGTTCTTTTAAACCTAACTGCAGTACCATCCACACACCTAAAAAATTAATAGCGATTTCTTAATTATCATCAAAAATATCTAGTACATACTCAAATTTCTTCCATTGTCCCATAAGTCAATATCCTAACAAGGTTCAAATATTGTATTTGAAACATTACTTATATGAGTCAGAGTACATTATGTTATGCTGTTATGTTTAGCAGACAACTTCAAAATCAGAGTGGCTTACAACAACCCGGATTTATTTCCTGCTCACGTGAATTTCCATTGTGAGTCAGCCCTGCATCCTCTTCACTCCTGGCTACAGGCTAAAGAAACAGTCTGTGTTTGGGATATGCCCAGTTCCTGACAGTCGGAAATGAGGAATGGCTGAAACACACAATGTCTTTTAAAGTTTCTGCTCAGAAGTAGCAACCAACCATCACATCTGCTCACATTTCACTGGTCAAAGCAAACCACATGGCCAAAGCTGGTGTCAGCAGAGAGACAGGAAGTATAATTTTCCCTATAGGAGACAGCATCTGTTACTGGGAAGAATACAACCTATTCTTATGTCTCTTTTAATTTACAGGTTCCCCTCTTCATCTTGTTTTTTCAATTTATTGGTTGAAGAAAATGAGTAATTTGTGCTTTAGAATTTCTTATATTCCCTGCAGTGTGTTTAACATGTCTCCGTGTCACTTCTAGTTCTTCTAAACTTGTGATTAAACCTAGAGGCATAATCGGACTCAGAAAAAAATTAAGGCCTAAACTGAAGTACTAGATCTTTATATTGCTGTGTGAAGTCATTCAAAAATCCAAATTTGGGGCCAATTTTTGACCTTCCTAGATGGTCATGTGAGTTGTATCAGTTATATCTTGCTGTGTAATAAATTATCCCCAAACTTAGTGGCTCAAATGAAGAATAATCATATATTATATCATGGTTTCTGTGAATCAGGAATTCAGACAGGGCAGAAGGGCATGGCTTGTTTCTGCTTTATGATTTCTGGGATCTTAGCTGGAAAACTTAAGGTCTGGGGGACTGAAATCATCTGGAGACTTGATTGAGACTGAAGGCTCTGTGTTCAAGGGGTTCATTCACTTCATTCACAAGTTGGTGTTGGTAAATTGGTTCTCTTCCATATGGGCCTACTCCTCATGCTGATTGAGCATCCTCACATGGTGGCTGACTCCCTGCAGAGTGATTGATCCAAAAGACCAATGTTGAAGCAGCAATGTCTTTTATGACCTAGTTTTGGGAACTTATCCACTGACACTTCTATTGTTTGCAAAACCAGCCCTTACCTAATATGTGGGAATAGTCAGCCCAAAGGCATGAATACCAAGAAAGGAGGTGCACTGGGGACCATCTTGGTGGCTGACTACTATATACATTAAGTGGTTTTTGATGTTAAAAAACAAGAAAGAGCCGGGTGCAGTGGCTCACGCCTGTAATCCCAACACTTTGGGAGGCCGAGGTGGGTGGATCACTAGATCAGGAGTCCGAGACTAGCCTGACCAACATGAAATCCCGTCTCTACTAAAAATACAAAAATTATCCGGGCATGGTGGTGCACGCCTGTAATCCCAGCTACTTAGGAGGCTGAGGCAGGAGAATAGCTTGAACCCAGGAGGCAGAGGTTGCAGTGAGCTGAGATGGCGCCACTGCACTCTAGCCTGGGCAACAAGAGTGAGACTCCGTCTCAAAAAACAAAAAGAAGGGACAGTCTACATCGTGTTCTGTGCAACAGTGATTTACAGCATTTGAGATGTCATGATCCAATAGAATTTCAAAGGAAAAGCTTAGAAGTTCCTAAATGGAACTAGTAGATCTTTATTTTGGCATGTAAAAAGAGCAATCTGTTAACTCAACCATCATTATTTTTTGTTTTTTATAAAAGTCTTTTTCATACAGAAGGATATTATCTCAAAATGAGGAATCATTTTTTGAATGTGGAACAGAGAGAACTCTTCTAAACTGCTGGTGAGGATGTACATGGAGAACCCACTTGGAAAGTATTCTATAGTCAAGTTGAGAATTTACGTACTCTATCACCCAACATTTCTTTTTTTTTCTTTTGAGATGAGTCTTCTGTGTCGCCCAGGCTGCTCTCAAACTCCTGGCTCAGGCAAGCTTCCTGAAGAGCTGGGAATACAGGCATATGTCATTGTGCCCAGCTTTATCACCCAATATTTCTACTCTAGCCATATATTTACCCTAAAGAAATGTGTATACACTCATACCAGGAGTCATGTACAAGAATGTTCATAGCAGCGTGCTAATAATAGCCCCAGACTGGAAACAAACCAAATGTCCATCAACAGAGGCATAGACAGGTAAACCGATGTGGAGTCATCCCTCAGTATCCATGGGAGATTGGTTTCAGGCCCTCGCAGATACCAAAATCTGCAGATGCTCAAGTCTCTTCTATAAACTGGTGTAGTGTTTGCATATAACCTACACACATCCTCGTGTAAAATTTAAAGTCTCTCTACATTACTTAATACCTAATACAATGTAAATGCTATGCTATACCATATTGTTTTTAAATTTGTATTGTTATTGTCATATTGGGTTTTTAAATACGTTTTTGATCCATGGTTGGCTGTATTAGTGGATGCAGAACCAGCAGATATGGAGGGCCAACTGTATATTCACATGATATGCTTCCATTTTTATAAAGTCTCCAAACAAGCAATACAGGCATACCTCATTTTTACCACATTTCACTTTATTGGAATTCACAGATACTGTGTTTTTTACAAATTGAAGATTCGCAGCAACCCTGGCATCATTGTTCCAAGAGCATGTGCTCACTCATGCCTCTGTGTTACGTTCTGGTAATTCTCACAATATTTCACACTTTTTCATTATTATTATATCTGTTTTAGTGATCTGTGATCAGCGATCTTTGATGTTACCATGTAATTGTTTTGGTGCACCACCAACCACATCCATAGAGGATGATTAACTCAATCCAGAAAATGTTGTGTGTGTTCTGACTTCTTCAACAACCAGTCTCCCATCTTTCTCCCTCTTCTTGGGCCTCCCCATTCCCTGACACACAAAAATATTGAAATTAGGCCAATTAATAACTCTACAATGACCTCTAAGTATTCATGTGAAAGAAAGAGTCACATGTCTCTCATCTTAAATTAAAAGCTAGAGATGGTTAAGCTTCATGTGGAAGGCATGTCAAAAGCCAAGATAGAATCCCAGCACTTTGGGAGGCCGAGGCAGGTGGATCACAAGGTTAAGAGATCGAGACCATCCTGGCCTACGTGGTGAAACCCCATCTCTACTAAAAATACAAAAATTAGCTGGGCATGGTGGCGCACACCTGTAGTCCCAGCTATTTTGGAGACTGAGGCAGGAGAATCGCTTGAACCTGGGAGGCGGAGGTTGCAGTGAGCCAAGATTGTGCCACTGCACTCCAACCTGGTGAAAGAGTGAGACTCCATCTCAAGAAAAAAAAAAAAAAAAGGCCAAGATAGGCCAAAAGCTAGACCTCTTGTGCCAAACAGTTAGCCAAGTTACATATAGAAAGGAAAAATTCTTGAAGGAAATGAAAAGTGCTACTTCATTGAGCACATGGATGATAAGAAAGCAAAACAAACATTGCTGAGATGGAGCAAGTTTGAGAGATCTGGGCAGATCAAACCAGTCACAATATTCTCTTGAGCCAAAGCCTAATCCAGAGCAAGGCCCCTAACTCCAATTTTATGAAGGCTGAGAATGGTGAAAAAGCTGCAGAAGAAAAATTTGAAGCTAGCAGGAATTGGCTCATGAGGTTTAAAGAAAGCCATCTCCATAATATAAAAATGCAAGGTAAAACAGCAAGTGCTGATATAGAAGCTGCAGCAAGTTATCCAGAAGATCTAGCAAGATCATCGATGAGGGTGCCTACACTAAATAACACATTCTCAGTGTAGATGAAACAGGCTTATATTGGAAGAAGGTGCCATCTAGATCTTTCATAGCTAGAGAAAAGAAGTCAGTACTTGGGTTCAAAGCTTCAAAGGACATACTGACCCCTTTTGGGGAGCCAATGCAGCTGGTGACTTTGTGTCAAACCAAATGCTAATTTACCATTCTGAAAATCCTAGGGCCCTTAAGAATTATGCTTCACATACTCTGCCTGTGCTCTATAAATGGAACTACAAAGCCTTGATGACAGCACATCTATTTATAGCATGGTTACTTTTTTTTTTTTTTTTTTTGAGACACAGTTTTGCTCTTGTCACCCAGGCTGGAATGCAATGGCACAATCTCGGCTCACTGCAACCTCTGCCTCCCAGGTTCAAGTGATTCTCCTGCCTCAGCCTCCCAAGTAGCTGGAATTACAGGCATGTGTCACCATGCCCAGCTAATTTTGCTATTTTAATAGAGACAGGGTTTCACCATATCAGCCAGGCTGGTCTCAAACTCCTGACCTCAGGTTATCCACCCGCCTTGGCCTCCCAAAATGCTGGGATTACAGGTGTGAGTCACTGCACCCGGTGGGGTGTCACAAATGTTTTAAGCCTTCTGTTGAGACCTACTGCTTTAAAGAAAGGATTTCTTTCAAAATATTACTGCTTATTAACGATTCACCTTGTCACCCAAGAGCTCTAAGGGAGATGTACAGGGAGATTAATATTGTTTACATGTGCACTAACACAACATCCATTCTGTATTCTATGGATCAAGGAGTCACTTTGCCTTTCATGTTTTATCATTTAGGAAATATATTTTGTGAGGCTATAGCTGCCATAGATAGTGATTCCTCTGATGTATCTGGGGGAAAAAACTGGAAACCTTCTGGAAACAAGTCCCCATTAAGTATAATAATAAAAAATAAATAAAATAAAAAATAAAAACAAAACAAAAAGAACATTTGTGATTCATGAGAGGAGGTCAAAACATCACCATTGACAGGAATTTGGAAGAAGTTGATTCCAACCCTCATGGATCACTTTAAGGGGTTCAAGATTCACCATAACTGCAGATGTGATGCAAATAGCAAGAACTAGAATTAGAAGTAGAGCCTGAAGATGTGACTGAATTGCTGCAATCTCATGATAAAACATGAAAAGATTAAGAGTTGCTTCTTAAAATGGTTTCCTGAGAGAGAATCTACTCTTGGTGAAGAGGCTATGAACACTGTTGAAATGACAGCAAAGAATCTAGAATATTATATAAACTCAGTGAAGCAGCAGCCTGGTATGAGCAGATTGACCCCAATTTTGAAAGGTCTACTGTGGGAAAAATGCTATCAAACAGCATCACATGCTATAGAGAAATCTGTCATGAAGGAAAGAATCCATCAGTGCAACAAACATCATTGTTGTCTTTTTTTCCTTGAGACAGAGTCTCACTATGCTGCCCAGGCTAGTCTTGAACTCCTGGACTCAAGCAGTCCTCGGGCTTGGCTTCCCAAAGTGCTGGGATTACAGATGTGAGACACTGTGCCAAGCCCATTGTTGTCTTATTTTTTTTTAATTTCCACAGCCCAGCCTGGGCAACATAATGAAACCCCCTCTCTACAAAAAGTACAAAAAATTAGCCAGGCATGGTGCCATGTGCCTGTAGTTCCAGCTACCGGAAGGCTGAGGTGGGAGGATCACTTGAGCCCAGGAGGTCAAGGCCACAGTGAGCTGAGATCACACCACTGCACTCCACTGGTGTGCAGTAAGACCCTGTCTCAAAAAAAAAATTTTTTTTCACAGTCACTTCAATCTTCAGCAACCACCACTTTGATCAGTCAGCAGGCATCAACCCTCCAACAGCAAAAGGATTACAAGTCACTAAAGTCTCATGATGGTTTATGGTTTTCAGCAATAAAGTATTTTTGAATTATGGTATTTTTAAATTATGATATGGTATTGATTCTTTTAGACATAATGCTATTGCACACTTAAACCACAATATAGTGTAAACATAACTTTTATGTGCATTGCAAAACCAAAAAATTTGTGTGACTTCCTTTATTGTAGTAATCTGGAACCAAATCTGTAATATCTCCAAGGATGACTGCACTAAAGTCTACCGTTTTGAGATGCTATTTTTTTTTTTTTTTTTTTTTTTTAGAGATAGGATCTTGCTATGTTACCCAGGCTGTATTTAAATTCCTGGGACCAAGCAATCCTTCTACCTCAGACTCCCAGTAGCTGGGACTACAGGTATACACCACCGCACCTGGCTAATAGCTCATTTTGGTACTGGACACCTAGCAGCATCTTGTTACACTACTGTTGATGGAGCACCTATTATATTCAAGGAACTTTACTACTTGTTTCACATACATTATGCAGTGTTTTATAATTTTGTTTTTTTTTTTTTTGAGACAGAGTCTCACCCTCTCACCCAGGCTGGAGTGCAGTGGCACCATCTCGGCTCACTGCAACCTCCGCCTCCCGCATGCAATCTATTCTCCTGCATCAGCCTCCTGAGTAGCTGGGATTACAGGTACACACCACCATGCCTAGTTCATTTTTGTATTTTTAGTGGAGATGGGGTTTCATTATATTGGCCAGGTTGGTCTCGAACTCCTGACCTCAGGTGATCTGCCCGCCTTGGCCTCCAAAAGTGCTGGGATTACAGGTTTGAGCCACCATGCCCGGACAATGTTTTATAGTTTATAATATTTTATTTCATTCTCACAACAGGCTGGGCATGGTAGCTCATGCCTGTAATCCCAACATTTTGGGAGGCCAAGGTGAGAGGATCACTTGAGCCCAGAAGTTCAACACTAGGCTGGGCAACATAGCAAGACCTCATCACTGCAAAAAAGAAAAAAAAAAATTAGCCAGCCATGATGGCACACACCTGGGAGCATTGCTTGAACCCAGGAGTTTAAGGCAGCAGTGAGCTACAATCGTGCTACTGCATTCCAGCCTGGGCAACAGAATGAGACCCTCTCTCTTAAACCCCCCCACACACACACACTCAAATACATAAATAAAATAATAAAAACAAAAAAGAGTCATGTTCATAACAATCCAATGAAATAGATGAGAGACCTTTAGTTATTTCCACTTTTCAAAGAGGCCATTGAGGTTCCTAAGGTTGTGTCCTGCCTAAGGTGATTGCTAAGGGCTGGCCACACCTTGCCATGCCTACAGCCACTTGGCAGTTAGGTAGGTAGCCCTGAATGGTCCTCGGAAAGGGTTTGCTTTGATGGTATCTCCTGGTCCCTTCCCTATTGCACAGCTGATTTTGCCAGAGGTGGTAACTGACTCAAGGGCAGCCAAGCTACAAGGCCGAGGTATACGAGGTTACCTAGAGCAAAAGCTCTGCCCAAACAGGAATGATGGTGATTAGGTACATAATTAGATTATCTACAAAACATTTTGTGGGAAATACAGGGAGGATGTTTTCATTAGTAGGAAAAGCTGAAAGCTACCAGAGATGAGAAAATCATTGTCTTTGTCTGTCTTGTCTTGCTATAACATAATACCACATACTGTGTCATTAACAAAGAATAGAAATTTAGACCAGGCACAGCGCCTCATGCCTGTAATCCCAGCACTTTGGGAGGCCGAGGTGGGTGGCTCATTTGAGGCCATGAGTTTGAGACCAGTCTGGCCAACATGGCAAAACCCTATCTCTACAAAATATACAAAAATTAGCTGGGTGTGATGGCACACATCTGTAATTCCAGCTGGGCTGAGGCATGAGGATTGTTTGAACCCAGGAGACAGAGGTTGCAGCGAGCTGAGACTGTGTCACTGCACTCCAGCCTGGGAGACAGAGTGACAACACCCTGTCTCAAAAAAGAAAAAAAGAATAGAAATGTGTTTCTTATAATTCTGGAGGCTGGGAAGTTCAAGGTTGAGGACTGCATCTAGTGAGGTCCTTCTTGCGGTGTCATCCAGAGAGCATGAGAAAGCCAGAAAGGAAGGAAGCCAAATTTATCTTTTATTGGTAACCTACTCCCAAGATAACTAACCCACTCCTGCAATAACAACATTAATCCATTCATGAGGGCTCTGCCTCTTATTACCTCTTATTACCTCTAATTACCTCTTAAAGGTTCTACCTCTCAACACCATTGCATTGGGATTTGAGTTTCCAACACATGAACAGATTAAGAATTGCTTCTTAAAGTGGTTTCTTGAGATAGAATGTACTGCTATGACTTGAATGTGTCCCCCACATTCAAGCCATAGCAGTTGTGCCCATATACTATAAGGCAACAAGAATCATCCATAAACAGGGAGTATGAGTAAGAGTAAGGTAACTATAAATACAAAACATATGTACTGTGTACAAATAGAAGGCAAGCTTTTAAAATGGCATTGGCGGGAGCACTGAAGCAGAGATTTCAGGAGACAAGTTCTCATAATGGTGGGGGAACAGCACTCCTGCTGCTGAGTGGGCTTAGACCAGCCGCCTCTGATTTTTTTTAAAAAGTTTCATCCCATGGCCAGACTACAAGGACAGTGATCAAGAAAGACAGAGCCAGCAGGTACAGTGGCTTATGCCCGTAATCCCAGCACTTTGGGAGGCCAAGGTGGGATGATCACTTGAGCTCAGGAGTTCAAGACCACCCTGGGCAACATAGTGAAACCTTATCTTTACAAAAAAATAAAAATAAAAAAAATGAGGTGGGAGGATCACTTGTGCCCAGGAGGTGGAGGCTGCAATGAGCTGTGATCATGCCAGTGCACACTGCGCTCTCACCTGGGCGACAGAAAAAGACCGTGCCTCAAAAAAAAAAACAAAAACAAAAACAAAAAATAAGGAAGACTGAACCTAGAGGCAATGACTATTATATTTTATCTGATTATAAGAGTAAAGCCTTTTTTCCCAAAGTACTGATAGAAAAGTAGCAGAGAGACGGCTGGGCGTGGTGGCTCATGCCCATAATCCCAGCACTTTGGGAGGCTGAGGCAGGCGGACCTGAGGTTAGGAGTTCGAGACCAGCCTGGTCACATGGCAAAACCCCGTCTCTACTTAAAATACAAAAAAGTTAACTGGGCGTGATGGCAGGCACCTGTAATCCCAGCTACTCAGGAGGCTGAGGCAGGAGAATCGCTTGAAACTCGGAGGCAGAAGTTGCAGTGAGCCAAGATTGTGCACTGCACTCCAGCCTGGGCAAGAAGAGTGAAACTCCATCTCACAAAAGAAAAGAAAAGAAAAGAAGTAGAGAGAAAATAAGAAAGTTAGAGAATCAATCCAGAAGACTATCATCTGATCAACAGGATAGAGAAATTTTTTTAAAAAAAAGGAATAGGAAAAAATGGAGTGGAGGAAATTATCAAAGAAATAATAGAAGAAAAATTTCTACTACCAGTTGATGTAAATCTTCAGAAGATAGGTCCCACTGGGTGCTCAGTGCAACAAATCAAACAAATGAACAACAATAAAGCCATGGCATACCCTCATATAATCCCAGAACATCGGAAAAAAGAATAAATCCTAAAAGCTTCAATAAAGTAAAAACAGGTGACACACAAAGGAGTAGGTAGCAGAATGGTACAGGACTTTCTCATTCATTTTCTAAGAGTTTTGTAAAACAATTTTAAATGTTTATAAGACATACATGTATTACATATATATGTAACATATATATTTATATATATATCATATATATGCATATACATAGAAAAAGGTCTAGAAAATTACATACCAAAATATTAATAGTGGTTACCTTTAAGAAATAGCACTATGGTTTTTTTGTTTTTTTTTTTTTAGACAGAGTCTTGCTCTGTCGCCCAGGCTGGAGTGCAGTGACGCAACGTCAGCTCACTGCAAGCTCCATATGGCGGGTTTTCTGTGTTTTTTTTTTTTAAGAGATGGGGGTCTCACTGTGTTGCCCAGGCTGGTCTCAAACTCCTGGCCTCAAGCGGTCCACCCATCTCGGCCTCCCAAAGTGCTGGGATTATAGGCATGAGCCACTGTGCCCAGCCCCATTATGGTGATTTTCAAATATGTCCACAAATACGTTACTACTTCTCTCTCTAAAAGATGAGACTTGATTTCACTTCCCTGAATGTGAACTGGACTGAGCGGGGTATGTGCGTGTGTGTGTAATTTATTAGATTCAACCATAAAAGTCATTTGGCCTCTTTCTTGCTCTGTCTTTTGGATTGCTCACCCTGGGGAAAGCTAGCTTCCATGTTACGAAGACATCCACACAGTGCTATGTGATGGCCACGTGGTGAAGAAGTGAGGCCTCCTGCCCACGGCCAGTATCACTCACCAGGCTTACTTTTGCAGTGGGTCTTGAAGCCCCAGCCAAGCCTTCAGATGACTACAGCCCTTGCAAGCATCATGGCTGCAACCTGTGGGAGATGCTGGGCCAAGAGCCACTCAGCTAAGCCACCCTGGATTCCTGATCCACAGAAACTATGTGAGCCATTAAGTTTCAGGGATAATTTCTTACATGGTAATAGATAACTAAAATAAGTATAAACAGGAGAAAGGTAAGGGAGAACATTTTACTTTTTAGATTTTTTTTTTTTTTTTGAGAAGGAGTCTTGCTCAGTTGCCCAGGCTGGTGTGCAGTGGTGCAATCTTTGCTCACTGTAACCTCTGCCTCCCAGGTACAAGAGATTCTCCTGCCTCAGCCTCCCCAAGTAGCTTGGCCTACAGGTGCGCACCACCATGCCTGGCTAATTTTTATATTTTTCGTACAGTCACTATGATGGCCAGTCAGGTCTCAAACTCCTGACCTCGTGATCTGCCTCCCTCGGCCTCCCAAAGTGCTGGGATTACAGGCGTGAGCCACCGTGCCTGGCCTAGATTTTTATATTCATATTCATTGTTTACATTTTTACAATCAGTGCTTGTAATTTGACTCTTTTTTTTTTTGAGACGGAGTCTTGCTCTGTCTCCCAGGCTGGAGTACAGTGGCACAATCTTGGTTCACTGCAAACTCTGCCTCCCGGGTTCACGCCATTCTCCTGCCTCAGCCTCCCAAGTACCTGGGACTACAGGCGCCTGCCACCACGCCCGGCTAATTTTTTGTATTTTTAGTAGAGACAGGGTTTCACTGTGTTAGCCAGGATGGTCTCCATATCCTGGCCTCATGATCTGCCTGCCTCAGCCTCCAAAAGTGCTGGGATTACAGGTGTGAGCCACCGCGCCTGCTGTAATTTAACTTTTAAAAAATGTGGAGGGGGCGGGCAGGCATGGTGGCTCATGTCTGTTATCCCAGCACTTTGGGAGGCCAAAGCAGGAAAGATCACTTGTATCCAGGAGTTCAAGACCAGCCTGGGAACATAGCAAGACCCTGTCTCTACAAATATAAAAAATTAGCTGGATGTGGTATCAGTGCACACCTGTAGTCCCAGCTACCCAGGAGGCTGAGGTAGGAGGATTGCTCAAGCCTGGAGGTTGAGGCTGCAGTGAACCGTGATCTTACCACTGTGCACTTCAGCCTGGGTGACAGAGGAGAGGCAGGCAGCCTTTAAGGAAAAATAGTATATTTGCTGGATCTATAAATAATAATACCTATTTTGAGAAATATGTAAGAAACTCTTTCAGTGACTAGTAGTGGTAACTGCATATATAAGGAAACAGGCAAAGAATATATTAAATATCTGCTCCTGGTGATATAAAACATAAAACATTGCCAGTCATTGTTCGTTACTATGTTGTTCTAATTGAATATTTCCCAGTCATCCCTAGTGTGCTGAGGAAGAGACCACAGAGGGGCACTTCTCTCATTGCACAAATGTTTACGTTTGTGTTAACAAAGGACAAAGGACCCCTTTCTGATTTTTTTTCCTTAAAGAACCAGTAGTTCGACTTGCAGTATTGATTATTGTGATGTCACTAGTTAAGGTATCAGTGAAAGAAGTTAAGTAAGCATTCAATATCTGCTTCTTTCTTATCACCTCCATAGTCTTCCTTGGTGTTGTACCCATTAGAATTTCAGGATGGTCTTTTGCTCACATCATTTCTTCTCTTCTTCCCGATTATTTTATGTCTGCACTACTTGGGCAAACCCAACAAATCAGTCTAGCCAGGTTGCAGAGTAAGGACTTCCTAGAAAAAGACCATTGGCTTAATGACTTCCCTTGCTCATAGTTACATTTAATTCCTGTTGAGCTAATGGTACCAGGGGACTGATGTCTGCATCCTGTAGCAAATATTCCCATCATTTCTTCCTCTCCACTTAAAAACATTCTTTAGCTTTTACTGAAGTTAATAGCCCCAGAGTTCTTTGTGTGAGTGTTGTATGTGCTGTTATATGGATTTTATCCATGTACCAGATTTGGTTTACAGTGAATATTAGTCTTGCCTGTTATATAAACTAAACATTTGCAATTTTCCATGTGTAATGGTAATTATACCATCAAGGGAGGCAGGAGTGTAAGAGAAGAAGGGGGAAAATCATTAAAAAGAGAATATCAGGCTAAGACAAAGGAACCTAGACCTAGACTGTCTGAAAAGTTAAACTAATTGTTTTCCTTAAATTACATCATCAACCCAATGTGGGGGTTTCAGGGCCATTCCAGTCATGGTCATTGCAGCTACCACCCAAGTAGTGTAAAAACTTCTGTCAACCTGTTCTTGTTCATTTTTAGCATCCAGACTTAATTAGTGTTCAGGCAGGAACTTGACACCTATTTGACACACTTCAAATGTGTTAGTAAAGCAATTCTCCCCAACATCCTCCCCTAGTCCTCTTTGCTAACAGAAAGCATCCACTATAACTTTCCCCAAAGAGGGTCAAGATCTAACCCTGTTTTGACTATGGAAAGCAGGGCTTTCGGGTACTGACTGTTTTACGGTCTCATTTGGATTATGGTGGGCAAACAAGGTGAGATAAAGTCCAAATAAACGCCTCTGAAATTCCCATGGTTGTGTGGATTTATTTGGCCCTTTGATGTCTTTTTTGTTTCTCTGTTGGAATGTTTCAAATATGCACTTAAGTCACCCATAGAAAAGGCTGCTAATGTAAACAGACGTGTGTTTAGAATGGGTTGTCATCTTAACCTTCCCAGAGACGCAAAACCCATGAAAACACAAAGGGTCAATTGGAATTACCTCTTCTGTTTCTTCTTTTAAATATGAGAGGTTACAGAGTTCAGATTGCCCTTTCCTTCTCTTCCCTTTATTTATTCAGGTGATTTAAATTTTGGCTGTTATACGAAGGGGTTGACCCTCAACTCTAAGACATTCCTCTTAAAATTAAGTTTTGACTTCCATGCTTAACTGATTATTTTAAGAATACTATTTGAGTCTTTGATACTCTATCTCACAGTGATTTCCATTAAAAAAAAAATCTATAGGGACACAGAAGTATATAACCAGAAGTATTTGAACTCATATTGTAAATGCCATTTTCAAGTTTAGAAAATATTTTATCATAAAAGTATTATACAAGAAAAATTGAGGCCAGGAGCAGTGGCTCATGCCTGTAATCCCAGCACTTTGGAAGGACAAGGCAGGCGGATCACTTGAGGTCAGGAGTTTGAGACCAGCCTGGCCAACATGGTGAAACCCCGTTTCCACTAAAAATACATAAATTAGCTGGGCATGGTGTCATGTGCCTACAGTCCCAGCTATTCAGGAGGCTGAGGCAGGAGAATCACTTGAACCCAGCAGGCGGAGGCTATAGTCAGCCGAGGCGGCGCCACTGTACTCCAGGCTGAGAGATAGAGTAAGACTGTCAAAAAAAAAAAGGAAAGAAAGAAAGAAAGAAAGAAAGAAAGAAAGAAAGAAAGAAAGAAAGAAAGAAAGAAAGAAAGAAAGAAAGAAGGAAGGAAGGAAGGAAGGAAGGAAGGAAGGAAGGAAGGAAGGAAGGAAGGAAGGAAGGAAGGAAGGAAGGAGAAAGAAGAGAGAGAAAGAAAGAAAAGGAAAAAGAAGAAAAATTTGAGGAACAAAGGGGAAAATTAATCTATAACCTATAACGCACCCACAAAAACTGCTAAAACAGACCTAATCGGGATGAGATTAGGAAATTGGCCCATCCACGCACATACAGATTAGTGTGTTGAAGGTAGTATGTACTGGAACCAATGGAACTGTAAATGTTTACAGACTGCTTTTCCATGCAACATTGTATCACAAGGCAAGGCCTGGTGGTTTATGCCCGTAATCCCAGCACTTTGAGAGGCTGAGGCAGGCAGATCGCTTGAGGTCAGGAGTTTGAGATCAGTCTGGCCAATGTGGTGAAACCCTGTCTCTACTAAAATTACAAAAATTAGCTGAGTGTGGTGGTGGGCGCCTGTAATCCCAGCTACTCAGGAGGCTGTGGCAGGAGAATCACTTGAACCTGGGAGACAGGTTGCAGGCAGCCGAGATCATGCCATTGTACTCCAGCCTGGGTGATAAGAGCAAGACTTCATCTCAAAACAAAAACAAAAACAAAAATTATATCACAAGCATGTTTAGGTACAGTCTTTATAAAAGATAAAATTATATTTAGGTTTATAATTTTTTAAGAACGTGCTTAGAGAAATAAAAATCTAGCTATATTATATTAATACCAACTTTGGTTGAATACTTAAGGCGTTACCATTAGCTATGTAGGAGAAATAAATTACAGTGCAAAAACTATTTTAAAAGCTTAAAGGATCATCCTTTTCTTGCTGAAAATTACATGTCTTCTAGAAGCAGGTCAATGGTACACAGCCATGCTCTGTTTGAGGCCTCTAGAGAGAATCGGTGTCTCTGGTGTGCTTGAGTGCATACTTTACTCTGAAATGTGAATCCCTGTCAGCATTATTATAGTCAGAGCAATATTATATATATGTATATAAAATGCTTTTAATGAACTTCTGAAAATCATAAACACTTTTTAGGGATTAAAGGTGAGGATTATACAATAGTGAAGAGAGCCCCTTAAAGCAATTGGTTATCATCTAGGGTAATAGGAGACATTCTGAAGTTATCACTTGATAGGCATCAAGCTATCAAGTTACCACTTGATAGCTCAACTTGAAGGTTTTTGAGGAATAGAAGTAGCATAATGCTGCCTCTCAATTTTATGGTATTGTCTGTCCAACTCACTCAGCATACCGAGTATCTCCTTGTCCACAGTCTTATTTCAGTCATTTTTGTTTCAGGGCTTGTTGTGATCAGTTTTAAGTCCTTAGGCAAGTTAGTTCAGTTGGTCACCTCATTAAACTAATGAGGCCAAGGAAGTATGGCCCCATTGGTTACCATACTTGAGCTTTGTCGAGAGAATTATTTCTTACATAAACCCTTTACTCTGTTTTTCTCTACTTCTCCCAACCCTCAAGATTGTGAGGTTATAAGCAGCTCAACATGTTACCTAGGAGGCCAGGGTAAAGCATAGGTTTTGGAATCCAGTGAAACTAAAATCAAATCTACGTATTAGATGGGTCCCTTGGACAAATAACTTGGCATGTCTAAGCCTCTAATTTCTCATCCGAAAATTAGAGTTAAACAATATCCAAATGTATTGTAAGAATTAGATAACATAAGTGACAAGACACACAGCTAGCACATAATAGGCACTCAGTGATGCTATTTCTTTGATAGGCATTGATGCCGTTCGCCAACACTTTCTGGTGCTACCCTTTCTGGCACACAGTAGAAGTGCACTTCATGCCTCACTTTTGGTTACCTGAGGCCATGGGACTTGTTCCAGATAGTGAGCTGTGAGCAAAAAGCGACATATCCTTGAAACTGCCAGAGCAAGGCCCATTTTTCCTTTTGACATGGTGGCTGGCAACGTTCAAGATGATGGTTGCTCTCTCAGCTTGAGTTCCACAGCTATAATGAGGAGTGTGTCCCAGTTAACCCATGAAGGATGAGTGGAATGAATAAGAAACAAGTTTTGTTATTTTCAGCCACTGGGATTTTGGTGGAGGTGTTCTTGCAGTGTAATTCAACCTCTCCTCCTGCTCCTGCTGCTTTCCTCTGCTGAAACAACCAACAGTTCAAACTGAGAAAAAAGGAACATCATTTAATTGGTGGCTTGAGGGATGTCTGATTGGTTCTCTGATCTCACCCTGGTCATATGGGGAAGTCACTTGTCCAGACTGAAGCTAGAATGAACTTTTCTCATATTGGGGATGGATCCATGCTACCACATGGAATGAGACATGGTCTCACTCTGTCACCCAGGCTGGAGTGTGGTGATGCAGTCATAGCTCACTGCAACCTTAGGTCCTGGGGTCAACTGGTCCTCAGCCTCCCATGTAGCTGGGACTACAAGTGTGAACCACTGAGCAGGCCTTTATAAGTTAAAATATGTAAATGTTCTATTCCCCCACCTCCCATGAGAAGTTTATTAGATTTATTAATAAAATAATCTCTTTAAAGAGCTAGTTGAATATAACCTAGCAGGAATAAAGCACTATCCTAGAATGTCAAATTCTATTTCAACAAATGTTATTACTACCAGTGTCTCTGAATAATGTTTACCAACTCTAGTTGATAATTGATAATTTTATATAATATTTGCCATAGCTAAATTCTATGACAATGACTGTGAACCTCTCTCAGTGTTCAGCACAGAGATAGCTGACTTATGGTACCTCATAGAAAAATAAAAGGTAACCTTTTTTTTTTTTTTTTGAGACGGAGTTTTGCTTTTGTTGCCCAGGCTGGAGTGCAATGGCACAATCTCAGCTTACCACAACCTCTGCCTCCGGGGTTCAAGTGATTCTCCTGCCTCGCTCTCCTGAATAGCTGGGATTACGGGCATGCGCCACCACTCCCAGCTAATTTTGTATTTTAATAGAGACGGGGTTTCTCTATTTTGGTCAGGCTGGTCGCAAACTCCCGACCTCAGGTGATCCACCTGCCTCGGCCTCCCAAAGTGTTGGGATTACAGGCGTGAGCCACTGCGCCTGGCCTAAGGTAACTGTTCTTAACATGTTATTGGCAGGCAGTATGTTGAGTTTAGATCAGGCTTGCATTCAGCTGCATGTAAGAGAAACTACCATGGTGGCTTAGCCAAATGGAGTTCATTCTTCTCATGTAACAAGAAGTCTGGAGATAGGTGGCTCGCTACTGGCACAGCTGCTTCAGGACATCATCAGGGCCCAGGTTCCTTCTAGCTTTCTGCTCTACCATCCTTAGCATGTGGCTCTTGTCTTCTTAGTTGCAAGATGGCTGCCTTTCTTGCAGGTATCCTCATTCCAGACAGAATGAAAAAGGAAGGGCAAAGAGCAACATATACACGCCAGCTGGGTCCGTCCTTTTTTTTATCAGAATCTGCTGCTTTCCTGGAAACCTCTCCCTGTAGAATCATATGATCACCGTAGCTGTAAGAGAGTCTGTAGGAGTATTTTAGCTGGGCACACTGCCACCCCAAACAAAATCATATTTCTGTTAACAAAAACAGAAGAATAGAAAGGAGCTTGGGTAGAGAACGAGTCATATCCTCCATTGAACCTTAAGTGCATTATCTCATATCTTTGCAACAAAACTATGAAGTGCTTACTATTATTTCCTGGTTTTCCTCCCATGTTACACATTAGGAAACTGAGGTACAGAGGGCTTAAATAACTGACCTAGGGTCACCCAAATGATGGGTTGCAAAACTGGGATTTGAAGCTAGGCAGTCTTTGGAAGATGATTTTCAAATAATCACAAAAGGCAAAAGTGGAAAGTCGGTCAAGTTTAGAGATTGGTTCTGGGCACGGCCAAGGTCTCTTGGGCAATCTGCCAGCAGGTCCCTGTGGGAGGCAGTTATGATGTCATGTCTTTCCTGCTGTAACCACATACTCTCAGACTCCAGATAGTCCGAAGGCAGCTGTGACAAGCATCTGTATTAGCTTACTAGTGAGGCAGGGTCCCTGGATCCAAAAAACTTGGCACATCAGTGCTTCTGGGCAGCTACATGGATTGGGGGAGGGGTGATGCAAAGGTGTGGCCTTTCTGCCCTTTTAGCTTAGGGTGTGTGTTTCAAACATGCTATAAAGTACTTCAGGTTCAAGGAGAAAACAAAATCATTTGAAGCAATAAATATTGACAAAAACTTAAATAATTATTAAAATGCTGGACTTTTTTTTTTTTGGACTCATTCTGTTATCTTTATTCATTGTTTTACTTAATTTTAACAGCTCCAGGACTGTAGTAGAAGACATGAAGTGTAGCAACAAGAAGAAAGGCTCCGCTCAGGGCAGGAGAGCAGAGGCACTGGGAGCCAGCCAGTGTTCTCAGGTTGTAAAATAAAATCTCTAGACCAATTGGACACTGGCCTCAGGCCATGGCAGTGATTAATGCCAGAGTTGTAAAAAGTGCCGTGGTGGGAACGGTTAGCCAGGTTGTACTGTGTGTGTGTTTGTGTGCTGGATTTTTCCTTAAAGTCGCTTAATATGAAACACATAATTTTCAGTTGTTTTAGAATCTAAAAATAAAATTTAAGACTCATTTACTTTTCTCTGTTTCTCTCTCTTTTTTTAAGGAGACAGGCTTTTGCCCTGTTGCCCAGGCTGGAGTGCAGTGGCATGATCATAGCTCACTGTAACCTCAAACTCCTAAGCTCAAGCAATCCTTCCGCCTCAGCTTCTCAAGAAGCTAGGATGACAGGTGTGTGCCACCAAGGCTGGCTAATTTAAACATTTTTTTTTTTTTTTGTAGAGACAGGGTCTCATTATGTTGCCCAGGCTGGTCTCAAACACCTAGCCTCAAGCAATCTTTCCCCATCTGCCTCCCAAAGTGCTGGGGTTACAGGCATGAACCACTGTGCCCAGCCTCCTTCTTTTTTTTTTTTTTTGAGACGGAGTTTCGCTCTTGTTGCCCAGACTGGAGTGCAGTGGCACGATCTCAGCTCACCGCAAACTCTGCCTCCCGGGTTCAACCTATTCTCCTGCCTTAGCCTCCTGAGTAGCTGGGATTACAGCCATGTGCCACCATGCCCGGCTAATTTTATATTTTTAGTAGAGCCAGGGTTTCTCCATGTTGGTCAGGCTGGTCTTGAACTTCCAAACTCAGGTGATCCACCCACCTTGGCCTCCCAAAGTGCTGGGATTATAGGCGTGAGCCACTGTGCCCGGCCAACCTCTCTTTTAATTAAGAACTTAGCCAACTTTATGGAAGAAGCCTAAGTAACATTAAGCTCCAAACCAGTTACATCACTCCAAGTCTCCCCTGATCTTTGTTAATATACATTAGTTCATTTTTACACAGATGTAATTAGTGTAGTAGACGTATAATTCTGCGTTCTACTTTTTTCAATTAACCGTATTTCATATGAACATCTTCATACTGCCTTGAAACATATGTTTCGGGTTTTCTTCTAAACTTTAGAGTATTTAGATACCTTGATCAGTCATTGCTTGCTTAATCATCCCCTTATTGCTGGGTATATGGGCTGTTTTCATGGTTTTGCTGTTATAAATGATGCTACTTCAAACATTTTTGCACAAATTCTTTCTTTTTTGCATGTAGGTTATTTCTCAGGATGATGTTCACCAAAGTGGCCTTATTTAGTCAATGAGTATAAACAGTTACTTATCTCTAATTGTTCTCTGACTTACGGTATCATCGGCAATGTAGAAATACACCTACTTTTCTACATGACTGGATGTGCCAATTATTTACCTATCGTCTCATAGCTCCACACCAACCCCACTCTACTCTGCTTCGCAATGCTGGGGCTAGAAGCCTATAAAGCACTTTTCCCAGCTTTATTTTCTGGCTGGTTTCTTGTTAGGTTCTGTCAATAGAAGAGGCCAGCAGAAAATTAGAAAGTGTAAGGGAGGGAGAAGCCATAGTTTTCTTTCTTTCTGCTTCTGGCAGTATTTCTAGAAGTGACTTCATTTCTGGACGTCCTCTCTCTGGTGTTCCCAGAATCCTATTTGGCATTCCCAATGACACAATAAGACGTGCAGTCTTGTGCTGTGGTAGTGCTACCTCCTCCTTTTTATTCTGCCAGCTTCTTTCTATCTTTATTAATCTCACAGTTACCTACCTTTCCCTTTTGACCTTTCAGTTCTCCCAACAATATAGTTTCCTGTATTAAATATCCTCTCTGAAATACCTAGCTTGGTTGCTAATTTCCTGACTAGATCCTGGTTTAGAAACTGGGTCTTCTAATTCTAATATATATTTTATTAGGTTAATGTGAATATAATGGTACCCAAAGTCCTATTTTGCATTTTAAAAAATTGGTAGTGGAAATAGATTTTTTTAAAAAAAACTTTAAACATTTCATTAACAAATATAATTTATTTGTAAATTTAAATCTAGTCTTAGGGTCTTTATTCAATTTTTGTTATTTTTCTGTTTTAATAAATATTGTAGTGGTTGAGTGGTGGCCCCTAAAACATAGGTCCATGTCTAAATACCTGGAACTTTTGAATGTTACCTTATTTGGAAAAAGGGTCTCTGTGGGAGTAATAGTTAAGGGTTTTAGGATTAGCTCATCCTGGATTATCTGGATAGGGGCCCAAAATCCAATCACAGGTGTTGGATTGGATAAGAGAAAGGCAGAAACTGGCCATGGTGGCACACGTTTGAAGTCCCAGCTACTCAAGGATCACTTGAGCCCAGGAGTTCAAGACTGCACTGTGTTATAATCATCCCTGGGAATAGCCACTGCACTCCAGCTTGGACAATATAGCAAGACCTCATCTCTTAAAGAGAGAGAGAGAGAGACCAAGAGACAGAGGTAGAGTGAGAGAAAGAGAGAGATTTGAGACAAACAGGAGAGGAGAAGACACAGACCATATGAAGATGAGGGCAGAAACTAGAGTTATGCAGTCATAAGCCAAGAAATGCCTGGAGCCACTAGAAGCTGAAAGAGGCAAGGAAGGATTCACCCCCAGAGCCTCTGGAGGGAGGATAGAGCATTGCCAACACCTTGATTTTGGACTTTTGACTTCCAGAACTGGGAGAAAATAAATTTCTACTGTTTTAAGCTACTCGGTTTGTGGCAGTTTGTTGCAACAGACACACGAAATGAAGACAAGTATTGAACAATTTCAGTATTGTTAAAAACTATTTTTTCTTTGTTTCATTTGTAGTGTTCAAAGTCCTATACATTAAACGGGGAAAAGGTCACACAAATATTGCCATTAAATAATTGAGTTTCAGATCCTTCTCTACTTGTAGCCATCTCTTATTTAATATTTGTCCCTACCTTTTTTTAGGTGAAATTTATTACAAGTTGTTCTTGTTCTGTTCTGTTCTGTTTCATTTTGCTGATGGCTCTAATAAACCTTATAATTAGGTCTCTATGTCATTCATGTTCAGAGAAAAAAACCTTATCAGCTTCTTATTGAGACAAGACTCTTAAAATTAATTTATCTTTGCCTATCTCTTCTTTTTCTCTCAATCTTTCTTTTTAAATTTTGAGTCCATCAGTTACCCTGTTTTCTTCCCATTCTTTTACTTGCTTTTATATCAGCGATTCCCAACCTTTTTGTTTTGTTTTGTTTTTTTGAGACAGGGTCTCACTCTGTCACCCAGGCTGGAGTGCAGTGGCGCAGTCACAGCTCACTGCAGCCTCAACCTCCTGGGCTCAAATGATCCTCCCACTTCAGCCTCCCGAGAAGCTGGGACTATGGCGTCACTATGTCTGGCTAATTTTTGTATTTTTAGGAGAAACAAGGTTTCACCGTGTTGCCCAGGATGGTCTCGAACTCCTGGGCTCAAGTGATCTGCCGCCTTGGCCTCCCAAAGTGTTCGGATTACAGGCGTGAGCCACCGCGTCTGGCTCCAACTTTTAAAAAAATTGTGACTACAACCCCTCCACTGCCTGGGAAGTGAGGAGCGCCTCTGCTCCGCCGCCCGGGTTCACTTCCCCCGCCCTGTCTGGGAAGTGAGGAGCGTCTCTGCCGGGCTGCTGTGCAACTCTCCCAGTGTGAAGTGACAGCCTTGTGTGTGATCTTTCTGCCCTCCCCAAGTTTGCATTTTTGACATTAAAGTTTACTTTTTAATTAAAAGTTTTTTTTAAAAATATGGCTTAAAAAAACCCTGTAAGTTGTTTTTTTTAACCACCAAAGAGCCTCTTAATTAATTTCCCCCAAATAGTTAACAATTTGAAGAATTTTGTCTGTAATCCATATTTGCCAGTTGTGGTGGATATTTGTTGTTTTGCTTCTACCTAACAAGGTATTCATTTGGGAACTTGCCTTTTCCTGGTGTAGCCCACATGCTTCAAGGAAAAGTAACTACCTCTTCCACCAATGGCAGGGACAGGCCATGATTGACAGACCAATCGGCAGGGTTCCCCCTCCTCACCACCAACCACTGTCATTGATTTCAAAGTGGACATTGGAACTCAAAGGATACAATCAAGGTGAATTTCACGACTCTTGCTTAGAATGTTGGGACAGAAATGTGTGTTTTCTCCTACTGGATTAAATATGGAAGCGCAGAGCCCAGTGGCAGTTCCCAGCCACATTACATTCACAAGGGGAATTGGCATTAGGATGAAGGATGAAGCCAACATTGTACATAGCTAAGCAGAGAATAGAAAGAAAATGAATCCTTGATGATCTTGAGTTGCTAGATCACCCAAATTTTGAAGCTTACTTTATCTGTCCATCTTGCCGCTGAAGTGAGCCAATAACCCCTCTGTTGGTTAAGCCCATTTAAACTGAGTTTTCTTTCTCTGATTGTACCCTTAACTGGTATATCATGCAATATTTAATTATTCGTTTTTATTAAGATATGTAAATTTGATCTTTTGATCAATAATTGTGATACTTGTTGCCATTTATTATCTATAATATGCCGTTACATTGCAAAGTAGTTAAAATCATTATTATTGAAAGTATGTCAGTGGCTGAGGGAGGGAGAATGGCAAGGGAGACATAGAAGCAGCACATTACCATCAACGACTTTAAATTTAATAAAGAGCGCTTATTCTTAAAATGTCCTTTAGCCACCCCACTGCAGGGATCTTCTTGTGGGAGGGAAAGTTCCTTCATACACATAGCCTGCTACCTTCTACTGCCTGCAGTTTCCTCCTACCGCCTTTCCTCAGAAGCAAACACCAGTTCTCTCCTTGTCACACTTTAGAGCAGTTTGGCCCTTGTCACTGATGCCTCGCCACTTAACATATACTGAGGATTATACGGTCTCACCTTCTACTTCAATAAATGTTTTCCCAGTAAAGACAGTTACCTTCTGGAGGGGAAGTCTTGGCGCCAATTATTAAGATAAAGGTTTCACCTTGGGTGGCAAAGAGATTAAATCATTTTGCCAAGGACTCATAGCTAGGAAAGGAAGAACTGGACTGTGAATGTAAGTGTAGCTGTCTCTAAAGCAAAAAGTCTTCAGTTCCAGGAGCCAGAATTTTTTTTTTTTTTTTTTTTTTTTTTTTTTTTTTTTTTCTTGAGACGGAGTCTTGCTCTGTCACCCAGGCTGGAGTGCAGTGGCGCGATCTCGGCTCACTGCAAGCTCCGCCTCCCGGGTTCACGCCATTCTCCTGCCTCAGCCTCCCGAGTAGCTGGGACTACAGGCGCCCGCCACCATACCCAGCTATTTTTTTGTATTTTTAGTAGAGATGGAGTTTCACCATGTTAGCCAGGATGGTCTCGATCTCATGACCTCATGATCCGCCCGCCTCGGCCTCCCAAAGTGCTGGGATTACAGGCGTGAGGCCCGGCCCCAGGAGCCAGAAAATTTAAAACAAACAAACAAACAAAAAATAGGCCGGGTGTGGTAGCTGACACCTGTAATCCCAACACTTTAGGAAGCCAAGGTGAGTGTATCACTTGAGGTCAGGGGTTCGAGACCAGCCTGGCCAACATGGTGAAACTCCATCTCTACCAAAAAATACAAAAGTTAGCCAGGCGTGGTGACATGTGCCTATAGTCCCATCTATTTGGGATGCTGAGGTGGGAGAATTGCTTGAACCCGGGTGGTGGAGGTTACAGTGAGTCAAGATTGTACCACTGCCCTCCAGCCTGGGCAACAGAGTGAGACCCTGACTCAAAAATAAATAAATAAAATAAGAATAATAATAAAGCACAAAGTCTTAATATTACGCCATGGCAATTCTCAGCAAGAACATTAAAGGATGCTGTGCGACTTCTGAGTCTAGGCTAGAAAAGGCCATTCAGCCTTTGCTGTTGCACTTGGGAACTCACTCTGGGAGGTTTCCAGCTGCCATATTAGAGATTTGGCTGTGCTGAGACTGCCATGTGGAGAAATCGCAAGAAGACAGATAGATGCTTAAGGAGCCCCCAGTTCCTCCAGCTCCTAGCTGTTTAAATCTTTCTAGTCCAGGCTCCAGATCCTACCCCAGCCATATTCTAACTGCAGCTTCATGAGGGACATTGAGTGAGAACTGCTTAGCAGAGCTCAGTCAAACCCTAGATTTGTAAACGAAATAAATGATTATTATTGTATGAAGTCCCTGAATTTGGGATGGTTCATTAAACAGCAACAGATAACCGGGGAAAAATGCACAATACATATTCATTCGGTCATGCAGCATGTTGCTTGTCCTCATATAGCTCACATTCTAGTGAAAAAGTGTCTCACTCATTGTGATTCTCTTATAAGCCATTCTGCCATTTGGTTATCAGCATTATTTATTATACAGACCATTCTTCTCAAGGGCCTTTGGATGTTACATTTTAATAAACATCTGGAGACAATCTTGCTTTGGATATATTTGTCATACTAAGTGATGATACACATGACTTTTTTTTCAAGTCAAATATTTCTATTATTATTTTGGTTTTTAGCTTCTTGAGTATTTTTTTGCCATTTGATTTTTTAAAGTTAAACTTTTAATTTAAGATTATTATCAATACACATGCAGTTGTAAGAAATAATATGGAAATCTCCTGTACCTTTTATCCAGTTTATCCCAAATGGTAACATCTTGCACAAGTATTATAGTATATTATCACAAGGACGTCGACAGTCATACAGTCAAGAAAAAAACATTTCCATCACTACACAGATCCTTCCTGTTGCCCTTTTACAGCCACACCTCCCTCCTCCTCCCACACACAGTCCCTGACTCCTGGCAACCATAATCTATTTGCCACTTCTATAATATTATAACTTCAAGAAGGTTATTTAGGCCAGGAGTGGTGGCTTATGCTTATAATCCCAACACTTTGGGAGGCTGAGGTGGGCAGATTGCTTGAGGCTGGGAGGTGGAGGTTGCAGTGAGCCATGATGGCTCCAGCCTGGGCAATAAAACTAGACCTTGTTTTAAAAAAAAGTATTTAAATGGATCATAAGATATGTGGCCTTTGGATTTTTTTTTTTTTCATTCAGCATAATTTCCTGGGATTCATACAAGTTATATATATCAAGAGCTCATTCCTTTTCATTGCTGACTAGTATTCCATGGAATGGCTGTATCCCAGTTTGACCATTCATCTGCTGAAGGGCATCTGGATTGTTTCAAGTTTTTAGCTGTCATGAATAAAGCTACTATAAACATTTTGTGTATAGGTTTTCATGTGAACACAAGTCTTCATTTCCCTGGGATAAATGCCCAGGGGTGCAATTGCTGGGTCATATGGTAATTTCATGTTTAGTTTGTTGTTATTGTTGTTGTTTTAAGAAACTCCCAGGCTAGCAAGGTGACTCATGCCTATAATCCCAGCACTTGGGGAGGCTGAGGCAGCAGGATTGCTTGAGGCCAGGATTTCAAGACCAGCCTAGGCAACATAGTGAGCCTCTGCCTCTACTAAAAATTAAAAAACAATAAAAATTAGCTGGGCATGGTAGCTGGATAGTCCTACTACTTGGAAGGCTGATGTGGGACTATCACTTGAGCCCAGGAGCTCACTGAGTCTGGGCCTGGGTGACAGAGCAAGACTCTGTCTCTAAAAAAACAAAAACAAACAAGAAAAACCCCCTCAAAACTTTTAAACCATTTCTCAGAAAAGCTGTATCATTTTATATTACCACTAGCAATGTATAAGTGATTTAATTTCTCTGCATGTCACCTGATTTTGAATAAGTTAAATATAGCTTCCCAGGTAAACAGTAGTTCTTTTTGTTTTCAAAACCGACTGTGGGAACTTGTTCTTTGTCCAATAAGATTGAAGCCTCTAACATTCTGGTTGACTTCTGGGGGTAAAACAGGGGCATGGCAAATTAGAAAAAAGATGAATGGATTTGTTCCTGAGCCCAAGAAAAAAAAGAAAAAAAGAAAAAAGACAGTCAAAGAAAACAGCATCTAATTTTAACCCCCAGTGACTGCTGTCTTATTTTGGGTTCCTGACATCTTGTTTTAACCTGTTTCTATTGTAACTGTATCAGTAATCTCTTTCCCTTCAGGTGGTCTTTTCAAAGGCACTGAAAACCTTGAAGAGTGAGAGGCAATAGATTAGCTGTGAAAGCAAAAGGAGGTTTAAGAAGAGCTTTGAAATCACTGAAAGGTAACAGGGCTTTAGCTACAGCTCACTAAGTAGTCAAATCAATCTTTACTAAGTAGCTGGTTTTTAGAGCAAATGCTCTAGGTAAGGGGTGACTTCTCTAATGAAGCCTGGTAGTTTAATTTCTCCTGATAATTACGTAGTGCCCTATTTTCTCTTAGGCAGACATGACTCCCGCTAAAGCCATTGAGACATTTAGACATGACACACACAAGAAAGACAGAGAAGCAAAAGTTTGTATTTAATCAGTTTCTGCTCCGAATCAAAAATGTTCAGACTTTAATAGACCTTAGGTAGGACTTCTAATTGTTGTATTAAAATCCAACCACTAGTTTTAAAAATAGTTTTCTAAATGCACAAATCTTGTTTTATGCATCTTTTGGCTTGGAAGTTACTGCTGTATCTTACATGTAGCCCTTTAGTGGACAAACCTCTTCAATTTTATCAAGTTGATTTTGTTCATCATCCACAATATCAACATTCCTCATCTGTTTCTGGATTAAGTTGTCAGATCATCCAGAGAAAAACAGCAAACCGGTTTTTAAACAAAACCAAATTTTCTATTTTGGCTAGGTTCTCCATATTTTTTATCCCCCCTATCTCCCACATCTCATCCCCTTTAAACCAAATCTTTTGGTAGGTGCTATTTTCTGATTTGCATTTCTTCAAATAAATGTGCAACTACAAAGCAGGTTTGATTAGTGCTTGGTCTTACAAAAGTATTTCAGGGGTTCAAGTTCATAATCCCATTGGTATTTATCAGTGTTATTTCACAGAATTGAAAAGATTGTCACTAACTAATAACATAAATAAGATTGTACTGGCAGTTGCAAAGAATCTCAGCGAGAATTTTTTAAAAGAAAATATTTCCTTTACATTAATATATTATGTAAGTAAGAATTTCTATATGTTGATTTGCCTAGAGTTGTACCTGTATTAGACATATACTACAGTTTTTCCTCTATGGTAACACAGGAGAAAAATGTATCTCTGTAAATGACTCCTGACTGCGACAAGACCTGCCAATTTACCCCCAGATGAGTCTCTGCGAGCTTAATTGGAGTTATTACCTACTACTAAATCATCTTTAAGTCACTCTTCCTTAAGAGTACAAATATAGGCATTCTGGACTGCTCCGATCAAACCTTTAGGTTATTCAAGTCAAAGTGGTCCCAGGTAACAGGGAGAGAAAAACATCTTATTGTCTACTAAATAAAAACTAACTTCGGTAGAGCATTTTCTAATTAATTGTTTTCCTCCTTTTTAAAATTTAATCTTCCCAACACATCTGTGAGGCTGGGATTCTATACCACTCTCTTTTTTTCATAGATTAGGAACCTGAGGCTCAAAAAGACTAAACGAACTGCCAATCATCACAAACAGTAAGTACCAGTCAGAATTGGCATTTAGATATTATGACTCCATTTCCAATACCTTTTCTAGCACAACTTGCTGAAAAGAGGGAAGGTGGAGAACATTAAAATGCATCTGTTATACTTAAAATTAACAATACATTTCTTTTTAAACTGTCTTAACCAGACTCAATGACATTTCTCAGAAGGGTTACTATCTGGTTGCCTTACCTTACCTTTCCTGAACAAGGGAATTTTCCTGTTTCCCCAACAGGGTATTTCACCATCAGAAGATTAATGAAAATCTATATTTAAAATCTGGATCTAAATTTATAAATGTAGATTTCTAAACCTAAATCTAAATTTACATTTAAAATATTAGTCAGATGACATGCTGTCTTAAACCAAGTTCTCCCAGGACTTTAGTTACTCTCATATTCTTACAAGGAAATGTGAATCTCTGACTCCATCTCTCTGCTTCTTCTCTCAGTGGATTACATAGCGGTTTAAACAATTCACTGCCTCACCCATATTGGATGAGTTTCTACAATGTTGGCAGGCCATGTGCTAGACCTGTGGAGGGGTTTATATGTCCCATGACTCCTTTAATTTAACTGTCTGGCTAACTGTGCACAGCTATGGCTTTCTATATTCCTGGATGAATGTCTGCCATTAGCTTGCAGCTGACCATGGTGTTGGCACCCGTGTATGACCATGGATCGTTACACATGCCGGTACTGTGTAGGGGTATGCAATTTCATTGCTTTTCCCACCTGATTTCTAACTACACCCAATTTATTTTATTATTCTCAATGTCTTTAACAATTATTTTCTTCCCCAGAATGTTAAAAGGGAGAGGAAGAATGAATGGACCAAAGGAGAATGGATTTTGTAAACATTAAAAGATGCCCCAAAGAAGGAGAAAAGTGTTTGTGTGCTGAATTGAGTCTAGATTTCCTTAAATTTTGCCTTAAAATTGACTTAAATTTTTTTTTAGCCCTGTTACAGTTTTTGTATGTAATTAACTACAGTGTTTTAAACATTTCACTTCTCACTATGTATTCTATACTACGCATACCATAATAAACACTGGCTATGATCCTAACTTAGACTTGATTTAAAATAGAAGTACTTACGAATCCAAGCAAGAGAAAAAAGCGTTCTAACACTCACAAGGCACATTCTTTTCTCACGCCTTCCTCAGCCTATTCCCCTGGGCAGTAAACTGTATAGTAAAATAGCCAGTTTATTATTTGCTGTTTTCTTTCACTCTGCTGAGAAAAGCTACATTGCTGGCAAACTGACAGAAAATTTAAAAATGGAATCCAGTATTTTGTATGTCTGTTTAGGGAATGTGTGCAGCATAGACAATTCGTGTGATCTATATTTCTTTTTTTTTTCCCTAACTGGTATCAACAGAAATGTAATGAATGAGCTTCTTAAACTAGATGGGATAAGCAGAGATATCCCCAGAAAAGCAAGAGATGATTCTTGCTCTCCTTTTCCTAAAAATTCAAACAAACCATCACCTAACAACTAACTAAAAATGCTTGTTTTTTAAAGGGAAAAGCAGATTTTTAGAAAACCATTATAATTCATTTTTAATATGTGCTCAGCTAATACTTCAGTTATTAAGATGCTTAGAAAATTTTCACATTTTTTTCTTACAAACTGATCTTAGTGGAAGCCCCCTGTCTGCCTCACCCATGAATTTTCTTTTCTTTTCTTTTCTTTTTTTTTTTTTTTTTTTTTTTTTACTGTTTTTGGCCTTGTCTTTTATAAAATGTACTGTTTTCACCCACGGCTTAAGAGAGCTTCTTTGATGTTCTTAGTACAACATCGTGTATGTAATGTCAGCTGTTTAAAGCTGGAGATCAGATTGTGCATAATAACATATGTAGTTTGGATTATATAAACACTACAGGAAGAAGGGGAGACAGGGCCTTTCTGTGTGCACATTTCAGATTGCTAGCTGTATGCCTGTTTAGAATGTTAAACACTCCTAACTAGGCGGTGATGAAGTTACTTCTTTAGTGACTGTGACTTCTGAAACTATAAAGACAAAAGTTTTTCAACTAAAAATAATTTAAAGATGATGCCAGTAATGAACATATTTATGTGATTTTCTACTTGCTACTTAAGGAGCTTTGAGGGTAGAGGGAAAAAAATTGCATTGCCTTCAAAGCCCTATTTAAGCAATTTCATACAAAATTTGGAAATACAGCTGAGAAAAGCCAAAACCAGAAAAATGTGGTACAAATGATACATTTCATCCATTATACCTTTCACCCATTATAAAGAAGTCTGGAGCAGGAAATTACCAGTCTATTTTCTTAGGATTGTTCCTCTTGTATCTTAATATTTCAGATTAGTTAGACTGCTTGGAGTTTTTGTCTTTTGCTTGCGTTATTCTTTTATCATTAAGGTTGCTGTCTGGCTTTTTTGTCTGTTATTGAAAGATTTCGTTTCAAGATAAATTAAATAAAACATTACCATATTTTTCAGCAATGAAACATTTCAGATGGAGAAAGAAGTCAATAGCTTTTCTGGTTTAAGTTCGTATTTTTATTTTAAATATTCTATCCTGCCTCATTTCGGGAATACTTCGAGGCCGCTGATGTGTTTACTGCTCAAATATCAACACAGCAGTAATCAGGCCTTTGAAACTACGGGTGAAAAATCCAGTCCATTTCAGTCTTTTTAATTTATGAAAAGAGATTGTGTGGCATTTTGCTTCCCGTCCCTTTTCATAAGACCTTTAAATATGGACACCCCTCCTGCTGGTGTCTTTATATTGGGAAGCTCTGCGTGAGGTTGAAGTTTTTATGAGGAAACTTGTTTAAAACACAATCGTATTTAAAGGCGGGTTTGCCACAGCAAGGTTAGGGGTTGCCAATAAATCGGTTTATAGCAACTTCTCTATTCTCTGCTCCAGACACACCAATGGGTTGACCCGTGCACAATTCCCGCTGGCCACACAAGGCAGGGGCAGTTCTAGTTGATCCTTCCCTGGTCAACTAGATCAACGAAGGCTGTCTTAGAGAGCTTCGGGTAATAAGTGGGCAGAGTACCCTAGGCCAATTTGGCTGCCTGGGATTCCTGGGAGGATCTTGGAGAACCCAGGACACCCGAATCCCTAGGCCCTATCCTGGTTTTTGCTCTGCTGGAGAATAACAAAACATTTTGGGAACTCAGGAGTTTAATTTACTGCCACCAACCGACAAAATAATAGCATCTTTGTGTGTTCTCTCCCCTCCGTCCCTCCCACCTCCTTCCGACAGAAGCACGACGCTGTCCCTCTGTGAAAGTAGCACAGACAGCACGGGTCAGCCCGGAGCGGTCGCAGGAGGTCCAGACCCGCGGGCCCACGGACGCCCGAGAAATCACCGGTCCCAGAACATCCCCCAGTCGCTTTTGGGAAAGAAGAAGACGCAGCCTGCGAGATGCCTTCTTAGACCTTCCAGTTCATTTAGCTCATTCTGGCCCCAGAAAGTGTGTTTGTGTTTGTGTGTAGTTAAGTGAGGCAGAGAAAATCCAAGAAAGCCGCACAAGCCACCCTAAAGCGTCCACGGAAACTCCAGCTTGGTTAATTGTTCCCATATGTCCTCCTCGGCTGTGGTAAAAAAACAGCGAGGAGGGAAGGCCGGAGTCGCTTTGTTGATTTTGAAGAGGCTGTAAAAAAGACTATGGCCCATCTCATTTTGGTCCCGGGGAGGCCCAGGCGCACCCCGGGGGACCCGGTGTCCCAAGGGACGGTAGGGTGCCTCTGGCCTGGACCTGGCGCCGAGAGGCGGGACAAGGCCACCCCGCGCCCAAACCCCACGGAAAGTTCGCGCTCCGCGCTCCAGCCGGTTCCTGGATCTGCCGCAGCCCGGGGCGGGGAGGGGGGCGGGAGGCGCGGCCCGGGCGGGCGCGCGAGAGGAAGGTGCCTTCGGGAACACGCGCAAGGGCGGGGATTCGCGCTGCCAATGAGGCCCCGGTGTGGGCCGAACAAGGCGGGGGACGGGCCGGAGCGGACGCTTAGCTGTGGCAGCTGCTGGAGCGGCGGCCGCCTCGGGAGCTGGAGGAGAGGCAGCAGCGGAGCGCCGAGCTGGCCGCGCCCCGAGGCCCGGCCCTGGGTGTGGGGAACCGCGCCGAGGAGCTGGAAACTTTCCCGGCAGGTAACTCCCGCCGCCCCGGCTCCGCCGTGGGCCTCCGAGCGCCCCGGGCATGGCCAGCTGCCAGTGTGCGGAAAGGTCGAGAGGGACCCGGGGAGGAGAGGGTGATGGGAGAAGGGAAAGGCGTGTGGGAAAGTTTCCGGAGCGCCCCCTTCTCCGCCGGGCACACCCGGGAGCTTTCCGGGAATAGGCACAGACATGTTGGGCGCCCCGGGCCTTGGTCTCGGCGGCTTTGGGGAGTCCGCACCTTCCTTGCGCGGTTCCGCCGCGCCGGACCGAGCCGGCCTGCGGTGGAACCGGGGTGATGGGAACCGGGAATGCTCGGGGCACGCTTGAGTTTTGGGACCACCCCCGCCCGGCGCGCCTGCTCGCCCCCTTTCCCGCCTTCGCTGTAGCCCTCGGGCTTGGCAAGGGCCTGGGCTACGCCTGGTACCTGGCGCGGGAGAGACGAGGGGAGGCGCGCCTGGCACAGCGGGGTCCTAGGCGCCCCCCGGAGAGTTGGGGTGCGCGGGTCGCGAAGTTGCCGAGAGAACTTAAGCCGGGGGCATCGTATTGCCATAGTCTGGGCTGAAAATCTATTGCTTTGCTTCCAAGAACACTGCGATTAGCATATCCACACTCCTTTACTGGGGGTAGGGGTGAGTTAGGATTAGACTTTGGGGGTTTTTCTTTACGGGTGGGACGCTGAGAAAAGCAGTAATTGTCAAGATTGTGAGCCCCCTTGTTCTTGGATGCAGAGCGGTCCTTTTGGGAGGACGATATCAGGGCACTGGCTTCCTGAAGGACTTTGGGGTGCGGGCGCGCAGTGTTGTGGGTGTGCGGGGCTCCCGGCTTCGGCGCGGCGGCTTTCCGGAACGCCTGGCTGGGAAGGAAGCTCTAGACATTGGGTGGTGTGTTTGCAGACAGAAAGGTCTCTAGACCGGTGTTCTCAAAACTTACTGGACTTACTGTGCTCCGGGAGGAAATGTGGCGTTGGCCAGGTAGAAACGCGACGCTGCGGCCAAGGGGCGGAGGACGCCAGGCTCGGCGACGGCCTTCTCCCAGGCCCCTCCTGCCAGCTCCTGGCAGATCCAGATCCCTGTGCCTCCAATGTTGGGACCGTTCGCAGTGGCGTTGTTCCCAGCTGGAGTTAACTTGGGAGATGAGGGAACCTTCATCTTGAACTTGACCTCAGAAGCAGCGTCGTCTGTACAGGTTACAAGGTAAATGGAAGCTGAGCCTTAACGTGCGTTGGATCGCAAACTGGCTGGCGCGGAAAGGAAGTTCCTGGTTCAGAATCTGAGGAAAGGGCTCAGAATTGCTGAGATCGCTCGCCCTGGAAATGCCAGACACACCAGACTGCAGAAGTTAATGCGTGTTTGGAGGGGTGGGGGTGGGAGAGGAAAGGAGAAACCTGGTTAGTTGGCACAGAGGGCTAGTATTTCTCTGTAGTGGAAATGAAGGGAGTCTGCGTCTCTGCTTTCACCAGATCCGCTACCTTCTTTTTTCCTTCCTTGGTCATCTTTATTCCTGCCAGGCTGGCACTCCTGAGGCAGGGGAGGGAAAGGAGAAGAAAGCAGTTGTGAAGCTTCCTGGGTCAGCCTGGAGGTATTTCAGATCTGCTGCTAGGAAGATTCCAGGATTTTAACAGCTGCTTCTTGATTGCTGGGAATGAAAGAATTTATGAGCGGCTGAGAGGGGTTCATTATGGAAGTAGTCTGAATGTTTTACTCATCTAAGCTACTTAAAGACCTCACAAGGGACCTTCCCTAGAGTATGCCAGTTTCTGCAGTTTGTGTCAGTCAGAATGCTTGGTTTAAGTGTTAGTCAAAAAGCATCACAAATATATCCTGGTGGTTCTGAAATGAAAAGTATGTGGCAGTAAAGGAACTATGGTATCTGATATCCTTCAGGACTTCCTCCTAGGGTTGTTCCTGTTACCTGCCAAGTGAACTTGGTCCAGGCTTCCGGACTGTTGTGATTTGACAATAACAGATGGGAAATAGTGTCATTGATTTTAGTGGAAGCAGGAAAAGCCCACAAATAAATTTAAGGTGAGTTTTTATGACCCTATCTTGCACTTGTGGTGCCCCAAACTTAACTTTTTGGCACCAAGCCTGTTGGTTCGAAGTGTTGCTGGAACTTGGAAGCAATGGTTTTCCTGCTTTCTTGGTTTAACCACCAGAATGCCCAAATTATTATAATTTATATTCATCCTTGATCTAAGACATAACTGATTCATAGTCAGCCTTTTTCTGCTTCCCATAACAGCCTGTAGAAAAAAAGAAATTTTGTCTCTTTAACCACATACAATTTATTTGGTGCCATAGTAGGTTTTTGACACTGGATGATTGAGGGCATAATTTTAGAGACAATGGAGTTGTCTGGATTAAATCGTCCATTTTTAGGCGACATCCTCTTCTGAGTTGCTGATTAATTCTTTATCTCTCTGGGAACACTAAAACCAGCATCCCTGGGCCAGTGGAACTATAATCCATATTATAATGACTCCTGCCAGCATAGCTGGAGGTTAACTTTATGTCGATGTTTCCATTAGACATTTCTAACCTAATTGTAAAGATTTTGTCTCAGTTGGGTTGAGAGTCTCATAGAAAAAGAAATGGCTTTATTTTTATCTTTATGATAAATAGTTTAACTGGTGTTACAGGAATACATTTACAGAAGCAAAATAAAGCAGAGTGTTTATATATTTGTGGGGGGATTTGTTTTAGTGTTTAAAATAGTTTGGTTTTTAGCTCTCTTTTAAATGCATATTTCAGTGGTGGAAAAACCAGAACCTCTCCCTTCCCCCTTTCTCCCCAGGTTACAAAAGTCTTTGCTGTACAGAGAGCTCTTAAGCCTTTCTAGGTTTTGGTTTTCTCATTTTTATCATCCCTAAAATGGGATTACCTTGCATCCCTAAAGTTCTGTGACTCTCCAAAAGTTTGAGAAATATGGGAATTCGGGAGCCAGTGCTGTAATATTAGAGCAGTGCTATGGGGTTTATAAGGGCTTGATTTACATATTTTATTCCTAATCCTTTATTTGAGTAAACCAAGGCCTAGGAAGTTAAATTAGACGCATATCATCTATAAATAGTGGAGCTGAACTTGAACCAAAGTCTTCTGATTCTCCCTAGTCTCTTTTCTGTTTATTCAAACCTGCCAAAAAGACTAATGTTAATATGTGGCAATTTCTCACAATACATTTTTAGGGAAATATATGAGTTATTTTGATTTCAGAACCCCAGGGTTAACATCCATGCTTTGATGCCGGGGATTAAAAACAGTTCACTAATAATGGTAATAAAACTTTCTCCTCAAGAGAGTTTCAGAAAGTCACATGCTTCAAACTAATCATTTGTTTATTTTCAACTTCTTTTTTATTAAGTAGGCTTCAGGGTGTAATGTGATTTATAATCCGGACTAGTAACTCAGACAGCATTCTTAAGGAAATCACTTTTCAAATCTGTACCTCTTTTTAAAAATAAAAAATGAACATATCATTTGCCTTTGATCTTGGTATCTCTCAGCCTGATTGCAAAGCCTGGATGAATATTCCTTTTTTTGGTGTCATCATTCTTGAGCTGTTTCTACTGATGGCTGGATAAGTCTGATTTTGCAGCACTTTCCATGCTAAATAAATCCTTCCCTTATGCTGTTGGGTTGATGGTAAAGAGGTAGTAGGTTGCAGGTGACCCATTTTTGCTGTGTCTCTAAATGTTTGTGCTCTGTCCTGCTTGCCTAGTTAGCGGCACTCACTGCAGCTTGACACTCATCTGGAGACTGGTATGGATTTTCTTTAACAGGTTCTAAAATGAAATTATGTGTTAAGCTGTAGGCTTTTTTATGTGTGAGCGGCTTGTCCATCTTCAGCTTTTTAAACTTATTCTCAGAGGAATGTCTTTTCAAAGTATTAAGCAATGGGGTTTAAACCTCAAGAAGAAGATGTATCAGTGCTCATTGGCTGGGAAGGAGGTGTAGTACATCTGAAATTGCCACCATTTCCATGAGTGAGAGGAGAAGAGAACATTATGAAGCATTATTTGCTAGAGAAGTTGGGAGACTTTGTACCAGGAAGGGACAAAAGCAGCAAAGGAGAAGAATGACTCTTGGTTTTTAATACTGTTATCGGGAGCTTGGATTTGGAATGATAGAGGACTTTGATGAAGAAGGCTTTCAGAGGACATTATCTTGTGGAGAGTGAAAGGGGTTGTCCTGGTTTGGTTTAGCTGCGTTGCTGATGGAACTTGCCCTTCTAGGGTCGGTGTTGTCTTTAGGGTCCCCTGCAGGTGGGTGTGACCAAGGAGAATGTTCTAGAAAGAAGAGTTCCACAGACAGGAATGTCAAGGACAAAAGTGTTGCAGAGGGATGACTTGGTTCCTGGATTTTGGCACAGATTTTGCCGCTAACATGAGGCAATTTATTAGTGAAAACCTTCCAGTTGTAGAGGTAGACAGATGTGAACCCAGTATGTTCAGTCCACATAGCCCAGAGCCACAGTGACTCAACCTCTTCCCTGCCCTACCTCAGCACACCTAGGGTTACCTGCCAGTCATGAACAGTGGCTTATTACCTCTTTGGGTAGGCGATGGGGGTGGAGAGTGGGGAAGTCTCTAAGAAGTACTCGGCTGTGACCTTTTCATGCATGTATACTCATGCAAAAATGGGATCCTCTGTTGCATGAGCTTTTGAAGAAATATGAAAAAGATCATACATGTATGGCTGCTGGTATTATAGCTCTCAAGCCTCACATCCAGAATTGGCCTTTTTGATGTTAGTTCCAATTTGGGAAAGCCCTGGAGGGAACCTGAGTTGGCTTGATGCCAGCCAAAGGAGAGTTACGGTTAGACCCATAAAATGGGGCTTTGGGGAGACAGAGTATCCCACAAAGAAGAGGGTTATTGTTAATGGAAGAGGGAGGGAGCTGGATCAACAAAAGAGCTAGCCAGGGCAGTATACATTTCCACAAGTGGTATTGCTGATCATAACAACATACCAAAGGATATGAACATTCTTAATGTTGTTGTGATGTACACCCCTGTAGTCTTGAGGGCAGTGGACTTGTCCACATTCTGTGGGACTCTGAATTGCTATGTACACAGGCATAAGGGGGTATTGAATTACTGCTAAAAACATAAGAGTTGGTCATTACTCCCGTGTAACCCATTACACTCCCCTCTCTCTGCCATGCTTTGTTCTAAATTACTTGGGATAAGTAACATTAATTATTAATGTTTATTGAGTGCCGGCTGACTGTGAACTACATGTTTGAATTTAAAAAGTCTGTGGATGAAACAGTTTGGTTCTTTCTTCCTGTGTTGTCCTACATATGTAGAATACTATGGCAGGGATGGTCACCATGCAACAGCATTTTGTGTTCTGGTCCTCCTTGCTTCTTGTGGCTTAACAACTATTTATTTGCTTGGAATTCAGAAATGGGGGCCGGGTTCCCTGTGTCTAGGCTCACTGGTGCCGTGGTGGTTACATGATTCATTGAGGGCCATTGCTGCAATAGTTTACAACATTATAACCATTCTTGGTGTCTATGGAAGATTGGTTCCAGGATTCCCATGGATACCAAAATCCTTAAATGCTTAAGTCCCTTATTAAAAATCATGTATTACTTTGGGAGGCCGAGACGGGCGGATCATGAGGTCAGGAGATCGAGACCATCCTGGCTAACACGGTGAAACCCCATCTCTACTAAAACATACAAAAAACTAGCTGGGCAAGGTGGTGGGCGGCTATAGTCCCAGCTACTCGGGAGGCTGAGGCAGGAGAATGGCGTAAACCCAGGAGGCGGAGCTTGCATGAGCTGAGATCCAGCCACTGCACTCCAGCCTGGGCGACAGAGGGAGACTCCGTCTCAAAAAAAAAAAAAAAAAAAAAAAAAAATTCATGTATTATTTGTATATAGCTTATGCATACCCTCATATATATATATATATATATATATTTTGTAATTTTATTATTATTAGTTTTGAGACAGAGTCTCACTCTGTCACCTAGGCTGGAGCACAGTGGTGCAATCTCGGCTACTGAAAACTCTGCCTCCCAGGTTCAAGTGATTCTCCTGCCTCAGCCTCCCGAGTAGCTGGGATTACAGGTATGTGCCACCATGCCTGGCTAATTTTTACATTTTTAGTAAAGATGGGGTTTCACCATGTTGGCCGGGCTGGTCTTGAACTCTTGACCTCAGGTGATCTACCCGCCTCAGCCTCCCAAAGTGCTGGGATTACAGGCTTCAGCCACCTTGCCCGGCCTCCTTTTATTTTATTTTATTTTATTTTGAGATAGTGTTTCCATTTGTCATCAAGGCTGCACTGCACTGGTGCTATCATGGCTCACTGCAGCCTCAACCTCCTGGGCTCAAGTAGTCCTTCCACCTCAGCCTCCAGAGTAGCTGGGACTACAGGCGCGCACCAACACACCCAGCTAATTTTTGTATATTTTTTTTTTTGTAGAGACAGGGTCTCACTATGAGACCAGCCCAGGCTGATCTCAAACTCTTGGTTCAAGTGATCCTCCTGCCTTGTCCTCTCAAAGTGCTGGGATTACAGGCATGAGCCAACCCCCCAGTCCTCTTTCATACTTTAAATCATTTCTAGATTACTTACAATACCTAATACAATGTAAATGCTAGTAGTTGTTATTCTATATTGTTTTAAAATGTATATTACTTTTTGTTGTATTTATTGTATTGTTATCTTTTTTTCCAGTGGTCAGTTACTAGAATATTTTTTGAATATTTTCTAACCTAGGTTGGTTGAATCTGTGGCCATGGGACCTGAGGATATGGAAGGTTGGGTGTGGAGCGGGTGACTGTGCTTACTAGTATAATCCTGCTTTTGATTAGTTTTCCACTTGCCACGTACTTAAGGGTAAGGTGGATGTGTCCCCTGCCCCGGGGAGTGAATTTTGATTAAGCCAAGTCAATTTTAGTAATGCGATACCTTTTGCCAGTGACTTGTTAATGAATGTGTATATGACACCTGTTAGGTCCTGGCATATTTGAAGCATAAGGTTGTGAGCACAAGAGAACAAGTAGCACCAAGTGTAGAGTAAAGGTGCCTAAGACCACAATTACTTTTTTTTTTTTTTTGTCAGTGTTGGGAGTGTAGGAGGTGGGCAGGTAGAGACAGGGTCTCACCATGTTGCCCAGGCTCGTCTCAAATTCCTGGCCTCAAGCAATCCTTCCACCTCAGTTTCCCAAAGTGCTGGGTTACAACATGAACCACCATCCCCAGCCCACAGTGACTTATTTTAGCTGCTGAATTAGCCAGCCCTAGAACCACTGTGACTCAGAACTTCTGTGAGAAAAAACATTTTCATTATGTTTCTTTCTTTCTTTCTTTTTTTTTTAAGCTAGGGTTTCACTCTGTCACCCAGGCTGGACTGCAGTGGCATGATCATGGCTCACTGTAGCCTCTGCCTCCTGGGCTCAAGTGATCCTCCCACCTCAGCCTTCTGAATAGCTGGGACTACAGGTGTACACCACCACACCTGGCTAATTTTTGTATTTTTTGTAGAGATGGGGTTTCCCCATGTTGCCCAGGCTGGTCTCAAACTCCTGGGCTCAAGCGATCCTCCCACCTTGGCCTCCCAAAGTGCTGGGATTACAGGTGTGAGAGCCACTGTGCCCAGCCTCATTATTGTTTAAGATCAGTAGTCCCCAAAGTGGAGTGTGCTAGATCATCCAATATGGAGGGAAGAAAATATTCAAGAATATTAGAAAAAATTAAGCTGTTAAAATATTTAATGTATGAGTTGACACTGGTTGGTATATCTGATAGTCTCTTGTCAACTTACATTATATGAGGTTGCCTGAGGGAAGACTGGGCCTTTTACAACCTGGTGGAATTGACAGTGGTACTCTCATTCTTATTCTTGCCTTTGGTGAACTCTAGCCATCTAAATACATTTATGGCTAGATTATCCAGTTTTAACTAAACTGACCCCCACAAAATGGGCGCGTGGTTTAAAAAGATTCTTGCAAAGAAAGTGTAATGATAATGATAGACGTATAAAGGAACAAGAAAATGTTCTTATGAGTTTAGAACATGACTTTTAAAACAAATTTGACAAGAAGGTGGCTCAAAAATTATGTATGGGCAGAGCGCCATGGCTCATGCCTGTAATACCAGCACTTTGGGAGGCCAAAGTGGGCAGATCACCTGAGGTCAGGAGTTTAAGACTAGCCTGGCCAACATGGTAAAACACCGTCTCTACTAAAAATACAAAAATTAGCCAGGTGTGGTGGTGTACGCCTATAATCCCAGCTCCTCAGAAGGCTGAGGCAGGAGAATCACTGGAACCCAGGAGGTTGCCATGAGCCAAGATTATGCCAGTGAATTCTAGCCTGGGCAGCAGAATGAGACTCTGTCTTGAAAAACCACAACAAAAAGTTATGTTTGAATTTGTATTATTAGTCAAAATGAACTTAAAAATACTGTTTGACTCCCATCCTTTAAAAAGTTTTACATGTTGTATAATGTATATACTACATTCATGTGTGTGTATACATACCATTCACAATTACTGTTTTAATTACACATAAATTATATACAATTTATAATATGTTAATATATATATTACAAATTTTTTCCCCTGAAATTCCTGAGCTTCAATACCTTTATAAATTTTTTATTTTTTATATTTTTAGAAGTGAGTCTTGCTCTGTTGCTCAAGCTGGAGTGCAGTGGTGTGATGATAGTTCACCGCAGCCTCCAACTCCTAGGCTCAAGCAATCCTGTCACCTCAGACTCCCAAGTATCTGGGATTGCAGGTGTGTGCCATAACACCTGGCTTAATTTAAAAAAAATTTTTTTTGAGATGGAAACTTGCTCTGTTGCCCAGGTTGGAGTACAGTGGCGCCGTCTTGGCTCACTGTAGCCTCTGCCTTCTGGGTTCAAGTGATTCTCCTGCCTCAGCCTCCTGAATAGCTGGGATTGATTACAGGTGTGCACCACCACACCTGGCTAATTTTTGTATTTTTAGTAGACATGGGGTTTCACCATGTTGGCTAGGCTGGTCTCAAACTCCTGAGCTCAAGTGATCTGCCTACCTCGGCCTCCCAAAGTACTGGAATTACAGGTGTGAGCCACCGTGCCTGGCTAATTTTTTTTTGTTTGTTTGTTTAACTTATAGTCCTGCGTGATCAAAAAAAGCTTTGAGACCACAGTTTAAGTCACTTAGAGTTAGGTGTTTTTTGTTACTTGCAGCTGAAAGCACCATACCTGATGTAAGGACAGATAAGAGTAGTAGCTGTCCCTGTTTTATTCTCAGCTTTCAAGAATCTCTGTGATCTGGTCCCTAACTTCTTTCCAGGCCCAGCTGTTCTCTCCTTATCTCTGCTAATACCACTGAGCTCCTGCCCATCCCTGACTATCATACTTTGTTTCAATTTTGCCTCTTCCCTCAAGGTATCACCACCACTGAAATTTTGACTTTGAAGGGCTAGCTTAAATAAATATTGCTTTCTTATGAACATTTTTTTCTAATTTACCCCCACTTCCACATTTCAGTTTTTCTTTCCTTTTAGTCTCCCTAGTATGTTGTACATTCATTATAATGTCTTTCTCTGTTTGCTTTTCATTAAGTTGTTCACCTGTTGGCTTTGCAGATGGGTTGTAGGCTTCTTGATGGTAGGGGCTCCTGTCTTACCTTCGTCATTTAAAAAAGAAAACAATCTGTTTCTCCTTTGGGAGAAAGGGAGACAAAGAATCCACAGTTGTTAAACATCACTCTGGACTTGTTACTCTGGAGGGTGGGTCTCGCCTCCAGCCTTCTGGCAGCCTTAGGAAGGCAGGGAGCTCCATGTACATGAAAGGAGATTGAAGGCGGGGAGCTGACAAACCAAGACAGCAGGACCCAGGATTCAGACCTGGAAAATTTTTATTTCCTGGCTAGTTTGTGTGCCCTCATGCATGTTATTTACAGTGGCATGTTCTTTCATATAGGAACACTGACATAGGTGAAATGGGAATAGTGCAAAAACATTAAGGACAATCCTAGCAGATGCAGTGAGTTCAAAGGGGAGTCCTTGTGGAGTAACAGGAAAGGCCTGGTGGATGAGATGTATGAAGATCTGAATGCCTGCAGATAGTGACCTGTCTGCAAGTACCACAAAGCAAAATCATGGGAGATAACTCCCCAGGGTAGCGTCTGGCCTGAGCATCTCCGTTGGGAGATGGGAGGTGATGGGCTCTGTAGTGCTTAGCTGAATAGAGTTATCTATGTCATTATTCCCTCTATGCAAAGATAGTTGAGGGTTCACAAGTTGTAGGCTTTCAAGTTGAGCTATGTTAGATATATGCTCCCCTGATGGAAGACAGACATGTCTCCAGGGTTTTGAGGGTCAAATGACAGAATGTATATAAAGTGTTTTGAACATTACAAATTGCTTCCTTAGAGGCAAGGGAACATCAAAGTTGGTTGTTTTCTTGTATCAGAGACTTCTAGCTCAGATTTCTTTGTTGGCCATTTTTAAGTGCATTTCCAATGAGTTTTTAAGTGTTGGGGTTCTTAAATGGAATATGATATAATTTTTTCCAGATGAATTGCAAGTATTACTTAAAATCTTGCTATGAAACTTTCACCCGTGGAGTAAGTAGAATTCATGATTAAGGTGCATCTCTTTTGGGATCCAGTTCAGTTTTTCCAAAGGATCTGTTTATAAGAATAGGACCACTTAGCCGAGTGTAGTTGCTAATGCCTGTAATTCTAGTACTTTGGGAGGCTGAGGTAGGAGGATCTCTTGAGCCAAGGAATTTCAGAACAGCCTGGGAAACATAGGAAGTCTCTGTCTCTACAAAAAATTTTTTTAAAAATTAGCCAGGCATGGTGGTACGGTGCCTGTGGTTCAGCTACTTGGGAGACTGAGGTGGGAGGGTTGCTTGAGCCTGGGAAGTTGAGGCTGCAGTGAGCTGTGATCACACCACTGCACTCTAGCCTTGGCGACAGAGCAAGGCCTTATTTCAAAAATTAAATAAATAAATAAATAAATATTTTTTTAAAAACCCGTTTTCATAAAGATGGAAATCTGTGGAGCTTTGATTTCTGGTCCTGGAAACCCTAAGTACCAACTGAAAGACACAAAGAGCTTTGATTTCAAGGTTTTTGTTGTTGTTGTTCTTGGCCACTGTAAATCCAGTAATTTATTTTCATGAGTCTTTGGAAAGGCTTAGGGAAAGATTTGAAATATCTTAAGGTGGTTTTGAAGGTAAAAAGTAGGTATGGTTTGACAATTTGAAATCTGTTTCATTGTAGATTTCCAAGGCAATGGGTTTGAATAAATTAAAGTTAATTCCATTTCAAGGAACTTTTGCAGTGGGATTTCATATTGTAGAAAGAGTCTGACTTATAAATCAAAACATGTTAAAGAGTAAACATATTTATAGATGCAAAAGACATCGAAACAGTGAGTGGTTCCTAAATTGCAAATAGATGCAATTGTGAAATTCTTATTTGGGGGTTGTTAAATCATGCATGTAGCTTAAGAGAGCCTTATTTTTCTTAGGGTTTATTTAAGTAAAGCAACAATTCCCAAAATGGATTCTGGGGGAAACTGAGTCTTAGGACGTTAACAGGTGTTATGCGGGGAAAAAAGTTCTGTGGTCAAATAAGTGGGAAAATCTGGGTTAACCAAAGTAAACTAGGTATTTTTATTTTTTAACTACAGGACTTTTGAGCACCCGTAGATCTAGTGTTCATTATAAATATCCTGGAAGGGAAATAGAGTTATCAGTATTTTCCAAACACGTTGAATTGTAGAAACTTTTTTTTTTTCCCCCCAGAACATCTTTTGCCCAGAGAACAATGTTTGTTGGGTTATCTAATTTGTCAAAATACTTAAAAATCAAATCTCAGACATCATGTACTTTTGCCTAACTTTGCTATGCATTTCTAACTCAGGACTTAAAAAAATCACCACCCCGTTATCACTTTTAATACAATTAACTTAAAAATACTACCTAATTTGGGCTGGGTGCAGTGGCTCACACCTGTAATCTCAGCAGTTTGGGAGGCCGAGGAGGGCGGATCACGAGGTCGGGAGATCGAGACCATCCTGGCTAACATGGTGAAACCCCGTCTCTACTAAAACAAATACAAAAATTAGCCGGGCGTGGTGGTGGGCACCTGTAGTCCCAGCTACTAGGGAGGCCGAGGCAGGAGAATGGCGTGAACCCGGGAGGCGGAGCTTGCAGTGAGCCAAGATCTCGCCGCTGCACTCCAGCCTGGGAGACAGAGCAAGGCTCTGTCTCAAAAAAAAAAAAAAAAAAAATTATCTAATTCTCCCTTAAATAGCATTTGTCACCATTTTTGTTTTTTTGGAACCAAGATTCAATCAAGGTTCACGTATTGCACTGTGAGCTGTTGTTGTTGTCTCTTTCGTCTTTTTAAATGTAGAAAAATAATATCTTATTACCTCCGTCCCTCCCATTCCTGACTTTTAGAAGAGAACCTGTAGGTTGTCCCATATTCTGAATTTGTTTCCTGTGGCGGTGTTTACCTTGTCCCATTGTTTCCTGTATTTCCTATAAACTGGAGGCTAGGTCTAAAAGTAAGATTAGAGTCAAGTAAAATATTTTTTGCAAAAATAGGTCCTAGACTAGGATTCCGCTCTGCACTCCCGACCCCCTCCATGATTTGAGAACAGGCATTTAAGTTTAGTAATTCAGAGCAGCATGGTGAGTCAGACATGCCTGTAATCCTGGCACTTTGGGAGGTGGAGGTGGAGGCGGGAGGATTGTTTGAACTCAGGAGTTTGGGACCCTGGGCAACATAGTGAGACCTTATCTCTACTGAAAGTGGGAAAAAAAAAATCATCTGGGTATGGTGGTTCTAGCCTGCATGTAGTCCTAGTCACTAGGGAACTTGAGGCGGGAGGATTGCTTGAGCCTGGGAGATGATTAAAGCTGCTGCAAGCTATGATTGAACCACTGCACTCCAGGCTGGGTGACAGAGTAAGACCCTATCTTTAAAAAGTTTAGCAATTAATAGCATATATATACATATATGGTATATGTATATATATAAAGAAGTAACAGCTTAGAGTTTAAAAATTAGTGTTATTAGTATATCAATGGGATGCAAGTTGAATTGATTCCAGGTGTGTTTGGAAAGGTATTCTGAATAGTTGGCGTGGTTAAATGGATATGTTTTCAGTATATCTTGCGACTATAAACCATGTGTCTCTTGGGTAACGTGGCTTGGGTGTTAAACGTTTTTGGTGGTTGAATTTTATTCAGAATGACAAGTGTCTGAGTTGTGATGGTAAACTACTACTCTATATATAGTCACTTATTTTTAAAGCACATTTAGGAATGTGCATTCTTTCTGCCTCCGCTCGATACATTTTTAACAGAATATTTTTCTGGTAAATGCTTATGCTAATCTAAAATACAGCCATAAATTCAAGGACACCCTCAGGGTGATAATTTTCTATGTACATTGTCTTAGAAACCCAGACATGTAAATAAAAGTTCCTATCATAGCTAACTTTGCTAACTTAATTTGCTATTTACATTTTTTTTTCCGCCTTGATATCCTTCCAAATGCCAGTTGTATGTCTGGGAAAAGTTAAAGGATTTTGGGAATCTTAATGAAGAATAACTTAGTATATATAAAGAAGCTTTGCATGATGAATGGTAGCTGTCATAAGGCGCTCCCAGCACGTTCTTATATTTAATCCTTTAACCAGCAGGGACACTGTTTTCTGCATTAAAATTTGCCTGTTGTGAATAGTATGGTGACTTGGACAGAGTAAATACTTTGTAACTATAGTTAGTCCATTAAAAATATACATATACACTCCCTTTTTCTCCCCTCTTTAAAAAAACACAAACATATAGGATATGGTAAAAAGGATGATCTTTGAAGCCAGATAAACTTTGGTTTTGTGTTTGGCTCTGCCTATTTACTTGACCTGTTTCTATGTCTGTAGAATGGGGACAGTAATTCCTGTTTCATAGAGTTTATGCCAAGGCCAAAGGCGAAGCCCTGTATGAAAGGCTTAGCACTGTGCGTGGATCAGAGGTACCAAAACCAGCTCATCTTCCACCTTCTCCTCCTCTTACCATACTTTATTTTATTCTATTTTATTTAATTTTATTTGTTTATTTAGTTTTTGAGACAGGGTTTTGCTCTGTTGCCCAGGCTGAAGTGCAGTGGCACAATCTTGGCTCGCTGTAGCTTCAACCTCCTGGGCTCAAATGATTCTTCTGCCTCAGCCTCCCCAAGAGCTGGGACCACAGGTGTGCACCATCATCTCTACATCAAAATATTTTTTTTCTGTAGAGATGGGATCTGCTGTGTTGCCCAGGCTGGTCTCGAATGCCTGGACTCAAGCAGTCTTCCTGCCTTGACCTCCCAAAGTGTGGGGAGTACAGGCTTGAGCCACTACATCCAGTCCTTACCATATTTTATTTAACATTCTGGATCAGTTGTTAAATTTAAGTTTTTAATTGTTCTGAGTGTTTTAAAAATTGTAAATTTTAAGGTACTTGTTACAGAAGTTCAGATAAGTTCTTGATTTCAAGATAATCTGTATGGGAGTTGGTTGCTTATATTAAAACAATTATATGCCTATATGAAATGTTTTGAACTAACAAGTAGGACAGTTTTAGATGGTGATATATAAAGGACAAATAAGAGTCAAAAATGGTATTTTATTATTGGCCAAAAATACTGCTAACAAACTCTGGTTTTTATGAAAATCAGTATTTAAAAAATAAATTTTTTTTCTAAGACTGTGAAAACATGTGAAGCTCCTCAGACTTATGTAATGTTTTGCTTGAGTATGGTTTAGAACAATACACTTTATTTAGATGGAGTAAGTCTATTGTACTGTGCTCAAGTCATACATGCATATTCATTTATGAAATAAATACTACCAACATGAGAGCAGGCTTTTCTAGAGAAGAGCGTGGTCAGTGCTTCCTTCAAGATCCTCACAACGGAGAAATGGGGATTCTCCTTATTACCTTTGTGCCTATTAAAGATGCACGCGAAGGTGGAATTAATATATCCTAAGTTTTGAACAGAAGTGAAGGAACAGTTTGGAGATTGCCTAGATATCTATGGGCCTTGCATTCTTGCCATTTATTGGTAAACCAAAAAGTGTTGTCTTCTATCATCAGCTGTTTCCAAGTCTTGGGCCATTTGGCTTTGAATCTGGCTTGGACAAGAAAAGATCTCAGCTGGGCAAGGACTCACACTGCTCCTTCCCAGATAGTACCTGTTCCTGAGAATGAACTTGATTCCCTACAGACTTTCAAGTCAAGTGGTACTTGAGCTTTTTACACTTTTCCTCTACCATTACAAAGTTTTGTTTATCTCTTCCTTTCTGAAATGTTTTGCTTCAGCGAAACAGGACCCCTGTAACTGTCCCAACTCTACATATCAAAAGCTAAGCCAGGAGGAATCAAAGGGTGTTAGTTCCCCCTTCCATCATGGAAAAAGAGATGCCATTTCTAGGACAGTGATTGAGACCTAAGCCAGTGGAAAATGTAAAGAGACTTTACCTTCTTCACAGGGCTTTCTTGCTTCCTTCATAAGAGTAGTGTTAGCCAACTCAACAAATAGAATTTCCTTATGAGTTTTTTAAAGATAAAAAGTTACCATGAAGGTGGTAACTATTTGACAAATTAGAAACTATTTTCATTTGTCAACGGGTGGTGGAGGTCTTGTATTAATTTTTCCAACAAATGTTTCTTGAGAGCTGGTCATTGTGTCCTTCAGGGTTTGAGGCCCAGTGCTGTGTCTCAGTCTAAGGAGACAAGTGCACACACAGTACCTGCAAGGTGTTAGGGAGTGCGGAAAGAGGAGGAGTAGGGGAGGAGGAGGAGTTGACAGTGGCTGGGGAAAGCTTCAGGGAGGAGGGGGAGGAGGTGAAGGATGCCTAGGACTTTGCCAGGTGGGAAAGAGGGTGAGAGGCTCTCTAGAGAAAAGGAGCACAAGAAGCAGAGGCTGGGTAGCATGAAAATACAAGTGGTGTTTGGGGTGTTGTTACTAGAACAGACGGTACGTTGCGTTTGGGTACAGTGGCAGGGAGAAGAGAGCCAGATTGCAAAGGCCTTGCATGCCAGGCTAAGAAGCGTGGACTTGATCCTGTAAGCAAGTGATAGCTGTCAAAGGTTTTTCAGCAGGGAGATGATGTAATCAGATCTGTGTGTTGGAGAAAAGCTTTGGCAGCGGTGGTGTGGAGGAGAGACTGGCGTGGGGACAGATGGGCTGCAGAGCTCTCTCTTAGGAGGCTTTTGAAGTAGGTCAGGTGAGAGATGATGTTTGAGGTCTGAGTTAGTGGGAGGAAGAGAAGTAATGCCAGTTGAATACCTTTGAGTGTGTGCACTTAAGGTGAAGGTACATTAGCTCGTGTAATCTTCACAGAAAAACTTTTCATAGGATGCTGTTTTCATCCTCATTTTGCAGCAAAGGAAACAGACTCAAAGTAACCTAGTTCAGCCAGGATTGAACTTGGGTTTACTATCCCGTGCCCACCACAGTTTTTAGAACAAGATGTCAAAGAACAAAATTTGAACAAATGAAGCTTTAGAGATTTAATTGTCATTTTTTAGGGGTTAATGAACTAGACAGCACCCAGACTACAAAATAGATGGGCACTCTGCAGGGATGACTGAACAGTGGGTTCTATAAGGCAGCTTGAGCAGGAGCACAGAGATAGCACAGCGCCAAAGGTGGACTGGCTAACCTCAGGTTATTACTTCAGGTTACTTTCCTTGTGTGGGTTAAAGCAAAGGGGATCTCCTTATTTTTGCCAACTCTAGTTGACTGGGCACCCTCCCCCCTTTTTTTCCCTTTTCTTTCAAGACAGAGTCTTGCTCTGTCGCCCAGGCTGGAGTGCAGTGGTATGATCTCAGCTCACTGTAACCTCCACCTCCCAGGTTCAAGCAATTCTCCTGCCTCAGCCTCCCAAGTAGCTGGGATTATAGGCATGTGCCACCGCGCTTGGCTAATTTTTGTATTTTTAGTAGAGACCGGGTTTCACCATGCGGCCAGGCTGGTCTTGAACTCCTGACCTTGTGATCTACCTGCCTTGGCCTCCCAAAGTGCTGCGATCATAGGCATGAGCCACCGCACCCAGCTGACTGGGCCCCCTTTGGATTGGTTGTCATGAATCTCGTGCTTTTTGAAAACTGTCCTGTTTGGAGATTTGACTATTATTTCTCTCCTGTTTGCTTAGAGGGTCAGATCTTGTAAGCAAACAGCTCAGGTTTTGGTTTGGTGATGTGGAAGCTTTGCATGAATGACTTCATTTGGGTTGATCTGTTGGATCCTAGTGCAGGAGGTCAGTCCAAATCAGTGGCTCCCTATCAATTTTACTTAACAAGAGGGAATGAGAACATGAAGAAGGAGTGCGCATGGTGTATGATTTTTGGACTGGGATGAAATGGAAGCTTCTTTCAGGTTAGAAAAGGAATACTTAGCAGCTTACTGAAGGTAGAGTTTCCAGGTGTGGCAACAAGGTATGGATGATGAACGATACTGTAACAGCACTCTCTCGGGAGGGGAGGGGCAGAGTTTGGGGGCCATCTGGGATACCCAGTTGGAAATGCCCAGTCAGTGGTTGGAAATTTGGCATTCTTGTAGAAACTCCTTTAAGCTAATGATATACCTCCTGGTAGCCATGGACTTAGAATTTATAGGAGGGCATGGGTAATGCCTAAGCATCATCTGGGTTACTTAATTCAGAATGCAGATTTCCAGGCCCTGCCCCCAGGAGGTGCTTCAGTAGGCCTTTGATGGGGTTTGGGGATCTGCACTTATGTCAAGCTCCTGAGTTGAGAGAGAGAGAGAGAGAGAGACAGGTTCTCACTTTTGAGAAATGTTTGGCTTTCCCAATGGCCTAGGCTGTCTTGTAATTTCACTTCCTTCAGGGAGCTTTTGATAACTCCTCAAAGAATAGGATGTTGATCTCTGGTAAAAAGCAACATCTGAGAAAATTGCTTGCTTTTAGGAACCTGAAGGCTGGGCGCGGTGGCTCACGCCTGTAATCCCAGCACTTTGGGAGGCCGAGGCGGGCGGATCACAAGGTCAGGAGATCGAGACCACGGTGAAACCCCGTCTCTACTAAAAATACAAAAAATTAGCCGGGCGCGGTTATGGGCGCCTGTAGTCCCAGCTACTCGGGAGGCTGAGGCAGGAGAATGGCGTGAACCCGGGAGGCGGAGCTTGCAGTGAGCCGAGATCGCGCCACTGTACTCCAGCCTGGGCGACAGAGCGAGACTCCGTCTCAAAAAAAAAGGAACCTGTGTACATTCATATTTAATTCTGCCAAGGATGCTTTTTAGTTTTTTGAATTAACACTCAAAAATAACAAGTCCTCAAAATTAGGTTTGTTCTTTTGTCTTAAGTGGACATTTGGCAAGAGATTTCTAGTGAAGCTTGATTCTGAGTACTTTTCTCATGTATTAAAAAGAGGCTGGAAGAGGGAACCGGGGACATGGAGAATGAGGAGGGATAGCCTGAGGTTCTTGGTTTGCCGAGGAGTGGCCTAGGTTGTTACTGATTAAGAAGTCACTGGCCAACATGGGGAAACCCTGTCTCCACTAAAAAAAAAAAAAAAAAAAATACAAATAATAGCCAGGCGTCGTCGTAGGTGCCCGTGATACTAGTAACTCAGGAGGCTGAGGCAGGAGAATCGCGTGAACCCAAGAGGTGGAGGTGTGAGCCGAGATTGCACCACTGCCCTCCAGCCTCAGAGACAGAGCAACACTCCGTCTCCAAAAAAAAAAAAAAAAAAAAGTCACTGAAGGCTGGGTACGGTGGCTCATGCCTGTGATCCCAGCAGTTTGGGAGGCTGAGGTGGGTGGATCGCTTGAGCTCCCAGCCTGGGCGACATGGCAGAACCCCATCTCTACAAAAAATACAAAAGTTAGCTGGCTGTGGTGGCACACACCTGTAGTTCCAGCTACTTGGGAGGCTGGGGTAGGAGCATCACTTGAGCCCAGGAGTTCAAGGCTACAGTGAGCTGTGATCACGCCACTGCACTCCAGCCTGTGTGACAGAGCGAGACCCTGCCTCAAAAAAAAAAAAAAAAAAAAGAAAGAAGAAAAAAGAAGTCACTGAAAAGTACTCAATTCCTTGAAATCTGGGTTGTAAATCCAATCACTCATTCATTAGACCATTTGCTTATAATTAGTCCTAACCAGCCTAGCTTCCCCTTCCCCTCTGTCATGCATGTCTTTTTCTCAGGAGTAGAAGCTTTGAAGCCAGACAGACTGGGATTAGGTCCCAGTTTAGTTCCTTTACCCCACTGTGACCCTAGACAGGTTACACAGCCTCCCTGAGCTGCTTTCTGTGAATTTGGAATGTGGGAAGGTGGTTTTGGGAATGGAGTGGATAAAATCAGAACACCTGGACTTGAGCTAGTGCCACTCTGAATCTTGGGCGGGAAGGTGAAGGCTGGGCATCTGCCTGGTTCATTCAGCACACATTAAGTGCCTACTTATTCAGCTAGAGAGTGTATTTAGGGTTGATCGTGTGCATTGCTTTACATTACCTACTTTACTCTAATTTTCCTCCAGAGTTGGAGGGAATTTTTGTGTGGTTGTGGTTGATGGTTATCAAGAAAAAGTGGCCGGGTGTGGTGGCTCACAAGTATAATCCCAGCACTTTGGGAGGCTGAGGTAGGCAGATCACCTGAGGTCAGGAGTTCAAGACCAGCCTGGCCAACATGGCGAAACCCCATCTCTCCTAAAAAATACAAAAATTAGCCAGGCGTGGTGGTGGGTGCCTGTAATCCCAGCTACTCAGGAGTCTGAGGCCGGGAGAATTGCTTGAACCTGGGAGGTGGAGGTTGCAGTGAGCCAAGATCGGGCCACTGTATTCCAGCCTGAGTGATAGGCAAGACCCTATCTCAAAAAAAAAAAAAAAAAAAAGATAAAGTGTTTTCGTTTTGTTTTCAACTTGTGTGTCTTTTTTGTTGGTATCTTGCTACCCTTGGGATAATTTTTGCTTGTCTCTCCGAGTAAGCAAGGTTTGGGTTCATTAACTGCTTGCTGCTGATTAGTTCATTTTTCCGACGTGAGAGAGAGGAGCATCTTCCTTTGTTTTCCCCTCCACCTTTGCTAAATGCCATTACTACTTCCTGTTGCAATGACAGGGCTTCCCAGCTCCCAGCTTCTTTTCCTTAGTCCCCATCCTGTTGGGGAGGACACAGGAGAAAGTCGGCTTGCTCACTGATTGGTTTGTTCAGTCACTTAACAGGAGCCAATTGAGCCCTCACTCTAGGCCAGGCTCTGTGCTAAGTGCTAGTCTAATTCAGCCCTCTTGAAGGCCTTAAGAGGGAGCAGGCATTCTTTCTTCCTACCTCATGGGTTTTTGCAGGTGAGCCTCTGTACCTCCCCCCAGGTCTCATGGCAGGCTGACTGGACCCATGCTGCCTCAGGTCTCATGGCAGGCTGACTGGATCCCTGCCGCCTCCTGTGGTGCTGCCCTCCTCACCCACTCCTTGCCCACTCTCACTATCAGCTTCCTAATAGGCATTTCCTGGGGCGACTATATCTGACCCAAATTGGTTATTTCATAGATCCTTTAGGGGTCCTGGTCCAAAGGTCAATTTTAGTGAGTGGTATGGGGACTGTGGAGTTGCAGGATGGGGAGAGAAATGTGGGCCATAGCTGACAGTGTTCACAGGGACAGCACAGCAGGGGAAATAAGCCTCACTATTGCAGCTGCTGAGACTGCATGTCCTGTTCATTTTGAATGGCCCCTCAAAGACACCCCCTGAGGATGCTAAATGCAGATTTATGGATGCTGTTGGCAGAATTTGCCTGTTTATAATACTTTTTAGGGGGGCCCTGAGCAAGGTGGCTCATGCCTATAATTTCAGTACTTTGGGATCTCACCTGGCTCCACCATGATTTGGGAACAGGCATTTAAGTTTAGCAATTCAGGCCAGGCACGGTGGCTCACGCCTGTAGTCCCAGCACTGTAGGAGGCTGAGGTGGGAGGATTGCTTGAGCTCAGGAGTTTGAGAGCAGCCTGGCAACGTAGTGAGATCTCATCTCTACTAAAAGTTAAAAAAAAAAAAGAAAAAAAAAAAAATCAGCTGAACGTGGTGGCTCATGCCTGTAGTCCCAGCCACTTGGAAGCCTGAGGTGGGAGAATCACTTGAGCCTGCAAGATCGAGGCTGCAGTGAGCCGTGATTGTGCCACTGCACTCCAGCTTGGGCAACAGAGCAAGACTCAGTCTCAAAAAAAAAAAAAAAAAAAAAAGAACTTTTTTGTTTTCAGCCATTTTAGTCCTACATTTTAGATTATTTTTGACTGACTTTTTGGGAGACTGTCGTGCCCTTAGATTATCCATAATAATTATGAAGATGTCAAGTCCCTTAGGACAGCATATTTAACTTGGCTTTCAGCATAAAAACATGCATCGGAACAGCATAACGGAAAGATCAGTGATTCTGGAGTAAAGTAGACTTGGTTTCAAATTCCAGCCATCCTCTAATGCCCTTGGATAAATTTCTTCATGGCCTTAGTTTCTTCATCTGTAAAATGGGGATTTTTTTTTGTTGTTGTTTTTAAAGACGGAGTCTCACACTGTCACAGGGGCTAGAGTGCAATGGCACAATCTTGGCTCACTGCAACCTCTGCCTCCTGGGTTCAAGCAATTCTCCTGCCTCAACCTCCTGAGTAGCTAGGATTACAGGCCCCCACCACCATGCCCGGCTAATTTTTTGTATTTTTAGTAGAGATGGGGTTTCACTATGTTGGCAAGGCTGGTCTTGAACTCCTGACCTCGTGATCCGCCCGCCTCGGCCTCCCAAAGTGCTGGGATTACAGGCGTGAGCCACTGCGCCCAGCCAAAATGGGGATCATTTTACAAGGTGAGAAATAATGTTTGTACAGTACTTTTAGAGTAGCTCCTAGCACATAATAGATGTTCAGAAGTTCCCTCCTTGTTTGATTCAACAGGAACCAAATTGTATCAAACTGTAGGCAGTTAAAAGGATGAATAACATGTGGTTTCTATCCTGGAGGAACTTAAAATCTAGTGGGCGAGGCTGACACAAGAATTTGTCCTGAGGAGGTTAAGTGCCAAGACCCAGGTTGAGGCTGGAGCAGAGCACAGGAGCATTTCCTCTGCCTGGAGGGTTGGGAGAGCCTTCCGGGAGGAGGTTATGTCTAAGCTCTGTCTTGAGGGATTGAGTAAGAATTCACTTAAGCAAGCAAGGTGGGATGGGTTGTAGCCAAAGCAACGGCATGAGCAATGGGTGGAGTATTTAGGAGGACTATACACAGTCAGGGATTGGCTGGATGGAATAGTGTGAAGCAGGAATTCCTAGGAAATTAACCTAGAGAGCCTGGTAAGTGTGAACTTGCTGGTGGGCCTTGTGTACTTTGCTGGAGAATTTAGGGTTGGGGCTGGGTGCTGTGGCTCACACCTGTAATCCCAGCGCTTTGGGAGGCCAGGGTGGGCAGATTGCCCAAGCTCAGGAGTTCGAGAACAGCCTGGGCAACATGGCAAACCCTCTTCTCTACAAAAAATACAGAAACTATATGGACATAGTGGCGGGTGGCTCTAGTCCCAGCTAGTGAGGAGGCTGAGGTGGGAGGATTGCTTGAGCCCGGGAGGTGGAGGTTGTGGTGAGCCGAGATCGTGCCACTGCACTCCAACCTGGGTGACAGAGCCAGATCTTGTATCAAAAAAAAAAAAAAAAAAAAAAAAAAGTAGAAAAACATCAGGGCTAGATATCAAAGGTAGTTTAGGGATTAAACTACACTGTTACTGATTAATAATACTTACATGTAAATTTCCTGTTTTGATAGGAAGATGTAGAGTTTGCTAGGAAAGAAAATAAAAATATGAGGAAAAATAATATATACATAGTGTTAATAACATACTCATGCATTTTTACAGTGCACAGCCTGATGAAGTAAATTTTGGTACATCCATATGATGGGGTGATATGCAGATGTTAAAAGAATGAGGTAGGTTTATGTGTGCTCTTAAGGAAAATTTTCCAAGAATATTATTAAACAAAAAATATATATGCATAGAATATCTTTAGAAGTATATATATAAGAGGTTGGGCACAGTGGCTTACGCCTGTAATCCCAGCACTTTGGCAGGACAAGGCAGGTGGATCACGAGGTCATCCTGGCTAATGCAATGCGGTGAAACCCCATCTCTACTAAAAATACAAAAAGAAATTAGCTGGGTGTGGTGGCGGGCGCCCATAGTTCCAGCTACTCGGGAGGCTGAGACAGGAGAATGGCGTGAACCCGGGAGGCTTGCAGTGAGCCAAGACCATGCCACTGCACTCCAGCCCGGGCGACAGCAAGACTCTGTCTCAAAAATAAATAAATAAATAAAAGAAAATATTGTAAAGAAATGACTAACACTATACATTTTCAGGTGAGCTGGAAACCAAGTGGCAGAACATAAAAATAACCTGTGCTACTGCAGTGTCATAGTATTATGCATAATGCTAGATTATTTCATGCTCTGACAATAACACCATTCATTCATGGGGGTTTTTAGAGTTTTCACCTTTCACATACATTATTTCAGTCAAAATTAATCACTCCGCCATCTGTGCTCTCACATCAGTTAAAATATTTTAAGAATTATAAATGTTAAATGATGTTATATAAAGTTTGGAAAGTGAGAGAAAAGAGTAATATACGTTTAGGCTGGGTGCGGTGGCTCATGCCTGTAATCCCAGCACTTTGGGAGGCTGAGACAGGCAGATAGCTTGAACCCAGAAGTTTGAGACCAGCCTGGGCAACACAGTGAGACCTCATCTCTAGAAAAAATACAAAAATTAGCTGGGCATGGTGGCGTGCACCTGTAATCTCATCTACTCAGTAGGCTGAGGTGGGTGGATGGCTTGAGCCCAGGGAGGTAGAGGCTGCAGTGAGCTGTGATCACACCACTGCACTCCATCCTGGGCAACAGACTGATACCCTGTCTCAAAAAAAAAAAAGTGTTTAAATGCAGCAGCCATGATTTTATTATCTTCCTTCTTTCCCTTCTCTTCTTTGCCTATGCCTTAAAAATATATAGCTGTAGGCTGGGCGCGGTGGCTCAAGCCTGTAATCCCAGCACTTTGGGAGACCGAGACGGGCGGATCACGAGGTCAGGAGATCGAGACCATCCTGGCTAACCCGGTGAAACCCCGTCTCTACTAAAAAATACAAAAAAAAAAAAAAACAAACAAAACCTACTAGCCGGGCGAGGTGGCGGGCGCCTGTAGTCCCAGCTACTTGGGAGGCTGAGGCAGGAGAATGGCGTGAACCCGGGAGGCGGAGCTTGCAGTGAGCTCAGATCCGGCCACTGCACTCCAGCCTGGGCTACAGAGCGAGACTCCGTCTCAAAAAAAAAAAAATATATATATATATATACATATATATAACTGTAGCTAAGGTATACATGTACTTATAGGCTTTTCTGTGTAATGTATTTCTTTTTTTTCTTTTTTTGAGACAGAGTCTCGCTGTGTCTCCCACGCTGGAGTGCAGTAGTATGGTCTCGGCTCTCTACAAGTTCCGCCTCCCGAGTTCACGCCATTTTCCTGTCTCAGCCTGCTGAGTAGTGGGACTACGGGTGTCCGCCACCCAGCTAATTTTTTCTTCCTTCCTTCCTTCCTTCCTTCCTTCCTTCCTTCCTTCCTTCCTTCCTTCCTTCCTTCCTTCCTTTCCTTCCTTTCCTTCCTTTCCTTCCTTTCCTTCCTTTCCTTCCTTTCCTTCCTTTCCTTCCTTTCCTGCTTGCTTGCTTGCTTGCTTGCTTTCTTGCTTGCTTTCTTGCTTGCTTTCTTGCTTTCTTGCTTTCTTGCTTTCTTTCTTGCTTTCTTTCTTGCTTTCTTTCTTTCTTGCTTGCTTGCTTGCTTGCTTGCTTGCTTGCTTTCTTGCTTGCTTGCTTTCTTGCTTGCTTTCTTGCTTGCTTTCTTGCTTGCTTTCTTGCTTTCTTTCTTGCTTTCTTTCTTGCTTTCTTTCTTGCTTTCTTTCTTGCTTTCTTTCTTGCTTTCTTTCTTTCTTTCTTGCTTTCTTTCTTGCTTTCTTGCTTTCTTTCTTGCTTTCTTGCTTTCTTTCTTGCTTTCTTTCTTTCTTTCTTTCTTGCTTTCTTTCTTGCTTTCTTTCTTTCTTGCTTGCTTGCTTGCTTGCTTGCTTGCTTGCTTGCTTGCTTTCTTTCTTGCTTGCTTGCTTGCTTGCTTGCTTGCTTGCTTGCTTGTAGAGACGGGGTTTCACCGTGTTAGCCAGGATGGTCTCTATCTCCTGACCTTGTGATCTGCCCGCCTTGGCTTCCCAAAGTGCTAGGATTAGAGGCGCGAGCCACTGCTCCCAGCCTGTGTAATGTATTTCATGCGTTTCCGCAGGTGCTGTGTGGTTGTCCTCCTTAGCTTTTAAATAGCTGCTGTTTTGTGGAACATTGTGATTACTTCACTGTACTTCACTGGCATCTTTACTTTTGTGTTCTCCATCAGAGCTGCGTTCATGCTCATCTCTTCCTAGACTCCTGGGGGTGGAATGACCTCTTGTCATTAGAATCAGGGCAGAGAGAAAATACTTAGCAAGTATGTCTGAAGGAATAGATGTGCCTTCTGAGCTTTATAACAGCATTTTAAGGTATAGGTAAATATGAGCAGTTTTCAGCCAAGGAAAGGAGTCAGACAGCCTTCCCAAAGTCACACAGCGGCTGTGTGGAAGTGAGTGAACTGAAACTTCAGTTCAGTTCTCCTAACCCCAGCAAAGCACTTGGCATTGTTTTGTTGTTGTTGTTGTTGTTTTGTTTTGTTTGTTTTGGAGGCGGGATCTCGTTCTGTCAGGCAGGAGTGCAATGGTGTGATCGGCTTACTGCAGTCTTGACCTCCTAGGCTCAAGCAGTTCTTCCACCTCAGCTTCCTGAGTTGCTGAGATTACAGATGCATGCCACCACACCCGGCTGATTTTTGTATTTTTTGTAGAGACAGGGTTTCGCCATGTTGCCTAGGCTGGTTTTGTACTCCTGCTCTCAAGTGATCTGGCATGAAATACTGTGCCCGCCCTTATTTTTTATTGTTTTTTAAGGCTAGTCAGGTGAAGCAGTGGGAATGGGAAATCCTCTGTTCTTAAGAAATAAAACATGGGCATCGGCTTTCTCTCCCTTGAACTTTCAACTCTTAAATTTTCTTGTTAAATTTTTAAAAAGTTAATTTCTAAAGCCATCTTCTGGTTTGTCTGAAGAGAAGACATTACCTTTTGTCCTGAATTCTCTCCCTCGAACTTTCTCTCCCTCAAATTTTCAACTCTTTAAATTTTCTTGTTAAATTTTTAAAAAGTTAATTTCTAAAGTCATCTCCTGGTTTGTCTGAAGAGAGGACATTACCTTTTGTCCTGAATTGCTTTTATTCCATAACAAATAGTATTTCAATGCCTTCTGTATGAATGTATGTTCTGAGGTTTCAAATACCTACAGTGTGTATTTGACACTATCACTCTGGTCATTTAAAGAGTACTTAAAAATTTAAATCATTTTAATATGAAAACCCTTTCTCATGGTTTGGACCATGCACTAATGCACTAGTATCTCTAGTGCACTATACATATCTGATTTTCACTTTCAAGGAGGGATTTCTATCTCAGAGTAATGGAGATTATAACTATCAATGGATCCTAATCTTTTTTATTTTGTGGTTTCTGAATAATAGAGTTGTTTTGCAATTCACTATAGAAGCAAGAATCTCTTTTGGGGTGAGAGGTGGTGCATAGGAGCAGAGGAGAAGGGATATATAGGAATAGAGTGATATATTTTATTTTACTATTTTTTCTTTATATTTTTTAGAGACAAGGTCTTGCACTGTTGCCCAGGCTGTAATGCAGTGGTTCATAGCTCACTGCATCCTCCAACTCGGGGGGGTCAAGCAATTTTCCTGACTTGGCCTCCTGAGTAGCTAGGACTATAAGCGAGTACCACCACACCTTGCTAATCTTTTATTTATTTTTTGTAGATATGGGGTGTCTACTTGCCTAGGCTGGTCTGCAGCCCTTAGGCGCAAGCCATCCTCCTCCCTTAGCTTCCCCAAGTGCTGGGATTACAGATGTGAGCCACCACACCTGCATAGAGTGATACATTTTAAGAGTACAAGGTAGATTAGTCCTCACTGAGAATGAAAAGAATCAAATCTAGGTGTTCGTGTCTCAATTTGAGATCTTCATGTTGCCAAAAGTTGAGTTAGTTTTGATTTGCAACTTTTTAAAACTTTGTAATCAAGTTGATTTATTTGTGGGTATCGTAATACTATTTTGCCAAATCATAAATGGTTACCTTTACTGCATTGGGATTTGAGAATATACTTTAGGTTTTAAAGTTGCAATCTTGGCATCATGTATGAATTATCTCACAAAATAATTACTGTTAGGAGAAAGAACTGATCTGATTTCTTCTTTTTAAACCAGTGATACTAAAGGTGTATTTAAGCCTGTTTTGAGTTTGTTGAAACATTTGAAGCATCACTCCAAAGTGGAAAGATGGAAGGCTTGGAGCTAGACAGAGCTGAGTGTGAATTTAAATTTTTGCCATTTCCAAACTAGCCATTTATGGGGCTGTTCTTTGCTTTGTTTGTTGTGAGGATTAAAGGAGATAATGGGTGTAAGATACCTATGCCTTGTCTAGTTAAGTATTCAGCAAATACTAATTCTCCCCCAGCTATTATAGTGAGATGGGGATTCCCTGTGTTTGCATAAGGTTGTCCTGTAGCTCTTTCTGTATTTACATATGTGATCTAGTCTTGAAGGTGGCTGGCTGGGGGGGCTTAGTGTTGTGTGTTGAAAATTGCTAGAAACTGAGAGTTGGTTATTATATTGCCATTGAACTTTCTGTGTAATGGATGGTTACCATGTGTTTGTGTTATTCTCTGGTAAAAGGCACTTTTTATACCAGTGGAGTGTAAATTCCAATGTGAAAACTTTCATCTTTGAAAACCCTGAGCTAGACTCCTGTTATCAGCCACTCCAGCGTTATCTGGCGCTAGAGGCTAACCAGATCCCATTAGGCAATCCTTCCCCTCCCTGTAGCACATTGCCTGAGGGCGGGACTCTTGGAAACTTCAAACTGAGGCTCCACATTGCTGTCATTGCTTAAGATCTCCCCTGAGTTTTTATGGAATGGGATAATGAGAAACCTTCCAGGCAGAGGGGCAGTCTTATACCTGTCTCCATTCATTTTGCCTCCCTTCCTCCTCCCTGCCTCCATTTAAATCTTTCCTGTTCTTTAAACCCTATGATTCTCAGGATGCTTCCCCAGACAGCTCTTAATTCCACCCTTCTGTCTGTATTAAACATATTAGCACTGACACCCACTGCCTTACCCATTGCCTTGACCTTTTTGATGCTCATCTCGGATTACAGCCGACCTGAGGGCATCTACCAGCCAGCCTGCCGTGTCCTGTGCATCTCTGGCCTGGCCCAGCCTTGGGTGCACTCTGCCTGATTCACAGCAACTGATTCTGTTTCTTCTTTGTCAGATCCAGCACTCTTTGTCTTGGAAGAATTCTCTGTAAGGTTTTCCACACAGCAGCCTTCTCTCCATTACTTTTAGAAAGAAACGACAAAAGTAACTTAAAAATAACTTGGTGGCTGAATGTGGTGATTCACACCTAAAATCCCAGCACTTTGGGAGGCCAGAGTGGGAGGACTGTTTGAGCCCAGGAGTTTGAGACCAGCCTGGGCAACATAGTAAGACCCCCCAAGTCTGCAAAAAAATACCAAAATTATTTGATAGCTGGGTGTGGTAGTATGTGCCTGTGGTCCCAGTTACTTGTGAGGCTGAGGTGGAAGGATCACTTGAGCCTAGGAGGTTGATGCTGCAGTGAGCCGAGATCTCATCACTGCAGTCCAACCTGGGTGACAGTGACAGCCTGTCTCAAAACAAAAGCAAAACTTGGTATATGTCTTCTTTAAGTGTTTTTCTTTTCACATACATATGTTAAATAAATGCCATACTTTTTGTTGTATAACTTGATATTTTTGTACACACATAGTGTATTATAGTAGTATGCATTCTTCTAGAAATGATTTCTAGTGATTGCATGTAATTCATTTTCCAGCCTGTAGGTGTAACGTAATTTTTTCAACTATTTACTTATTACTGAATTTTAAATAACACTGCGGTGAACATTATTCTAGTTTTATTGAATGACTTACAGCAATTAACTGTGTGAAATTAACTAAATATAGTAGTTTATTTCAATACATTTGTGGAATATGTTCATCTTATTAGTATCTGAGTAATTTATACCATGGTCCAGAACCGAGCTAGGTGTCAGGGGTACACGTAGACATAAGTATTATAGTACTAAGGATAAAACAATGTGTATACCAATAGGAAGGGATGTCAGCTACTTAAGTAAATAGACTTTAATTATTTAGATAAAATAGGCATGAAAGAACTTTAATGTATGCAAATTTATAAAACATCAACCAGCAGCTATTTATACCTCTCCATGTGTGGGGTGGTGGGAGTAGGGCACTGAGATGCAGACTGTGGCAAAAAAAAATCTACCTTCTTTATGGACTGTAGCAAAACAATCTACCTGATTTATGGTTACCTGACATGGTCTCTGAAGAGAGTGGGGACAGAAAGATGTAGACCTGGGTAGCTTTGGAAAATGATGTTTTGACTATAAACTATTAAAACTACCAAAAAAAGAAAAAACTGCGCATAAACGCTGTACTCTAGTGGGTAAAGTTTCTCATGGGACACAGGTTGACAGTTGCAACACTGCTTTACGTATGTACAAGGGTAAAACAAATACTGAAGGGGTGGTAGATGGAGAGAGCCAAGTTTCCCACAGCTGGAGAGGAAAGTCAAAGGTATGCAAGGAAGGAAGGCTAGAACGAACCTGTGGGACTGTGTTAAAGTCAGAAACCTCAATGTGAACTTAGGTTTAGCTTCACATAGATACAGAAGTAATTATATTTTCGTGTGTATTCATGGATTAGGACACACATGTATTTCCTGGATCTGTTCACTGAAAGAACTTAGAAGCAATAACACCCTGGTAGCAAAAAGTATACCCAGATCTTGGTTCCTAAATTCCATTATCTAACCACAGTAAGCAGGACTCCATGAAGAAATGGATAATTATAGGTCTGGGGCATCTTGCATTGTCCAAAAATAAGGAAGTGCTCATGAAACAAAGGATGTGGGCGTGTCTGAAGGCCATACCAGCCAACCTCAAAGAGCTCCTAATAGCCAAAGCTGGAATAATTTGAGCAACAAAACAAATACTAGGATGTACTGCATTATAGTCCAATGTATAAAACAAATATACCTGCACATAACTCTATCCTGGGAGAAGAGACTTCCTTATAGAAGAAATTTCAAGTAATGTTTGCAGATACCTCCCCCTTCACTAGCTAGGCCTTAATCCTCCGTACTCCTTGAGTGTGGACTGAATTTAGTGACTCACTTCTAAGAAACAGAGTGTGGAGAGGTGGCGAAAAAGTAAATTTACAGTGGAGAAACCTGACAGACACTACCTTGGTCAAGTAATCAAAGTTTAACACAACCAGCAGTAAACCATGTTCAGACATGAAGAAAAGTTTCACTTTGGGAGAATTGCTCGAGGCCAGGAGTTTGAGACCAACCTGGGCAACATAGTGAGGCCCCATCTCTACAAAAATTAAAATTTAAAACTTAGCTGGGTGTGGTGGTGTGCACCTGTAATTCTAGCTACTTGGGAGGCTGAGGTGGGCACATTGAGGTTCCAGTGAGTCGTGATTGTGCCACTGCACTCTAGCCTGGGGGACAGAGTGAGAACCTGTCTCAAAAAAAAAAAAAGAAAAAAAAGTTAAAAGAAATATACAGGGAATACTGACATACCCCCATCTAGATTCTATAATTAAGATCATGCAATCTGGGCTTTATTACATATCTACCCATCACACCATCTTATTTCAAAAAGTATTTCAAAGTAAATTGCAAACATCAGTACATGCAACCCCCCAGCCCCCACCCCCCAACAAAAATTTGTTTAAAATGTAGTTTCTACCTTCTCTGCCAAGGTGGTTGTGCAGCACCTACCAGCCACAGCACAGTTGACGCTATGTGATTGTGTCCTGTTGAGCCTCGAGGAGGATGGGAAATTGGAGAGGATGTAGGTGATATAGGCACGTTCCGAGGTGAGCACAGATGTGTGTGATCGGGTGACCCACTTGACTGACATGGATCTATACTTGTGGGCGCTGGGGGCATCATGGGATCAGTGAAGATCCAGAAAATAGCAGCCGTTTTCTGACACGAAGGCAGCTTTAAGGATGATGAGAAGGGATGGTGAGTCTGCTCTGGGACAGAACTGAGCTACTAAAGTTGTAATAATGTAGAGTGCCCGAGCATTTATTTGGGGAGAGCCAAAGGCCTGCCTCACCATGCCATTCTCCCCTCCCCTCTGATCCCTTGGGAAAATAAATAGAGCGGGAGGAGAGAGGGTTTAGCTCAGGAAGGGGCAGGAACACTGATCAGCTCATCAATCAGGAGAGTGCAATTATGCAGAAAGGACAGAAATCACTCCCTGAAGGCCACAGACTTGGGGATTTGCCCAGAAGAAGACCTTACAGCTGCTAACAGTAGCCCTATTCAGTTGGGGTGCATAATGATTTTAAAACTAATCAGGAACCAAAGCCTGAGGCTGGGGACAAGCACAAATATCTTGTTGACAGAGCAAACATCTAGATTTTGTCAGATAGGAAGTTTCCGAGGAGGTCAGAGTGATGTCATGGTGTGCACTAAGCTTTCATCCTTAAACAGATGGGCCCCTGAGGTACCATCTGCAGCTCCCTGGGGCCCTTCAAAATGACTTCCTATAAATTAAATTGTCCTAAATTGGTATCGAGAAATTAGTGTGGTAGCCATATACCAGAAGCAAAACTAGACAAAGGAAGGAAATTTCCATGGAGTTACCCGTTTCCTTTTCCTCCCTTGCTTTATAAATAGCAAGGGAGGTTTATTATTTTGGTCAACTTTCTTGGTTAGCACGTGAATATTATTGCCTCCCCCAAATAGCCATCCAAGGTAAACTTCCCTTTCTCCTCTTAAGCTGGGACAACTGCATTTATCCCTACCTAAGCCAGCGTCAGCTGGATATTTTTCATAAACTGTCTTGCTATTTTGGGCCTTCTGTTTTTGTTGAGGAGGAAGTAGTGGTTTTGTTTCTGGTTTTTTCTTTCATCAAAGGGATGTTTGTTCTGGAAGGGCAAGGGGAAGGGATTCTTCTCAGTCTAGATCAGAGGGAGAAAATGTTCGACATCCTATGTAAGTGGCTGATGATGAGTCTTAATTGGAGAAACATTTCAGAACAGAAAGTGGGTCCACTGTACTCATCCTTTTATTTATTCAACACTTACTGGCACTTCGATTTGCAATGGACGGTATAGCCTCTGTTCTCAGGGAGACAATCAAAAAATAGCAAAGTAAAGTTTACATAGGTGTGAGTGGAATATTAGAGAAGCTGGGGCAGGGGGTTCAAGGAGGGGGTAATTTTTCTTTTTTGAGATGGAATCTTACTATGTTGCCCAGGCTGGTCTCTAACTCCTGGGCTCAAACGATCCTCCCACCTCAGCCTCCCAAATAGCTGGGATTACAGGCATGGGCCTCCATGCCCAGCAGGAGGTGATTCTTGAACTGTGTCTCAAGGGAGTAGCCAGGTGAAGTGGGAGTTGGGTTGGGGTATGGGGGACCACCCTAGCCAAGGCATGGAAGGTGAACTGGGTGGTGTGTGTGGGTAAGTGGATGGAGTGTGGGATGTGGCAGGGAGCTGTGAAGAAGGTTGGCTTGGAACAGGAGTGAAGACCAAAAGCCGGGGGAGGTACTTGTGGGTAAGTGGGTAGGCTAGGCACCCAGGCGGGAAGCTGGGCTGTTAGCACATCAAGCCTGCTGGCTTCTGTTATCTGAGTAAAATGGGAAGAAAGGGCATTTGCTAGAGTAGGGAGGAGGAGAATGATAAAAGTTTGAAACAGTGGTTGCAGGGAGTGGGAGGAGGGCCTTTTAAAATATTAAGGTCTTTTGAATTAAGAGGATTCAAGTGCAGTGGCATCTTTCTGCACGGTGATGCAATTTCTGTGGTCTTTTGGGCCCAGGGTGTAGGTAAGGACAAGCTGAGTTGTGTTATTAGTTCCCTTGGATTTGGCTAAAGAAGAGGGTTGCAGACAATTGAGGGTGCTGGTAAGGGGGTGATTGGTGGCGGGGTCCACACTGTGGGAATGAAGAAGGGGATATACTCAAGGGACATCTGAGAGCAAGGACCTCAGGAGGGAGGGAGGGGGTGTGCGAGCCAGAAGGATGTGCCAGAAGGAGGCTGTGGTCACGAAGCAAGAGTATGGAAATATGGCTTCTGACTGAGGTGTGACCCTGGGAATGGCTGGCCAGAGTCAAGAGCCAGGGATCAGAGCTCAAGTGCAGGCGTAATGAGAACATCTGCTGTCAGTGACCCTGCACTGGGCACTGCCCTAAGTGCTTTGGACTATTTATTCAATCAGCCCCACTAATAGGTACTATTATTTATTGCCGTTTACAGGTGAGGCAGCTGAGGCCCAGAGAGGTGAAGTAATTGCTCAGGGTCATGGAGTTAATAAATGATGGAGTGGAGCTTCTAACCCAGGTTGCCTCCTCTGCTCTTGTTCCTTCAGGAGCTGACTACTGGGCAGGAGCGTCTCTCAGGAGAAAGAGTGGAAGAGAAAATTGTGAACTAAGGCCCCCTGCCCCCTTTTCCTGTTGCATGTGAAGTTATCAAAAATAGGTAGGTGATGGCTGAGGATTGGGGTAGAGTGTGGTATGGCTGTGAGTAGTGACCCAGAGGGATGAATCTTTACATGAGGTTGGAAGAGAGGACATGAGCTCAGCCTGGGTGCCCCTTCTCATCTTCCACCTGAATGCCCTTTCTTCCTGCTGACCTGCCTGAGGGGACCCAGGCTGCCCATTGAGTCTGAAGTCAGCAAGCTGATCGTGAATTTAGGTGCATGAACACAGGGAGGAGGAGTCAGTGAGGAGGACTGAGTATTTTTCTGATGCTGACAGACCAAATGCCAAGGGTGAGGGTAAATCATGGCCAACCACCTGGCTTTGTAGATGATCAGCAAACTGCAAATATCTTGCCACAGATTTTGTTTTTTAGCAGAATGGTGTGAAATACATACACAAGGAAACAGATTTTATCCAACTCCTTCACAAAGATTTTGAGGTCGTAACCTATAACTCCTAAGGCGTGGCCAATGGTATTTGTGATCCTCTGGGTGCAAATGTGGGTTTGTCTCAGATACTTGGGTTTAGTGAGGTGTTTGTGAGCTGCTGAGGAGGGAAATGCGCTCTTGAGAGTTTCTGTTACTTTTATGTGTTTACTTTGGGTTCAGCAGGATTCTTTCACTGTCTTGCTGGTGGTTCTAAAATCTGTGCTAAAAGCAGGCTGCCTGAGCAGTGCTTTCTGTGTAATAGAGGTGACCGTAGAGAGTGTGGTTCTGTGATTATATAATAATTTTGAATAAATAAAAAGATGTCTCATGGCAGGTCCTATAAGGGCAGCCTGGAAGCGACATCATGAGGGATTAAGTTGCACTGCAGCTGAATCTTGCAGCTATCAGACATGCAGCAGTATGTCAGCTGTAACCTCCAGGTGTAAATAGACTTCATCAGCATCGCTGGAAAGTGCTGGGAGGATCCAGAGTACTGCGGGATGCTGCAGAACTTTGTTCCTGGCTGTGGTAGGTTTTTAACCCCTGTAGCTGGCTGGATCTATGGAGCTTTACATAGTGTATTTCAAGGAAAGGTAGAGGGTGTATGTGCTCACTGGTGCCAAATTCAGATTGATCGTTTTACTGTTTCCATTTCTGCCCCTTTTCCCCAGCTAAGAAACAGGAGCTAGGTGGAATTTGCCTTAAAATGAAAATAGGACTAAGGTAATGATAACAGAAATAGCCCTTTGTTTTGGGAAATAGTAATGGCTAACCTTATAATGACTAGTTACCTTCTGTGCCTTTTTGGAATTACCTAACAGGCTGCTTGGGAACAGGATTGTGTCTTATTCACTGCCATATTCCTCAGCCAAAAACAGTGCCTGACTTTTAGTAGGCACTCTTAATAAATGAACTTCATGCAGATTAGGATTCTAAAGCACAGAGAGGTTATGTTGCCTGCCCAAGGCTACACAGTTAATGGATTGGATTCCTTAACAACAGGTAGAGCAATAAAGTGGAAGTCACAGAAATAGTTTCCCTTCAGAAGCTCTTCACTGACAATATTTGCCGAGGAGACCAGCTTGGTCATGGAGACCCTAACCCAGCAGCACTAGAGGAATTAAAGACATACACACACACACACACACACACACACACACACACACACACAGAGAGAAATACAGGATGTGGAGTGGGAAATCAGGGGTCTCAAGAGCCTTCAGAGCTGAGAACCCTGGAACAGTATTTACCCACATATTTATTGACAGCAAGCCAGTGATAAGCATTTTTTCTATAGATTATAGATTAACTAAAAGCATTTCTTACAAGAAATAAAGGGATGGGCCGAAACAAAGGGATGGGTCTGGCTAATTATCTGTAGCAGGAGCATGTCCTTAAGGTGCAGATCGCTCATGCTATTGTTTGTGGTTCAGGAATGCCTTTAAGCGGTTTTCTACCCTGGGTGGGCCAGGTGTTCTTGCCCTGATTCCGGTAAACCCACAACCTTCAGCATGGGTGTCATGGCCATCATGAACATGTTACAATGCTGCAGAGATTTTGTTTATGGCCAGTTTTGGGGCCAGTTTATGGCCAGATTTGGGGGCCTGTTCCCAACAATATTGACCATGGTTTTAGAGGAGGCTTGAATAAAACTAAAGGCCAGGAGCGGTGGCTTACGCCTACAATCTCCGCACTTCGGGAGGCTGAGGCGGGTGTTATCGCTTGACCTCTGGAGTTTGAGACCAGCCTGGGCAACATGGTGAAACCCCATGTCTACAAAAAATACAAAAATTAGCTGGACATAGTGACTTGCTCCTATAGTCCAAGCTACTGAGGCTGAGGTGGGAGGATCACTGGAGCCCAGGAGGCAGAGATTTCTGTGAGCTGAGATCACAGTACTGCATTCCAACCTGGGTGACAGAGTAAGACCTTGTCTCAAAAAAAAAAGTAAAATTTCTGTATCTATTAATGCTAGTTTTTAGAATTCATTTTATTAAATATAATTTTATGATATAATTTTATAATTTTGTTATGAGGATTAAATGAGAAAGAACTTACAACAGTCTGTACCATGTAAGTGCTATATGTGTTTGAAAATTTGTCTTGTCTATTCTGAGACACTACAAAAACAAAAATGAAAAACAAAAATTTGCCTTGAATGTCATTTTTTTTTTTTTTTTGGATATTTGATGTCTTACTTGGTTTTAATTTTGAAGTAAAGGCCAAAAAAAAATTTTTTTTAACTATGGAGATGTCTTTAAGACTAGACCTGAATAAGAAAAGGTAATTCAAGATACAACAGGAAGGCCAAATGAGGTCTGATTTTTAGTAATTAGAATATTATGGCTGGGCGCAGTGGCTTACGCCTGTAATCCCAACACTTTGGGAGGCCGAGGTCCATGGATTGCTTGAGTCCAGGAATTCGAGATCAGCCCTGGCTAACATGGTGAAACCCCCATCACTACTAAAAACATGAAAATTAGCCAGGAGTGGTGGTTCACGCCTGTAGTCCCAGCTACTCTGGAGGCTGAGGCAGGAGCATTGCTTGAAACAGGGAGGTGGAGGTTGCAGTGAGCCAAGATGGTGCTGCTGCACTCCAGCCTGGGCAAGAGAGTGAGACTTCGTCTCAAAAAAAAAAAAAAAAAAAAAAAAAAAGAATGTCACGTTACAATCTGAACACTACATTAATACAAAATATTTTATAAGCCAAACAACTAGAATGCACAGTTTTAGTAGGAATTGTTCACACAGGACCAAGAAAAGTATATTAGGAGAAAGTGTTATTGTTTGGTATAGTAGTCTTTAAACATTTTTCACTTACAATCCTTAAGTAAAATACTTTTTGCTCATACCTGCAACATTTGTAAATTTATAATTACACACAGTTTACTAAAGCTATTTCCATTATAAAATATACAAAAACAGAAATAATGAGACAAGTAAACGTGACTAAAAATTTCAATATTTTCTTTCTATACCCCTAAAGATATTCTTTTACTCTCTTTTAAGACATCTGGTTTAGAAAGAGTAATCTAGAAGAGGAGATGCACAGCATTTTTTGAAGGAGAGTTTATTATTTCTTTGGAGTGATATGTGGATGAGATATTGACCGAAAGGTAAATTGTTAGACAGACTGAATGTAGGATGTTTGGGGAGTAAACCAGAAAGCTATCCCTGGCCATCTGTCTAAAAATACTGGTGAGGTATCACAAATCAAACTTCTAAGGATTAAAGTGTCCCCATTAGAATTTTCAAATCACTTCCTCATAACTGCTAATGCTGTGCACTCTGGAATAGGGGAAAAATGTAGTTCATACACAGGTATGCAAAAATGCTTTTAAATTTGAAAGGTATTTAACTGACAGTCATGCACCATCTAACGTTAGGTCAACGACAGAGCACATATACAATGGTGGTCCCATACGTTTATATTGGAGCTGCCTTATATAGGTGTACTGTTTTTTATCTTTAATACTGTGGGTTTTTTTGTTTTGTTTTGTTTTGTTTTGAGACAGAGTTTCGCTCTTGTTTTCCAGGCTAGAGTGCAATGGTGCAATCTCGGCTCACCACAACCTCCACCTCCCAGTTTCAAGCGATTCTTCTTGAATCTCAGCCTCCCTAGTAGCTGGGATTACAGGCTTGCGCCACCACACCCAGCTGACTTTGTATTTTTAATACAGACGGAGTTCCTCCATGTTGGTCAGGCTGGTCTTGAACTCCCGACCTCAGGTGATCTGCCTGCCTTGGCCTCCCAAAGTGCTGGGATTATAGGCGTGAGGCACTGCCCCTGACCATATACTGTGTTTTTACTGTGCCCTTTCTATGTTTAGATGTATAAGTACTTACTATTGTTTTACAGTTGTCTATAGTATTCGCTACAGTAGCATGCTGTATGGGTTTGTATCCTAGGAGCAATAGTCTCTACCACAGAGCCTAGGTGTGTAGTAGGCTGTCCCATCTAGGTTTGTGTACGTACACTCTGATGTTGACATGGCAAAATCTCCTGACACATTTCTCAGAACGTATCCTCATTGATAAGTGATGCATAACTGTATTCCTGAATGGAATGGTAAGGAGGCCAAGTTAATCTTTCAGAAGTGAAGAAGTGGAGATGAGATGAAATCCCTGGACGTAATGTGGACAAGAGCTGTGGGTGGATGGATGAGTAGTGAGGAGGTGACTTGGCTCAGGTCCCCCAAACAGACCAGGGTAAAGGTGGCCGAAAACTGTGACAGGGCAGGCGCAGAGCCTAAAGTGGGGTGCTCGCCTTCATTATTGTGGAATATTTGCTGGTAAATTAATCTTACTTTATTAAAAGTAATTCACAAATTAACATTTTCAAAGATTGTCAATCCTTCATGTGTAAAATATCACATGAAGAGAGATTATCAAGTTCAGCTGGATCAATTGAAAAATTTGCCCCTGTGGATCAAATTCAGATTTTTTGAGTGGTTTTATTTTTGAGAAAATTTTTATTTCAAGAGAAAGTAACAGCTATTGTTACTGGAATTTCAGCTTATGCTGTGATCAATATCTGTTATACAATTGCTGTTGCAAACTATGCAAGCATTACTTTGAACTGCATCTGATACAGGTTGGTAGTCCAGGTCATTACTTGCAAATTGATGAGTCCTGTAGCAATAAAATCAAGTATCACAGCTGTGCCCCATTGAGGGAAATATGGGCTTTTGGTGTAACCCATCAACGAGCTGTTGATTATTTGGAAATTGTTGGTGACAGTTCTGCCCAAACTTTGCTGCCTATTTTGCAGGTGCAGGTTTGCTGCTGTTCATGGGCTGCATAAAATAACATTCAGCCTTTCCTTGGTTTCCAGCATGCTCAGGTTAACCATAACGATTCAACGTTCATTTCCTGTTGCCTTTTGGTGTGCATACCCAAAATGTCGTATCTTATTGGAAAAACAAATGTAAAGCAAAGTGCGAGACCTTGAGAGGAGTTTGTCTTGGTATACTAGACTCATAGTTGTCTGAATGTATGCGGTGTGATTGATTTGGAAATAATGCTTTCAATTCTCTTTTACTGCATATATCAAATAATTTCCTGTTAACTAATATGATGTTTTGGTTTTTGGTTTTAGTATGTCTTAGTACAAATATTCAAGGACAAATTCTTTAATTGAATATGTCTTAGAGACAAAGTATTCGGTTGATCTATTAAACTATCCTCTGCTCAGCCGGGCGAGGTGGCTCACGCCTGTAATCCCAGCACTTGGGAGGCTGAAGCGGGTGGATCACGAGGTCAGGAGATCGAAACCATCCTGGCTAACATGATGAAACCCCCGTCTCTACTAAAAAAAAAAATTCAAAAAATTAGCTGGACGTGGTGGTGGGCGCCTGTAGTCCTAGCTACTCTGGAGGCTGAGGCAGGAGAATGGCTTGAACCCGGTAGGCGGAGCTTGCAGTGAGCTGAGATCGCGCCACTGCACTCCAGCCTGGGCGACACAGCGAGACTCCGTCTCAAAAAAAAAAAAAAAAAAAAATTATCCTCTGCTCAGCTGGGGAGAGTCCTGTAGCAGGACTCCCAGGGCAGAATTCATTGGCCTTGCAACATCAGTAACCACCTAGACCAACAAATGGTAATGAATATGAATTTAAATTCATATGGGATGATGGTTGGGGCAAGCTGATCATTCATAGTTTTCTAGTGACGTTGGGGACTCGACTTAACTACTGAAAAAAGGCAGCAATTTCAGGCATTTAGAATTAAAACTATCCTTGAATAACTAAGAGCAGGTTGGAAAATAAATGATAGATTGCCCAAAGCTTCATTTTCACTTGAGAGTGTTTAAAACTACCTACTTTGATTAGATGTGAGCTCATAAAAAAATAAAACTAAGCTAAGAAAAAAAAACTATGTACTTAACAACCATTATCAAACACAGTATGAAGGTGCCTCAAAAAAGCTAAAAACACAGCTACCATATGGTCTACCAACCCCACTATTGAGTATATATCCAAAGGAGAGGAAATCAGTATGTTGAAGACATATCTGCATTCCCATGTTTATTGTAGCCCTGTTCACAGTGTCAAGATATGGAATCAACTAAAGTGTCCATCAGCAGATGAATAGAATGGAATATAAAATGGAATACTATTTAGCCATAAAAAAGACATTGTATCATTCGAGGTAACGTGGATGAGGTTGGAGGACACTATGTCAAATGAAATAAGCCAGGCACAGAAAGGTAAATACCGCATGTTCTCACTCATACGTGAAAACTAAAAACGTTGATCTCATGGAAATAGAGAGTAGAATAGTGGTTACTAGAGGCTGGGAAGTGTTGGAGGATGGTTGGAGGAGCTGGAGGTTGGTTAACAGATACAAAATCACAGCTAGATGGGGCAATAAATCCTAGTGTCCTATAGCAATCTAGGGTGACGATAACTAACAGTAATTCATTGTATATTTTCAGATAGCTGGAAGAGTGGATTTTGAATGTCCCCAGCACAAAGAAACGATGAAAGTTTGAGGTGATACATATGTTAATTATCCTGATTTGATCACTATACATTGTATACGTGTATCAACATATCCCACTACCCTCTCAAAAAGTTAGCAATAATTTACAAATTTAAAAAAATCTGTGTACCTAGTACTGGAAAGAAGGTAGAAATTGACAACATTTCAACAATGATGACATTCTATTTAACCACAAGTAAAATATTTAAGTGTTACTGGAGTATTTCCAGCAGAAAGATTTCACAACAAGAGAGAAAAGATCTGGAAATAGGTGGGCAGATGTTAAAGAACCAGAGGAAATAGCAAATATGGACCACTGGTGCATGCCTTTCATTCCTCAGTAACTTCCTCGAAAGATGAGCTATGTAGGGAACTAGTCTGGCAGTATTCAGCCCTGGAGTTTTCTTAAATGATAGTTATGCTATCATTCAGAGAACATTAGTAGTAAGATTCTTATCCTTAATTTTACATAAAAAAGACTAGTCATTTTCATAACTAATTAGTTGATGCATTTGTGGCTTAGATGGGGAAAAATTGAGAAACTATGATAGTTGGCAAATACTTAGAACTGACAGGAGTAAAATTAGAAACTGATAAAATAAGAATTTGGGGTTGCTAGGAGTCCTTGAGAAAAGTAGCCTCACTAAAAGAGTGAATCAGGGAAAAGTTATGCTGATTCTAGATGCATTACTCATTATGAGAATGCAAGCATGCCCTCTTCACTCTTGAAGTGGAGGCCGTGGGCGCATCGAGGGAGGGCCTGGCTGTGGCAGGCATGCCTGCAAACCCTGGGGGTCTGCCTCACATTGTTTGTACAGTAAAGAAAGATTTAATACTGGCACGTGGCTCTAGTTTACAGATTCTAATCTGCCAAATCCTATTTCAAGGATGTGGACGGGAGATTACATTGAGAACTATGTGCTTATAGAAATGAATGAAAGGCTTTTTTGTTGTTGTTGTTTAAATGAAAGGCTTTAACATTTTTTCTCTGAATGACCTTAGGCCGATCACTCATTCACACTGGATCTTAATTTCTTATCTAAAAATGAAGGAACGGTTTATTGGAATAGTCTCCTAAAGACTGTTCTGCTTCTAAATCTATCCATTTTGGTTTTTTTTTTCTTTGTTTTGGTTTTTGTTTTGAGAGAGGGTCTTGCTTTGTCGCCCAGGCTGGAGTTGAGTGAGTCTGTTGTGAAGAGCTAAGGATGGAAGGTGGTGTTATTTAATATTACCCCCATGAGTCTTCCGGGGCTTTACATACAATAGTTGCTTTAATCCTGCATTATTCATTCACTCTATAAATCGCACCCATGAGTTTAGGATATCACTGTCCCCATTTTACAGATGAGAGTGAGTAACATGGACAAGTTCACTTTACTACTACTGGTTAGTTAAGTGGACTTGAGGTGGACTACATTGAGAAATAGCTGTAATAATGATATCAGTGAGTCATTGTAAGGTTTAAATGAAATGAAAAAAGTCATTGTTTTGGGTATTAGAATTGTTCTGGTTTTTCTCTTTCTTCCTGTGTTCTCACAGATTACTTGGAAGTTAAAAAAAAAAAAAAAACAAAAAAACACCTTTTTTGAAGATAGTAAGATCTCAAATTCTACTCCTCAAAGAGGAAACAGTGTTTGGATTCTTGGGATCTGATGGGGGCAGGCAATAAATGGTACATCAGTTTTCCCTGTCTGAATTCTGAACCAGTTCTGAGAGACAAGGAGAAAGAAAACATATGGAATTCAAATTACACCTTAATTTTTTTTTTTTTTTTTCCCACAAGACAAGGTCTCACTCTGTTGCCCAAGCTAGAGTATGGTAGCAGGATCATAGCTCACTGTAGCCTCAAGGTCCTGGCCTCAAGCCATCTTCCCTTCTTAGCCTCCTGAGTAACTGGGACCACAGGTACACACCGCCATGCCTGGTCAAATTGCACATTTTTAAGATGATAAAACTAGTATCAGAGACTTTGACTTAAATTTTTTAAAAATGATTTTTATATGTGCCAACAGTGCACATCCCACTCCTGAATTCCACAGTAGAGACAGCCTGCCTCCTGCTTCTGGCAGTGTTGGGCCATCAAGGCTTCCCACATGGGGCCAGAAGGCTGACCAGACTTAAATCTATGCTTCCAGAGAGTAGCTCGGTCCCCAAGAAGGAGGAGGGAAGGGCTGGGACCCATCCCCAGTCTCTGTTCCTAAACTTCCTGGGTTAGGAAATTCACTAGACCTTCTAGGAAGGGTGCTAGTGACAGGCCAGAAGAGGAGCCCAGATGGTAAGCTAGAGGGGTGCTGTCCTCATAGAAGGAAACAGGAACCAGGCAGACCCATCCCACCCCTGGGCCTCAATCATAAATGCTCTTGTGTTTCCTAAAGCCAGCATCATTCAGAATAAATTATTTTCTTTTACTTGAGATACCAGCTTTTGTAAAAGTGAAATTGGATTAAAAACAAACAACAACAACAAAAAACCTAACCTTGTTGTTGCTGAGGCCAATGCTGCTGCTGTTTCTATTTTAGTAGAAGTCAAAATAGAATATTCTGGCATGTACGATTCACTCCGTGCTCTAAGAAAGTCACTGTACATGATTGTGCCGATGGCAATGTCTTTCAGAACCCGAATTCAAACACGTGCCTCTGGAACCTTAAAATACCTTGGTACTTCTATTTTTTTTTTTTTTTTTTTTTTTTTGAGATGGTGGGTAGATGGAAGACTTCATATTAGCAGAAACTGCCCCTCTCTGTTGTGGTGGTTGAAGTATCTGCCACACAAGAGACCCAGTTTTAAAGTCGTGCTTTCCCTCACACAGTTTTTTCCTGATAGGAGTGGAAGATATTGAGACCGAAAATTTTTGTGGGCAACTGACTTGTCAATTTCTGAAGTAACGTTTTTATTTAACAATGAGTAAAACAAATTTGCCCAGCTAAATTATTCAGAGGAATTACAAAACTTGTCACTTAGAGTGGATGTTGGGATATTCAGGTCATTTAGGAGGCTGTGGTTAAAAATAAAATGACCTAAATATAAAGCTCTACTTTTTTAAAAAAGGGAAGTTTAAGCTTTTAATTTTTGTTTGACATTGGTCCTAATTCTGTTTCTGTTGGGGGGATGTAGGAGGCTACTCTTCTGGTGTTCCAAATAAAGAAAAATTCTTCTTTTCTTATTGGTAGTTTTGCATGGTATTTATGTAGCTCTGTTTTTTAGCCAGGATATATAAATTCTGTATCCTTTTTGATATATTAGGGGGATGTATGTGTGTGATGGAGAAATTGGAGAAGGTCATAAGCAAATGACTCTCTTCCAAGAAAAATTGAAGACAATTCATTAATTGTTCTAGTCATTCTTTTTGTACTTTTAAGCAAGGAGCATTTGAAATATGAACTTGTCCCAATCTGCTTTTGGGCAATAATTGGAGCATAAAATGTTGAAAATCAATTATGTATTTAGGGAGGATGAAACAGGCTGACATATTGAAGGCATATTGTATTATGTTTGGTGCACTAACCAGGACAGTTACGTCATATTCCTGCAGTAAAATTGTGTCTCGAGAGGGTGAGACACAGAGGATCACACATCCTGATGTACTCAAACTTCACAGAACATAAGAGTGTTTATAATAGGCCTGCCATCTGTCCTGGGAAAGAGTCCTATCTTAAAAATTGGCTATGCTTTTGTTGTTGTTGTTGACTGATAAGCAAAGAGTTTGATATTTTTGTTTTATACCTGCTTATACTTGATTTATAGCAGTGTGATAATTTCACAATGTATTATGTGTTCCCTATGCTGGTTAAGGGGGTAAAATCTTTGCAGGAGAGGGTAGAGAGAGTTTTAGATTTCTCCCGTAACCCCAACGTGCCTGACACAGTACTGACGGTCTGTATCCCCAATTGTAGATTTGCAGGAGATTTGCAGAATATTGTCATGTGTCCTCCGGATAGGAGAGGCACCCGAGGACTGCGTTGTGTTGTCTGAGGTCACATAATTGGTAAGCAGCTGTATTAGTTGCTAGGGTGGCTATAACTAAGTACCACAAAGTAGATGGCTTAAATAACAGAAATGTATTGTCTCAGAGTTATACAGAGACTGGACGTCCCAGATCAAGCTGTTGGCAGAGCTAGTTCTTTCCTAGGCTCTGAGAGGGATCTGTCCTGGGCCTCACTCCTTGACTTGTAGAGGGCCATCTTCTCCCTGTATCTCTTCATGCCATCTTCCATCTATGCATATGTCCAAATTTCTCCTTTTTAAAAAGACACCAGTTAAATTGAATTAGGGCCCACCCTAATGACTTCATTTTAACTTGATTAACTCTGTATAAAGAATCTATCTCTAAATAAGGTCACATTCTGAGGTATTGGGTGTTAAAACTTTGTATTAGTCCATTTTCATACTGCTGATAAAGACATACCTGAGACTGGGCAATTTACAAAACAAAGAGGTTTAATTGGGCTTACAGTTCCACATGGCTGGGAAAGCCTCACAATCATGGCAGAAGGCAAGGAGAAGCAAGCCACATCTTATATGAATGGCAGAGAATGAGGAGGACACAAAAGTGGAAACCCCTAATAAAACGATCAGATTTTGTGAGACTTATTCAGTACTGTGAGAACAGTATGGGGGAAATTGCCGCCATGATTCAATTATCTCCCACTGGATCCCTCCCATAACACGTGGGAATTATGGGAGTACAATTCAAGATGAGATTTGGGTGGGGACACAGAGCCAAATCCTATCGTTCCACCACTGGCCCCTCCAAAGCTCATGCCCTCACATTTCAAAACCAATCATTGCCTTCCCAATAGTCCCCCACAGTCTTAACTTATTTCAGCATTAACTCAAAAGTTCACAGTCCAAAGTCTTATCTGAGACAAGTCCCTTCCGCCTATGAGCCTATAAAATCGAAAGCAAACTAGTTATTTCCTAGATACAACGGGGGTACTGACATTGGGTAACCACAACCATTCCAAATGGGAGAAATTGGCCAAAACAAAGGAGCTACAGGGCCCATGCAAGACTGAACTCCAAATCTTAAAAGTTCCAAAATGATCTCCTTTGTCTCCATGTCTCACATCCAGGTCACACTGATGCAAGAGTTGGGTTTCCATGGTCTTGGGCAGCTCCACCCCTATGGCTTTGCAGGCTACAGCCTGCTTCCCAGCTGCATGAGTGTCTGCAGCTTTTCCATGTGCATGGTGCAAGCTGTTAGTGGATCTACAATTCTGGGGTCTGGAGGATGATGGCCCTCTTCTCACAGCTCTATTAGGTGGTGCCCCAGTAGGGACTCTGTGTGGGGGCTCCGACCCCACATTTCCATTCTGCACTGCCGTAGCAGAGGTTCTCCATGATGGCCCCACCCCTACAGCAAACTTCTGCCTGGGCACCCAGGCATTCCCATGCATCTTCTGAAATCTAGGCAGAGATTCTCAAACCTCAATTCTTGACTTCTGTGCACTGGCAGGCTTAACACTATATGGAAGCTGCCAAGGCCTGGGGGTTATACCCTCTGAAGCCACAGCCCAAGCTCTATGTTGGCCCCTTTCATCCACGGCTGGAGTGGCATGGACACAGGGCAACAAGTCCCTAGGCTGCACACAGCACGAAAACCCTCGGCCCAGCCTACAAAACCACTTTTTCCTCCTAAACCTCTGGGCCTGTGATGGGAGGGGCTGCCGTGAAGACCTCTGATATGCACTGGAGACATTTTCCCCATTTTCTTGGGGATTGACATTGGCTCTTCATTACTTATGCAAATTTCTACAGCTGGCTTGGATTTCTCCTCAGAAAACAGAATTTTCTTTTCTATTGCATTGTCAGGCTGCAAATTTTCTGAACTGACATGCTCTGCTTCCCATTTAAAACTGAATGCCTTTAATAGCACACAGGTAACCTTTTGAATGCTTTGCTGCTTAGAAGTTGCTTCTGCCAGAGACCCTAGAACATCTCTCTCAAGTTCAGAGTTCCACAAATCTGTATGGCAGGGGCAAAATGCCACCAGTCTCTTTGCTAAAACATAACTGGAGCAAACATAACCTTTGCTCCAGTTCCTGATGAGTTCCTCATCTCCATCTGAGTCCACATCAGCCTGGATTTCATTGTCCATAGCATTATCAGCATATTTTGGTCAAAGCCATTCAACAAATCTCTAGGGAGTTCCAAACTATCCCACATTTTTCTATCTTCTTCTGAGCCCTCCAGACTGTTCCAACCTCTGCCTGTTACCCAGTTCCAAAGCCGCTTTGACATTTTCGGGTACCTTTTCAGTAGTACCCCACTCCTGGTACCAATTTACTGTATTAGTCCATTTTCATACTGCTGATAAAGACATACCTGAGACTGAGAAATTTTTGAAGGAAAGAGGTTTAATTGGACTTTTCTACGTGACTGAGGAACCTTCATAATCATGGTGGAAGACAAGGAGGAACAAGTCCCATCTTACATGGATTGCAGCAAGCAAAGAGAGAATGAGGAAGATGCAAAAGCAGAAACCCCTAATAAAACCATCAGATCTCATGAGACTTATTCACTATCACAAGAACAGTATGGGGGAACCACTCCCATGATTCAATTATCTCCCACTGAGTCTCTCCCACAACACATGGGAATTATGGGGGTACAATTAAAGGTGAGATTTGGGTGGGCACACAGAGCCAAACCATATTAGACTGTGACATGAATTTTGGGGACACATAGTTCAACCCTAACAGCAAAGATGTGGGGTCACAGTCTCTTTCTATCTCCTAATACAGTAACTTCCTCTGCCCTGTTTAATAAATATTTGTTTTTTAGTTTATATGCAGCTTGGTCAAATTTGTTTTTTTGTTTTTCTGTTTTTTTGTTTTTTTGAAATGGAGTCTCTCTCTGTCGCCTACTGTTGCCCAGGGTGGAGTGCAGTGGTGCGATCTCGGCTCACTGCAAGCTCTGCCTCCCGGGTTCATGCCATTCTCCTACCTCAGCCTCCTGAGTAGCTGGGACTACAGGTGCCCGCCACCAGGCCTGGCTAATTTTTTGTATTTTTAATAGAGACAGCGTTTCAGCGTGTTAGCCAGGATGGTCTTGATCTCATGACCTCATGATCCACCCACCTTGGCCTCCCAAAGTGCTGGGATTACAGGTGTGAGCCACCGCACCCAACCCAGCTTGGCCAAATTTTCTACTCGAAGAAATATTTACTCCACTTCTTATATTTCCTTCCATTTCTGGTTTATGGATTGGAATCCTTTTCTTAGATGGTGACAGTTTTGCTTGAGGCTGTTTTTCAGTGAATTTTAAAAACATTTATCTCCACCCTGTTTGATCCTAGGAGTATAAAAGTAATTGCTATTTGATGTACACATTGGTTTTAAAGAGGCATAAACTACGTACCTTCCCTATGATCTTTTCCCTTTTAGTCTTTTTGGAACACTTGTTTGGCGCCCTAACAGGGGAAAATGATCAGTGTTTGAGGGTTTATTATACGGGACATACAGCCCCCTGGGGAGTTAGGACCTTAACTGTTAGGAAACAGTGGAAATCAAGCGGCCAGGTGGTTCTTGAGTTTGGGTTGGTACTCAGAATGTAATATTTATAAGATGGAAGGTATTATATTCTCTCACCGTGAATTACCAATAGTATTTTAAGGAACCTTTTATGCCAAACAACATTTGTGCCAAAAAGGCATCGTTTATTTAAGAAATTCACAAGTGCAGTGGAGTTTCTCCTTAGAGCTGGGTGTCTTCTGCCTGACTCAAGATTGTAAACTCACAGGGGATGGCCCTGTAAATGTTAGGAAGTAAGTATTTGCAGTGGTTCTGAGTTTAGAAGACTGTGAATGCAGACTGGATATACCTGTTCTGTGTGTGTGTCTCAGGTTAATTACAGTTTTCAAAGTAATGTTAAATTTGCTTGTATTTCACTTTTTTTTTTTTAATGAAAGAGAGATGCCTTGCAGATGAGCAGTCTGGGTAACAAATATACATATATGTGTGTTGTGTGTATATATGTATATTTGTTACCCAGTTATATACATATATATACATATATAGTTATAGTTATATACATATATACACATATATGTATATATAGTTATATACATATATAGTTATATACATATATACGTATATATACATATATATACGTATATATACACATATGTGTATACATATATGTATACATATGTATATGTACATATATGTATATATGTACATATATGTATATATACATATATACGTGTACATATATATGTACACGTATATACGTATATATGTGTATATGTGTATACACACACACACATATACATATGTATATATGAAAGAAAGGGGAGGGAGAGCATTAGGACAAATACCTAATGCATGCAGGACTTTAAACCTAGATGACGGGTTAATAGGTGCAGCAAACCACCATGGCACATGTATACCTATGTAACAAACCTGCATGTTCTGCACATGTATCCCAGAACTTAAAGTAAAATAAATAAAAAAGAAAGAAAGATGCCTTAGAAAGTGGCAGCATGTAGAAATGTAAAAATAGTACCCTGATTGGGATGTTCTCCTGTGTGTGTTGATTTATAGCCCAGTGGGTCTCTTAGTGTATGTGTGCGTTTTGAATACTGTTATAGAACAGGTGTGAATCAAACCTCTTGTCCGTGTTGTGTAGCATCCCACAGTTCAAAGGCAGCCAGTTACATAGCGCTTGGCAGGAAGCCTTCCATTTTGAATATTGGTTGAGAGATAAGAGAGAATGAGGAGTCTGTGTGGAGCATTTTATTATGAAGGAAGCACAGCCCAACTGCTGTAGACAGGTATTAAAAGCCTATCCCACTGGCTTCATCCTATATTTGCTACAGATGCATTCCCACAAGACCTCCAGATAGAAAAGGAAGCTCACTGTTCTGCTGCACAGCTGTTAAAATAGTTAATACTGCGCTTCCCAACTATTATGGGATGTGCCATATGTGGCCTTTGAGAACATAAACTGATAGTGCATTGGGGGTCTTTGGGATTATTAACAGTATAATTCTAGCAAACAGCAGACAAAATTATGTAGGCTACAGTAATTCTTTCTTTTAAAAGACTGTGGTAAAATATATGTAACATAGAATTTACATTTTAATACAAAATGTAAGTGTACGGTTCAGTGGCATTAAGTACATTCACATTGTTGTGCAGCCATTACCACCATCCATCTCCAGAACTTTTTTGTCGTCCCAAAGAGAAATTCTGTACCCATTAAACAATAACTTTCCATTTCTCCTTCGCTCAGCCCCTCTAACCTCTATTTGACTTTGTCTTTATGAATTTGCGTATCCTAGGTATCGCATACAGTAAAATTGCCTATTTGTCCCTTTGTCTGATGGCTCTAGTAATTCTTAATTGTATCTATATAGCTTCTACTATGTGCCATTTTCTTTTTGATCATAAAGTGATTTAGTAGATGACTTCAGAATATTAAAACTTGAGGACAAAAAAGAAAGAATAAAACTCAAGGACAGAAATTTGAAACTCTCATTATGCCTTCTGGGGCCTGAAGGTAGTAACATCTAATATTTGTAGAGCAGTTCCTGTATCAGGCACTTTGCAGATAATAACACATTGACACTCATGCCAGCTCTGTGAGGAAGATACTATGAATAACACCCTAATTTTGCGGATGGGAAACTGAGGCCCAGAGAGATGAATTCCTTGCCTAAGATACTGACAGGGCTGATGTGCAGCAGAGCTGGGATTGCAGCTCAGCAGTCTGCTCCAGAGCCCAAGCTCCTACAAGCTCCTTAGGTGCACAGGTGCAGTGGGCGGGGGGAGGGAAACTGCAGCCCAGCAGCCAGGCAGTGAGCTGAAGGAAACAGCCAGCAATCTTCAGCCCAAGTTGGGAGTGATGGGAATAGAGATTCTGCACAGGTGGTTGCTGAGTGGGAATGCAGGCATGATACTGCTGGCATTTGCAAATTTTCAAGAGAAACTAGAAATCCTTATTTATGTGTAACCTCCTTTCTGTGTGTTGGTAGTGGGCCACAGATATTGTGTGGCCCACTACCTTCAGACTTTTGCTCTGGAGGTTTCAGGACAATCTTTTTCTTATCCAAACCCCTCAGCAGTTGGTACTTCTGGGACAGTCGTCCACTTGTCTGGACGTGGAGGCAGTATCTTGATGATCTTTGCTTCCCTAGCTGCAGCTTTCTTTCTTTCTCTTTGGTTTTTTTTGGTTTTGTTTTGTTTTGTTTTTTTGAGACAGAGTCTCGCTCTGTCACCAAGGCTGGAGTACAGTGGCATGATCTCTGCTCACAAAGTAGCTGGGACTACAGGTGTGTGCCGCCGTGCCTGGCTGATTTTTGTATTTTTTTTGATAGAGACGGGGTTTCGACATGTTGGCCAGGCTGGTCCCAAACTCCTGGCCTCAAACAATTCACCCGCCTCAGGCTCCCGAAGTGTTGGGATTGCAGGGGTGCAGCTGCAGCTTTATATAGCAATGGTCAGTAAATGTGTGCTGAGCAAAAGAGTCTTGAAAGCACTCATGACTTCTTCCTGAGTGCTGCCAAGAGTTCACAGAAAATCTAATTTAAAACAAAATAAAACTAGTCGATTTTGAGAGGATCCTGTCTTTTCATGTAGAACCTCATAATTTATTGTTTCATTAGGGGCTTCTTTGAATTAACAATTCTAACTAGAATAGGACTTTATTTTTTATTTTTACTTCTGAGATGGAGTCTTGTTCTGTCGCCTAGGCTGGAGCGTGGTGGTGCAATCTCAGCTCATTGCAACCTCTGGGTTCACGTCTCTAGTCTCAGCTTCCTGAGTAGCTGGGATTACAGGCACATGCCACCAATTTTTGTATTTTTCGTAGAGACGGCGTTTCGCTGTGTTGGCCTGGCTGGTCTTGAACTCCTGGCCTCAAGTAATCCGCCTGCCTTGGCCTCCCAAAGTGCTGGGATTACAGGTGCGATTATAGGTGTGAGCCACCGCACCTGGCCTTAGAATAGGACTTTAAAGTGATTTTTTTTCCTTCAGAAAAAGTCCCACCAAAGAAATTTAAATATATGCTGTATGTAACATACAAACCTAAACTTCCTTTTTTTCAATAACAGCCACAGTATTTATGACATACTTACTGCATGGTAGCCACTGTGTTAAGGGTTTTACATGCCTTATTTTTTTTAGTGTGAAGTCACCTAAGAATTTGTGGATTTGGACTGAATTTAGATTCAGAAAGGCTTGAACATATCTAATACAATGTATTATTGGCTTTGCCTATGAAGTTGCTCAGGGGCAATGAATTTAACAGACTAGTCCAAGGTCGTACATCCATTGTATGGTACAGCCAGAACCATTTGGACACACGCATCTGTTGAGTGATATAGACAACCTTCTTGGACACACCTGTGGTATGGTGCCGTCAGTCTCTCTTTTTTTCTTTTCCTGGCCTCTGGTCCAATCGTGTCTTTTTAGATACCGTAGTGCTTCTACTTTTATCTTTCCATCATCTGTGGAAAGGTAGGGTTAGTTAAAGTGTAATATAATGTGTCACTCATATAAATCTTCTGAGTTACCCGTCATTACCAGGGTATTCAAAGTGGTTTGCTAGTACTGGTGTGGATTTGGATTGTCTTTTTGCCTTTGTGAGATGCCTGGAGTTAGCAGTTACCTGTGGCCAAGAAAAGACCTTACTTCATTGGAACAGAACCCTAAACCAAATGATCTGATCATCTTATAGATAATACTGTAAATGAGAATGTAAGGAGAATTTTAAACTTTTTTTTTTAAGGGGTAGTTTACACATAATGATACAGTAATCATCACATTCATCTCCTTGACTTTCGTCCTCTTAATTTGGTAGGTAGACATCAGTGGTTTTTAAGATCAGTTTCTAGTGGGGAGGGCAGGGTTTGTACCATTCTCTCATTCAACTGAAAATCATTTAGGCTTTTCTTTTTAAAAGATAACCAAAGTAATCTATGCTTCTGGTAGAACTTCCTAAAAATAGGGAAGTAGCTGGGCAAGGTGGCACGCGTCTGTAGTCCTAGCTACTCAGGAGGCTGAGGCAGGAGGATCAGTAGAGCAGGTGGTAGTGCGTTGGGATCATGTCTGTGAATAGCCACTGCACTCCAGTCTGGGCAATGTAACAAGACCCTATCTCTTTAAAAAAAAAAAAAGAAAAAAGAAAAAGTAATTTCGCATTCAGAAATTTGCTGCAGACATTTTAAAATAAAATAGTACCTTAATTTAAATTTAACGGAATGCAACTGAAAGTAAAATTAAAGGAATTGCTGAACTTTGGTTACATTTGTTTTCTCAAACTTTCAGTCTTTTCTGCTTTACTATATTGTCCACATGCCAGAGAAGTATAAACAGTATAGATTGGCATATAATTAAAGGCTAGAGTCGCCTATACAGGTCGTAAGTCCAAGTTTGAGGAAGAATGGAGAAATCTCAAGGACATGTAAAGTCCTGTTTAAAAAATTAAAAACCTTAAAACCTGTCTTAAATTAAGACAGCTAAAAATTTTTCAAGATAAATTAATGGAGAGATTAATGTCTTTTTCAGTATTTCAGAACAGTGGAAAAAAAGAGCTCTGCTACTTAAAAGTTGCTTTGAAATCCTGGTATACATAATTTTACTTGTTCCCAACAACCTTTGGTGGTATTTGTGTTTTTATCATTGAACACTGTTGAAGGCTGATGGAGTAATGTCACTCTGGAGGTGACACTACTTATCAGAGGAGTGGCCAGAATGCCACCCTTTCTCAACTGGCACTCTTGTTATCCCATTCACAGTTGCGACTTGGGAGTTAAGCAGGGAAGCCCTCTGAGCAGTTCAGAATATGTAGTACATGTGTACGGTACACACCAGTGTGTAGGCACCATTTTCCTAAGTGTGTGTCTAGGACCTCTTGTTTTTGATCTGGAGGCCACTTGAATTCAGGATGTTTGTTCCAGGGTTCTGTTAATAAGAAATAACATGCTGGAAATTAGAAGTGGATGTGGGGCAAGGCACGGTTGCTCACGCCTGTGATCCCAGCACTTTGGGAAGCCGAGGTGGGCAGATTGCTTGAGGTCAGGAGTTTGAGACCAGCCTGGCTAACATGGTGAAACCCCATCTCTACTAAAAATACAAAAATTATCTGGGCATGGTAGCACATGCCTGTAGTTCTTGGGAGGCTGAGGCAGGAGAATCGCTTGAACCCAGGAGGTGGAGGTTGCAGTGAGCTGAGATTGCACCACTGTACTCCAGCCTGGGCAACAGAGCAAGACCCCGTCTTTGAAAAATAAAATACAAAATAGAAGTGGAGGTGGCCTGAAGAAGCTGGCATGCCTGACTGGGTAAGGTCATCAGCTTGGGAAGCACACAGGTTGTGCAGCTCAACAGACCTTCCTAAGATCTCTTGGCAGGACTGGGTTTTTGATGACTTTGGGCTAGGTCTTGTTCATGACCCAATATTCATCAGGTGCTTACTATACCAGGCGCTAGGTGTGTGATGATAAACAAATTAGGGTCCCTTCCTTGTTCACAGCCTAGGAGGGCACATGGGTTCATATATAAATATAAGACAGTATACTAAGGATTACATAATGGGATGAGTGGCATATAGTGGAAGCGTAGGGAAAATTGAGACTTCTGCTTCCAAGTGAAAGGAAGTCACAAATATCAACACTTTGTCAATCTTGTTTCAGTAACCCTACATTGCTTTTTTTGTGTGTGGTCTTGGGGAGTGACTAGGAGTTGTCCAGGTGGAATGAAAGGACATTCTAGGGGGAGAGAGAGAGAGAGAGAGGGAGAGAGAGAGAGAGAGAGAGAGAGAGAGAGAGAGAGAGAGAGAGAGAGAGAGAGAGAGAGAGAGAGAGAGATCTGTGTATGTAAAGTGGACAGAATCTGACAAATTTTAGAGAAAACTTTATACCAAATGGGTAACCCATGGCTTCTGGTTCTCCTTCTCCTTCTCCTTCTCCTTCTCCTTCTCCTTCTCCTTCTCCTTCTCCTTCTCCTTCTCCTTCTCCTTTTCCTCCTTCTCCTCCTTCTCCTCCTCCTCCTCCTTCTCCTCCTCCTCCTCCTTCTTCTTCCTCTTCTTCTTCTCCTCCTCCTCCTCTTCTCCTCCCTCTTCTTCTTCTTTCTTCTTCTTCCTTTTTTTTTTTTTTGGAGACAGAGTCTTGCTCTGTCACCCAGGCTGGAGTGCAGTGGTATGATGTTGGCTTACTGCAACCTCCACCCTCCTGCATCAAGTGATCTTCCCATCAGCCTCCTGAGTAGCTGGGACCACAGGCACATACAACCACGCCTGGGTAGTTTTTTGTATTTTTGGAAGAGACAGGATCTCGCCATTCTGCCCAGGCTGGTCTCAAACTCCTGAGCTCAAGCAATCCTCCCACTTCGGCTTCCCAAAGTGCTGGAATTACAAGCGTGTGCCATGGCCTCTAGCCACCCATGGCTTTTTAAAAGTCATTATAGAAATTGTCAAAAATAAGGCCGGGTACGGTGGCTCATGCCTGTAATCCCAGCACTTTGTGAGGTGGAGGTGGGTGGATCACCTGAGGTCAGGAGTTCGAGACCAGCCTGACCATCATGGTGAAACTCCATCTCTACTAGAAATACAAAAAATTAACTGGGTATTATTGCACGTGCCTGTAGCCCCAGCTACTTGGGAGGCTGAGGCAGGAGAATCACTTGAACCCAGGAGGCAGAGGTTGCAGTGAGGCAAGATCATGCCACTGCACTCCAGCCTGGGTGACAGAGTGAGACTCCATCTCAAAAAAAAAAAAAAAAATTGTCAAAAATATATAAATAATGAGGCATATAACAAACCATCATGTATCTACCAACCAGCTTCACAAATATCAACACTTTGTCCATCTTGTTTTAGTAACCCTGCATTGCTTTTTTGTGGTTGGAGCAGTTTTATTTTTTATTGTATATATTTAAGGTCTACAACATGATGTTTTTGTATATAGTCATGTGCCACAATGTGGCATGTATATACAATGGCATTCCCATAAGATTATAATAGGAACTGGAAAATCCCTATTGCCTAGTGACATGGTAGCCATTGTAATGTTATAGTGCAGTTACCTTATTTTTAAAATGAATTTAGTGTAGCCTAAGTGTACAGTGTTCATAAAGTCTACAGTAGTGTACGTTAATGTCCCAGGCCTTTACATTCACTCACTGACCCACCCAGAGCAACTTGCAGTCCTGCCAACTCCATTTGTGGTAAGTACTCTATGCCACACTGTTAAAAAATCCTTTAGGTCGGGTGCAGTGGCTCACATCTATAATCCCAGCACTTTGGGAGGCTGAGGCAGGCAGATCACTTGAGATCAGGAATTCAACACCAGCCTGGCCAACATGGTGAAAGCCTGTCTCTACTAAAAATATAAAAAGTGGCCAGGCATGGTGGTACATGCCTGTAACCCCAGCTACTCAGGAGGCTGAGGCAGGAGAATCGCTTGAACCTGGGAGACAGAAGCTGCAGTGAACCAAGATTGTGCCACTGCACTCCAGCTTGGGTGACAGAGCAAGATTTCATCTCCCCCCCCCCCAAAAAAAAACTTTTAGATCATATTTAGATTATATTTTTACTGTGTCTTTTCTATGTTTAGTTATGTTTAGATAACACAAATACTTCCCATTGTGCTACATTTGCCTACAATCTTCAGGACAGTAACATGCTGTTCTGGTTTGTAGCCTAGGAGCAATAGGCTCTAGCATATAGCCCAGGCTTGTAGATTTGTGTAAGTACACTCTTACATTCGCACATCAGTGCTAATGCTGAATCCACCACCTTCCATCTTCTGTCCCCATCATTAAGCCCCCTGTGACTGGTACTTATTGATACACGTATACATAGTGAAGTGATTACTGTGGTCAAGCAAATTAACATTCCCATCATCTCATATAGTTACCTTTCTTTCTTTCTCTATCTATCTATCCATCTGTCTCCCTCCCTCCCTCCCTCTTTTTTCTTTTTATCTCCTCTCCTCTCCCCTCCCCTCCCCTCCCCTCCCTTCCCCTCCCCTCCCCTGCCCCCCTTCCCCTTCCCTCCCCTCCCCTCCCTTCCTCTCCCTTCCTCTCCCCTCCCCTCCCCTCCTCTCCCCTCCTGTCTTCTCTTCTCTTCTTTTCTTTTCTTTTTTCTTTCTTGTGGTAAGAGTACCTAAAACCTACTCTTTTAACAAAGTACCACTAAGCAATACAATGTTATTAACTTAGCCTTCATGTTGTGCATTAGATCTCTAGATTTATTAATTCTGTGTAACTGCAACCTTGTAACCTTTGACCTATATTTTATCCCCAGCAATTTAAAGCAAATCCCAGACATTATGTAATTCCCTTTGTAAATAGTATGTGTCTGTAACTCATTAATAAAGATCCCCCCATGACATTAACACAAAACAAAATGAGGATAATTCCTTAATACTAGTCAATACCCAGTCCATACATAGATTTTTTCATGTTAACACAGGTTTCAATATCTAAGGGATTCATTTTTTTTTTTTTTTTTAGCACACTTAAGTTTTTCAGGGATGTTGGATACATGGGGCTTTACTATAATACCATATTTTTATTTATTTCTTTGAAATGGCATACGATTTATTTGGTCTTATTTCTGATCATTTAACTAATCAGGATGGCCCCAATGGAGGGCTGTGCCTTAAGACTTTCTTGATTGCTCGTTTGTCATATAGCAAGGCCTTTTCAGGGATTCAGTGAACTTTCAGATTCTGAGAGCTAGATTATAAATGGTTTAGGGTACTCCAACCAATTCCTTTGATTTTGCCTCAGTGTTTTTTGCTATTTTTATTTTTATTTTTTGTGGAGACAGGGTCTTACTCTATCACCCAGGCTGGAGTGCAGTGGCATGATTGTAGCTCACTGAAGCCTCCAGTCCTGGGCTCAAGCGATCCTCTTGCCTCAGCTTCCCAATGGCTAGGACTACAGGGGTACCCACGATTCCTGGATAAGATTTAAATTTTTTGTAGAGATAGGGTGTTGCTATTGTTGCCCAGCATAGTCTTGAACACCTGGCCTCTAGCAGTCCTTGCTTCAGTTTTCAGCTTCAGTGTTTAGTTCATGTCCTCCTCAGCCTTTAAAAACTGTTGCCTAGCATGCCTTCTTGGCGTGGACCAGCTCAGTGTCCTTACTCAGATGCTTGTAGCAGTTCCCACAGCCTCAGCTGATCTTTCAGGGTTGGGCCTACGTTGCCCTTTTTTTTTTGAGGCTTTCCTCGATGACCTCAGCTTCTTTGGCTTCCTGTCCTTCTGCATTTCTCCTACCCTGCACTCAAGCCTTTAATTATATGCTGTTTTCCGTTGCTATAACTGAATACCTGAGACTCAGCAATTTATAAAGAAAACTTATTTCTTACAGTTCTGGAGACAATGAAGTCCAGTGTCTTGAGGCTGCATCTGGGAGGGCCTTCTTGCTGGTAGGGACTCTCTGTAGAGGTGCTGCTAGTCCTTGCTGCTTGTACCTTCTGGAGTGCTGGGTTGAGCTGCACTCGGGGTTGCTTGAGCCACAGCTGGGGTGGCTGAGGAGTGCTGCACTGGGATGCAGAAAGCAGAGACCCAAGGGGGCCCTGGGCAGCAACCCCATGAAGGGTGCCTGGGTCCTTCTCCTGAAACCATTCCACCCTTCTAGAGCTTTGGGCCAGGGATGGGAGAGACAGCCTCAAAGATCTGTGAAATGGCAGGGGTCTTTTTCCTATTCTCTTGATAATTTCTTCTATCAATAGTAATCTCCTTAACAAATGATCGCCTAGCCACAGCCTTGGTTTCCTCTTCTGAACATACTTTTTCACTCTTTTTTAAAAAGAAAAAAAAAACAAACAAACATGGAATGCTTCATGAATTTGCATGTCATCCTTGTTCAGGGACCATGATAATCTTCTCTGTATCAGTCCAGTTTTAGTATATGTGCTGCTGAGGGAAGCACGTTTTTCACTCTTTATGTGGCCAGCCTGCATCGTTTTGAAGTCTTCCCATTCTGTTTTCTTTTTAATTATACATTCTGTCTTTAAGTCATTTCTTTGCTCTCACATCTCACTAAATGTGGTCAAAAGTAACCATGCAATATCTTGAATCCTTTGCTGCTTAAATATTTCTTCTGCCAGATATCTTAGTTTATTGCCCTCAAGCTTGCATTTCACAAAGACCTAGGACATGGACACAATGTAGCCAAGCTTGTTACTACTTTGTGACAAAGATGGCCTTTACTCTAGTTTCCAATACTTTGTTCCTCATTTCCATCTGAAACCTTGTTGGAATGGCCTTTACTGTTTACATTTCTACCAACATTTTGGGTACCACCACTTAAGCAAATCTTGAAGAAGATTCAGACTTTCCCCTAGTTCTCATCTTCTGAACCCTCATCAGAATCTCCCCTAATGCTCCACTTATAGCAATTATAGGCTTTTTCTAGCTTGCTCCCTCAAACCCTTCCAGCCTCTCCTCATTGCCCAGTTTCAAAGCCACTTCCACATTTTCAGCTATCTGTTAATAGCAGTGACCTCATTCTTGGTACCAATTTTTGGTCTTGCTATAACTTGCTGTAACTATTCTCTTGCTATAACTGAATGCCACTGACTGGGTAATTTATAATAAAAAAAAAAGGGAAAATTATTTCTCACAGTTCTGGAGGCTGTGAAGTCCAGGAGCATGGTGCTAGCATCTGCTTAGCTTCTAATAAGGATCTTCTTCCTGCCTCATAGCATGGCAGAAGGTATCACATAGTGAGAGGGCAAAAGTGTGCATGTCAGCTCAAGTCTCTCCTCCTCTTCTTTCAAGCCCCCAGTCCTATCATGGGAGCCCCATCCCGATGACCTCATCTCATCCTATTTCCTCCCAGAGGCCCCACCTCCACTCCACATATGAATTTGGGGATTACGTTGCCAACACATGAAAGTTGGGGGACACATTCAAGCCATAGCATATGCTAATTTTTTTTTTCTTGGTACGGAATCTCACTCTTGTTGCCTAGGCTGGAGTGCAGTGGTGCAATCTCACCTCACTGCAACCTCCACCTCCCAGGTTCCAGGGATTCTCCTGCCTCAGCCTCCCAAGTAGCTGGGATTATAGGCACACACCACCACACTTGGCTAATTTTTGTGTTTTTAGTAGAGACAGGGTTTCACCATGTTGGCCAGGCTGGTCTTGAGCTCCTGACCTCAAGTGATTCGCCCGCCTCGGCCTCCCAAAATGCTGGGATTACAGGTGTGAGCCACTGTGCCTGGCCTAATCTTTCCTGTTTATACTTCTCTTGTGTGTAGACAAAATTAAACAGTAGAAAGGACAAGAACTTTGAGGCTAATGTAATCTGAATTCCTGAGTTTGTATCCTCGTATTTTAAAAAATTGCAGTTACAAAACAAAACACATGAGATCTAACTCCTAACAAAATTTTAAGTATACAGTGTTGTTAACTTATAAGCACAATGTTATACAGCAGATTCCTAGAAGTATTTCATCCTCTGTGACTGAAAACTTTATATTCTTTGAACAATTCTCCATTTTTCTCTCTCCTCAAGCTCCTGGCATTCACCATTCTGCTCTGCTTCTATGCGTTTGATTATTAATTAATTATTATTATTATTATTATTGAGACAGGGTCTCTCACTCTGTTGCCCAGTCTAGAGTATAGTGGCTTGATTGGAGCTCACTGTAAGTTCAAACTCCTGTGTTCAAGTGATCCTCCCAAGCAGCTGAGACCACAGGCATATGCCGGTATACCCAGCTAATTTATAGATTTTTTTGTAGAGATGAGGATCTTACTGTGTTGCCCAGGCTGGTCTTGAACTCATGGCCTCAAGCGATCCTCACAAGTCAGCCTCCCAAAGTGTTGGGATTACAGGTGTGAGCCATAGTGCCTGGCTGAGTTTGACTACTTTATATACATCATAAGAGTGGAATCATGTGCTGTTTGTCCTCCTGTGACTGTTATATTTCTCTTGCGTAATGTCTTCAAGGTTCATTCATGTTGTAGCATGTATCAGGATTTCCTTTTTTTATGGCTGAATGATCTATTGTATGTATATATCACATTTTGTTTATCCATTCATCTGTTAGTGAATATTTAGGATGCTTCTACACTTTGGTTACTGTGAATAATGCTGCAATTAACATGGGAGTGCAAATAGCTCTTTGGGATCCTGACTTCAATTCTTTTGGATAAATACCCAGAAATGAGATTGTTGGATCATACGCCTCACTTTTTAAATAAAGGTTTGTAATATGGAACATGTGCATTGTTCCAAGTAACACAGAGTGGGTTCTTTCCTGTCTGGGCACCCTCTTTTGAAACCAAGTGTCCATATAGTTTGATTATTTTCACTGTGGTTTATCATAAGTACTTAGTGTTTCTTGCTTAACTAATGCCTTATTATTATTATTATTTTTTTTTTTTTTGAGACGGAGTCTGGCTCTGTCACCCAGGCTGGAGTGCAGTGGCGCGATCTCGGCTCACTGCAAGCTCCGCCTCCCGGGTTTACGCCATTCTCCTGCCTCAGCCTCCCGAGTAGCTGGGACTACAGGCGCCCGCCACCTCGCCCGGCTAGTTTTTTGTATTTTTTAGTAGAGACGGGGTTTCACTGTGTTAGCCAGGATGGTCTTGATCTCCTGACCTCGTGATCCGCCCGTCTCGGCCTCCCAAAGTGCTGGGATTACAGGCTTGAGCCACCGCGCCCGGCCGCCTTATTATTATTTTTTAGAGACAGAGTCTTGCTCACCCAGGCCTGAGTGCAGTGGCACAATCATAGTTCACTATAACCTTGGACTCCTGGGCTCAAGCAGTCCTCCCACGTCAGCCTCCGGAGTAGCTAACACTATAGGTGCATGCCACCACACCCAGTTAATTTTAAAAATTTTATGTAGAGATGAGGTCTCACTATGTTGCCCAGGCTAGTTTTGAACTCCTAGTCTCAAGTGATCTGCCTGCCTCAGCCTCCCAAGTAGCTAGGTCTACAGGTATGTACCACCATGCCTGTATTTTTAACATAGCGATATGGGGTCTTGCTATGTTGTCCAGACTGTTCTTGAACTCCTGGCCTCAAGCAGTCCTCCTGCTTTGACCTCCCAAAGTGCTTGGATTATAGGTGTGAGCCACTGTGCCAGGCCTCTTTACTATTTTTTTTTTATCATGTCTTCAATAACACTGAGAATTATTTTGGAGAGAAGTCAACATTTCCCCACAAAAACCCTTGTATTCACGGGTCACTCACAGCAGCTGTGTCACTGAGGAAGTGTTGACACTGCTTTTGGTTTTTAAGTGCCTGGGTTATTACTTCCCGGGGTGAAAAAAAAAATTGCAAGGTTGGCATTTTCTAGATTGTTAACAAGATCAAAAAGCAAAGATATAAAGCCAAGGGGGGAACGTCTTTCTACAGAATAGTGATAGAAAGCAAAAAAATGCTGGAATTTTGTAGAAATTAATAGGTATTGCAAAAGTAATCTTTGACCAGAAAATGAAGGTTGCTGTTTTTTATGTTATTCTAAAGTGTAGGACAGTTTAACCAGCTAGGATTTTTAAGGTTGCCTGGCTCTTTAAAGGATATTGATAAAAATGCACATACACGTTTAGCTTTCTTTTAGAAGATGACTTGATTTCCTAGGACAGAAGTTATTTCATAGCTGTAATTTCAGTAACCATGGGTGTTAGCTTTGAAGTGGTTGATAAGAAGCTCTCTGATTCTCCTCTATTCAGAGAAGACACAGTTGTAGCCATTTCTCTGATTTCTCTCAGTTTTCGCCTTAGAACTAATAAAAGAGGGTTCAATGGCTTCAGCATACTCAAAGCCAAGATGGGGGTGTTGAATTCTCCAGGAAAAGAGAGATCCTGTTTTCTCAGTTTGTTGTTGGGGTTTTGTTTTTGACATTTTTTGACAGCTGAGATCCAGATCTCGTGACTTGTGTTCTGGCCAGAGGACCCTCAGCTTTTTGTGATGAGTCATTTCCTACTGAGTCCTGAGGCATTGGTCCTGGAATCCCCAGCTCAGAGCGGGGGCAGCAGATCCAGCCACTGCAGCTGGGAGGAAGTCCAGGTGTCAAGAAGAGAGGGCTGAGGTCTTCAGGGCTGGTGGCTTAGGGTATATGAGTAGCCTGACACAGGCACCCATGTCCCCTGACTTTCTCTGGCCATCTAAATGCAGAGTGACCTCCAGTCCCCTGGAAGATTGCCAAGAGCAAGGCAGCTCCTCAGCCCCTGAGGAGTTAACAGCAGGTTATCCAGAGAGGGTCTCAGGCTCCTTATCAGAACTGAGCTAGAGGGTGAGTTAGGCCTATGGAATGCAGGAGCAAGAAAGCCAAGTTATTAGATACAAGGTCAAGGCCTGCCTGTTAAGCAGCAAGAGCAACTTAGCCAGAGCTATTTAAATCTCTTCTTAGAAATTCCCGCTGGGTTGAGCCAGCAAGGGGAGTGTGGGGGTGAGGGTTAAGAGGCTTCAGCTATGGGGAAGGAAGGGCCGTGGACACTGAAAACAGCAGGCCAGGCCTGAATGTCCTGACAGCCTAGACCTAAACAGAGAGGTTTTTAGTGTCCTGGTAGGTCATTTTAGCCTGCTTGCAAGTGAACGGGTCTTAGGGTGTAAGGGACATATTCAATGATGAGCTTGAAAACTGAGAATTACTTATGGGAATCTGGAGATGGATGTAGTTTTAAATTCAATGTAGACAAAACAAATTCCTCAATTTTTCCCAAGTGTAAATTATAACCCTATAGTACAGAACTGTCACTTAAATTCATGAAAGTACTCTTTACGAAGCATGAAGCAAATTGGTGCGTTTGAGTGCTATTACTTATCAAGAAATAAATATATAAATCAGAAAGCTGAGCTTTGGAAAAAAGAAATAAATATGAAGTCATCCAGTAATCCATTCTGAGTAGATGAATGATTAAAGATATGTGAGGTGAGGTTGCTTTAGATCAAGGGAAAACTCACCCTAGCCTCTTGGTTCACATGGGCACACAAAACAGTGCAGAATTTATTCCTTGGCTCTGTATGTAATACAGATTAGATTCCAAAGTCAACTGAAGCTTGCCTCATTGATCCCAGAATCCTAACATTTAAACCAATTTTATCATCTTTAAGAAAGTTGGAAACTTAATACCTTTAGAGACTACAGAAATGCTTAGGCTATTTAAAAACATTCTCATTCAGATGCCTTCTTCCCTAAGGTCATCTGGCCCTAGGGTATCTGGGCAGATTGAATTGGCAGAGATTCAGCAGGCTTTGTTGGTGACTTAGGAGGAGATAGGGGGCATGTCATCAATACAAAGGCATAGTCCATCTGCTCAAAGAAGTTTATAATCTGGTGAGGAGCTTTACTCACAGATACCATAAGACAAGATAGATGAGAATAATGAATGGGAGAGTACTTAGATGGAAGATTCCAGATCAGAATGGCAGTGCTTTTGAGAAAGCCTGTCCTTGTTTCCGTTGGTGTTAGAGACCACACAGAGACAGCACATTGCCTTTGGATATAGTCCCCATTCCTATTTTTGAGGACATTTGGGTCTCGTGGACTGAGGTTAGCCATGTGGACATCTCTCCTGGATGTTGTTGCAGAGACACACTGAGCAAAGTAACCTTTTCTTGGTGCCCAGGGTCACCTTTCAGAGCCAAGAATTGTGCTGCTTTAAAATGCTTTGTTTTGGTGTCCTTGGATGCATTCGGGGATTGAAAGGCTATTAAAACTGTAACAGCCTGAAATCTACTGTTTTGAATTTACAGGTTCTCTCCTGTCAGTCACAGCTTCTCAGGGCTGCCATGGTGGCCAGATCTAACACTGGCCCTCCATTCTCTTGACTTACAATGGTCTGGGAAACCACACATTCCCTTCTGTTAGAATTGAATCTGAAAGACAGTGGGAGGGCTCTGAGTGGGGGGCCTGGGAAGAGGTGTTGGGGGTTCGTGTGGGGGTTAGGAGGTTCCCTTCTGCATTGTGCATGAACTGAGCCCCAGATTTTGGCAGCTTTGAAGACTTATTTGCATCTTGTTTCCTAGTGTTTTCTGGATAAGTTGAGGTTGTAGCATATGACTTCTGTCTTTGATAGGCCTTCCCCTTTTTCCCTCCTACTCTTGCCTGAATCAATTTTGTTATGGAAAGGAAACAATGAAAGTTTTCTTAGGGAAAATAAGAAGCTGAATGGAGGAAGACCCAGGGCTGAGCAAGCCTTGGCCTGTCCATCAGCCACTGTTCGTACAGCCTAAATAGACTGAGCCCTGCGAAAGGTTCAGTGGGATGTCATGGACCCTGTCATCAAGAAGCCTAGCCTGTAGTTGGGAGAGAAAACAGACCTGAAACTCCCGATTAAAAGTAGTGGTTTTGCATATTGTGTGAGTTCAGAGAAGAGTGATTTAAGTCAGGGGCTTGGCATTGGGCGGGGGGGGGCGTGTGGGATCCAAGTGGGATTCAAGTCAGTGGCCATGGATGACTTTGTGAATCACCAGTTAGGAAGTGGCACAGGTTAGGGACAGATGTAGCAGCACCCCTGAGGAACTCATTTCAAAGGAAGAATCATACATGTATGGCCGGTTCACAGACTGTTGAGTTGTGAATCTCTTGGGCTTCAGGTGTGATTGTCTCTGGGCTGCGGGAGCGGGGAGGTGCCCAGGAGCAGCCCAGGTTGCTCTAGTACAGATGGGACACATTTTGGGAAACACTGGTAAAGGATGGGTAAGGCAAAGCAGATAAATTTACTTCCCATGAGAGACAGAAATTGGGGAAAAGGCATCCAGGGACAGCCTGGTGGTTGTCCCTCTATTACAGAAGAGCAGGTAGCAAGTAGCCCTAAGAATGACAGGACATGGGAGTGACAACAGGATTAGCACCTCAGACGGAGCCGGTATTCCCGCAGTCTTTGCCCCAGGTTCATTCTTATCCAGCATCTGTCACATCTGAAAACATCATGATGCTCATGAAATCAAGGTCACATTCAACCTGCATGTGCACCAGCTGGTTTTATACCAAGGAAAGCTCTGTTCTTCAGGCACTGTGGCTCTAAGTAGTTATCCTTCAGTGCATTGTGCTTTGTCAGACTTGGTGAGTAAGAAAATATGGATCCTCAGTAAAGAAACAAAAACCCTATTAGGACTATTAGAAGAACAGGTGAAATCCTAGTGGCAAATACAGTGGTTCAGTAAATTCCTCACATCTGAAAGCAATCATATCATTTCTCACATAGTTAACACTTAATGGAAATATTCTTTACAGATGAGCTTTGAATTGCTGCCTCTTGCCCCTGCCTCCACCTTCCAAAGCAGCCGGACTCAATGGCAGATGCCATGCAGGGCTCACTTAGGGAATGGCCTAATCTATCCCTCCTCCTGCCTTCTCCCTTGGGCCACACCTTGCACCCACCCCCAGCGATCATCACCTGCAAATCATTAGTCACTCCAACTTTCTTCAGCTGTCTTCCCTGATCCATTTGCTTTTCCCTCTCTCCCCTTTTTTTGAGGCATAAATACTTCCCACCTGACCCCATCAGGAGGCTAAAAGAAACAGCTGGGAGTTGGTCAGGTGTAGTGACTCTCAATCCTGGCTACACATTATAATCAGCTGGTCGGGTTTGAAAAGCACCAGTGTTTGGGTCCTGTCCCCAGCGATCCCATTTCACTTCTTCCAGGCCTCAGAATTTTTAAAGCTATCTAGGAGATTCTCATGGGCTGTGGGATGGAAAACTGCCTCAGGGAGGTTGATAGGTGTAACAGTGCTAACAGGACACCTGTCTCATGGAAATGGAAGCTGAAAGATTTGGGATGGAAATTGGTATGTTTAACGCCTTTTGCTACTCAAGCGCCGAATGTAGGACAGATCCCCACGAAGCTCTCCTCCTCCTGTCTTCCTCCGTTATGTAAGCCCTGCTTTCTATTAAGCAGCGCATTCAAAATGAAAGAAGAGCTTTCTTTTATTTGCTTTAGGATTTCTGTGGTATTGTTTCTACTGTGCTGGGGTTGAGTGTGACTTGAACGTCCTCACGAACTCACCGGTGCTGGCTTTGCCTGAGTGGCTTTCATCAAGTTGTTTAGCCTCTCTGGGCCTCACATTGTAGTCAAGGCAGTACTCAATGCTGCAGAACCCTTTACAGCTGGAGGATTTGGACCGTCACATGGAATCGATGGAGACATGCTTTGGTCCATGAACACATACAGTAGCCTTTGTCTTGTGGTCTGAGGAGGCCCAATGCTAGGCTTTAGAAGGGTATTTGGGAGAAAAAAAAATTTTTTTTTCTACTATTAGATAAACAACTTTGAAGTGTCTCTGTTCATCCTTGTAAGAAAGTGATGACCAAGAGGTAAACTGTAATAATTCTCTATGAAGTTTTTTGAAGGAGTCAGTGGGAAATTAGATCTGAAAAGAAAAAGCTATTGATGGGCATTTGAAATCCTCATTCGGCTAGTCTCTAACCTCCTGTGTTTTAGGTTTCATAAGAATTCCTGCAATAAGTATATTTTGTCATCTTTTACATGAGAATATTTTGTGGGGTAATGCTCATTTTTTTCAAAACTATCATGGGCCCAAATGCTGGGTTGTGCATTGAAAAAGGCCTTTGAACACAGGAATGCCAAAACAGTAAAAGTTCATAATTTTTTTTGCTAAATTTGATTCTGAGGAACAACAACAACAAAAAACCAAAGGCGTAGTTTCTTTTCTGAGTCTGGTAGGTGACCTGGCTGTAGTTATAAGTAACCTCTCAAACACCACTCAGTTTCTTTGGTCTCATTGACCTTCCTTTTTCCTTTCTGTAATTACTGAAGAAGGCCCTTAAAACCCATGTAGGACCAAATACAGAATCTAAACTCTGTGATCTCATCACCACAAAAACAGGCTGGAAGGACAGTCTTCCTCCTCTCAGGAAGCCGCCTCCCTTGAGATCTCTGCGACTCTGTAATTTATAGTGGTGCCTTTGTAGCTTTAAACTCAGAAAGGAGTTTCCCCCTCTGCCCTTACAGAAGTTTTATAAATGGGTTGCTGTAGGTGGGAAAGAGGCCAGAGAGAAAGTGCGTGTGTACACGACCTGTTAGATTTAATTTTAAGGGTGCACACGCGTCTGTGAGTCCTCAGGACAGAGGGTCTGAGACTGGGCATGCTGTGAGAGCGGGCGTGCTGTGGGCTGTGATGGGTATTCTTTTATACTTGTCTGTTGGTTGTGGTTAGGACAGATGAGAAGCCTGCCTTTTCTGCTGAGGTGTGCGTTATGAAAGGAGACTTGGCTGAAGGACATGCAGCAGCTGGGAGACGATTCCCTTCCTGGCTGCCAGGGCCCTCTCCCTTTTATGAACCTATCCTGGGAAACCTCAGGTATGTGAGCTGTGACTGTTCACCAGGTGGTGCTGTCCTGCAGGGAATGCTTAGATACTGTGCCGGTGAGGTCAGCAACCTCATGTAGGAAAAACCTAGGGTGCTTAGAAACTCTTGCAGCATTTGCAAGCTGTCACTGAACGTGAGTTGAGGCTTTTTTTTTTAAAAAAAAATTATTATTGGCCGGGCGCGGTGGCTCAAGCCTGTAATCCCAGCACTTTGGGAGGCCGAGACGGGCGGATCACGAGGTCAGGAGATCGAAACCATCCTGGCTAACACGGTGAAACCCCGTCTCTATTAAGAAATACAAAAAACTAGCCGGGCGAGGTGGCGGGCGCCTGTAGTCCCAGCTACTCGGGAGGCTGAGGCCGGAGAATGGCGTGAACCCAGGAGGCGGAGCTTGCAGTGAGCTGAGATCCGGCCACTGCACTCCAGCCTGGGCGACAGAGCGAGACTCCGTCTCAAAAAAAAAAAAAAAAAAAAAAAATTATTATACTTTAAGTTCTAGGGCATGTGTGCACAACATGCAGGTTTCTTACATATGTATACATGTGCCATGTTGGTTTGCTGCACCCATTAACTCATCAGTTACATTAGGTATATCTCCTAATGCCATCCCTCCCCCATCCGCCCACCCCATGACAGGCCCCAGTGTGTGATGTTCCCTGCCCTGTGTCCAAGCGTTCTCATTGTTCAATTCCCACCTATGAGTGAGAACATGCAGTGTTTGGTTTTCTGTCCTTGAATAGTTTGCTCAGAATGATGGTTTCCAGCTTCATCCATGTTCCTACAAAGGACATGAACTCATCTTTTTTTTTTTTATGGCTGCGTAGTATTCCATGGTGTATATGTGCCACATTTTCTTAATCCAGCCTATCATTGATAGACATTTGGGTTGGTTCCAAGGCTTTGCTATTGTGAATAGTGCTGCAGTAAACATATGTGTGCATGTGTCTTTACAGTAGAATGATTTATAATCCTTTGGGTATATACCCAGTAATGGGATGGCTGGGTCAAATGGTATTTCTAGTTCTAGATCCTTGAGGAATCACCACACTGTCTTCCACAATGGTTGAGCTAGTTTACAGTCTCACCCACAGTGTAAAAGCGTTCCTATATCTCCACATCCTCTTCAGCACCTGTTGTTCCCTGACTTTTTAATGATCGCCATTCTAACTGGCATGAGATGGTATCTCATTGTGGTTTTGATTTGCATTTCTCTGATGGCGAGTGATGATGAACATTTTTTCATGTGTCTGTTGGCTGCATAAATGTCTTCTTTTGAGAAGTGTCTGTTCATCTCTTTTGCCCACTTTTTGACGGGGTTTATTTTTTTCTTGAAAATTTGTTTACGTTTTTGTAGATTCTGGGTATTAGTCCATTGTCAGGTGGGTAGATTGCAAAAATTTTCTCCCATTCTTGTAGGTAGCCTGTTCACTCTGATGGTAGTTTCTTTTGCTGTGCAGAAGCTCTTTAGTTTAATTAGATCCCATTTGTCAATTTTGGCTTTTGTTGCCATTGCTTTTGGTGTTTTAGTCATGAAGTCCTTGCCCATGTCTATGTCCTGAATGGTATTGCCTTGGTTTTCTTCTAGTGCTTTTATGGCTTTGATCTAACATTTAAGTCTTTAATCCATCTTGAATTAATTTTTGTATAAGGTGTAAGGAAGGGATCCAGTTTCGGCTTTCTACATATGGCTAGCCAGTTTTCCCAGCACCATTTATTAAATAGGGAATCCTTCTCCTGTTCCTTGTTTTTGTCAGGTTTGTTAAAGATCAGATGGTTGTAGATGTATAATGTTATTTCTGAGGCCTCTGTTCTGTTCCATTGGTCTATCTCTCTGTTTTGGTACCAGTACCATGCTGTTTTAGTTACTGTAGCCTTGTAGTATAGTTTGAAGTCAGGTAGCATGCCTCCCACTTTGTTCTTTTTGCTTAGGATTGCCTTGGCAATGCAGACTCTTTTCTTGCTTCCATATGAACTTTACAGGAATTTTTTCCAATTCTGTGAAGAAACTCATTGGTAGCTTGATGGAGATGGATTGAATCTATAAATTACCTTGGGCAATATGGCCATTTTCATGATATTGATTCTTCCTATCCATGAGCATGGAATGTTCTTTCATTTGTTTGTGTCCTCTTGTATTTCATTGAACAGTGGTTTGTAGTTCTCCTTGAAGAGGTCCTTCACATCCCTCGTAAGTTGGATTCCTAGGTATTTTATTCTCTTTGTAGCAATTGTGAATGGGAGTTCACTCATGATTTGGCTCTCTTTGTCTGTTATTGGCATATAGGAATGCTTGTGATTTTTGCACATTGATTTTGTATCCTGAGACTTTGCTGAAGTTGCTTATCAGCTTAAGGAGATTTGGGGCTGAGATTATGGGGTTTTCTAAATATACAATCATGTCATCTGCACACAGGGACAATTTGACTTCCTCTTTTCCTAATCAAATACCCTTTATTTCTTTCTCTTGTCTGATTGCCCTGGCCAGAACTTTCAACACTATGTTGAATAGGAGTGGTAAGAGAGGGCATCCCTGTCTTGTGCCCGTTTTCAAAGGGGATGCTTCCAGTTTTTGCCCATTCAGTATGATATTGGCTGTGGGTTTGTCATAAATAGCTCTTATTATTTTGAGATACATTCCATCAATACCTAGTTTATTGAGAGTTTTTAGCATGAAGGCTGTTGAATTTTGTTGAAGGCCTCTTCTGCATCTATTGAGATACTCATGTGGTTTTTGTCTTTGGTTCTGTTTATGTGATGGAATACATTTATTGATTTGCATATGTTGAACCAGCCTTGCATCCCAGGGATGAAGCCAGCTTGATCGTGGTGGATAAGCTTTTTGATGTGCTGCTGAATTCGGTTTGCCAGTATTTTATTGAGGAATTTTGCATCGATGTTCATCAGCGATATTGGTCTAAACTTCTCTTTTTGTTGTGTCTCTGCCAGGCTTTGGTGTCAGGATGATGCTGGCCTCATAAAATGAGTTAGGAAGGATTCCCTCTTTTTCTATTGATTGGAATAGTTTCAGAAGGAATGGTACCAACTCCTCTTTGTACCTCTGGTAGAATTTTGCTGTGAATCCATCTGGTCCTGGACTTTTTGATTGGTAGGCTATTATTGCCTCAATTTCAGAGCCTGTTATTGGTCTCTTCAGGGACTTAACTTCTTCCTGGTTTAATCTTGGGAGGGTGTATGTGTCCAGGAATTGATCCATTTCTTCTAGATTTTCTAGTTTATTTGCATAGAGGTGTTTATAGTATTCTCTGATGGTAATTTGTATTTCTGTGGGATCGGGGGTGATATCCCCTTTATCATTTTTTTATTACATCTGTTTGATTCTTCTCTTTTCTTCTGTATTAGTCTTGCTAGCAGTCTATCAATTTTGTTGATCTTTTCAAAAAACCAGCTCCTGGGTTCATTGATTTTTTTTTTTTTTTTTTTTTGAAGGGTTTTTTGTGTCTCTATCTCCTTCAGTTCTGCTCTGATCTTAGTTATTTCTTGCCTTCTGCTAGCTTTTGAATTTGTTTGCTCTTGCTTCTCTAGTTATTTTCTTTGTGATGTTAGGGTGTCAGTTTTAGATCTTTTCTGCTTTCTCTTGTGGGCATTTAGTGCTATAAATTTGCCTCTACACACTGCTTTAAATGTGTTCCAGAGATTCTAGTATGTTGTATCTTTGTTCTCATTGGCTTCAAAGAACATCTTTATTTCTGCCTTCATTTCATTATTTACCCAGTAGTCATTCAGGAGCAAGTTGTTCAGTTTCCATGTAGTTGTGCAGCTTTGAGTGAGTTTCTTAGTCCTGAGTTCTAATTTGATTGCACTGTGGTCTGAGAGACAGTTTGTTGTGATTTCTGTTCTTTTACGTTTGCTGAGGAGTGCTTTACTTCCAACTATGTGGTCAATTTTGGAATAAGTGTGATATGCTGAGAAGAATGTATATTCTTTTGATTTGGGGTGGAGAGTTCTGTAGATGTCTATTAGGTCGGCTTGGTGCAGAGCTGAGTTCAAGTCCTGGATATCCTTGTTAACCTTCTGTCTCATTGATCTAATATTGACAGTGGGGTGTTAAAGTCTCCCATTATTATTGTGTGGAAGTCTTAAGTCTCTTTGTAGGTCTCTAAGGACTTGCTTTATGAATCTGGGTGCTCCTGTATTGGGTGCATATATATTTAGGGTAGTTAGCTCTTCCTGTTGAATTGATCCCTTTACCATTATGTGATGGCCGCCTTTGTCTCTTTTGATCTTTGTTGCTTTAAAGTCTGTTTTATCAGAGACTAGGATTGCAACCCCTGCTTTTTTTCTTTTGCTTTCCATTTGCTTGGTAAATTTTCCTCCATCCCTTTATTTTGAGCCTTTGGATTCCTCTTCTCAAGGAGTATCTTTGTGATATTCTCTGTATTTCCTGATTTGAATGTTGGCCTGCCTTCCTAGGTTGGGGAAGTTCTCCTGGATAATATCCTGCACAGTGTTTTTCAGCTTGGTTATGTTCTCCCCATAACTTTCAGGTATACCAATGAAACGTAGATTTGGTCTTTTCACATAGTCCCATATTTCTTGGAGGCTTTGCTCGTTTCTTTTTACTCTTTTTTGTCTAAACTTCTTTTCTCACTTCATTTCATTCATTTGATCTTCAATCACTGATACCCTTTCTTCCACTTGATCAAATCAGCTACTGAAGCTTGTGCATGAGTCATGTAGTTCTCATGCCATGATTTGCAGCTCCATCAGGTCATTTAAGGTCTTTTCTATACTGGTTATTCTAGTTAGCCATTCGTCTAATCTTTTTTCAGGGATTTTAGCTTTCTTGCGATGGGTTCGAACATCCTCCTTTAGCTTGGAGAAGTTTGTTATTACCAACTTTGTGAAGCCTACTTCTGTCAACTCATCAAAGTCATTCTCCATCCAGCTTTTTTCTGTTGCTGGCAAGGAGTTGCGATCCTTTAAAGGAGAAGAAGTGCTCTGGTTTTTAGGATTTTCAGCTTTTCTGTTCTGGTTTCTCACCATCTTTGTGGTTTATCTACCTTTGGTCTTTGATGATGGTGACCTACAGATGGGGTTTTGGTGTGGATGTCCTTTTTGTTGATGTTGATGCTATTCCTTTCTGTTTTGTAGTTTTCCTTCTGAGAGTCAGGTCCCTCAGCTCCAGATCTGTTGGAGTTTGCTGGAGTTCCACTCCAGACCCTGTTTGCCTGGGTATCACCAGCAGAGGCCGCAGAACAGCAAATATTACTGCCTGATCCTTCCTCTGAAAGCTTCATCTCAGAGGGGCACTTGGCTGTATGAGGTGTCAGTTGACCCCTACTGGGAGGTGTCTGCCAGTTAGACTACACGGGGGTCAGGGACCCACTTGAGGAGGCAGTCTGTCCGTTTTCAGAGCTCAGACACCGTACTGGGGGAACCACTGCTCTCTTCAGAGCTGTCAGACAGGGATGTTTAAGTCTGTAGAAGTTTCTGCTGCCTTTTGTTCAGCTGTGCCCTGCCCCCAGAGATGGAGTCTATAGAGGCAGGCAGGCCTCATTGAGCTATGGTGGGCTCCACCCAGTTTGAGCTTCCTGGCTGCTTTGTTTACCTACTCAAGCCTCAGCAATGGTGGACGCCCCTCCCTCAACTAAGCTGCGGCCTTGCAGCTCGATCTCTGACTGCTACACAGCAGTGAGCAAGGCTCTGTGGGAGTGGGACCCACTGATCTTGGCATGGGATATAATCTCCTGGTGTGCCGTTCGCTAAGACCGTTGGAAAAGTGCCGTATTAGGGTGGGAGTGCCCCGATTTTCCAGCTACAGTCTATCATGGCTTCCTTTGGCTAGGAAAGGGAATTCCCCAACCCCTTGAGCTTCCTGGGTGAGGTGACACCCTGGCCTGCTTCGGCTCACCCTCTGTGGGCTGCATCCACTGTCTCCCCAGTCCCAGTGAGATGACCCAGGCACCTCAGTTGGAAATGCAGAAATCACCTATCTTCTGTGTCGATCACGCTGGGAGCTGCAGACTGGAGCTGTTCCTATTCGGCCATCTTGGAACCGTACCGCATGTTTGAGTTGAGGCTTTTTTTTGAGGAAACATTAGGCATTTGATGTGGGGGTGACCACCCGGTTCACATAGGGTTCTCCTCTGCACTTGGCTCAAATGAGATCTCAGCTGACGCTGAAGTCAGGGAAAGGCTGAACCCATCTCCTGTATTACTCCCTGGTTTCCTTCCAGAGAAAAACTCCTATTCTCTGTTGTCATCTTTGAAGTCCTGGTGGGGAAGGCAGCAGGTCTTCTGGAGCTCCTCTTTAAACAGACTTAGGCAGAGGAGAGGCCTCCACCCCGCCTCGGCATGCACAAACCTATTAGCACTCTGGTGCCCTGCCAAGGTGGTTTTTTTGGCCCAAACGTGACTGCACATGATCCCATTCTTTCTGGCAGTGAAGCCCAGCAGGATTGACTTGGGCAGCAGCCTAGTTGGTAGTGTGTTTGAACATGGAGAGCACCCTTGAAAAAGAATGTTTTCCAGGAAAGGTGTAGCAGTAAAAAGGACATTTCCCAGCGAGATAGGCTCTGGGTCAGTCACAGGAGATCCTTGTTGGAATCTTTCAATGAGGAAGCGCGGATGGAGCATCTGCTTCTGCTTGTGATGAGAGTGAGAGCGGGAAGGTGGTGGGTGAGGGAAGACCAGCCCTGGAGAAACTGGTAGGAGGGGAGCTCAGGCGGAACAAAGCCAGTGCTGCAACTCAGAGGCCAGCCAGGTGTTCCAAGCACAGAGAAAGGGCTGGCAAGACTCTGGGTGGCGGGGGGATGGTGTGGACATGCAGGTGATATTTGAGCTGTACCTGGAGGATGACTAATTTTCAGAGTGACAGAGAGGGTTTCAGGTTGAGGGAAGAGAAAGAGCAAAGGTGTGAAGTTGAGTGGTGTGTTTGGGAATGGTGAATTTTTTAGAAACCTGGGACTTCTGAGGGGTGAGGCCGGAGATAAGGGAAGGAGGTGCTTAGGGGGACTTCAGCACGCTAAGGGTTTGAGAGTGGTTCTTGGCACGTTATCTTAAACTTTTAAAACATTTCATTGTGGACTGGGCTGTAAATCTGTTAGCTTCACATAAAGAGAACACCTGAGATAGTGGTGGTAAACCGGGTGCATCTAGTACCTTGCTTAAGAGCAGGTGCTTCTCAGTTGATGTCCTGCCTCAGCTTGGACAGTGAGCATCTGAGGAAGGAATGAATTCTCTTGTTTTTGCCAACCCTCTGGCCACTCTGCTTTTACTGGGCTTGACAGTATGTACATGTGATGTCTTTTTCTTCATTACTGCTGCTTTGGAATTTTCAGGGACGTCAGAGCTGGTGTTTATAAACTCTGTGCCTCTTGTCTCATAGGGAAGAGTGCTGACAGGTTTTCTTTTTTCCAGTTCTCTTGCCGGCTTTCTATGGTCAACTTGTTTGGAGGAACTTATGGGCACCCCTGAGTGAGGGAGACAACCACTCTCTGTTGCAAGCAAGTGGCGTGTGGAGTGAGGAGAGTTGAGACCAGGGATGTGCTCATAGGGAATCCATGCTTTGACAGGCCAGGTATTCAAGATATGTTATTCTTGGAAAATTTTGAGGGCTTTGAAAGTAAATCAGATTTCTTCAGAGAAACTTAAATCGTTATCTTACTATGTTAAAGCACTCTTACTAATAACATGCGTGCTTTAGTATGCTCTTTTGAAGCTTTTCTAAGATTATTGACTTGTGCCCATTTTAGAATGCTGGGTCCCTTTGTTATGGCATCTAGAGCAGTACTTTTCCATTGAAAACATTTAATATATGTTGACTGAATGGCTTACTATCTTTATTTACAGTTTAAGTACAATTGTCAGACATGTAACTGATAAAATTTTCACATTTTTAATAAAGTCAGACTGGCTGTGTAATCTGTATCATTTTCATTCTCCTACCCTTCACTCCCCATGAAAACTTCGTAAAGTTTAATGACAAGGCTCCTTATAGCTCCTAGAAGACAGACAAATAAGGGAACATTTACAGGCTGCCTTACCTCAAATGCTCTTCATACATTGGCTTTTTAGGGTCATGTCAGTTAAAGCTGCATAGGCTCTGCCTCATGCCCGTTCTGCAGACTATTATTCTGAGTTGTCATCCCTCTTCTTCCCCTGGGTTTCAAGGAGGATTTTCTAGTTGTGTGTGGCTTTGGGAACTTGAGGAAACTTGCTAACCATGTGCTGAGATCTCCCTGTACTGTAGTCTTATGTGTAAGTTGTGAAACAGAAATGCCTACTTTAATGCCAGGAATGATGGCTCTCGCCAGTAATCCGAGCACTTTGGGAGGTTGAGGTGGAAGGATCACTTGAGTCCAGCCTGGGCAACACAGCGAGACTTCATCTCTACCAAACCAAACAGAACAAAACAAAAATGGCTGTGTTATGGTGGCATGCACCTGTAGTCCCAACTACTCAGGAGGCTGAGGTAGGAGGATCGCTTGAGCCCAGGAGATTGAGGCTACAGTGAGCTCTGATGGCGCCACTGTACTCCAGCCTGGGAGACAGCATGAAACCCTGTCTTAAAACTATTTCAAGAGGTTTGGTGAGGCTGGAGGCCCCTAATGTATACGATCTTTGTTCTAGTCATCTTTTTATTTGCATTCTGTCTCCAATGTGTAGAATGTAGTAGGATTCAGATATTCCCTCCTTTAAGAAAGAGAATTGGCTGAGAATGGCGTCTCCAATCCCATCTTAAGTGAGCACAGCTTGGAAGACTGTGGCCATTTATGCCCAGCCTTGCACAGTGAAGGCAGCGAGCAGGAGTCCCCAAGACATCCAGGACCAAATGACTGACTGGGGGCGTTAAAGACACTGACCCAGCTCCCTTCTCTGTGGGTGTTGGAAATACTGCTCCAAGGGAATGGGAGTCAAGGTTAAAGGAGCTTCCAAATTGCTGTGAGTTCTTGAAATGTCTGAGATGTGCCCGTTGTACTCGGCCATCTGTTTTGTGTGACTTGCCAGCAGGATTTCATTTTCTGCAGTCACTTCTTCTGCCACACCCTGCTATCCATGAGGAATGCAGTGGCCACATTGCTCCCCAGAACTTTGGGGGATCCTGCCAAAAGGCAGAGCTTCTCCACAGGGGCAGGGCAGAAGAGTACTTACCGCAATTCCTGTGAAGCTTTAAAAATTAGGATACTGGGACTCACTTGAGGTGTGTTGAACTAGAATTTGGGGGAGGAGGAGTCCCTGCTATGTTGTTGTTGTCTTTTTAAAGCTCCACAAGAGGTGATAGTGTATATCATGAAGTAAGATAGCCACATATGGGCCAGGCACGGTGGCTCACACCTGTAATCCTAGCACTTTGAGAGGCTGAGGCGGGCAGATTGCCTGAGCTCAGGAGTTTAAGACCAGCCTGGGCAACATGGTGAAACCCTGTCTGTACTAAAAATACAAAAAAATTAGTCAGGCATAGTGGCACATGCCTGTAGTCCCAGCTACTCGGGAGGCTGAGGCATGAGAATTGCCTGAACTCGGGAGGCGGAGATTGTAGTGTGCTGAGATTGTACCACTGCACTCCAACCTGGGCAACAGAGTGAGATTCTGTCTCATAAATAAATAAAATTAAGATAGCCACATATGATAAAGAGTTTAAAGGATACATAAAATTAGTTACCAGAAGATCTGAAGAAATTGCCGGCTTAAATTCAGTGATGCGTACAAAGAGTGAGTAGTAGTTTTAGAGGAACATATTTCAGAAGCCTCAGATCTTCGAATTTTTTTGCTGTATATTAATGACAATTCTATAATAGTCATTAATATTTGAGATATTTAACTTTTGAAAAATATTTGTGTGCAGAGTAAACTTAAAAACCTCTTTCTTAGCCAAGCAGATGTTTAGGGGAACTTTTTTGAATTCCACTGACCTGTTTAACCAGTTGACACTGCCAACCCAAACATTCTGTTGTGCCATAATTCATATTGTAAAATCATTTTATATTTTTCACTTAAAATTGCATGCGATAGCGTTTTCTATTCTAACATGACAAAGAACAAGAAAAATGACATGGAAGAGGAATTTACTAAATTCAACAAGAGTTAAGGCTTACTGAGAAATCCAGGCAGAAATCTGCTTAAATGGAATTTTACAAGAGATTTGCATATTGAAACCAAGCCTTTCTTCCTGTGGTAACACGTTTCTCAAAGTAACATTGAAATAGCAATTTAAGTGTATTGGCCATAGAGATTTATCAGAAAGGAAATTTATTTAGAAAGTTGTTTCTCCCCACCTTTAGTTTTTGTTTGGCAGAGAATTCACTAATTTTTCTCCTTACCTGGGACCAACTTTAGAAAGTAGATAGGAACTTAATAGCAAAGATCATGTTAAATGGTTTTGTGGTTTTAGACTGCATCTTTCTTTTGCAAATTCCTTTTCTGTGAAAGAAAACCTTGCAACCCATTGCTATTTGACATTTTATTAATTTGGTCGGTTTGAGCGAGAATGGTGAGTTTCAGTTTTGAAGTTAAAGAATTTTACAATTTAGGAGGGACTGACCCTACAGATGGCCTATCTCCTGGTTTCCTTGGCCTCAATGGAAACTGCCCTTGTTGATGTTCCAGATGGCCTCTGATCATTGAACCCTGTTGTCACTTGTTAGTCCTTGACATGACTTTTCCCGTAGTATTGGATTCTACTGATCACTCCTCATCAAAGCTTTCTCTTCTGGGTTCCTATGCACCATTCTTTTCTCTTTTTCTTGAGATAGGGTCTGGCTTTGTCACCCAAGCTGGAGTGCAGCGGCACAATCTCGGCTCACTGCAACCTCTGCCTCCTTGGGCTCAAGCGACGCTCCCACCTCAGCTGGTCAAATAGCTAGGAGTACAGGCGTTAGCCACCAGACCTGGCTAATTTTTTTTTGTATTTTTTATGGAAACAGGTTTTCACCATGTTACTCAGGCTGGTCTCAAAACTCCTGAGTTCCAGCGATCCACCTGCCTCGGCCTCCCCAAAATGCTGAGATTACAGGCATGAGCCATGGTGCCCGGCCCCTTTGCACCATACTCGACTGCTTTGTTTTTGCTTCTTTAATTTCCTCTTAGGTCCTGCTGTATCTGCCCTTATGTTCCTGGTTCATCCTTGGTGGTTTTCTTTTAGTCTGCTCAGCCTTTCTGGGGGAGACCTCAATAATTCTGTGGCTTCAGCCACCACCCACACTTCAATGGACCCCCCAGGTCTCTCTGAATTCATCCTCCTCTTAGACAATCTTTTGGACATTTCTGCTTGGATGACTCATAGGTACTTTTAACTCAGGATATCCAAACTGAACTCATTTCCCCCCCAGTTATTGCCTGCTTCCTGCTCCCCACTCCAAACCACTCACCCCATGCTTGTCTGCTTTTCCCATTTTGGTCATTGGCACTACTTTCTACCCTGTCACTCAAGCCAGAAAATTTGTGACTCATCCTTCAGCCCTCCCTCAGCCCCATTTTAAAATTGCTGATTACATTTTATCTTAATTTCCTAAATAAAGAAGGAAAAGGCAAACTTAAGTCATTCCACTGTGAAAGGAAAATATCTTGGGCCCCCAAATCGCTAAAGCTAAAAGAAAATTCAAGCTGGGAACTACTTAGGGCAAACCTGCCTCTCATTCTATTCAAAGTAATCCCTCTGCTCACTGAGATAAATGCACATCTGATTGCCTCCTTTGGAAAAGCTAATCAGAAACTCAAAAGAATGCAACCATTGGTCTCCCACCTACCCGTGACCTGGCAGCCCCCCCCCCCCCCATTTCCAGTCGTCCTGCCTTTCCAGACCGAACCAATGTTCATTTTACATATACTGATTGATGTCTCCTGTCTCCCTGAAATGTATAAAACCAAGCTGTGCTCTGACCACTTTGGGCACATGTCATCAGGACCTCCTGAGGCTGTTTGAAGGGTGTGCATCGTCAACCTTGGCAGAATAAACTTTCTAAATTAACTGAGACCTGTCTCCAATTTTGGGACTTCACTCCACTAACATTTAATTGTAAATGTTTAAAACTTATCACTGGGCCTATATAAACAGGTGTAATAATACAACACATTAGTGACCATTTCTATAATACACATTTCATGCTAGATATAGTCCTACAAACTTGTCATGTTTTATTTCTGATTTTTTCACAGCTATTCTGAGGTATGTCATCTTTGTTACAAGTGAGGAATCTAGGGTCAGAGAGCTTACATCCAGGCCCAGGGGCACAGGTCCAGGAAAGCATGGTATAGTTGGGATTTAGACCACACGGGCTGGTGTTGGTTGACCTGACCCCAACACCTTTGCCTTTGGTATCATGCCACCTTGTTTTGAGTTGTTTCCATAACGCCACAGCACTGTTGTAGATATCTGGCAAGCAGATTGACTTTGGGTAGCAGTAACTGGTCTTGTTCATATCTGAATCTGTTAATGTATATTTTTTCTTATAATCAGTGGTAAAGACATGACTCTTGATGGTCCATGTCATCTGTGGCTTCATCTAGATACCAGTCCTGGCTCTTCCATGAACTGTCTATTAGCTGAGTTGCCTGAGACAAGGACAGTAGGATCATACTGCTTGCCCTCTCAGAGTTTTTATGAGAAGGAAATGGATTGCTGTACAGGGAAGTGCTTTCAAATTCAGGGCATTTTTGAAAAGTTGTGTTCAATTGTGGGACTTGATCATTTGCTGGCTTACACAAGCCCTCTTTTTTAATAAACGATAATGTGAACATAGAAATTATCCTGGATTTCTGATGTTGATGCTGATCGTTCTTGCACAGGCAGAAAAGGCAAGAAACAACCTTGTTTTTATAGCACATATAGACCTAAATTTTATTAGTCCTTAGTAAAACTAGTTTAGAACAGGTAAGGATATGATCTACAAAAATCATACAGAACCTTTTTGGGTATAGGCGGGTGAAGGAAAGCAGAGTCTACTGAAGTTTTTTGTAGAGATGGGCTCTTGCTATGTTGCCCAGGCTGGTCTTGAACTCTTGGCCTCAAGTCATTCTCCCACCTTGGCCTCCCAAAGTGCCGGGATTACAGGCATGAGCCACCACAATTGGCCCTCTTTATTCTGTTAAATTGCTCTTGGGAGCATGGATGGACTTTTGTGCTGTACCACAGTGAACTGTAAATTGAGACCTGGCTATTCTGTATTTTGTTTCCTCATAGGTCCCTCCTTTGGCCCTGTTCTGAAAAGGAAATGCTCCTTTTTCTTCATAGGTCTCCCTCTTCCATCATATTTGGTTTTTAAAGTGTGTCTAAGGAGAGGGCCCTTTTAATACATATATAAACCCAATCTATTGTGGAATTTAGAAATTGTGTAACTTTGAAAGTCTTGGGTTTTTTTTGTTTTGTTTTGTTTTGTTTTAACGAAATTGCCCTGTAAATTTGGGGACAGTGCTGTGTATTTTGCAGAATTGTTTTGACTGAACTTGACAGACTATGGAGCACAGTAGGTCCTTGGCAGGTGGTAGCCCTTCCCATCCAAACTTACTTATCAGAGGCCTAAATGTTCAGATTTTAAAAGGGTTACACTGGTTTGTGTTAAGATTCAAGAAGAATTTATGTAAGTGTTGAGAAAGGGAGGGAGGAGGGTGTATGACAGCAGTGGTTCCTGGGAGTGTGCGCCATCAGGGACTGCTTCATCAGCAGCAGGAGAGCTGTACCCCAGACCTAAAGAACCGAATTCCAGGGTGGGGTCCAGCAGCCTGCCCCTTAACAAGTCCCCCGGGTAACTCTGTTACACTTAACTGGCCTAATGTTACAGATTTCAGCCTGAAGTCCACCAGAGGGATAGTGAGGACCTCCCCAGAATGGTGGAAGCAAATGGAGAGGAGCTGGGACTGGTGAGATAGAGCCCTCTTTGGCTGTCTACCAGACAAGGAAGGGAGGCCATGAGAAGGAGGAGGGGCTTTAAGTTTGGTGAACTAAAAAGGATGGTGCTTTATCAGCAGGAACCTGGACCCAGACTAGTGAGTGGGTTTTGGAAGTAGGGAGAGGAAGATGGGTTTAGTTTTGGACGTGTTGAGGTATGTGTAGCCAGGGTTGATGACAGCAAGTTGGAAATAAAGTTGTGTAACTGTAGCACAGATAAAGAATGGAGAAACAGATATGTGACTTGCCTACATAGAGGCAGCAGTTGAAGTGAGTATTCTGGCCATTTTTCCAAGGGTGATAGCACAGAGAAACGAGAGCCAAGAATAGACTGATGTGGGATTGGGTGCTTGGGAGTACAGCATTTGTTTCTCTTTCAGAAGAATAAGTGAAAATGCTTAGGAATACATAGTGACATGTTTTTTTGTTTAAGAGCCTCACTCTGTTGCCTAGGCGCAAGTGCAGTGGCATGATGAGAGCTCATTGCAGCCTCGAACACCTGGGCTCAGATGTCCCACCTCAGTCCCCCAAAGTGCTGTGACTACAGGCATATGCCACCTCACCCAGCTAATTAAAAAAATTTTTTTTTTTTTTGTAGAAACAAAGTCTCACTGCTGGTCTCAAATTCCTGGACTCAAGTGATCCTCCTACCTTGGCCTCCCAAAGTGTTGATTACAGGCGTGAGCCACCACACCCAGCCTGTGATACCGTTTTAAATTAAACCAGGTTATCAGAACAGCATTGCAGTTTTGCCATTTACCTTTAGGCCCCATGCTGTGTAACAGAGACTTGTTCTTGGATGTCATTTTATCTGGAAATCCAAGGCCAAGGCATGGTTTTAGTGCCTGTCTTTCCTCCAGAGGAAGAAGTGGAATGAGGTGTTAAGAGCTAAGGTGTGACCTTAGAGCAGGCTACTGAGATTCTCTAGGTCTCAATTTCCTTATCTGTCAAAAGAGGATAATTATAGTTCCCACCTGGTGGTTGTGAGGACTAAACAGGAGGATGTCTGTGAAATAAGTATCTCTACTTCTGCCATTGCTTTTGTGGTTGGTTGCTGGATTTGTGAAGTAAAGGCCGTCCGTTTGTATTAATAAATCTTCCATTTGTATTGATTTACAATATCAATGAGAATTATAAAAAGTGATGTCAATTGGAGATGAATGCAGTTTTATTTTTAGTGAATTATCAGTACATTGAAATATGGGCTTTATTAGGTTTGTGAGAAGGCAAAAGAGTTGGCTTGAGAAGTTTTACAGCATAAAAACAAGAATCAGATATTTTAAAAATTATTTTATATCCAGCTTTGTTGCAGACTCACATATTTTGCTGTACCAGGAAGATGTTTTGCTGAGACCATGAAAACTTAGTACATCTGTGCAACATCTTCATTATATCTAGAACAATTTTACATTCACTGTCTCTAATTCAAAGCCATTCAAGAAACATGTGTCTTGTTTTCCACTGGGTTCTAATTGGGCTGTTTTTCCTTAGTGGGAGACATTTGGACCACACACTTACATTTAGGAAATAACTTGGTAACTGGGCTACATGTGCAAGAGTGTATAAAGAACGGTCTCAGTGTGGAAAAAGCAGCTTCTGCAACTCCCTTTTCCTCCCCAAGAAAAGTAAGCTGTGTGTATGTGTGTGTGCATGTGTTTTCTGTGCTGCTTCACAATAGTGAGTTTTGTTCTTTAGGTCTGAGAGATGTTTCATACTGTCTGTGTTAATAGAAGTGGTGACAGAATCAGTGATCAGAGGTTTCATTGCAGAGTTACTAAGAGCTTTAATTGAACCTTTCACTGGGTTTTAGAGGAAAAACATCTGATGTTCATACATGGCACATAACATACCTTCAAGTATAAGGCTTGAAAACTTCATAGGTTTGATTAGTTTTATGGGATCCCTACAAGTAACATGTCATCTCCACCCATAGGAATTAACTCTAATTCCAAATTTAGTTGAAGTGGTGTTCTCTGTGTGTGTGTGTGTGTGTGTGTGTGTGTGTGTGTGTGTGTGTGTGTTAGCTTGCTGTTGGGTTGGGTTTGAATGCTTTCAGTTTAGTTGAGAACTACCACCCCAGCTCTTCCAGAACTGCACGAGGCTTGCACCATTCTGGGAAGTTTGGCTGCTGCCACAGCTGAAATACTGAGCCAGACTTAGGTTATTTTATTAGTCTAGAAAGAGTATTGCGCTCTTGCAGCTGTTCCTAACCATGAAAACAAAAACCATCTCGGTTACCCAGGATCCATGAGAAATTGGCAATGGCCCAGTTTACATCCATGTATTTTGGACTCTGAATTATATTTATCTTCCTACGGGCATCCCCTGATTTAGGGCATGCAGCTGGGGAATGACCTGTGACTGTATGAGGCAGTGGGGGCGGGAGAGGCCAAGCCTTGGGTACCACATTCACTAGGAAGCCTGATCCAGTTAACCAAAACACTGCAGTTTCCAGAGTACAAGTACTTTCAGAAAGAGTGAGGAGAGCACCAAGAAAACAGTACAACCAACAGCATGTATTACAAACACCTGTCTCAAATATGAAGTGTGGCGTTTTGTTTTTGTACATGGTCTCTCACAGTACATTTCTGGAGTCTTTTTCCTGTCATGTCAGGCCTGGTTTTTGTAGATAGTAATTTGGTGGCGATGGACTTTCTTGATAAATAGGGCTTTTACAGACTATCTGAAAATGAATCATGGGACTTGCCTTTAATTGCTAGCAGTGGCGTGTATGTGACATACTCCCTCCTGCTAATGTGTGCCAGTCAGTAGGTTACTGTTTAATTTTCTGAATTTTAATGGGATAATGCAGTAAGAAGGCGCTCCCCAGAAGTGGGCCCCTCAATCTTGGACTTCCCAGCTTCCAGAACTGTGAGCCAAACAGAAGTTTATAAACAAATTTCTATTGTTTATAAATTACCCTCTCCATGATATTCTGTGACAACAGTACAGTACAAAATGGACTCAGACAAGGGATCTGTAAACTTGGATGGGTGGAGAAAAACTTAACTGTATTTTCACTAACCTCTAGCCAAAATATAGCCATTGCTCCAATCATGAAAGTAGGCAACCAACCACGTAAGATCAACAGGACATGTAACTTTGTCACTTGGAAATTAACTGATTTTTGTATCACGTTGTGGAAATAATTTACAATACATTTATGCCCATCACTGCTTTAAAAACTGCAGTAGTTATAAAACCTGCTGCTGTGTCTTCTTTATGCGTTAAGCACGCTTTGGTATATCAGGTTTGCTTTTTAAACATTTTGCTATCTGTGTTTCAATATAATTAGTTTTCTTTGTAATAAGACTTTCTACTTAAAAATCATTCAGAAACACTCTGAAGGTACAGATTGCTAAAGCCATCCATGGCACTTAAAAGGTTACAGATTCGTGCCTTGGATATGGCACCCTTGTGTCTTTCTCATCCTTGTTTGAGACTAGATTTGTTAACTTTTTTTTTTTTTTTTTAAGTCTTAACATACTTGGCCTTTGTTTTCTAGCATGACTTGTCTGTGACTTTTATCATCTGGAGCTCTGGTATTCCCCTTTTGGGGCTGTTGGAGTTAATTAAAAAATTAAGCCTTCAAGTCCAACAGAGCTTAAAGGAAAAAAAAAAAAAAGAGAGAGAGAAAAAAATAAAGCCATTGTCCATGCCCATATGCCCGTTCTCACAGGCTTCTGTGAGACTGCTTACTGCAACGAAATGTTTATGGCCAATAATGGTTTCCTTTACAAATTCCAGAGGAGAGCACAGTGATGCATATGCTGATATCATTGCTTTAGCTATGGGAAGAGATGATGCTGTGTGGCTTGTATGAATTTGATTCAGCTCTTCACTGCAGTATCACTGCAGGCATATCTTGGTTAATTTTGAACTTGATATCCAAGGTTAAAACCTCACTAAATTTATTAGACTGTGTAAAATTGCCCAGAGAAAGACATTATCATTAGGCCGTTTCTCACTGCATCCTGTCACCGTGTAACAAGCTTTATGCAATTTATTCACAAGAAATGAGGCAGTTTTCTGAGTTTTTCTTGAATACCATGGTTGCTGAGTTCTGGGTAAGTGTTAGGAATAGGAGCAGCCTTACTTGTATGACACAAAGGTGTCTGTCTCCCCAAATCCTCCACATTGGCATTCTAGCCAACTCCCAGGGTTCTCCCCCTGGGGGCTAATGAACTCAAGAGCTTGCCCATTTTGGTGTGTGTTCTGTTGCATGGTACCTCCAGGTCACACGTGGACGACACTGTAGTTTGAAATAACTGATTACTCGGGGACTGTACTGTAGATGTCTCTGAATGGAGGCAGTTTTTTTTTTTTTTTTTTTTTCCAGGATAGATTTGCAGCATGGGATGCTGCTCTAGGAGTGAAGTGTGTGTGAGCATGTGTGTGTTTGGCCAAAGCCAATTTATTTTTTCCACCTGTTGAGCAGCTTTGCCTTTGTTTGACTCTCACCACTCCCTGGGGGCTGGTCTCTCTTCTTTTCAACTGAAAGGGGAGGCCTACTAGACTGACCGCATGGTCAGCCTGGGGGTCCAGACTGCCTGGATGCACGCTGAGCTGTGTGACCTTGGGCAGGTCACTAGCTTGTCTGTGCCTCTGTGGAATGGAGATTAACAGTACCTTCCTCAGATGGTGGTTGTGAGGATTTAATGAGTACATGCATGCTAAGTGCTTAGAACAGGGCCAGGCATATGGTTAGTGGTAAATAAGGGTTGCTGGCTGCACATTAGAATCACCTGGTGGAGTTTTAAAACCCTGCGTGGGTATTGAGAACTCCAATCCAAATGAAATTAGGGCCTGGGGAGGTTATAACCTTGTTCAGCAAGTCATTGCATGTCACTAATGAGTGGAGGAGTTTTTTTTGATGTCTTATGTTCTGGGCATTAAGTGAAAGATCCATCTGTCAGCTACATGAGCAAGAGATCGTTCTGTGATGAATAGCTGCCTTTCACAGGCATCTTTGAGGCTGTCTGACCCTTCACTTTGAGGCCAGATCTAGTGCAATTTAAAAATTTTAATTTCCTTAGGTTTATAATACCAGATTTCATTCGGCTGGCACTGATTGATTGAGTGCCTTTTAACACTTTTTGAAAATGTCTTCAAGGTCTCTTCTCTTTCTGTAGTAAAAGCTTATCACTCATATAGTGACCTCCTCTGAGGGGTTCCTTTTTCATCTGTGATGATGGTTTATTATGTACTGTGATTACAGTGGTCTTAGGAACAAGAAAGTTTCCCCCTTAAAAATTATAATGCCTACAGGTGGAAGAGACCTGAAATGATCCAGTCCAACAGGAAAGGGAACAGTATTCTTGGTGAAATAACAACGTGTCCAGAATCACTTTGTATACATAATGCCTCTACCTGTATTCTGAGTTGTAATTGCACATCAGGAAGGTGGGCAGTGTAAGTTGGGGATTGTAGCTCTGTTGTATTGACACAAGTGGGAAACCACAGGAAGGAGAAAGGAAAAGAGAAGAGAATGTAATTCTGAGTGTGGTAGTTGTGGAGCTAACTGCCATAAGGATTGGGACTTGGGTTTCCAGTTACACAAGAAAATACCCTATGGCCCTAGCCACGCCTTCCACAGAGTTATGTAAGAGGAGGAGACCACACTCAGACCATGGTTCATACTCAAACCCCAGGTGGTTCTCCAGGAGCTTTTTAGCTGCGTGGCTACTGGGGCCCTGAGGTGATGCTGGTGTCCATAACTGCTACACTTTCATCCTCATGCAAAGCCTCCCTTTCTTTGAGGCATGTATTCTGTGCTGTCCTCATCACCTCCCTATTCCCCCTACCCCCAAGTTCATTGAGGACTTTGGAGGGAGCTGTTTAGTGCCTGAGATTTCAAGTCAGGCCTGACTCACATCACAGATTTGCCTTTACTAATCCTGTGGGCTTTATCATTGTCTGGAATTGTTCCACATCCAAAATTTAAAAATTGATTAAAAAGAACCAGACTCTTTTCAACTTCCCCATTCATTTATTCTGACTGTGTTTGTTCTTTGATCTCTTTGAGACACCATACTTTTTCTCTCTGGCTATCCTGCCTCTCAGGGCTTCATCCACTTCCTGACTAGCCTTGATTCCACAGCACACCACTCTGAGCACTCCTGTACTGGCCCCTGCACTGTGAACTCCTGATCATTGATCAGATCCTGCATTCACTGGACCATTCCTGGATAGTTCTTGGGGCTGAGCATCAGAGGAGGGAATTGCACAGCACAGCTTATTTATTTATTTATTTAATTATTTTAGCCCAAGTGCTATTTATTTAAAAGAGCAAAAAAGAGTGGAGGCCTTCTAGGGACAGGATGAAACAAAACAAGCAGTGCAAGTCTGCCTCTAGCTCAGCATAAAAGCTTGTTGCCCCACTGGGCCATCTTGTTGATGGGCATCTTGGAGAAGCAGTCAGACTGCATTGTAGGCAGCAGTTTTCTCCAAAACCTCGAAAGGGCACATGAAAGCCTTCAGATGTGGGAACTCATCCAGGCACTTGGGCTCAAACATGCGGTTCTGATCCAGGACGTCATAGATGGGAAAATCCACAAAGGTGAGCTTTCCCTTGCAAACCGTGAGAATTTCTCCCAGGAACATGGAGAATTGTTTCAGTTGTTCAGGTAGCTGTTCCAAGTACTGAGGTTTCAGTACCGTGTGTGTTTTTTGTTTTTGAGACAGAGTCTCGTTCTGTCACCCAGGCTGGAGTGCAGTGGTGTGATCTCGGCTCACTGCAACCTCTGCTTCCCGGGTTCAAGCAATTCTCCTGCCTCAGCCTCCCAAGTAGCTGAGACTACAGGCGTGTGCCACCATGCCCGGCTGACTTTTTGTATTTTTAGTAGAGACGGGGTTTCGCCGTGTTAGTCAGGATGGTCTTGATCCTGACCTTGTGATCCGCGAGAAAAGAGAAGCCTCCCAAAGTTCTGGGATTACAGGCGTGAGCCCGGCCAGGTTTCAGTTTCTCATGGTAGGATTTGTAACAGTGCTGTATCAGTTGTGTGTGGAAATTGGTTGCTTCGTTCTCGAAAATGTCCACTTGAATCTTTTCAGTCTCACCACACATGTGCTTGCCAGCAGTGTAGCACAAGATGGCATTGCTCTGGGTGACCTTGTTCTTCCCATCCATGAAGTTGGGCAGATTAGGAAAGTCCAGGTCTAGCTTGAATATCACATCCAGCCATTGGCTTCAGTCATTGTCAGGAGTGTCCTGGCACGTGTGCCATTTCTCCTCATAGGACGTATCCATGAACTACAGGAGCAGGCAGATGGTGTGTGCCAGCCCACAAATATTCCACTAACCCAGAACCATAGATGAGTTGCACAATGTGATTTTGATGATGTTACTTGTGAGCCTTTGAGGATAGGAGCAGTTTCATAATCGGGTGTTGTGGCCTGGTCTGCAGCCTAGTTTGGATGATCAGAGCTGTTCAGCTGTCCGTTTTATTGTTTTTGGTTTTTGTGAGACTCTCCTGCTGTTGCCCAGGCTGGTTTCAAAGGCCTGGGCTCAAACGATCCTCCCAAAGTGCTGGGATTACACGTGTGAGCCACCATGCCCAGCCAGCTGTCCTTTTAATCTCTTACTTGCCTTCCTCTCATCTACAGGGCTATCCTACACCTTCACTGCACCTCTTACCTTGTTTTTACCTTGTAGAGAAAATGGAGGCATGAATGTTTTTAGCTTCCTGCTCATGTTTGTCCACATGTTGTCTTCCTCTTCTATCGGATTGCACTTGCCTTTGGGTCCCTTGTTGTTTGGCACAGGGTAGCTACGTATGAATGCTTGTAGAATGAAACGCTGCAATTGCTAACCCAACACTCATTCCTTAATTGGAAAATTAGGTTGTAACTCAATTTCTGCCACTTGCTGGTCCAGGAGAGCCAGGGCAAGTTTCTCCATTGCTCACAGCCTGTAGAAGGATATTAATTTTACTGAAAGTTATTAAAGGATAACAGTCTGTTTTTAGGTGCAATCATTCCCTTTGAGAATTATAGATTAAAATTATGTTTCTCCACAACCATTCATTGACGTTGAAATTGGAAAACACATACTTTGCTGGGGTGGGGAGCAAGGCAGGGTCTGACCATTCAGAGGCCCACAGCCTAGTGAAGGAAGCAGGTATATAAACAATTAAAACACAGCCTAGTGAAGGAAGCAGGTATATAAACAATTAAAATAAGATGAAGAAGGCTTCTAAGATGAGTTGATTCTGTGGTGTGTTTTGAAGTGGGCTTATGAAATTCTTTTGCTTTCTCTAATAGATCTAAACATCTATGTAAATACCTGGATGATATACAGTACTAGTGACAAATATATGGAGTTTTGTCTTCTAGTTAGCAGTGTTTTGCTGCTGTGGTAGGGAGGTGAGTCTCAGCTAGGGAGCACACAGGTGACAGGGAACTGAAGACAGCCTGTAAGTGAACAGGAGCTCACTGCAAGACTGAGCTCTGCCTTGCACAGTAGCCGTTGGCCTGGGAAACATCATGATTATTGCTGGAAATGCTGCCCTTTCTCAGCTCTTCCTTTTTTGAAGGAGAATGTATTGATTTCAGATTTTTGGCTACTGTCTTTGCACTTATCCCTTCTGTGTGCTTATTTGAAATACCCAAATAAAACCTACCTACAGCCAGTGCTTCTGAAAGCCTGATATTTGAGCAGATCTTACTATGTTAAATGTGCATTTTTTCATGTATACACCAAATTATTTTGACCATAAAGTTGGGAATTAGTACTTGGTACCAGAATTCTTAAATTATTAGTCCAAACTCCTTGTTGGAAAAGAATTGCTGTTGATTTTGATTTCCCTTCCATAACAACCCTGCCACTCATTTAAAGACTTTTTTTTTTTAAAGTGTTTGTTGTGTGTAATGTATATTGCTAGATGCCATGGGGGATTTGTGGAGTTCAACATTTTTCACCATAATTTTGATCTATCATCATATTAGAACAAGGCAGGGTGTAGAATTAGAGAAAAGATATCTTTTGACCATTGTAGCCTGAGAAGGCTTTATGGAGGAGATGGCGTTAGAATTTGGATTGAACAATTCCCTTTACAGGTATATAAAGATGGCTCTCGTACTTAGAAGGAAGCAACTTATTTTATCTTTTCCTCCAAAAGTGAAATTTTCTTTCTACCAAGTACTTATCAAAGTACTAATTTTCTGGCAACTTGAAATACTGGCTAAGGTAAGGTGTTTTTGTTGTTTGTTTTGTAGAAACTCTTCCCGAAACAACCTGTATGAATGTACAGAATATTTTAAATATAGGTTGAAGGTGATTTCATGACAATAGTTTCCACTTAATTTTAGTGCATCAGAACTTAAGCATTTGATTTCCAATTTCATGCCCAGAACTCTTCTAAATTCATATTACTTGTGACTGTAAATTTACTATGCTTTTTAATAACTCATACTTAAATCTGAAGTCTTTTTGCTTAGGACAAAACTATAAAGAAACTAATAGTAGAATAGAGGTTCAATTTGTAGAATGGGTTGTTGAATAAAGAATGAATGGCTGGATCTATGTGTCTTGGAGAATAAATTATAGTTTAATGTCATATTTTCCAGCTCTGCAAATTAAGAAAAATTAGGCTGGGTGCAGTACCTCATGCCTATAATCCCTGTGCTTTGGGAGGCCAAAGTAAGAGAATCACTTCAGCCCAGAAGTTTAGAGACCAGCCTGGGCAACCTAATGAGACCTCCATCTCTATTAAAAAATAATAAGCTGGGTCTGATGGTACATGCCTGTAGTCCCAGCTACTCCGGAGGCTGAGCTGGGAAGATAGCCTGAGCCTGAGAGGACAAGACTGCAGTGAATTGTCACTGTCATGGTGCCACTGCATTCCAGCCTGGGCAACAGAGTGAGACACTCTCTTTAAAAGAAGAAATATGTAAAAAAAAGAAGAACCAAAGGCCAATTCTTTACTTATCAGAATTATTTACGGGTTGTTCTAACCATCCCCCTACCCCGGCACACTTTTCTGGATGAAGCATCTGGATCCTGGAGAAGTTCCATTAGTTGTTCCCAGTGATATTGGCAAGGTCTCTGTCAATTCCTAGGATTTCTCTATTACAGTGGGGAGGTGTGAGAGAAATCCTGGAATGTCAAAAACTTATCAAGGGCTGGCTTTTCCCAGCCTCCTAGGATCTCCTAGGAATGATGAGACATGGCTCTTGCTTTCAGGAAATTTCTGTGTACAGGGTTTTCCATGAGTTTCTAGCTAACAGCTAGTGCCCTGTCTAGCAGACCTCTGTGTGTGTGTGTGGTCTCTTATACTTTGTTTTCTCTTATTTGCTTTAGTCTGTATTATCTTGTAGGCTGCTTCAGACTCAATGCTACCACTACTACTTTCTTGTGGTAAACTGTATGTTGCTAATATGAAGAACAGTTCTAAAGGTGTCATATAGAAGGCATGACTGTTAGATGAGTCAGACTAACTCGGTTTTAAGAACTTTTAAGCTCCTAACACTGAGGATGTTTTTGATGCTTAAGCAAAGAAGGAAAATTTCTTAATTATACGTACCTTAGTTTACAGAGTTTCACTTGTAAATGTTGCTACTCTGGCTTTATTATTTTTGACAAAAGCAGCATCTTCAGATAATTTTGCTTTGAGGCCAGGTGGATAGTTTGATGGGAGAAGCTCCTTCCATTAGAGCGTGCACAGAGTGTGTGTGTTTAGGTATTTGGGGTAACTGGACTGAGGTTTTAAGGTTAATTCAGATGTGGATATGAAGAGATATTGCTAAATGCAGCATTTGCCTCCTAATATCTCATTGTCTGATGTCACATGGATTTAACTGAATTTTCTTGCATTCCTTGCAAGTGTGAATATATAGGAATGTTCTTTGTCAATTATAAACTGCTATAAATGTTGGTTAATTGCTTGATTTGGAGGAAATCGTTCATCTGTGTTCATTGCAGCCTGTCAACAAATACTGAGAACAGGGTGGGTGCGAAGCCTGTGTTCTGGCTTCTGTTTGTATCTGTTAAAGAATAAACATAGTCCCTGCCCTCAGCTCCCAGATTCCACTTGAAATTGTGTAAATAGGCAGTATGGCACTCCAGAAGAGAAACATTTTGCTGCTGGTACTCTTCTGTGATCTCAGACAAGGTGGTCATGGCTCTGATATTGCCATTGTGATTACAGGCTGAAATAGATTTTGTCTTGTTTTGGAATCATCTTACTGTTTTGTCTAGGGTGCTTTTTGTTACATTTTATATGCCAACACAACATGCTGTGCAGAATTCAAATACATGATGTAGAGAGGTTGTGCCTGTCCCCAAAAACTGGGTGTGCTGAAGGAGAAATACTGGAAGTAAAAGTAAGCTTTTGTTAGTCAGTCTAACTTCTGGGGGGCTTGAAAGAAGAATCTGTGACATTTGGGAAACTTACATGTTAAATGATAGTAGAAATTTAGGTGACTTCAGACCATTGGCCTTCTCAGAGTAATGTTATCTATTCATCTTTTCTTCTCAATGAACATTACAGGAAATTTACTTCTGTTAGTCATTTTTAGTTGTGGTGACCTTTAGTTGTAGTAACCTAGAGGCTGGTCTTTCCTTTTGTTGGGGCTCAGGACAGGATACCCCCCAATATGGCACCTTGGCATATAAGAGAAACTGCAGAAGAAAGGAGGTCCCTCTGACCTCCCCTTGCCTTTCTCCCCTGAAGCATGGTCGTCAAGGAATTCTCTGACCTATCTCACGTGACAGTGAGTTGTCAGACTCTCATTCCAGAGGGGTCCTGCCCTGTACCCAGAGGACAGGAAGAATCTGGACAAGCAGGCCTTGCTGAGGGCCCCCACCCCAATTATTAGGCCTCATTCCCTTTTTGTTCAATCATGCTTCTATGTGGCTGTTCATTCTTCATTGTACTTACGCCTAAAAATTCAGTTTCCTGAGTCTCTGGATCCTCATTTCCGAAGGCTCCTGTGTGATGCAAAACTTCGGTTGAGTAAATTTGTTATGCCTTTCTCTTGTTAATCTGTCTTTTTGTTATAGGGGTGTCAGCCATGAACCTTGCCATGGGTGAGGAAAAGATACCTTTTCTCCCGTACACTCTTCCTCAAAAGTATGTAATGGAAAGAAATGACATCTGACGTTCTTCACATTTTCAAAGACTTATTCTTAAGTATTTAGGTCTAACAGTACATTTGTTCTACTTGTTGTCATAGAGGCTAAGGTTTTATGGGACAGAATTTGAGGGATTGTTTGGTCAGTATTTGAGTTATATCTGTGCCTTTGGTCTATAATATAAAGTAGTCTGGGTACAGCAGTTCACACCTGTAATCCCAGCACTTTGGGAGGCCAAGGCAGGCGGATCACCTGAAATCGGGAGTTCGAGACCAGCCTGGCCAACATGGTGAAACCCCATCTCTACTAAAAACATAAAAATTAGCTGGGCATGGTAGTAGGTACTTGTAATCACAGGTACTCAGGAGGCTGAGGCAAGAAAATCACTTGAACCCAGGAGGTGGAGGTTGTAGTGAGCTGAGGCTGTGCCACAGCACTCCAGCCTGGGCAATAAAGTGAGACTCTGTCTCAAAACAAAACACACACACACACACACACACACACACACACACATATATATATAGTAAAAAAGAACAGTATTTCTTATGTTTTATCCTGTGATACTTGTCCATAGGTACTTCCTTACACAGTATGTTGGGCTTGTCATTTAATCTGCTGAGTCTGAATTACTGTGTCAGAAAGGCTGGTTTGCATCATTTCTATTTGGTTCACGTCCACGATGGCTCAGTGTTCACCCTTTTAGGGGAAAAATGACAGTAGTTGAAGTTGCTACTGGAAGGGAAGTGTGATGATGCAGAAGAGGAGAGCCTGCTGGCTGCCTACACAGGTGGGTTTCATGGTGCCATTTCCATTGAGGAATTTACCACTGTCTTCCCTTTGGTCCTCAGAAACTCAGTATTCTCCATGTCTTAAATTGATGGTACTGGACAAAGTGACTCCCTTTAATAAAGCAAAGTTCATGAGAGCTTTTGTTGAAAGCTGGAGTACTGATTTGTTAATTTATTCTCAGAATTGTGTCTGTCAGCAAGCCAGACAGTTGTGTGAACTGGACCAGCACACTCTTTCCCCACTGTTTGCAGACTAAGAAAGGAGCCAAATTATGAGGTGCTTCTCAGTGTGAACAGAACCAGAACAAGAAGTAGTTGTATCATACCAATGTGTGACAGCACCCAGCTGCAACAGCCCAATGTGTCCATTTCCAGAATTGAATGTAGGGATATGTGTTTATAAGTGTACAGATACTGTCTGGCATGCCAGATAGTCTTCTCTGGAGTGTACTGTTGTTATTGGCCTCTATGGCCTATTCCTATAAATGCTATTTCTGACCATCCCCCTTTCGGTGGGCATAGCCTGTATGTCCATTGGTGACTATTAAGTTCCAGTTATAGGTTTATAACTGGCCAGAGACGATTGAGACTTCCAGGTGACCTTGTATAGCTCCACTCTGATCTGTGTTAATTTCAGAATTTAACTTGTTGGGAAGACTTACATTTTTCCTTTCCAGTCTAGGGGAGGGGAGGGTGGTTCCTTATTTTTGCACTCGGGTATAGTCAGTTCAAGTTGCTCTAGGTCGCAGTTTGAATAGCTTTTTTAAGAATATAAAATTTAAGCTATTTCCCTGGAGTTGCTATTTATGGAGGAAAACAGGAACTGGAAGAAGTATTATAGCAGATATTTGATAGCCTCTTTCACTTAAGACCACTGATGTGGAAGGTACATCTATCCTGAAAATAGGTGAGTGCCCCAAAATAGGAAAACAGAGTGTCTGGGATGAGATACCAAAGTCAGTGTCACCTAGTCCTTGCCCCATGGGATGCCTATTCTAAGTGGCATGGTAGGTCTACTCTAACTGGTGATGACCTGGGTGATTAATCGGGAGCAGCTCATGGATGTGGTGGGACCTGAGCTTGGTCAGTGATCCAGGTAAACATATGGCTCTGGAAGAGTTCACCAAGGATTGGTGCAAGGGACCTTGGACGAGCTTTGGTGGCATGGCTCCGTCAGTATTTTTCTCATATTTTTTAGGTAGTTTTTTCTAAATTATAAACCCCAAAGTTGGTTGGTTGAAGAATATGTCTGTGTTTACCAGGTATCTATTTATTATTAACTTTTACTGCCATTTTTTTTATACTACAATATTTTTCATTGTTTCTCTGAAGTGTGCTTGTTAACAGAAGTTTGTATATTTTCCATCGGTTCCTTGTGGAAACTATTGCTCCCTTCCAACTTTAGTGTTTGCCCTTTAGGTGAAACCTAAACTTTTTCACCAGGGTTTATTCAAGCAGCATTTTCAAAAACAGAATTAGGCTCTAAGCCATGCCCCTTCAGTATGTAAAACTTGTGTGTAAGATGATTTTACTCCGATAACCTTCAGTATGGCTTTTTCCAGATTCTGCCTAAGATACTATCTTTCTAGTGTCACTCAGTTTTGTTTGATTGTTGTTGCCCAAAGCTTTCATTGATGTGTGAGGAGAGACCGGCCTGGTGGAGGGGAGGAAGGTGGTGCTGCTGGGCTGCTGCACATTTGGATTCTGGCCCTGCAGATTTGGATTCTGGCCCTGCTGTTAATTAGCTGCGTGACCCCTGGCAAGCCAGCCTCCCTGGGTCTCTGTTTCTTCATCAGTAAAACAAAAGGCTTGGGAAAACAAATACAGGCTTGGACCAAATGATAAGAAAGGTCACCCTGCCTGCTTACGTTGTGTGATTCTGTGAATGGCAACACATTGGGGTTCCTTACCCTTCTCAACGGGTCCCACAAAACTTCTGCTTACTCTGGGGGCTGAGAGGTGGTGTGTTACACTGAGGCCATTTGAGGCATTTGTGCTAACGAGGCAAATTTGGGAGCCCTCCTACATAGGAGTTTCTCCCTTCTTGCCTCCCTTTCTCTGCTCCCCTCGCCTTCCCCATCCTCATTACTCCTCTCCCCACCCCTTTTCTTGCCTGTTCAAGAGAGACCTGCTTGCCTTCTGCTTCCCTCTCTTAGTGCATTAATAAAGGTGTGATGGGTAACACAACCCACTAAGATTGGTTACCGTCTGGGGTTGTTCAGCCATCTCATCTGAGTTAGTAGTTGGGAGAGAGAGCTTAAAGGATCCTGGCTTCATGATGAAATAATGGTCCTTTTGTCTGTCGCTTGCTGTAGAGATGGTTTCATGTTTCATCTTAGGCCTGGGTCATTGTGGTGTTTTTACAAGCTCAGTACAACCCTGCTTAAAGATACAGCCTTTTCTTTAAAGGATTTGGCCGTAGTGCCACAGGCCTGTTCTACTTACTTCTCTTCCCCATCCCAAAGTTATAACTATGTATAGTAAAAACCCACTGTAGTGTGTGCTGTTTAATTGGGTTCTCTGATCAGGGTTAAAATGTGTTCCCACTGTGTTTATTTTGCAAATGTTTGTAAGATATGCCTCATTTCATAACCTTCCAAAATGTTTTCCTTGTGATTATATAATTAGTAACACCTGTAAAACATTGCCTTTAACCATGTAGCTTCTTTCATTTTCTTTTTGATTCCATGTTCTCGTGCCACCTTTTGATGAACTGGGATTGGGAAACTGTGCCAAATATCTTGCAGTACTGTACCCAGGTTTAGCCTCATAACCTTAATTAGATGTGGAATGCTGAGAATGCACTATTGTATTTTTTTTTTTTTAGCTTTTCTAACAGTGAACTTCTAATCACTTCATTAAAAGTTATAGAACATTCCTTGTGTCTTCAACATTCAGTTTCCCGCCATAGTTTATTCATAGAAAATTAATGTAAGATTTAAGGTACTAAGGTACCTTAATATTAAGTGGTCTGTTTGTTTGAATGCAAGTTACCTCTTTTTGTCAATACCCAAGTTATATTCCAACTTTCAACGTTTAATTCCTCTTCTCTCTGTTCCTTTTCTCTTTAGAAACAAGTGTTGAAAATGTTAAAGGCAGTGCTGAAGAAGAGCCGAGAAGGAGGAAAAGGAGGCAAGAAGGAAGCAGGTTTGTGTGCAAGAATGAGCCCAGCCATGGACCGCGGGCAGTAAGCTGCTCCTCACCCCAGGCTGGATGGATTTGTTGCTTTGGCAGTGGGTCAGAGAGGGTTACCTGGGTTAGAACAAACAGTGTGCTGGAGGCTATGAGAAATGAAATGGGTCAGACATGGTGGCCCACAGCTGTAATCCTAGCATTTTGAGAGGCCGAGGCAGGAGGATTACTTGAGGCCAGGAGTTCCAAGACCAGTCTGGGCAACATAACAAGACACTTGCCTCTACAAAAAAGCTTGAAAAAATTATCTGAGTATGGTGGCACATGTGTGTAAATCATAGCTACTTGGGAGGCTCTGGCAGGAGGATCTCTTGAGCCCAGGAGTTCAAGGCTGCAGTGAGCTATGATAATACCACTGTACTCCAGCCTGGGCAACAGAGCCAGACCCTGTCTCTTAAAAAAGAAAAAGGACAGAAAACATAATTTTGAGCTTTCTTACGAGAAATGACTTTGAGAATTGAGTTTGGGTTATAACCAAATCCTTTCCCAGAGACTTGAAAGGTTCATAGTTTCAGTAGGTCATTCAGATCTGGAGGGAGTCAAAGTTAAAGACATTGAGGGATAGCAGGTGTGTTCAGGAATTTGGTTTCTAGAAATCCCATTCCCTTTCCCACGTGATTACATTTTATATGTTTGACCAACTGCTGGCTGACTGGTCCTCATCTTTTGGAGTATCAAATTTTACTCCTAACAGGTGGAGCCCCACTTAATGCCAGACTGCTTGTTTTCATTATAATGAGAACTACTTAATTTGGCTTGAATTTCATTTTCGTTTTTAGAGTTCTGGTGCATATTGTCATTGTGACTCTTAATAGCATTACATTCTATGTACTAACCTATTCTAGGGTTATTTTGGTGAACACTGAGTGGTACACCCTTTTTCTCTTGCTAGAAAAAGTATATATTGTCTACCTGTATTGCACAATAAAAATATGTTAGTATGAATTGACTTGCCTGAAGTGTTACATTTCACTCGGTAAACCCATGTTAATCCAGTCTCCTTGGAGAATGACTGGTTTTCTGAGTTACTATGTCAAATAATGTTTCAATTTTAATTTCTGTTTTAAGAAGTATGCTTATTAATGAAGCATCACAAAATTATGGTTAATTCTTTAATTCAAAAGATCTTGCAATGCCTTGTGATAATATTAATGTCTGTTGTTTCCATGCTTATATAAGAGAGTAAGTGGATTTCTAAAGTTTTTGGTTATATAGAACCTAGACAAAAATCTCTATTTATTGCTAATTATCCCTTAAACCAAGTCTGCAAAATGACAAACTCACCTTAAAAGTAGAGCCTTTATTGCAAGGCTGCTGTTAAAGCTTATCATCAATGCCTGGGTGAGCAGACACTAAAGAAAAGGAAAAACCAGTTTTTAATGACCTAAACAGGAGACCATAGTTAACCTTAGAAAATCAACCCCTGGCTTTGAATAATTAATTAGAATTGTTACTGTGGAGAAATTTCAGTTGACAGAATATCCATCCAGTGGGGGACATTTATTCTCTGCTGGGTCAAGGCCAAAAGGTCTTGTTAGTTTTCTGAAAGCTGTTTAAAAATAATAACAACGAAAAGCTTTTTCAGTTTTGGCTCATCTGTCACCAATCATAGGAACTTCGTTATTTCCTTCATTAGAAGCCTTTGTAATTTCCAGCATCAAGTTAGATCCTAAGCTGTCTGTTGGGTTGGAACTGCCAACCAGTGGGTTATTTTTCTCAGGACCAGGGTCCCCAAGCCTAAACTCCCCAGTTGGTAACAGTTCTTCAAAACAGGCCTACCATCGTCTTTGACCAGTGCCATCCTTAGAAGAAATAACAATATATTAATAATCTTCAGCACCCGTGCCTTTCAGACACACCAGACAGGAACACAGTTTGCATTTGAAACTTTTCCAGTTTCAGAGCGTGTGATTTTGGGTTTATTTCTCCCCTTGGTCTTTAAAAGCAACTATTGCTTTTTCTGAGTCATTTCTTCTTAATAATTTCCACACTACGTATGGCTTTTTCACTAATATAAACCAACTTGAAAGAGCAATGGGAACGTTTCCCATAAAACATCTGCATGGTATGTGCCTTTTTGCTCTTAACTAGAACCTGGTTGTATCAGGCTAGCAACAAAGCAGATGGAGTTTTAAATCCTGATGAAGTTATGTCACAGGATTGTCGGGGGAAATACTTGGAATTTGACCACTCGTATGTTGTAGTCCATGCCAGTCCTCATCATATAAGTAAATCATAGCTAAGTTTTTCTATAAATTAAAGCTGGCTAATCTACCAAGACTGCTCTGAAACTTAGGTAATAATATCTCCTGCAGTATGGAAAAATTTTGCTGTGCTGTTTCCAATTAAAACCAATCTTTGTTGCAAAGACAGAAGAAAATTCATTCCCATGTACTTGAACTCATAATCATAGAAATTTAGGAGACATGTCTAAAAACTTGAGTTCAGCTTTTCATGTCCTTTGTAGGTTGTTTTTTCAGGCAATCTTTTACTACACTTTTACGTTAAACCTATTTTGAGAATTTGGAAAATTCAGTAACTGTGATAAACTCAATATCCTTCAATGGAAACCAAATATTTTTCAGAAACATTGAACAGTTGTCATTCCCTCATTTATCCCTAAAAAGGAGTTACCACATCTTTTTAGGGATAGCTATAGGTAAAACTTTAGCAGGTCTTGAATTCAAACTATATATATATAGACACATATATAGATATTTGCAATATTATGTTTGTTGGTTTTTATTCTTTCGAGACAGCCTCACTGTGTTTCTCAGGCTGGAGTGCAGTTGCACACCATCTCCACTCACTGCAACCTCCGCCTCCTGGGTTCAAGCAATTCTCCTGCCGCAGCCTCCCAAGTAGCTGGGATTATAGGCACGTGCCACCATACCTGGCTAATTGTTGTATTTTTGGTAGAGATGGGGTTTCAGCATGTTGGTCAGGCTGGTCTTGAACTCCTGACCTCAAGTGATCCACTCGCCTCGGCCTCGCAAAGTGCTAGGATTACAGCCATTAGCCACTGCGCCTGGCGGATATTTGCAATATTATGTACGGTGAAACTTAAACTATTGAAAATCATCAAGTAAACTCAAAATAATTAGCAGAATTCTTCTCTTTTTTATGATCACGCATTTTTACCTAGGAGATGCTTATAGCTGGGCAAAAAAGGTGTTTTCAGAAGGCTATAGAGGCACACGGGAAAATGTAATTTTTAAAACTTTACCATGGTTTTTTAGAAAGCATATTCACTTTGTTCCTGCTGTTCCATCAGTGCAAATGAGCACTATATTTTTCTCGACCTTGAGTTTGGCATAAGGGAGCAAAAATCGGTATTAAACCATAATATAGGGAGAAGGCCAGATGAGGGCATCTTATTTTTTTTCCTCTCCCTGCTTTATGTTAGGACCTTGATCTAAAATAAGCAAACGAGGCGCCGTGTTTATTTTTGAAGCTCTCCAGAGAGGCCTACAACCTTTACCACATGTTTCTTAATTTTAAGTGACCTTTACTATCAGAAAACATTCATGTTACTACTATTAAACAGTTACTTAGTTTTAAAAATTAAATAATTACTAGACTGTTAAGATTAAGAGTATTGTGATATTAAATCTGGACCTAGTAGGAGTTTACAGTGGATATAAGAGCCACACTGGAAGTTAGTATTTTTCTGTACAGCAACACTGTTTGGAAAATGAATAGGAAAGAAATCCCATTTTAAAACAGAAAAAAAACTTTATCAACCTAAGAAGAAATGTGCAAGGTTTTTTTGTTTTGTTTTTGTTTTTTTTTTTTTTTTGAGACAGGTTTTTGCAGTGTCACTCAGGCTGGAGTGCAGTGGCACGATCTCGGCTCACTGCATCCTTGACCTCCCAGGCTCAGGACATCCTCCCACCTCAGCCTCCTGAGTAGCCACCACGTGACCTTGCCTGGCTAATTTTTGTGGGATTTTGTTGTTGTTGTTGTTGTTGTTGTTTTTTAATAGAGATGGGGTTTCCACCGTGTTGCCCAGGCTGGTTTCAAACTCCTGGGCCTATGCATCCACCTTGGCCTCCCAAAGTGTTGTGCAAGCCTCACATTAAAGAAAATAAAACTTCATTGAAGGACTTAAAGGAAGACCTGAATAAGTGGAAAGAAATACTGTTTTTCTGAATAAGCTGATGCATTATTTTAAACCACCTAGCTCTTCCATAATTATGTAGACATTCCATTTAATCCCTAATGAAATCTCCAATTTTTAAAGAAGACTTTTTTTTTTTTTGAGCGGTTTTAGGTTCACAGCCAAAATTGGAGGGAGATTCAGAGATTTGCTCCCACACATGCATAGCTTCCACCATTACCAACATTCTCCCCCAGAGTTGTACATTTGTTACAACTGATGAACCTACATTGACACATTGTTATCACCCAAAGTCCATAGTTTACATCAGGTTCACTCTTGATATTGTATATTCCATGGGTTTGAACAAATGTATAATGACATATCTACCATTGTTGTATCACAGAGTAGTTTCATGGCTCTAAAAATCCTGTGTGTTTTTTTTTAAACACTATAAAATTGGCCGGGTGGGTGGCTCACGCCTATAATCCCAGCACTTTGGGAGGCCGAGGCAGATGGATCACGAGGTCAGGAGATTGAGACCATCCTGGCTAACACGGTGAAACCTCATCTCTACTAAAAATACAAAAAATTAGCCAGGCATGGTGGCGGGTGCCTGTAGTCCCAGCTACTCAGAGGAGGCTGAGGCAGGAGAATGGCGTGAACCTGAGAGGCCGCGCTTGCAGTGAGCCAAGATTGCACCACTGCACTCCAACCTGGGAGACAGAGCGAGACTCCGTCTTAAAAAACAGAAAACAAACAACAACAACAAAACACTATAAAATTGATTCCAAAATCCATCTGGAAGAGAAAGTACTTAAAGGAAAACTAAGGACAATTTGAAAATGTGAGGAAGGTGCATGTAAATGGCCGAACCAGATTCACATGCCTTGGTTCTAGCTGCATGAGAGCCTGGAAGAGTGTGTTTGGACAGCTTCTTGGCTAAGATTTATACAAGGTGGACTTTACCTTCCACCACCATATGCATTGTGGAGGATTCTTCAGTCACAGACGTTGGGCAGGTTCCCTCCCCTTCAAAAACTAAGGAAGCACAGATATCTAATTACAGTTCATTATGGTAGCTGTTACTACCACATAGCGAGTAAATGACTCAGCTAATATTTTTTTTCTACTGGTCTCCAAGAAATGAAACGTAATTTGATCTAACATCTATGATGTACTTAAAGCTCACAGTTGGTAGTGTTTCTGTTTTTTCTTTAAACCCTGGAGATTTTGTCCTTACTCTGGAAGCATTAGGTGGTCAAGGCCTCTTGCCCTCTCTAGGGAAGGCTGGTCCCTGTCTACCTCTGTTCCTTCTCCTGCCTTCCACTAGTCTTCAATCTGTAGTGTTTTGCCCGCTCTAATTCTACTTGTTCAGTATTGGTGAGGAAGTAGGTTCAAGCTGAGGCAGAACAGCAAAGTTCAATGAACTTTTAATTGCAGTACTGCCTCAATTAAAATAGAGACTGATTAAGGAATGGTTCCTTAATGTGCCAAAATAATAACTGTTTATATTAGTCTTTTCTTTTCAGTTAAATTATTTGTGCTCTTTTATTTTCCCTAGTAGGGGGGCTTAGTTTGAAGCAACTTATTAAAAAAAAAATTGACCTTTACCTTTCTTTCATTAAAACCCAGGTGGTTGGCTAAATACACTTGTAATGATGTTAATTAAGGCATTGGATAGTCTCTAAGCCTGTGTGTGTACTGAATTAATCTATTAGCTTTGCTTCTAATTCTTCACTTTGAATTTCAAGTGGAAGGAAGCTGTTTGCCTCTAAAGTTTAAAAGCCATTGATGTTGATTGTTAAACTTGGTATTTTAAGCCATTCCAGGCTGCAGCCTGGCTTTCAGTGGTACCTTCTAAACATGCCTCAATACAAATGATGCTTTGTTTCATCTGGAAAATACGAAGCTGCTTTTGATTATTCTGTGCTGCCATTGCCCGTTTTCTGTGGTTGTGTACTATTTAGGAATTTAGTGCAGTGACTCTCTTGCTGAGCTATGGATATTTGGTATCTTCTTGTTAACATTCTCCAAAAGTGTTTCCCAAGCAACAAAACAAGCAGAAATAATTCAGTATAAGGGTATTGTATTATTTACTGGGGCATTTAAACAAATTCTGCAAAATGTTAGAACATGATTTAGGCATAGAATGGGACTGGTCTGTGTTTTTTGTTTTGTTTTTTGTTTTTTGAGACCAAGTCTCGGCTCTGTTGCCTGGGCTGGAGTGCAGTGGTGCCATCTTGGATCATTGCAACCTCAGTCTCCTAGGCTCAAGCGATTTTCTTGCCTCAGCCTCCCAAGTAGCTGGGATTCCAGGCATGTGCCACCACACTCAGCTAATTTTCTTATTTTAGTAGAGGTGGGGTTTTGCCATGTTGGCCAGGTTCGTCTCAAAATCCTAACCTCAGGTGATCCGCCCACCTCAGCCTCCCAGAGGGCTGGGATTATAGGTGTGAGCCACTGCGCCCAGCCTGATTTTTAATAGGAGCAGGAATGCTGGTTATTCTCTCTGGTTTGATAGGTTCCTTCATCAGATTTTCTTTGTTGTCCCTCATGTATGTCACAAAGTCAAGAAAAAGCATGGACTTTGAAATTAGAGGACACAGACTCACATCGCAGCTCAATCACCTATTTAACTTGAATTTGGACAGATTTTCTTAACCTTGATTAAACTACCTTATATTGTCAGGGTTGAATAAGAATACCCTTTTGCAAAAGTGTTTTAACTTGACATTTGGCCTCTGCTAGATATCCAGTACATCTTTTCTTTCTTGAGAAAACTGTGATACCTTAAAGAACTAACAAAACCCTTTAAAAAAATAAAACTTGTTTTCTGTTATGGAGAAGACAGGACTGCTCTCAGGTGAAGAATGATGTTCTAGAAGCTTCTTTTCATGACTTCCTATTCCCAAATATTCTGGCATCTCCTCTGGATACTAAAGGCTCTTTCTCCCAGCTTCAGCCTTTCCCCTATAACAAAACTGGGGGAACTCGGAGTCATTTGTCTGCCCTGTGGTGGTTTATGCTTTCAAAATAATGTATTTTACCTTTTAACCTCTATGAAGTACTTGCATTTTATGGCTTTCTCTTTATACAGTTAAACTGAAAGGCTTTTCTCCTTGCTAAAGGGATTTTGGGAGTTGGCAGGCAGTTTTGAGAATAGATTTCTAAGTACAGTTTATAAAATGTTATCTCAACACATCCTTTGTGAATGAAGGTCTTTATATATGGAGGGCCCTCATCCCCCAACCTCTTCATAGCTTTTCCATGTGTTTTAGGTAAATATAAAGGATGCAAGAGCTAGAGGAAGAAGGGAACAGATATCTACCGTTTATCATTAGGCACCTACACGTAAGGCCCAAGCTGGTTTCATGCTGAACTGACTGTTTTCCTTTTGGGGGGCATACTTGGAGAAAGCTCTGAACCCCAGGGGAAAGGGAAGTTAGTCACCCTGGACTAATAAGTCCTTTTTTTGGCATAAGATCTCCAGCAAGGCACCACCTATCTGAATCATCATAAAGCATGTGATAATACTCTCAAACAATGCTTCTTTACTCGAGCTGCTTTTTGTATGTTTGTGTATAAATGCCACAGGAAGCTTGATTACTAGTAGGCAAATGAGCAATTCAGAGTTCATTTTTAAATTATCAAATCTAATTTTATTTCACAAATTTTTATTAAAACTCCTCTGTAAAACACAAAGGTCTTATTTTGTACAGACTTAGTTTTCAGAAAGCTCCATGTATATGTAACTTAATTCCCATAAAGAAGCTTCATCTTTGCTTTTCCATGTTTTCTATTTGCACTTCCTAGAAGGAGAATTCTAAGGTTTTATTTCTATCCTACAGGAATGTAAAAAACTTGATTTCATATAATCTACTGGCAAGTGTAGTTCCTGAGTGGGGAGATGGGCTATAAAGGATTCTGAAGCAGACTGACTTTTATTTCAAGGATGATGATTCAAACTGAGTATTCCTCATAAGTCTTAAGGGGATGGTGCATTCACCAATCAGTTGCCTTGCAGTTGATGAGGGTGGCCGTCGGGTGACCAGCTGGGTAGCACTAGCTCTGGATCAGCATCAAATTGAGAAACCTTATTCACATCTAGAATCAGAATTAGAAAGCAGGATCTGTGTGTCTTCTCTCTCCCACTCCCCTCTGTCCTTTTAGGGGCAGGCTAGTTATAACTCATCCGCCATGAAAATACCGTTGTGGACCCTGAGTTCTTGTCCTATGTTCTGGTGACCACAGTGCAGTGGGTAAAGGTAAAACAAGGAACTGAGCAGCTGGTTTTAATTCTTCACACTCTTAAAGTTTGTCAGGGACTTGCTGATTTTAAAGGGAGTGTGGAACCTCCAGCTGCTAGATTTGTACATCGTGATGATCTTTATGCCCTGGGATGTCATCAGGAATGATGATGTCTCTGATGTGAGACATGCATGGAGGTGGCTGTAGTGGTTTGAGATCTTGTCTGGAGTTTTTGTAGATCATAAAACTGATAGCAGAGGCTAAGAGCCTGGAGGTAGACTCCAGGTTAAGCATGGAAGAGAGCCACCTGCACACAGCTGTCTTCCTGACGATTGTGTTTTTATTTCACTTACCAGAATTCAGGAATTTATGTTAATGCATTGTTTCTTTGTGAGGGCTTGCTCTTCACTCCCCACCAAGCAAATTTTCTATATGACTTATCTAGAAAGCTTCTTTCCCAGTACCAGATGTTAAAAGTATTTTGATTTTTGATAGCACATCTTCGTGTTGTCTTAGTATGCTTGAGCTGCCATAACAAAGCACCATTGACGGGGTGGCTTTAACAACAGAAACTGATTTCCCCTCGCCATGCTGCAGGCTTGAAAGTTTGAGATTAGGGTGCCAGCATGCTTGGGTGCTTGTAGGGGCTGCCCTCTCCGTGTTCTCACATGGTAGAGACAGGGACAGCAAGTTTTCTGGTATCTCTTCTTATAAGAGTGCTGATCTCATCATGTGCTCACGTAACCCAACCATCTAGTCTGATCTCATCCAACCTAGTTGTCTTCCAAAGGCCCCAACTCCAAATACCATCACATTGGGAGCTAGAGCTTCAACATAGGAATTTTAGGAACACAATTCATCTATAGCACTTTAATGTTCTTATATAAACATGATACCCTGGAGAATTGATCATGAAACACACCATTATTTTATCTACTAAGGAAGAATAAAACTCAATCAATTAGAATGTTTATTATACTTAAGATGTTCTTTAAACTACTAGATAAGTAAAAATGAGAATAAATACCAGTATTTGAATCCCTGCCCAATATTTATATGCTCAATGTACAAAATAAGAAAAACAGGCTGGACCCAGTTGTTCATGCCTGTAATCCCAACACTTTGAGAGGCTGAGGCGGGAGGATTGCTTGAGCCTAGGCATTCAAGACCAGCCTGGGCAACATAGTGAGACCTTGTCTATTAAAAAACAAACAGACAAACAAACAAACTGGCCAGGTGTTGTGGAACATGCCTATAGTCTCAGCTACTCAGGAGGCTAACGTGGGAGAATTGCTTGAGCCTGGAATGTGGAGGTTGCAGTGAGCTGTGATCATGCCACCACACTCCAGCCCAGGTGACAGAGTAGTAAGACCTTATCTCCACAAAAAAAAAAAAGAAAATAGAAAACACTCATAATACTTATAAGCAAATAACCCAAGATATTTTGTATTTTTTGCTTTATCTTTTTTAAATAACATGTCATTCGTTTGTTTAAAAAAAAAGCCTAAGATTTTATTGTACCAATGTACCATGATTTTATTCGGGCCCAATTTGTTTCCATATTTTTTTTTCATTTACAAAACCCTCTGGAAAATACATACCTTTGTATGAATTACGAACTATTTTAGAATATGTTTTCAAGCATGGAATTAATAGGGAAAGAAAATGAACTTTTTATAAGCTGTTAGTGCCTCTTGCCACATTGTTTTCTAGAAAGCTCCTGTTGGTTGCCGCCTGTGTAAGCAGTATGTGAATGTGCCTGCTTGCACAATTCCTATTACTGGGGGGTATTTGTAAGTTTTAGTAATCTTTGCCACTTTTATAGGTTAAAACTTGTACTTCATTGTTTTAAATTAGCATTTCTTTGAGATTGGTAGACCTCTTTCAGTATTTATTGCTCTGTTGCATTTCTTCTTCAATGATTGTCTTTTTCATGCCTTTGTACTTGTTTTTTTCTGTTGGGATTGTGAGGGGCTTATTCTTGTTCTTCCCTTTTCCTAATGTGGCCGTTGTGTATAGTAACGCAAATTTTCTATATGACTTATCTAGAAAGCTTATTGGGGAATTTTTACTGAAGTCGCTGATGGTGAAACTGCCTATGTTCTATAGGTAAAAGTTTCTCTGTGCATTGTTAACATTTCATGTTTGTGCTGAGGCTAGAGATCCACTAGTCTGATTGGCTTACATTCAGGAATTTATAAAGAAACCAAAATAAAAGCATAAAAGCAACTCCAATGAGTCATCAAGTTGTCCACAGTACTTGATAACATTCTGTCTCTGTGCACAGCCAAAGATGTCAAAGTTGCTCCTCTACCCAGATGTGCTGGAAGCCTGACTCCTGGTGAGTTCCCAACAGTAGACGGGAATAGTTCCAGCAACATTTCCTTAATAAATTGCTGTATTCATAAGTGCAAACTTTTATCCATGGCTGCATGTTCTTAGATTATTATGTGTAGAGATTCTTTTTCAAACTATGATAGAGTAATGACATTTTGAAGTTTTAGATCTAGGAGGATCTTAGAAATTGAGTTCAATTTCTTGTTTGAGGAAGACCTGGAAAAAGAGGCATTGAGCAACTACCCAAAGTCATATAGCTAGTTAAAGCAAAGATGGACTCAAAGTGTAGTGTTTGACTGTACGTTAGTGGTTTATGCTGTGTCTCCAGCTGGCCTCCTTTATTATCTCTCGCACTGAGTAAGCATAAAGGAAAACATATCTCTATGTTATATCTCTATATCTCTGTCCCTGAGATAGAAGATAGAACATTTTCTTTATAATTTCTTCCTTCAGGGACGTTCATTTTGTTTTTTTTTTTCCCTTTAGATTTTTTTTCTTTTCCTAGAAGGATTATTATTTATTTTTTTTTAAATTTATTTATTATTATTATACTTTAAGTTGTAGGGTACATGTGCATAACGTGCAGGTTTGTTACATATGTATACTTGCGCCATGTTGGTGTGCTGCACCCATCAACTTGTCATTTACATCAGGTATAACTCCCAATGCAATCCCTCCCCCCTCCCCCCTCCCCATGACAGGCCCCTGTGTGTGATGTTCCCCTTCCTGAGTCCAAGTGATCTCATTGTTCAGTTCCCACCTATGAGTGAGAACATGCGGTGTTTGGTTTTCTGTTCTTGTGATAGATTGCTAAGAATGATGGTTTCCAGCTGCATCCATGTCCCTACAAAGGACACAAACTCATCCTTTTTGATGGCTGCATAGTATTCCATGGTGTATATGTGCCACATTTTCTCAATCCAATCTGTCACTGATGGACATTTGGGTTGATTCCAAGTCTTTGCTATTGTGAATAGTGCTGCAATAAACATACGAGTGCATGTGTCTTTATAGCAGCATAATTTATAATCCTTTGGGTATATACCCAGTAATGGGATGGCTGGGTCATATGGTACATCTAGTTCTAGATCCTTGAGGAATCGCCACACTGTTTTCCACAATGGTTGAACTAGTTTACAATCCCACCAACAGTGTAAAAGTGTTCCTATTTCTCCACATCAGAAGGATTATTTTTAAGATTCTTACATGGTCTTAATCTAGACTGAGTCACTGAGTAATACCTACATTTCTTTTTAAAATTTGTTTATTTTTAGGGACAGGATCTTGTTTTGTCACCCAGGCTAAAGTGCAGTGGTGTGATCATAGCTCACCATAGCCTCTAACTTCTGGGCTTACGCAATCCTCCCACCACAGGCTCTCTAGTTGCTGGGTTAAGGCGTGCAGCTCTACACCTGGCTAACTTTTAAATTTTTTGTAGAGGTAGGGTCTCAATATTTTAAAGCAAAGTTTTCCTCGGTATCCTTGAGACTGTCCTAATTCCATCCTATTCTAAAATCACTTGTTTTTGTAAAGCCATTCAAACTCCATAAATGTAGTAGTGTACACAATTATGAAAACAAAAGCTATGCGATGGTATTAAAACAGACACTATTCCTATTTCTTCTCTGCTTCTCTTTTCACTCCCCAAAGGCAATTAATGTTAAGTTTCTTAGATGATCATTCTAGGTATTTTCTGTGCTTCTGTGCACATATGTGCATATGGACACACATCAATACATACATAGATCCTTAAGAAACCCCACAAGGACTTTATAATACATTTTATTCTGTAAACTACTAGGGTGATTGCATTTTTATACATTTTTTTCATATTGGCACATATCGATACATAGCCTTCTAAAAAGTGGCTCAGTGTTACATTGGGTAGTTATAATTTATTTCATTCTTCTGTTAATGGACACTTTAAGTTATAGTTTTTGGTTTTTATTACAAGTCAGTTCTGGAGTGAATCTCCTTGTACATAACTGCCTGTGCTTTCATAAGAATTGTTGTAAGAAATTCTGTTGGGTAACAGGTTTGTTCATTTATAATTTTTCTAGGTTTTGTCAAATCGTCCCTTGAAAAGGTTGGTAAGTTTGCAATTCTACCAGTAATACAAGAGAATGCTTGTTTATTCAAATCCTTACCAATGTAGGTTATGATCCAACTATTTCATCTTTGCTAGCATGAGAGGCAAAAATTGTGTCTGTTTTTAATTATGCAGTTCTTTAGAATGAATTCAAACACATTTTTATATGTTTATGGGCTATTTGAAACCATATTGCCTGGGTTTGTATCCTGGCTCCACAGTTTATCAGCTGTGTGAACTTGGGCAAATTACTTAACCTTTCTGTGCCCTGTGATTCACTTGTGAGGATTAAATGAATTACTATTTATAAAGGGCTCAAGCCCATGCTTGGCATATAGTATATGTTATGTCAGTATTTTTCAAAAATAAAAATTTAAATTTCTTACTCTGTCCTACCTGTTTACCTATTTTTCTCTTGGGTTCAATAGTTGTTCTAATATTTTGGTAAGTCGTTAATCATTGATAGCTTGCTAGCTAAAGTTCTAAGCAAGGCAAATGTGTGTTTTGTTTAATTTTGAATTATAAAGCCTAAAAAGATACATGTGAGTCATCCTTATTTTTTGTAGGATTAAGTGAAGGATTTTGTATCAATTCTGTAAATTCACTGTTGAAAACTAAGAGGTTACAAAGCAATATTTCATGGAGGTCAGCTCTCTTTATTTCCTTGATTTGTGTGTGAGTTTTGATTCTACTAATCTGATTAAACCTCTTAGAGCTACATCCTTAGCTCCAAGATTCTGAAGATTAGAGATTCTGGAGGATTTTTCCCCCTCCATCCATTAAATTGTTACCATGGTTATTGGACTCCTCCAACAGTACCTCTAATCCTTCTGATTTATGGAAGCAGCATCTTAAGGGTGAATAACTCTGTGGGTTTGGTTTCAAAAAACTTAAGTAACATAAGAGTCTGTTTGAATATGCCTACTAGTTTTTTTCGAATAATTTTTCCTGAACCTATTTTCTTGCCTACAAAATGAAGGTAGTATCTCTGTATCATTAAGTAATTATGAGGGTTAAATCTTGTTTTAAAAAACTTCAGGCATGATAGTGTTGAAGATGTAGGGTTTTATTTTTTATTTTTTGTATTTTTTTTTAAATCTGTGGTATACCTGCCTTTGGGAAATGCCCATTAAGCAAAGACAATAAAATATACTTGTAGAGATATTTAAATTTATATTGGGAGTTCTTGATACTCAGATGTTCTGGGGAGGGATGAAGTAGTGCTCAAGGTATTAGAAACCAGGAGGTGAATCTCAGTTCAGCAAAAAGTGAATCTTTTGGAGAAAATATGATAGCACTATGAGAAGTTGTTGTTTTTTAAAGAGATGGGGTCTCGCTATATTGCCCAGGCTGATCTTGAATTCCTTAGCTCAAGTGATCCTCCTGCCTTAGCATCCCTAGTACTTGGGATTATAGGTGTGAGCAACCTCGCTTGGCTGGAAAGTGTGTGCATCTTTTTTTTTTTTTTTTTTTTTTTGAGTGTTTGCTGTGTATCAGACAGTGTGCTATATGTTTATAAACAGTTACATCATCAATAGCTTATTCATAGAGTTCAAAGAACTAGCTTAAGACTACATAGTTACTGAGTATCAGAGCCAGGATTTGAACCTAGTTTTGTCTCCAAAGCCTGTGTTTTGGACAGTATAGCAGCCAGGCTGCTTGGGTTCACCTGCATCTATACAATAGGGATAATAACAGTATCTATGTCCTCTCCATTGTGAAGATTAAATAAATTATAGTGCTTTGTCGACAAGGGCTGTCCCAAATCAATAGAAAGGGAAAGGTTGGGAGAAGTTAGGGGAAGGTTGAGGGAACCCAGCACAGACTCAGACAGTGTCACTTGGGGTCAAGCCAGTGCCCGCAATAACAGCTTATCATGCTCATTAATTTGGGATTTCAAAACACAAATGAGAACTCACACCTACCCACCACCAAGTGCATGTCTTCATCATGTAAAAAGTAAGTTCCCCTTTGAAAATATCCTTTTTTGCCCCTATTTTTGTTTGTTTAGACAAATATCTGATTTATAAGAAGTGCATGGGAGGGGTTTTAGTAGTTTAATGAATTTTTAATTGAGAAAGGGTAGTTTGGTAGTCTACTTGAAAATGTTTGTGGGAAATTCCCTAAAAACATAGGATTTTGGTGATCTTAGCTTCTGTGTTCCTACTGCCACCCAGAGAAGGGGCAGGGCTCTGCAACCCCCAGGACAGATGAGCACCCCATGCCTATACCTCCCTCCCCTGGCTAAGTCCCAGGGCATCTGGGCCTTGCTGGAGACTGGGCTAGCTCTGAAGGCTCAGAGAGCTTGGGGAGGGTGTTACCCCACCTCTAGTATTTTGGGAGACAGGGAAAGTGAACAGACTTCCCCTTCCCATACTCCTCAGGGTGGTTTCCCTACCAGCCAGGCTTACTACTTCTAGAAGAGAGCAGAGTGTCAGGGAGTGATACTGCATTTCTGGGCTTAGAAGTAAAGGATGTGAGACTTGTTCAGTATTTGCCATCAGCACAGGGAAAATGAGGAGACAGTCTGGCTCCAGGACCTGGAGGCTTCTGCCTCGTACGGTCAGAAGGTGGATAGATCTTCCCTCTCTGGCATGGCTTGAACTCTTAAGAGTCTGTGGTGCTCCATCTCTATTGATAACCCCAGCTCAGTAACTATACCTGGTATATTTCCTATGTGAAATCAGTACCTTGAACGCAGAGCATTCTGAATAAAGTTGGAGAAAGAATAGCTTTGCTTTGCAAAGATTGATGACAGACTGGTTCCCCATAGGCCTAGGCTACCCATCACCCCTTTTTCCAGAGTGAGGGCCTGGAATTAAGACAGTTCCTCCTCTGCCCCTGAAGCCTGAGATTTGCTTTGGCTCCTTGAGGTGGAAGAGGCTGAGAGTGCAGCTGCCCAGAGCAGCCCTGTGTGTACAGCCCGGCTCCTCTTGGGTTTCTGATGCCTTCTGTGGCACTGTGCCCTATCCCTCAGCCAGCCAGGCGGCCTCCCAACTCCTGACCAGCAGGTAAGTTTTGGAGTGGTTGTTTGGTATGGTGTTGCGATTAGGGCAGCACATGGTGGCCAAGGTGGCAAGCTAAGTTTCACAGGTTCACTCCACTTTGGGCTCCCTGTGGGAATAGTAGGCCAGGCCCAGCAAGCCATATCCCACCACATCCTCCTCTCAGGAGGAGGGGCCAGCTGTCAGTTGAGCCAGCAGCTGGTCCATAGCATGGCTTTATAACTGTGTAAAGCCAGGCATTGCCCATGAGCAGAGCTGGAACCAGAGCTTCAGTCAGTGAGAGAGAGGACTACCTTCAGGAGAAGGCAAGGAAGAAAACTGGCTGCTATCTTTATAGTTCTACCGTCATAACCAAGTGTCCACATTCAAAATGTATAGCATCCATGCCTCATGTGATAGTGGTTTCTGGCCCAGAGTGAGACTGTCCTTTCAATTAGAGAAGGGTACAGAGGTATTCCAGGTGGGAAGGCCAGAAGTGCTGGCTGCTCAGCCTTTGGGACCACCTGTTCTTGTCCCACTGCTGTCTAGTGGGGGCCAAAGTAAAGGCTGGCTGGTGGGTGTCTGTGGATTGAGGATGTGGCAGGGACTGGTGCTCCTTCCTCCCTCTTGCCGAAGATGGGGTCTACCCTCTGTGCATGTCACCACCAGCAGTCATAGCTTCCCAAATGGAAATGTGACAGGAAAAAAGTTTAGAAAAGAAAATGGGCAACTGTATTGTGTTGGGGAGAAGTTGATGGGAGATGAGAAAACAGTTTGGATTTTGTGTATGGGGGTATAGTTATCTGTAACTTTGCTTATGTGTTTTTTTTTTTTTTTTCCTTTTGTATTTTAAAGTAAGTGACAGGCTTTGGCTTGGAAAACCCTAGAGAGATTGGAGGGGTGGGGCAGAAACCTGAGGCTGCTGCCCCTTTATCTGCCTTCACAGTACTGTCCCCTTCCCTCAGCTCCTCCCTGACCCCATGGGCCAGACCTCAGACCTTCCAGCTAACCGCTTCCCATAAGCCAGTACTCTGATGTTAGCCTGTAACCAAAGGAGCTGGGGATCCAGGCCCAGTGACCAGCCCTTCTCAGCCCACTTGATCAGGGTGTTCCCCATCTGCAGGCAGGAGGCAACACCCTATATGCTACCATCAGACCCTTCCAGAGTCCACCTGCCACCCAGCCCTGCCCAGCCCAGCCCAACCATACCCTGCTCTGCCCCATCTGGGGGTGCCCTGCTCAGAGATGGGCCAGCAGGGCTATACCCAGCCTCCCTGGTAAACAGCGACTAAAGAAGCCTCTGAGGTCCTGTTTTCTGGTCGTGTGATGCCAGGGGTGCACACAGGCCCCTTGGTGTCTGAACAGAAGGGCATGGGAGAGAGGGCCACACCCCTGCTCTGCTGGTGTAGCGGGCAGCTGCCCACTCCCACCCGACCCTGTACTGAGGGCTCCTGAGTCAGCAGACTAAGTATTTTATAAATTATATCTAAAATACAGGTTTTAAACTTGTCAAAAAAAGAATTATGGTGCTTAGAACAGTGCCTGAACCACAGTAAGCATCTTATAAATGTTTGCTTTTATTATAATTTAAGTAATTTCTATACCATTTTGGCTTGCTTTTCTGCTCCTTTACACTCTCCTTTTGACTTTAGTAAGTGGTGGAATCTAGGATATTCTTGTTTCCTAGCTCACTTGTCTGTGTGGCAAACATGACCCTCGCCTTTCCATCTGGAGCAGATGGAGGAAAAAGCCATGGTAAGAGGCAGGTCCTTAGCGGAGTGCTGTAGGGACAGTTGCTGTAAACAGGCTTGGGGGGATATGTGTTCACTAGGAGACAGAAGAGGGCAGGGATATGAGGCCTGAATGCAGGGACCTAAAATCAGAAACGTCTGTGTCTACAAAGATGTATGCACATCCAAAGAATCAGTGTTCACCTGTGGCTTTACAGGAATGGGCTCTACTGTAATTGTGTAGTGCGGCGATTCCTAAACCTGGCTGGTTCACCTAGGCCCTTGTGACTCAAATTCCCATAAGACCTACTGAATTTAGTGCTGGGGTCCAAGCATCTATTTTTATTTTTATTTTTATTCTTTCTTTATTTAAGACAGAGTCTTGATTTGCCGCCCAGACTGGGGTGCATTGACACAATCTTGGCTCACTGCAGCCTCCACCACCCAGGTTCAAATGATTCTCCTGCTTCAGCCTCCTGAGTAGCTGGGACTACAGGCACCTACCATATGTCTGGCTAATCTTTGTGTTTTTAGTAGAGATGGGGTTTCACCGTGTTGGTTCAAGACCACCAGGCTGGTCTTGAACTCCTGGCCTCAAGTGATCTGCCTGCCTTGGCCTCCCAAAGTGCTGGAATTACAGGCATGAGCCACCACACCTGGCCTATTTTTTTTTTTTTTAATAATGATTTTTGAATTGTTAGCTATGTTTGGGAGCCACTGATACGCTGTTTGTTCCTGTGTCTCCACAGGGCCTGCCCCCACCAGCCATGTTGTATGTGACTTTAAAAACTCTTAGAAGATCCCTCATTATCTAGTAAACTCTGTTCTTGGCAGTGCTATAAAGATAAACTTGGAATACAAATATACAAGCAGATGAGTGAAAGGGTTCCATTAGAGAAATAACAAAGGAAGAGTATTTGATCAAAGTAATTTGTCAGTGTATTTTGCTTGGTTCTTATACTTATGTTGATTTCCTTGTCAACATTTGCTTATTTTCATACTGATACTTCCAAGTTAGATACACAAAAAGTAATAGCTATTGAATATAATTTTGATGCTTAATTTACATGCCAATTTATAGAAATTGTTAGAGGGCTCTTTTCCCAGAGTAATACTCAAAAAATGAATGAAGTAAGTAATTCACATTCCATTTTATATTTGAGAATTCATGATTAGAATGGAATGTTAATATGGTTAGCTATAGTCAGACAATATTGACATTGTTGCTAAGATATTTTACGAGACGTGTCACTGAGACTGCTGTTTGGAAAACTGAGCAGTGAAATTTTTTTTTTTTGGTGCTGATGGTGGAATAGGGATAAAGTATACAAAATACACAAGATACATACAAATAAGATATAGGAAAATGCAGTCACCAGCTGGGCGCGGTGGCTTATGCCCGTAATCCCAACACTTTGGGAGGCCGAGGTGGGCGGATCACGAGGTCAGGAAATCGAGACCATCCTGGCCAACATGGTGAAACCCCATCTTCACTAAAAATGCAAAAATTAGCTGGAGGTGGTGGTGGGTGCCTGTAATCCCAGCTACTTGGGAGACTGAGGCAGGAGAATTGCTTGGACCTGGAAAGTGGAGGGTGCAGTGAACTGACATTTTGCCACTGCACTGTAGCCTGGGTGACAGAGCAAGACTCCATCTCAAAAAAAAAAAATGCAGTCATTTCATTTTCTTCTTCACTCCTAGCTCCCCCACGATACAGGCCTGGGAAAGACCTTGTTATATAGCCACATGTACGTGGTGGATTTAGTCTGCTTTTTTTCTAGAATGTGAGCTGAGTTGGTAGAATTTTTGAACATGTTTTTGTGGAGAAGAAACTTTAAATACTGCCTAGAAACTTTGAGGCATTTTTCCCCCATAATGATCCCGTTTTCCTTGTAAGGAGTTGAAATAAGATAAATGGTAGCAGCTCCCTTTTATTCTCTCCCTTCTCTTGTAATGAGGCCTTTTGGCAGACAGCTTTGGTGACGGGACTGCCAGAGTTTGGATTTGAGTAGTTAGTGAGGGGGTGGTGTACTGGTTACAGTATTGTTCTAAAAGTCTTTTTCCCTTCCACTTATTTTTCCACCCCCAAAATGTCATCATGTCCAATGTGACAGAATGTTCCTGACAATTATCACTCAGGGAAACATGACTTGCTAAATTAGCTAAGGCTAAGTCAGACTTTCTTAAGCACCAAGCAATGCTCCATGCTCAGTATACACCTTGGTTAGGGAATATGCTATCTGGGACAGCCCAGTGTGGTACTGTGGTTAAGAGTTCTGACTCTGGAGCCAAACTGCCTGGGTTCAATTCTGGATCTGCCACTTTCAGGGTAGGGGATCCTAGGCCACTTAGCCCTCCTCCAAGCCTTGGTTTCCTCATCTGCAGCAAGGGGGCAATGACAGTGTCATTTCAAATGGAATGGGGTGAATAATTAAGTTAATGTATTGCTGTGGTTTGTTCCCACCAAAACCTCATGAATGGCTTGGTGCTGTTCTCCTGCAACAAGCCAGAGTTTTGCTCTGGGAAGACTGGGTGAGTTCTCATGGGAATGGGTTAGTTCCAGAGAGAGTAGGTTGTAACAAAGCCAGGATACTTCTTAGGTTTTCCCCTCTTTGCTCATGTCCACTTCCCCTTTGACTGTCTCTGCCATGTTGTGATGCATGGGGGAGCCATGGCCTTGCCCTTGAACTTCTCAGCCTGAGAATGATGAGCTAAGAACTCTCTTTTCTTTATTAATTGCCTAGTCTCAGGTATTCTCTTACAGCAACTCAAAATGGACTGATACATAGATGTAAAGTGCTTAACAAGATGTCTGGCACACAAAGGAAGGGCTTAAGAACTGCCAGCTTAATCATCGTTATTAGGGCAAGTATACACAATGGGCATTGTATTAGTCCATTTTGCATTGCTATAAAAGAATACCTGAGGCTGGGTGATTTATAAAGAAAGGGGGTTATTTTGTCTCACAGTTCTGCAGGCTGTAGTGCCAGCGTCTGCTTTGGTGAGGCCTCAGGAAGCCTTTATTCCTGGTTAGAAAGCCTTTATTCCTGGTAGAAAGCCAAGGGAGGAGGTACCAGGCTCTTTTTAATAAACAGATCTCGGCCGGGTGTGGTGGCTCAAGCCTGTAATCCCAGCACTTTGGGAGGCTGAGGCAGGCGGATCACAAGGTTAGGAGATCAAGAGCATCCTGGCTAACAAGGTGAAACCCCGTGTCTACTAAAAATACAAAAAATGAGCCGGGCATAGTGGCGGGCGCCTGTAGTCCCAGCTACTCGGGAGGCTGAGGCAGGAGAACGGCATGAACCTGGGAGGTGGAGCTTGCAGTGAGCCAAGATCGTGCCACTGCACTCCAGCCTGGGCAACAGAGTGAGATTTAGTCTTAAAAAAAAAAAAAATCAGATCTCTAGTGAACTAATAGAGTGAGAACTCACTCATTACTGCTGGGAGGGTACCGAGCCATTCATAAAGGATTCACCCCCATGACCCAACACCTCCCACTAGGCCCCACCTAGTGGGGATTACATTTCCACATGAGATTTTGTAGGGACAGACGTTCAAACTCTATCAGGCATACACAACATAGGTAAAGCAGAACTCAATATAAATCCTGTCGTGTTACTCAGGAATGAAACAGTATGTGAAGTTCGAGGATAAGTGGCCTCTGGCAGTAATCTCGGGGCTTGGTATTTGGGATGGAGAATGGCTTTAGCAGTGCGGTATCCTGTGGTTAGTTGTCCCTGGGTTGGCCTCATTGCACAGCTCCGGGGCACTGTTAACATAGATGTGACATGTTCTGCATGGTGGTCCACTACTGTTGTCATTTCTCATGTTACCTTCAAGAAAGTGCTGTGAAAAAAAATGTGGAGTTCTCTGTTATTATAAATTAAGAGGGTGTATTTGGATTGTTTTCAGAAAGTTTAATGTTAAAGCATTAACTGGTTGAGATTGCAGATAGCAGGGACAGTGAGGCTCCTTTTAAGTGCTTTGAAGCACCTAGGGTGAGGCACTGGATCTTGGACCCTGCAGTATCTGTAGGGTGAAGCCGGTCCAGAACTTCATTGTGAGAACAATCAATAGGAAAGACCATCTGACATTAGAGAGACCTGGATATGGGCAGTTGGAGCTACATGGACAAGGGCAAGTGTGTGGCAGGTGGATGGAGCAACAACAGTGGGCATAGCTCGAGGTGCCTGAATAGGGGAAAAGTGAGACCTTCCTGGAAGAGGACTCATGAGAGCAGGAGCCTCAAGAACTCGACAGGTGTCCAGTGTGGCAGCTTACAGGGGAACCTCTGGAAATAAAAGAGATGGATATAAATTTGAGTTTCAAATGTTCGCTGGAAAATAAAGTGTATTTTGTTTTATAAAACATGTCAGAATATATGTCAAACTGAAAATGTAAAAGGAAGGGGAAAGAACCGTTCATACGTCCACTCCCTTCAGAATAACCCATCATCTTACTGACTTCCTTCTAACTTTTGGGTCGTGTATCTTACTTATATTTCTGTTGTTATCAGACAGCATACAAAAGATTGTGTATACTAGCTTAAACGTTTTTTCTACATGTTTTTGAAAATGTTCATATGGTAAACTGATTTTTTTTCTTTTTAAATTTCAGTTCCTTGGCAATGAAAGCAGTCATTGTGGTGTTCTGTGCTACTCTGCTTGTTTAGAGGGGTGGGTGGGGGTAAAGAGAGCTTTCCTTGCCCAGCGTCCCAATCATGTGAAAAATGTAAGCTATTGTTAGCAAGTTCTGGCAGGCAGCATCAGTTATTGCTTTAAGGGTCTCCAGATAAAGTAAGAGACTCTTTCTGCACTGTGGGGTGAAGGATGTGGTTCAAAAAGCCCATTTCCTGAATGAGCAGGCTGTGGAAGAGGGGCAGTTGAGTGAAGTGCTGGAAGGCCAGGGTTGGGTTATAGAGTTTCTTGTATTTTTTAAAAACCATAATGTCCCCACTGTTGAGTAGTGGATTCTGTTTTTTTCTCTGAAGGAACTTGTTTCTTTCAGAAGGATAAATGGGTTGTACATTTTCTGAGCTTTTGAGTATCCGAGAATGTTTTCTGATTGATATGTATAATAGCCTAGTACAGTTTTACAAGATTTGGCCATGCTTTTTTTCTCCCTCAAGTTTTGTAGATTTTGCCTTTCTGTTTTTCTGGGTTTTTTTTTTTTTTTTTTTGTCGTTTTTTTGTTTGTTTGTTTTGAGACAGGGTCTCCTTTTGTTGCCCAGGCTGCAGTACAGTGGCACAATCATGGTTCATTTCAGCCTCAACCTCCTGGGCTCAAGCGATCCTCCTATCTTTGCCTCCCATAGGGTTGGGATTACAGGTGTGAGCCACCACACCTGGTCAATGTTGCTTTTTTGATTTCTGGCTTTCCGTGTTGGAGGGGAGGGGTCAAGGGTTGTGGGTGCAACTATGTTCCCCAGAAAGTTACTTTGAAGTCCCAATCCTTGATACCTGTTAAAGTGATCCTGTTTGGAAATGTGCTCTTTGCAGATGTCAGGAAGTTCAGATGAAGTCATGCTAGGTTAGGGTGGGTCCTAACCTAGTATGACTGTTGTCCTTAGGAGAGACAGACACAGAGGGAGAATGTGATGTGATGACATAGGCAGAGATTTGAGGCATGGATCTATAATCCAAGGAATGTCAAGGATTGCTGACCACACCGGAAAGGAAGAGAACGGCATGAACTAGATTCTCCCTGAGAACCTTCCGAGAGATCATGGCCTTGCCTAACACCTTGATGTTGGACTTGGAGCCTCCAGAAATGTGAGAAAGTAGACTTCTGTTGTTTAGGCCACACCGTTTGTGGAACTTTGTTACGGCAGCCCCAGGAAACTAACACAAGAGTTCTGAGTGCAGTCGGGCTCTGGTGCCTTTCAGAGGCTCCGAGGTTTTGTTTGTATCCTAGTAAAACGCCTTTTTAATGTTTACCTAGAAGTCTGTGATAATTTTTCTTAGGCTTTTAGAAAAATTACTTTATCTTTGTGCTTATTTCTTCCCAGAAAGGTTTTTGTTTCCCATATCTGTAATATTTACCCACATTGTTAAAATTTTAGCCCCTTCCCTCTGCTTCTTGGGGAAACCTTCCCGAGCTTATTCTCTTTATCATGGACTGTTTTCTATAGTGTCAGTTCTCCTTGACTGCCTGAAATGTGGATCACGATTTCATTATTGCTTTTTAAATTTCCTGCTTTTCTTTCCTTATCTTTAATAGTCTATAGTATAGATATGTAGTATAGAATGCCTTAGTCTATAGTATAGCTCAAGCTTGTCCAACCCACGGCCTGTGGGCCACATGAGGCCCAGGACGGCTTTGAATGCGGCCCAACAAAAATTTGTAAACTTTCTTAAAACATGATGAGACTTTATTTGTAACTTTTTTTTTTTTTTTTTTTTTTTAAGCTCATCAGCTATCATTAGTGTATCTTACGTGTGGCCCAAGACAATTCTTCCAGTGTGGCCCAAGGAAGCCAAAAGATTAGACACCCCGAGTATGGACTGTCATCAGGAAAGAAACACTCTATGAAGGGTCTAGAGGCCAGGCCATCCTATATTCTATTGATGGTGCCAAGCAGTTCACAGTTTTGTTCTCAGTCATCTTTGAGTGTTCAAGAAGATGTTCTCTTTCCTTTCACTGATAAGCTATGTTTTCTCAGTCACATCATTGATTATTTTGGGTGGTGGTTGGGGGAGGCTTATCCAAAGAGAAAAGATGCAATCAGCTGGGTTTTACTGATCTGGATCTGTTGTTCCGGCTGGTGGGCATGGGGTGGAGATATAGAGGCCGACTCCGGGGTCAGAGGTTTGCCATCTTCCTCTCTCCACGGTGGGCTGGGCTCTGATGTTTTATAGACTGGAGTGTGGTTAGGCCACCAATTGTTTGTTCCAACAACAAAGGATCCTCTTTTGTCATCTTTAAAATTACCGGGAATTCTTCCCTTTTCTGGCAGTCTCTTCCTTTTGGTATGGTTTTTGTTTTTTTTTTTTTTTTTTGCACTCGTGAGTTTTCTTACTTTGTACTTAGACATTTTACTAGGGTATTGGGAGAGGCCTTACCAGGACTGCTAACCAGATGCAGTTTTAAAAAGAAACAGGAATTCATGCGTTTATCGCTTGCACCCCATCTCCACCCCTCCCTGCTCCTTGAGTGGCTGTTCCCCCTCTTCTCTTTACTTCTCATTTCCTTGGTCCTGTCCTGCCTCATTTCCTTCCTTTTTAGCATCTGCTTTCTTCCTTGTTCTCCCATTACACTCCACCCCTCATGTCTCTCTTTCCCTCTTCCCTCCCCAGCAGACTAGATGTTTTCCTAGGGCTTTGGATTATCCATATCCCATGTGAGTGGGCATCTGCAAGTGTGCCCACACCCTGCCACCGACAGCAGAGATGACCACAACCTGGAAGATAAACAGAAGGGTGGGAAGAGAAGAAATGCCAGCCGACCCAGAGCCCATCAATGACAGGAGTGTGGCAAGCTCAGCACTGCTGGCATCCAACCTTTGGAGCAGGGCACTGGCACTCTTCTTCCTGCCATGCCCGTGTCCACTGTGGTCAGCTGCAAACAAGCTTGCCTCCGAGCAGTGCCTACACACATGTCACTTCGAGCACATGCTTTGTGGAATAGAGCTTCATTTCACCCTACTTGCCAAGTTAGGCCTTAGTAGGTGGCCCATTTATCCTAAAGATCTTAAAATCGACACATGGCTCAATCCTTGGGAATGTACATTTAAATATTTACAGGAAATGTGCACAGAGGAAAAAATATAAACCATCTAAACGTGTATATCTTACACCCATGCTTCAGTTGATCAGTTCCCATTCGAATGATGTTCGAACATAGTAGCCACTGCTACTGGTTGGATGTGTATCCTGCTTGAGACCCTCCATGCATGTACAAGTGTCCATGTTTGTATAGATGTAAACGTATTGTGTGTGCATACACACATGCATAGATACACATATATATATATACACATATACCCTCAAGTAATGCACATTTGGAATGGAAACTTTTATTTTAATAATCTGCATTACTTAGTACAGTAGGCCCTGTAGTTTCTTTTCCCTTTCTTGCAACCTCTTTGTCTTGGGAAGTAGCATAAGCAGTCCAGATCTTTTTGACACCTTCTTGCTTCTGTGGCTTTCGGTCCTGGCTGCACAGTAAAATCACTTGGTGAGCTTTAAGGACCATCACCTGTGCCATTTTCCCAACCAGTTAAAACAGCCTCGCTCAGCAGGGATTGGGGGTCTCTCTATGTGGAGGGCGTTGGGAACTGCTGCTCTAATCAGGTGTAGCATCAGTCGACCTGGCAGAGCCACGGAATTCAAGCTGCAGTGTGTTCCCCAGGACTGGTGGACCTGGACAAGTCTGTGCTGGCAAGGAAATGTAGAATCACAAATTCCATGCAGATTGAAAATGAACCCTGCCAGGTTGCCTTCCACCGCAGCTAGCTCGCGACTTCACCCCTCATCGGACTAGGCAGAATGACCGGACCCAGCGCCGCTGTGCCGCAGAAGCAGCAGGCCCAAATGCTGCAAGAGTTAATAAATGTCCAGTACCCATGGAGAGGAGAGGAAACTAGGGTGCTTGATGACTAAACACTTATCCTGGATCCACTTCGCTTGTATGGTGACAGCATGAGGTGTGACTGAGAGAAGATTAATGATCACTGGGCCTGGGTACCTCCCAAAAGGAGTGCTGCGGGAGTGCTGTGGAGCTAATTAACCAGCCGGCATGAAAAGTGAAAATAGACGAGGGAACAGGGTGCTTTGTTTTGTTTTGTTTTCCCTCTGTGGTGGCCCAGTACTGTGCGTAGACCTACATATACTATTTTTGGTTTTCCTTCTTAAGTATGCAAAATGACATAATGTTGAAAGCCTCTCTCAGTAGCCTTCTCCAGGGGGATCAATACTGAGACAGTGGACTCTGGATCCCACTGCCTGGGTTCAGACTCAGCTCTGACATATGCCAGAGTGGCCTTGGGCAAGATACTTGAGCCTTTCTGTGCCTCAGTTTCCTCATCTGAGAAGGGGGCTAATAGCAATGCCTAATTTGTGGGGTGGCTGTGAAGATTAAGTGAAATAATATATATAAAGCACCCAGAACCCTGTCCTGGCATCTAATACATCTAAAAAAAATAAGCATTTATTTTAAATTGCACCCCTCTGGGAGTTTGGGGGTGGGAGTTTTTCTGAGGTCATTTATTTTTAAAGCACAGAAACTCTTGCATGCTGATATATCTTAAAAGGAAAACTTTGACAATTAGAGAGGAAATGCCAGTCTGTTTACTCGTCTGTTTCAGGATAAAGCACATTTGTACGTTTGGTTCTATAATCATTGAGTATTAAGAATAAAACCATGCGGACAGTATTGACTGATCTCTATTTAGATCCCACTTGGTGGATTTTTGAAGACAAGTATACGCTGTCCTATTGGCTAGGTTTCTTGTACCCTAGGGGTTAGCTGCTTTCTTGCCTCTTAGTGGTATTGTTTGAGAATTAATCATGATTGTCTGAATAAGGTTTTTGAAAATTGTTTTCTTGGATGCATTTATTTTGAAAATGTTCTGCCTGTAATTAGGAGATTCTATAAGACATAAAATGGCTTAAAGTGCTTTTAGTTGTAGCCTTCTGAAGGGTTCAAAAATGATACTGGATCTTGTGGAAGAAATCTTTCTGTTTTCTATAAATATAGCGGTGTGTGTGTGTGTCTGTGTGTGTGTGTGTATTTAGTTACGTGGTTATAAAACCTTACGGTGGAAAATGTTTAAGAAATATTGCACTCTTAAGGTGGAGACTGCACAAAAGATGCCCTAACACATTTAATGCCCTAGTTAAATGCATTGCTCAAGTCTCGTTTTCTGGAGCTCGATAAACAGAACATCTGTCTTTTTCTATTCTAAGCTTCTATCGCCCCACCCCACCCCAGTCACTTCAGTGGCACAATAAATGGAAATCTTATTTCCTGCCTCTGCAGACCTGTTTACCTGAGTGTCTAAGTGCACCCTTGCCTTTCTCAGCCCTTCCCTTCCTGAAATATGCTTTTACTTTCATCTCCTTGCCTTCACTGCCCTCATTTTTTAAAGCTGTCTCTAATCCTGCACTCCATGTACTTTAATCTGTGATGTTGGACGTTGCCATTCTGCATCGCTGCCTTTCAACATTCATCTCCCAGATTCATATTTTCTTCCATTTTCGAATTGAAATCCCTTTTCACAGCCTGTAATGGTAAACATTTTTTAAAATAAACAACTATTATGAAAAGCCATTTCTGCCAATTTATAACGCCTTATTGGATGGCTTTATTCCCTTTGATAATTTTGTTATCTTTGCAAACTAGGACTTTAACTTATTTGTATGCATATATATTTTTATTTATTATGAACAGAGAGGTTCTTATAGATGTCTCTGTGTACCCTTGCCCTTTCTGGACTTTTATTTTTGGACTTAAGGGAATTGATGATTTTAAAAGAAGCAAAGGAGTGTGTGTGTATATGAGTGACAGAGACTATATGTAACCTGCGAAGCCTAAAATATTTACTATCAGACCCTTTGCAGCAAAGTGTGCTGACTCCTTATGTATTTAAAATACTCATTAAAAATGTATCTGTTTTGGGGATCTCTATCTTTTCCCCCAAATTAAAGCTCTTAAACATGTGAAGTGGTGAGAATGTTAGAGCCTGAGCTGACCGTTTGTGGGGAGGTTCTAGCTGTGGTCCCTGTTCCTTGGGGTTACCTCCCAGGCCCCAGTCTCCCATCTGAGACAGTGTGATTGCATTCAATGCTTTGAGATGGAAAGCATGTTGGGATAGGTGTGACTGTCTGTGGTGTGTAAATGTTCCATGGGAAACACCTGCTAGTGAAGCTGGAGGAGGTAAATTACTGGTCATTGATAACATGGTTTTCATACCCTGGAGAGGTTGCATTGTCCTACCTGGCATTTCTGCCTGCAGCAACAGGAAGGGTGATTGAAATGTGCTTCCCATCACTTAATCAAGGGGGGGAACAAAATAGGTCATAGTTAAAAGAAAACAATAATCAAGGTGGGGAATAAAACAGGTCATAGTTAAAAGAAAACAGTATCTGTTCAAGGGGTAAGAAATATGCCAGCCGTGCTGGTTGTTGCAGTGAAACATCTTTAATTCCTCTTAAATGTCTTTAAGCTTCTGCTGAGGAATGTGAAATCAACTGGAGAATCTCTGGTGTCAGGTTGCCCAGAACCAATATTGTATTGTTCAAGTGGATGCCCCTAAGCAATTTTCACTTTCTGCCTCTGGCGTCATTGTGATGCCCTTTGTTTGACCTTAAACCCCCTGCGCTTGTGCAGTTAAAGCTCCTGGCTCCAGAGTGCTGGATCCACCCCGCTTTGTGCTTCCTGTTCATACATAAAACTTCTCTCCCTACTTTGTACCTTTCTAATGAAAGGATACTGGAAGTTAGAGATCTTGCATTACCTCTGAAAAACAAACCAAACAGAACAACATGTTTGGGAGTGATTATACTGAGATAGTGAAGTAAACTTGAAAACCGCCCTCCCGCTAACTCTTCTCTTAAGCCTCGTTTTATTGCAGCCTGCATAAAATCATAGTGCTGAAGTCCAGCTGCTCCAAAGGCTGAAGGTCCTCATGCTTACAGCATGCTTTGGAAACTCATCCCCACCACATTTGCAGTTAATGAAAATATTTGCTTTGCTTGTTCTAAACAAAGTTTATGGGCAGAATTTATAATTAGGAAACTAATTCTTTTTCCCTTCAATGCCTAATTTCTCTTGTGTCATGTTGGAGAATTCTAAGTATTTAAGAAAATAAACCTTTCTCAGTGCTGTTTACTTATTTCTGGTGGTGGTACATGTATTTCTCCCTTCTTTTGTATCCTCATCCAAATTAAAGGACTTGAAATCTGGGTTTTTATTTGTTTTTGTATAGGTCAGTAATACTCATGTGTGAGTAGGGGACAGTGCCTTTGTGGCCTGTCAGGCCGTCCCACAGCCATTTGACTAGCTGGGTCTGTGATTTAGGCTATGTAAGAACAGCCACAGGGCAATGTAGCTCTCTTCAAACCACATGGAAAACCAGTGTCACCTCTTTAAGGTCCCCTACACGTCTTTTGTGTGTAATGTCCTGTGGCTGTGACCTCAGCGCTTTCCAAGTTCTGGTCTGTCTCCTGGTGTTTCTTGCCTGTACACCCGAGAGTTGGCTGATGTGATATGGTTCTTGTAAGCACAGCACCTGCTTGCATTCTCAATGTGAGAGTGAGGTGGTGATGAGAAAACAACCATCCCTCAGCTTTTACAAGTTTGTCAAGACAGAGGGCATCTGGCCTCACCGCGAGCTGGCATCATAGTGCAGCCCAGCTCTGCCTTAAGATCTGTTTCCTCGCCAGACAGTTGAAGGGAAAGCAGCTGGGAAACCTCGTGACCTGGCTGAAAGCCTTGAGGTGGTTTCTCAAAGATTCCAGGCTCATCCCCAGTGCTATAAGACTGGCCCCTGTGGTTCTGGGGATTGGTGACAGTAGTATCTTACAGTGCTGGCTGGTGAAAGGAGGTGGATGAAGCTTGTCGGGGGGGCCCAGCTGGGGGCCATTGCTGTCCACATAGACTCTAGGAGGTAAAGGCCTCTAACTCCTGCCTGCTTCTCTCCCTTGAGGACAGAACTTCGTCCTGGGGATTTGCATGAATGTCCTTATTTTTGTAACTCCAGTGAGAGATTTTTGTTTCTGTGTTTGTTTTTTTGAGATGGAGTCTCACACTGTTGCCTGGGCTAGAGTGCAGTGGTGTACTTTCAGCTCACTGCAACCTCTGCTTCCTGGGTTCAAGCAATACTCCTGCCTCAGCCTTCTGAGTAGCTGGGATTACAGGTGCCCACCACCACGCCCAGCTAATTTTTTTTTGTATTTTTAGTAGAGATGGGGTTTCACCATGTTGGCCAGGCTGGTCTCGAACTCCTGACCTCGTGATTCGCCTGCCTCAGCCTCCCAAGTGCTGGGATTAGAGGCGTGAGACACTGCGCCCGGCCCTAGTGAGTTTTCTGATCTGTCTTGTTTCTTCAAATGCCGGTAAATTTGGGCAGTTAGCGATAAATCTTTAGTTTCCCAAGTTTATAAAAACCGCCTCATGCATAGCTAACCCAGGAGTGACTAAAATTATCTGGCTTTGCTGACATGCCCATTGTGGGACTTTTCTGTTCACTGCTCTGCTGTGAGTTCCCTTTAAAAGTAAGGCATGTGCCAACCAGGTGCTGTGGTTCATGCCTGTAATTCCAGCACTTTGGGAGGCAGAGGCGGGCGGATCACAAGGTCAGGAGTTCGAGACCAGCCTGACCAACATTGTGAAACCCTGTCTTTACTAAAAATACAAAGATTAGCCAGGTGTAGTGATGTGCGCCTGTAATCCTAGCTACTCGGGAGGCTGAGGCAGGAGAATCGCTTGAACCCAGGAGGTGGAGGTTGCAGTGAGTTGAGATCGTGCCATTGCACTCCAGCCTGGGTGACAGAGTGAGACTCTGTCTAAAAAAAAAATAAGGCATGTGCCTGTCCTATATGGAGGGGTTGACTCTACTTCCCCTTGACTCCTAACACAAAAAACAAGCACAGTGATACCACTTGAAACTTGATGGTTTAGTTCGTATCCCTTTTCAGCCTTATACACAAAAATCTGCAAAATTTAGTTCCTGCCTAGCTAGGCAGCTTTCATTTTTTCTTTTTTTAAAATCTAGTCTTTGATTGTGTGTGTGTGTGTGTGTGTGTGTGTGTGTGTGTGTGTGGTTTTTTTGGTTTGTTTTTGGAGCCAGGAAGGCATGGCAAGGAGTGGTTGGATAGCTTTTGTCACAGACACTCGTGTTCTTCTGGGAAAGTTTATGCATCTTTCAAATTCTGCTGTGTGTGACTTAGAGTTTGAAGATGCTTTTTAAGAAGCAGATAATGACTTACATTCTTTCCCTGCACATCCTTAGTTCCATCTTAGTACATACTGAGGAGCGGGAAAGGTAATTGGTGGGGAGAGGCAATCGGAGGAAAATGTGTTATCTGAATACATGAGGACTGGCTGTATTTTTTTTTTTTTTGGGAGACTAGTTCCAGCCAAGATACTCTTTCTTGTATATTTTTTTAACATTGTGATTATATCCTCTCTGCTGCTTGAGGTTTTGCCTGCCCTAGAATGTTTTTAGAAATGCTTGTTCCCTGGTGCCACAAAGAAATAGCACTCGAACATAAATTTGATTATCTCAGCAAGGCAATTTTTACTTTCTGCAGAAAGGGTGCTCATCACAGATGGAACAATGGCGAGAGTGCACCTGGACAGGAGAGGGGCAGGAGTTCTTATTCCTGACGCAGGTAGCCCCTACTGCTGTGTCATTCCCCTATTGGTTAGGGTTGGACCAAACAGTCTAAGCTAATTCTGATTGACTATTTTAAAGACAGCAGGGGTATGAGCCAGAATGGTGGGGTAAGTAGTTTGGTGGGAAGGATGGTTAGGAACAGGTAACTAAAGGTGACTTGGGTCAGAGCAGGTGACCAGGATGAGTCAGGACAGAGCAGGTGACCAGGGAACAGGTGTGAACTACTAATTAGGATTGGCAGGAAAGTTGTTTACTGAAATTAGATGCAAGAAGCTGAAGAGAACCAGGAAGTTAAACTTTATTTATTTATTTATTTATTTTTATTTTTTTTTTTTATTTTTTTTTTTTTTGAGACAGAGTCTCGCTCTGCCGCCCAGGCTGGAGTGCAGTGGCCGGATCTCAGCTCACTGCAAGCTCCGCCTCCCGGGTTCACGCCATTCTCCTGCCTCAGCCTCCCCAGTAGCTGGGACTACAGGCACCCGCCACCTCGCCCGGCTAGTTTTTTGTATTTTTTAGTAGAGACGGGGTTTCACTGTGTCAGCCAGGATGGTCTCGATCTCCTGACCTTGTGATCCGCCCGCCTCGGCCTCCCAAAGTGCTGGGATTACAGGCTTGAGCCACCGCGCCCGGCCGGAAGTTAAACTTTAAAATGGAGAATCAAAGAATAAGAGAGCTGAACATATTGACATACTGATTCTTTGAAGAGAAACTTGGGGTTCACCATATTTAACAATGTTTAATTTCATAATAGTAAGCTTGTCTGTCCCCAAACTTGTTTAGGGGCAGAGTGTCAAGCGGAAGCTGCCTAGTAAGTGAGGGATGTTTCCAGTCTCATGACTGGTTTGGGGCTGTTTGAGTTTTAGGAGGGTGGCCCTGTGTCATGGGGAGTGTTGAGTAGATGGGATGAGAGAACCAAGGGATGGTGCTGGGGAGGAATGTGGATGTAGGCTAGAGTCTCCCTTAGACTTTTCTTATTAGAGAGGAGCAGTGGAGGCCCGGGAGTTCTGGAAGGGTTGGTATCTGAATCTGTGTTACTGATACCCATGTAAGGCTAGTAAGCCATCTCCTTTTCCTTTTCTGAAATCAAAGCTTCTTGTGGATCATTCATAATTGACCTTGATCTAATCTCAGATCAGTGGCTTCCTGGATCCTTTGTTAGGTATTGAAACCATATCAGGGTAGTGCAGAAAGGCACATGGAGCAGAGTTCACTGATGCTTGAGTTTTCCCTCGTAGGGTAAAACGTTTCAAGAGTAGTAGGGGAGAAGTCATTTAAAAAAATTCAATACACACATCTGATATATGGGAATTATGTTCTGAGAATATAGTTTATAGGAATTAAATTTGCATCAACTTGTAATGAATGGATGGTTTAACCTAAGTATTCCCTCTCTACTCTAGGAGGTGACTTTGGTCCAGAGACTTCTCCAGTCCTGCCCCTTGACCACGGTGCTGACTCTCCTGTGAGCAGTCTTCCTGCAGCAGAGGACACCTATAGGGTGAGCTTGGCCAAAGGTGTCTCGATGTCTCTGCCTTCATCACCTTTGCTGCCTCGACAGTCTCACTTGGTGCAATCAAGAGCAAACAAAAAGTCCCCAGGTAAACAGGGAACGAAGGAGCTGCCTTGGTTATATATGTAGTACATGTGTTGAAAATAAGCAAACCTAGTGCCCATGAGAAATCTTCTGGGAGAACATTTTTTCTTTGTCATAGTATCTTCTAGAAGAAAGAAATCTTTTTTTTTTTTTTTAAATTTAAGGAAAAAGTATGGTTTTAATAGATTCATTCTGTTTGGACTGCCAGGCTAGATTTTTATAAAGATTTAAGATTTTGTTATCAGTACTGATGTTAACCGGCAATTTTATTGTTTTCTCACTGATGAATTAAGGAGCACTATACAGTTATAACACCGAATAATGATGTTTCTTTCAATCAATGACAAACTGCATGTATGACAGTGGTCCCATGAGGTTGTAATACTGTGTTTTTACTGTGCCTTTTCTATGTTTAGATACGTAGATCCTTGCCACTGCATTAATAGTTGCCTACAGCATTCAGTATAGTCACATGCTGTACAGGTTTGTAGCCTAGGAGCAATAGGCTATGCCATAGAGCCTAGGTGTGTAGTAGGCTGTGCCACCTTGATTATGAAAGTACACTTGAGGATGTTCGCACAATGACAAAATCACCTAACGATGCCTGTCTCAGAACGTATCCCCATCATTAAGTGACACATGACTGTAATCCAAGCTCACACATGGTGGGTTTAAAGATTATGGATGTAGGCAAAAGTCATCTGACGATGGTCTGTTTATTCCTACCTAGTATTATATACTGATGTATTTTATTTGATTACATCATCTAGCATTTGAACAGCTATAAAGTTTGTTTGGAAAACTCAGACTTGTAAAGGGGTAGGGGAAAGGGACTTTGGATTATTCCTGTTATACTTTGAAAGTATTTTGGCTTCCCTCTATCAATGCTTTACACTTAACATTACTCCCCAAAAAACAAACAGAACTTTGAGAGGTTATGATTCACATGTGAGGAAAGCCTTTCTAAAATGCTGATACCTTGAGTTTTAAAAGTTCTTGAATTTTTTTTTTTTTTTAAGGTTTGTGGAGTGTTTACAAAAGGCAGGATAATTTGGGGCCCAGTTGATCATACGCCAGTGTAGGGTTTCTTCTCAATTACATGTAAACATATTCAGAATCTACCCAAAGTGTGCCTAGGGCTGTGAAATTGGTATCTGTTTCTCTGATTTCCTGGTAATATTTGTATTACTTGAGATGACCTATGCCGACTCATTTAGTAGATCTTTGAGGTTTATGTGTGGGTAAATTAGGAGGGCATCCTTAAAGGCTCTGAATGTTAGAAACGGTGCTCTGAATTGGTGAGGGTCCAAAATCTTTTATTGTTGCAGAATTTTCTGGTTTAGGACAACATTGTTTACAATCCATTAATTAGCTGGAACTCAGGAACCTTTTTGGTATGAAGTAATTTCCTGTGCCAAGGAATTTGACCTGTTTATCAGTATTTGGGGAAATTCCTGGAATGTCCGTCCTTCCTTCTTTGCCCTCCCTCACTGCTGTATCTCTTTGTCACATTTCTTCTCTTCCTTCAAATCATAGTTCCCACACTGCCTGTCATACTGGGTTATCCTGATTGGAATTACTCTTTCCGAAAAGTATGCACAGTATTTTACTTTTTCTTTATTATCAGGTATGTCATTTGTCTTTTCCCCCTGAATTAGTGTGTATATTGACCAAAAAAAAAAAAAAGAAAAAACCCACTTTGCTTGGCTACACTTTAGTCACGCTCCTGAACTTTCTCCTAGGTACGCGTGTGTGTGTGCACACGCACTTTCTTGTAAAATCCAGGTTTAGCTAAGAAGCATGCTACTAAGTTTAGCAAGAACGCCTCCCCATCCCCACCCAAATCTGATTAGATTCCTCATCCTCCACCATCTTCCAGGCGACGTCTGGTCACCCTGACCTGTCTTTAACAAGAATTGCCTTCCTACCCCTGATGTTTCTTCTTAGTAATTTTTCATGCACCAATCCCCACCTTGTTCCTTGGCTATAAATTCTCGCTTTCCCATCCTGTATTTGGAGTTGAGCTCAATCTTTCCCTACCTGCAAAATCCCGCTGCAGTGGTCCCTATATGTGTTAAGATGGTCCTGAATAAAGTCTGCCTTACTATGCATTAAAAAGTATCACTGAGTAGTTTTTTCTTCTTAAAAACATTGTGCTTCCTGTGTCTGATGCTTGAGGACAAACAAGATGTCTTATACCTCATCTCTATAAAATAGATAATAGAGATAATTCAGAAACTATCGATATTCTTAAGGGATCTCTGTTGAAGGTAATGCCAAGTGCAGAGATTTCTGGACAATTTGCCTACCTATAGTCTCTGCTACTGCAAATGAATTAATATTGCTTGGGCATTAGGACTGGGGAACACCTGAGAGACTTCAGGGAAGACTGCACTTCAGATATAATTTTATTGACAAATTCAGTGTTTTAGTGGGACTTTAGGTAGGATTGAATGGCATGGCAAGCCTCGAGAGTGTGGCTACCCAGAAAGGTTTCATGGAGGTTACAGGCATGGAGGCAGAAGAATCCCTGATAAGGCCGTGTCTCCTTATATGTGTGTGGACATTAGTTTTTTTCTTTAAAGAAAATATCAAGTTTTTCTCCATAGGAATGAAATTTATTTTTGCTAAATTCTTTGCAAGGCCTTGGAATAGAAGGAGGTTAGTAGTTCTGAAACATACAAACTTTTAATGGATTTGGGATGTTCTTTCTATTATATGTTTTTGGTCCAAATGATAATTAAATAAACTAAGCAAATACATCTCTAACAGAGCAGTGCTTGTTCACTGCCCAAATTTGTACAGCAAATTAGTGTCTCACAGTGGTAATTTGGCTTCATTATCTTGGTAATTTTAATTGGAAAAGTTTAGGGCAGAGATGCTGTTTAAAAATGGCAGTGACTCAGTACATCAAATAATGAACAATATTTTTTTTAAGTGTCTAACACAGATTTCTGCTTAAACCATATTGTTGGTAAAAGTATCCAGAGCTCTAATATTCTACCTGCCTGGTTTTAACAAAAAAAAAAAAAAAAAGAAAGAAAAGGTGACATATGGTTGTGAATGTGCACTGGATTTAAAAAGACTCATCTATTTTAAAAGCTAGCACTGTTGCTGCTAATGATGGAGTCAGTACAGTGTGTCTGCAGCACTCAGAGGTATGGAGCCACTCCCCTCCTCTCTTTCCAGCCCGGCCCTACAGTGGATCATGCTCCAGGGTTGTGCCATCATTCAGACCCGTGCTCTGAAATTACCTTGATGACTTCTGTTCTGATTTGTAAGATGCCCCACCCCCACCAATTCCTCTCTTGTTTAAGGTTAAAAAGCAAAAACAAAAAAATCAAACTTGTTTCACTTGTTTGTATAGAAACTCTTCATTAATTGATGCTAATCCAGAAACTGTCAGGGACTGGAACAATTATTCTTGCAAGGATCAAATACTCCAAACCCCTGTAAGTAGACACTCTGAACAACACAGCCTGAATTAATAAAAATAGGTATGTTAATGCAATTGATGATTACTTTCTGGATCTTGGGAACTGTGGGCCAGAGATAATTTAATTAACCTTGTGATAATGTGTGACCTTGCATGTTACATGATTGCGTTTCTTACTTTCCCTTCATATTGAGGTTATTATTTTTATTTACTCTTCTGCCACCTTCCTCCATTTATTTGTCTTTTTTTGTTGTTGTTAGAAGACTGTTTTCTGAGTATTGTTTCAAAACTTTTGTTTTTAATAGTAAATATATTTTCTGTAAATGAAAACAAGGACCAGCATCCATTAAAGTAGTTCTGTGGCAGTTGCAAGTCTTTTTGGATTAAAATTCATCTATATTTGTAACGTGTGCTGTTGTTTTCCAGAGAAGAGAAAAGCTCATTTCCTGTGATTTATTAGTAATATCATTAGATACTTTATAAAGTATCTGCATTTATTTTCCCAGATCACTCTGGGCCCATTATCAAACAATCAAAACATCGTGCATGAATGAGAAGCAACCCTTTGAAATGTTGTGATGGAGTAAGACAGCAGATGGTGACAAGTGGGTGTTCCTGCCCTACTCCTTGTATGGGGACACTGGAGAGTGCTGGCCACTTCTGCTTCTGCCGGTTCTGGTTCTACTTCTGTCCCACAGTGGACATAGCTGATGTCGCAGTTCTGAAACTTCTCTGCCTCTGTTTTGTTAAGGGAAAAACCGCAAAATTGACAGCCTGTGTAGTAGAAGCCATATTGTCTCTTTGATTCTTGGACCATGAGTTAATGTCTGCGAAGGCACTCCCTTCCCCAACCCGCAAGTATTTCATATAAAAAACCTGGAAATCCCATTGATAAAGAACTACTGCGAACATTTTTTCTTCTAGTCTTTTGAAAAAAATCTGCTCCACCTAAACCTGAGACCACATTATGGTCCCTCAACCCTCTTGTGTGCTGCTTGTGTCACTTAAGTTTA